>NC_091474.1:223732634-224402404 GCF_036971445.1 Narcine bancroftii | reverse complement strand
GGTAAGATCCACAACCTTCCCCTTATCAGCAGAAGCCCGGGCAGCCTTCACCCAGATCAAGGGAGACATCACAAAGCGACGATGCATGCCGTGGATGAGTTCATCCTGTTTCAGGTGGAAAGCAATGCCTCTGACTTTGTGCTGGCCGCCACTCTCAACCAGGCAGGTAAATAGCCTTTTTTCACATTCCCTTCGCGGTCCAGAGACACGGCACTCCTCTGTTTAAAAGGAAGCGCAGACCATCATTGAACTTGTCATTACCTGGCCAGGAAGAGATTTACCCTGGTAACAGACCAATGAGCCATAGTGTTCATGTTCAATACAAAATTGCAGGGCAAGATCAATAATGACAAAATTCTGAGGTGGAGAATTGAGTTCTCCACCTACAACATCCTATAACAGCCAGGCAAGCTCAGACGTCTTGGTGGTGGTGGCGGGGGGGGGGGGGGTCATTGAGACATCCTATCCCAGGGGACGTGTGCCAGCGCGCATCTCGGCTGCCTCCTGTCCCTCCACGATGGCCTTTGCCACCCCAAAGTCACAAGATTGTTCCACTTCATGAAAGCCTGGAACCTTCCCTACTCCACTGAGGATGTCAGGTCACCGACCAGATACTGTCGGGTCTGTGCAGAGCGCGAACCACAGTTCTTCCAGCCTAATGAGTTGCACCTCATAAAGGCCACATGCCCCTTTAAACAACTCAGCATCGATTTCAAGGGGCTTCTGCCCTCGTCCAACAGAAACGTATACTTCCTGAACATCATTGACGAGTACTCCAGATTCCCTTTTGCCATCCACTGTCCCAAAATGACCTCAGCCACCATCATAAAGGAGCTCCGCAGCATATTTATCCTCTTCAGGTACCTGAATTACATCCACAGTCACGGGGGGGGGGGGGGAGCTCGGGGGTGTCCTTTATAATGAGTGTCAAACTGCAGCAGAACCTGTTGGCTAGAAACATTGCCACTAGTAGGACGACCAGTTACAACCCCTGGGATAATGGCCAGGTAGGGAAGAAAAAAAACCGCCAGTTTGGAAAGCTGTCCTCCTGGCTCTTAGAAGGACTGGCAGTGTATAATTGGCAGGAAGTCCTGCCTGAAGCATTCCATGCCATCTGATCTCTATTATGCACCTCTACCCACACAAACTCATTTTCCTTCCTCAGGAAGTTGGTGACCAGAACCACTCTGCCACACTGGCTCTCATCCCCAGAGTCCCTCCTGCTTTGGAAACATGCAAGGGGTCACAAGTCCAACCCGTTTGTCAAAGAGGTGCAACTCCTGCACACCAGTCCACCATGAGGACACTGTCCCTATCTGGGATCTGGGACATGCTGGAGACTCCTGCCCACTCCCCATCCCCTTCAACTGAAGTCCTTTCTACACCCATACTGCTCCCATTAGGGACTCTGTGCTGGTCTGCAACCCACCACGCCATACACCCCAGACACTGTTCCAACTGCTCTGACCACCACAACTGCCCCCACATACAACCAAGCCCCACCTTCGACAGAGCAAGCCCTCCCTCCCATCCCAGCATCCGGACACACAACCGGCAATGGAGCCAACCATTATACCACTGGTGGAACTGAGCCAGTCACAGAGGCAAAAGAGACCACCCGACCGGCTGCGCCTCTAAGACTTTTAACCCGGTAGGGTTTTTTGTTTTAAGGTGAGTGTGGTGATTTGAATATGTAACTGCCGATAGATAGCTGGCCTGTCCCCCACTGGTGACTTGCTCCCTGGCAACTCCTCCCCCTCCCTGTCCTCAGTCGAGTACTTGGAATCGGACCAGCTACAAACCTAAAGTATAATAAAGCCCATCATTCTTCACTCTATGGCTTTGGAGTTGCTGATAAGAGGCTATCAGCCACATATTACTCTTTTATATAGCAAAGATTATGATCCAAAATGAATTTTTTGGGCCTGAGCTCTTTCAAGTTATGAGCAAAAAGCAGGCAGGTGCCTGAATTGAATGGTGGGGGTGGGGGGGAGGAGCACAGGCCCACAGAGGTCATAGGTGGAGTAATTTTCACTATTGAGAGAGAGAGAGAGAGAGAGAGAGAGAGAGAAGGGAAGAGAGAGAGAGAGAGAGAGAAAGAGAGAGAGAGAGAGAAAGAGAGAGAGAGAGAAAGAGAGAGAGAGAGAAAGAGAGAGAGCCTATGAGCGAGAACTAATCCACTAGTTGATAATCTTAAAACTATGTCAGAACCATATGAGCAGCTGGAGAATTACATGAACACAATGAATAACAGCAGAATCGGAGATTCAACCAGTTGAAATAATAACTACAAGAATGGAGTAAAATTATTCAAATGCTTGGATTATGGTTAGGCTCTTGTGATATGAAGTTTGCAACTGATATAATTTTGTAAAACAATATGCTTTAAACCAAATTACAAATGTGTCCATATACAATTTCATACACCAAAAGGTAGATTGGTGCTCCTTATTGATGGGGGGGGGGGGGGAGTGAAGGGGGTGAAAAGAATGCAAGAGTGAGAAGGAAGGAAAACAATAAAATCAATAGAAAAGGACTGAACAACTTAGATTGGACTTGCAGTATATAGCTATTGTCAATTTAACTGCAATTCAAATGAAGCATGTGTGTCAAATTCATACCTATTTTTCAGGTTAAGCAGGAAGGAGGAAGATTTCAGTTTACATTTATCATTTTGTGCTCCACAGGAATGGAACAAAAAAGTATATATTTTTAAATTAACTATCAACTCTCAGGCAGCCTCATTAAAAAGTAACCTGAAAATAGCATTTTTTATAAAGTATGGCTAAAAAACTGCCTTTTGAAAGTAGTACTTTAATCATTTGGTCATTCTCAGAAAGATCTTGATTAAACACTTAAACACTTAAATTCAGACAAATGTGTGCATAAGTACAAAATGATCAGCATTTTGCTTTAGCTGAAAATTCAAGGAAACAACCTCCAAATTGTAGAGCACATTGAATGATGCATTTCCAACAACCATGAGTCTCCCCCCGCCCCCCCCCCCATCATATTTTGTAACATATTGCATACAGGTTTGATGTCCATTTGCAACACAATATACTAATGTCATCATGAAGAAAGCACAGCAGCATCTCTGCATCGTCAAGAGTTTGAAGATTCACTAGGATATCAGAAACGTTGGGAAATTTCTACAGGTGTATAGTAGAAAGTGTGCTGACTGGCTGCATCACAGCCTTTCATGGGTTCACGAATACCTCGGAGAGTAAAGTCCTGCAAAAGGTAGTGGATACAGGTAGTAGTACATCACAGGCAAAACTCTCCCCACAGTCAAGAAAATATCCCACAATCAAGAAAATCTACATGAAACACTGTAGTCAGAGAGCAGCAGCAATTATCAAGGATCCACACCACCCAGGACTGCTCTTTTCTCACTGCTGCCATGAGGAAAGAGGTGTAGGTGCCACAAGATTCTTATCACCAGGTTCAGGAACGTTACTACCCTTCTATTATCAGACATCCAAACAACTGACTCAGGTTCATTTAAGGACTTTGCACATTATTTACTACTGAATATTTTTATTGTACTTGCACAGATTGTCTACATTTCTTTATGTTTACACTTTTCTTTTGTATACATATCTTTTTCTTGAGCACAGTTTGCACTACTGTAGTGGAGTAGATAAATATTGGGAGAATTTGTTAAAATTAGAGTAGGTTACATACATATTTTAAAACAGATCTTATTTGAAATACTGAAGAATTCATATTCAGTGAATTTTACAGAAACTATGGAGAACACTATGCACATTTTACAAGTAGGTGCTAATTGAAATGATGTCATAAAATGAATAGACTATTGTTTTGGACTGGAGACACTTTGGCTGATTACAAGGCTTCTGACCTTTCTACAAAGTGCTCACAGAAAGGTCACTCCTGGATTTTGTTTACCTAACGGCAATAGGTTGACCAAGAAGGATAACTCCTGTGGTTTGCTGAAGAAAGTGGGGGTTTTGTGG
This sequence comes from Narcine bancroftii, assembly GCF_036971445.1. Taxonomy (NCBI): domain Eukaryota; kingdom Metazoa; phylum Chordata; class Chondrichthyes; order Torpediniformes; family Narcinidae; genus Narcine; species Narcine bancroftii. The sequence continues at coordinate 224,398,424 of NC_091474.1, read as the reverse complement.
CAAGTGAGAGAGTCACGTGGGCTTTCTAGCAGTATCAGTTGGAGAGAAAGAAAGGTGAAACAAGCTCTCTTAGCCAGTGTGTGTGTGTGACACTGAAAGACAACTGAAACAAGCAGGAGAAGATTGTTGGAAACAGAAAGCTCCAGAGTGGTGGATGGCTGGAAGTGCTATTTGTCTGATGTTTCTCTTGGAATAAGTGGAACAGAAAGAAACTCTGTGTTAGCCTGAAAGAAAGGTGATCATCTGGAGAACCCTGATAGGGCAAGTTTCATCAGCAAGACATTGAGATGTCTAATGATGTTACCTCAGTTGTGGAAATCCTGGAAAAACAAATCTCTCTCTCTTTGCAAACCATACAAGAACCTTCATGAGTGGTAAACATTGACCTTTCGAGCACCAAAGCCTGGTGAACTTTATACATGTTAAATTATGTGCACAGTATAAGAATTGCCTGCAACCAGTGAACTTGGAAGAATGAAAAATGAGATTGAACTCTGAACCAAAGAACTTTTCTTAAATTTACACACACATCATACATTTGTGCTTAGAATTAGAAGGGGGTTAATTTGGATTAGTTAAGTTAATAGAGATAAGTTAGTTTGATTCGGTTTTCATGTTTAAAGATAATTAAAAACTACTTTTGTTTGTTTAACTACTTGTCTTGGTGAATGTCTACTGGTGCTGGGTTTTGGGGTCCTTTGGGATCATAACACTACCATTAAGTAAAAATTCTGCCTATCCCGCAGGGAAAAGAATCTCAGGGCTCTACATGATGTCCTGTATTGTACGTACTCTTGACAATAAATTTGAACTTGGAACACACTAGAAGAATTCCTAGTTTGATAGGTTTGCCTGATGAAAGAGTAAGCAAACAAGTTTGTATTGGAGTTTGGAAGACTGGAGACAACTACATCAAAAAGTACAAATTGGCTTGAAAGGGTGATTTACAATTGGGCTATTAAGAATTGTGGAACTGCAATTAGCATCTCAAAGGGATAAACTAGTCAGAATAAATGAAGAAAGTTCTTGATCCAGATAATCTTTGGATTCTATATCCAAAGTCTGTGGTGCAGAAAAAAACAGAACTCAAGAGTCCCTCTGAATGCTTCTGCACCATTTTAAGTAGTCTTAGGCCATAGATTCACAATCATTTCTCCCCCCCCCCCACCCGAAAACCAAGAACACCCTTTGAGCTTGGAGCCTTTCTGTAAATCATTTGTCAAAGCTCAATTGTGAATGAACTTATTTCAGGAACCTGGTGACAAGCATGTGGACAATGTAGTTCAGTGCTTGGAATGCTTGTCTGAGAAAGGATCTTAATTCATTTACAATGGTTCTCTCAAGTAATGTCATGCTTAAGTTGAGAAAAAAAATTAGATTTTGCATTTTTAAACCTCAAGTTTGATGAGACTTGGCATCAAACTATTTTCGTACAAGTTCATTTGTATTTTGACTTGACCTTCCAGACTGTTTGGATTTCAGTTTTTTTTTTAAATTGGCAAAAACCAGATAAATAGTTTGTATTGATCTGTTATAGTGAACTCTCACTTTAGGCTGCCCAGCCTTTTTTTTGTTGTTGCTGCTATTTTGGTAGGTTAGATAGGGTTTTAATAACTTTTTTCTCTTTTAAGAATATTCTAAATTGAGGAGAAACGAATAATATTGTTCAATATGTTATAATGTTATACATTGTATTACGTATGGCAATATATTGATGTTTGTTTTTACTATCCAATTCTGTATTCTATTCGCCTCATGTATTGTTTACTTATGTTTAATAAAAAGATTGAAAAGAAAGAATAGGCATCTCAACTTTCCACTAAATTTTGAACTTTTTACTTGCCTCCCCAGAAGTCACATTAGGTGGCACTTTTCCAATGCTTTTGCCTGCCACAAATTTCTGCACATCTGAAGCATAATACTAGGTGTGGGTCATTACAGCTTAGAATACCAAGTTGCGTGGTGTTTAAAAACCCCCTCAAATCCAGAAAAGGCAGTAGTGGATGGCAATGTTCCATTAGAAAGGATAGAACCTTCAGGTTCAAGGGAATCCATTTCAGAAGATGTTCCTGAAGCCAGCACGGAGGCACCCATGAATAAGTCACACCAATGCATCTACTTCCTAAACAGTCTGACGAGATTTAGCATGTGCTGAATACCATCAAACATGCACAGGTGTACACTGTGGAAAAGTATACCTACTTGTTGCTGTAGTCTGGATTGTGAATTTGAATGCCCAGGAACACAGAAGGCTCCAAAGGGAAAAAAGCATTGTCCAGTTCATCACAGGCTCTGGCCTCCTATTTATATTGCAAACATTGATGCAAATCACTGCTTCAAGGCAGCAGCCAAAGGAACCTCAATCACCTTGGACACAATTTTCTTCTCTATTACCTTCAGACAGAAGGGTGGCAAGGTTGGTGTAGTGGTTTCGCCTTTACAGTGCCAGTAATTGGGACAAGGGTTCGAATATTGCGCTGTAAGGAGTTTGTACCATCTGGTGCAGAAGGTCTATTTTCTTTTAGAGAAAAAAAAAATCAAACATTGCAGATTCTTTAACACCCTCCTTTTATTTGACAAAGAGAAAGGTGATTGCAAGGGAACAAAAGATGAACAGCTTTTATTGTTTTCACATTTTTTCTGGATTTGCTGGGCACGATAGTTCAAAAATATTTTTTGTTGGAATTCTGTTAAGAAGTTTGGGATAAGTTTTATAGAGGCTGAGTGTTAAGTGAATTGAACTAAATTCAACTCTCGTTATAGATGACAATGCCATAATTCTGATTATCCGATATGGTCAGGACCAGACCCATTTCGGATGACTGAATTTTTCTGATATCTGGTCTTTTAAAAAAAACAGCCCAGTAGCAACAGCAAATCACTTGTATCAATGTTTTAAAAAAAACAATAATCAACAAGGGAAGGTTTCTTAAGCATTAAAATTATGTTTAATTCTCACTAAAAAAAATGCTGGCCACTGCCGATCCCCAACACGTCCCCACTGTCGGTGCCGATCCTAGACACATCCCCACCGCCAATCCCCAGAGAGGCTTCCTGAGCCAGTGGAAGACAGTGGCACGCAATTGGAGAGGGAGAATTGGAGAGAAAAATTAATAGGGGTAGGAAAAGAAGAAATTGAAAGAGAAAGGGGAGGGAGTTACCTGAAATTAGGACAATCATTGTTCTAATTTCATTGTCAGGTGAATTTTTTTTCAACTCTGAGGTCAGTTTGACTCCAAATAAATTTCATAACAGAATTTCTGATCATTTCAGATATTTTCACTTATCTAAAATTTTTTTTTGGATAAAGTGATGTCTGCTTGCTTCTAAAAAATTTTGGATAAATGAGGATTTCGGACTATTGGAGATCATTTTATACCACTATACTAATGGGCACACTGCAGCAAGATCGTTCCCTGTTTGAAATAGTATATAAAAACAGCAAGTATCAGAAAGACAAATCGAAAATCTAGAGCAAGAAATTTAAAAAAAAACACTAAATAGTATTTCTTCATTTCAGTTGATACATTTAGCTACAAGGAGAGAAACCCTGGAAATAATGGACATCTTCAGTCAGTGGCCAAGTAGCATACCATTATCATTCGGAGAAAAAGCAGAAGGTTCACGAGATGTACAACAGTGAATAATACAAGAACACAGCTTGGCCAATAATAAGGCATTTTCCCCCAAATCAAAATATTAAAGGAACAGATCCATTACCACTTTCCTGACTTCTTCTCTGCAATGTGTCGCAGTGAAAGTTTGGAATATACTAAAATCTACGATGAGGAGCTTTTCAATGATTCTTTACTGAAGCCCAGCCAGAAGTGTATTTCAGACCAACATCTTTGAGGTCCACAGAAGAAAAATCTAGATTTGCCAAGACACTAGGGGGTTTTAAATCTGATACAAATTTCTAAGAATGTTTGATAACAGGAAACAAAATCAATTTTCTACTGGAGTTTATCGTTTGCCCGTAGCATAGAATCCAAAGTTATTGTCCCAAAGTTCTTCCTCTTGTCTACACTTTGCACTGCAGTGCTTTTGTTTCTTATACAAATTAAAACAATTAATTAGCACTTGCCAACACAATATGGTCTTACCCAAAGAAATAGATTCTGAAAATATACTATCTGAAAAATACTTCAGATATTAATGCAACTACTTATAAAAATAAATTTCAGCAACATTTTAATGTTTCTCTCCCTGTGTCGCCCCCAACGCCATCCCGTCGTTGCAAAGAATTGGAAAAAATATTCTGCAATAATACATACAGACAAAATGTCAAGATTGGAAATAGATAACTTTGATAATACAGGAACAAATTAAAATCTGATGAATATTAGTCCATTGTCTGACACATTTAAGATGCCAAAATAAAAATGGAAATAACAGGGACTGTCAATTGGTGGGTCTGAAACTGTTCAGCAAATGCACTGCTTGGTTATAAGGATTATGAAAGGAAACTAATTCATATCCACTGCATGTGAAAGTCAACTGCTTCTGTGATCATAGAATATTACATTGGATCAGAGCATTTCTCGTCAGTGGCAGGATAGAGAGGGCAATGTCGCTCAGAAACCAACAGTAGTATTTGAATGAGAAAAGAACTAGACTAGGATTTCATAAGTGTTTGGCAGAGATAGGGAACAAAAATGGTTTGCTCTCTTTGGAGAGTAGGCCAAGGCCATTTTAACCATAGCTCAACCAATGGTTGGTTTCATTACAAGCACTTAAGTTTATGCTCTACATCTTATTTCAATAAACTACTCCTATTTTGAGCTTGGAAATGCGAATGCAGTTAATTCAAAATCATTCGTGCCATTCTGTTAAGTACACTCAAGTTCCCCATTCATTCCCATAAATGTATTATTTCAATGTTTATAGACATCAGGGCTCCTGTTTCATGTTAGAAGTTTATAAAACTGAGGGGTATAGGTAGGATGGATAGCCAGAACCTTAGTCACAGGGCTCTAGAGTTGAGAATTAGAGACCACAAGTTAAACAAGAGGGGAGAAATGTAAAATATCTGAATGACAATGGGTGGGTATCTCGAATAAGTTTAGAGGTGGTAGAGGTCAATACAATTACAAAATTTAAAATAGAAGTGTTACAGACTAGTGAAATTAAGACATCATATATGATCATCGCAATAAACGTTGGCAAGGTGGTCAGAAAGAACCTGTTTCTATACCATATTAGAAGCAGTGCAAACCTAACATTCATAAATCAGAAAGGCTAATGATAAAATTTAAACCACAATAGTTAAGTACTACACAAATAATATTTACATTAATCTTCACTTTCTTATGCAGACTAGTTCCAAATTGTATTCTGGTATTAAAAATATTTTACAGAAATCATTAATAAGCACTTTTAAACCTTTGTCATTTCAGAAACCTCATTCAAGAAGATCTTACGACAATTCTATCAACTGAAAACTTCTATGCAAGCTTTGTTGGAATTCTCCCAAGTTTGACAGTACAAACGTTTCACCACACAGCACCACTCAGCATAGTAAATTAGATTCCAATTCCTGGAACTGTAGAAGTTGTGCACTTGCTGTCAATAAACCTATGAATCAAGAAAAAATTAACTATCTGCAGTGAAGATAGATAGCCCTAAACTGGAGGATGTGCAAGTCCTTTCTAATTTTTGAAAATATTTTATTTTTGATTTTCATAGACTCACAAAATTAAATAATTCAATATTTCCAACATTCATATGTATATAGAGTATATTTATCCCCTCCCTCACCCCCACATACAGCTGAAAATGCAGTCAAGTAATTTATACTGATACAAATGCCAGTGAGGCCAACGACTCCTACAGAAACCTAGAAAGAAAAACCTCAAAATGATAATGACTAAGCAACAAAGATGAAAAATTGAAGAAAGAAACTCCATAAACCCAAAAATAACAACTGAAAACACACATCATCCTGTTTCATTAGTCACACTCATTTCCCCACTGGGGAAGTCGTACCTACATCACCTTGAATGAGTTTCAGTTCCAGGATAAAGTGAGGGAAGTAAAAGAGCAGGTTGTATATTGCACAAAAAGCTGCTGACAAGTCAGTGTGGAAATGGAACAGCAAACCAGGGAGCTGCAGGTGAACCACAGAAAAGACCAATTTCAGCAATACCTCCTTCCTCATTGGGCATAAACCTACGTCGGGCACATTCTCCTCACCACTTAAAGTCCCTCTACTCTATTCTTATTTAACCATATAACCACTTACATCACAGAACAGGCCAGTTCGGCCCTACTAGTCCATGCCGTAACAAATCCCCGCCCTCCTAGTCCCACTGACCAGCACCCGGTCCATACCCCTCTAGTCCCCTCCTATCCATGTAACGATCCAGTCTTTCCTTAAATGTAACCAATGATCCTGCCTCGACCACGTCTGCCGGAAGCTCATTCCACATCCCCACCACCCTCTGCGTCAAGAAATTTCCCCTCATGTTCCCCTTATAATTTTCCCCCTTCAATCTTAAACCATGCCCTCTAGTTTGAATCTCCCCCTTTCTTAATTGAAAAAGCCTATCCACATTTACTCTGTCTGTCCCTTTTAAAATCTTAAACACCTCTATTAAGTCCCTTCTCAATCTTCTACGCTCCAGAGAAAAAAGCCCCAGTCTGCACAACCTTTCCCTGTAACTCAGACCCTGAAATCCTGTCAACATTCTCGTGAACCTTCTCTGCACTCTCTCTATTTTGTTTATATCTTTCCTATAATTTGGTGACCAAAACTGTACACAGTACTCCAAATTTGGCCTCACCAATTTAAACGAAAATAAGCATCAAGTGACTTTAATACAACGATAATTTCCCTGCAAATTTGGTGTGCTTTCCCCAAAAGATTTCAACCTGTAGGACACCCCAGTTGAGTAACTACCTCCATTCTAAGCAAACACATGATGGCTTTGGCCACTTCAAGGACATTATTTCAGAATTTATTGTCATGAACAAGTCATGAAATTCAGTGTTCTGTGGCAGCTTCATAATGCAAATATACATATTATAACATTACTATAAAACATTACTATAAAAAATAAAATAACAAAATAATGGTGCACAAAAAGTAAGACAATGTCTTTGGTTCATTGATTATTCAGGAATCTGATGGCAGCGGGGAAGAGAAGTCCTTGTGCCACTGAGTGCTCATCTTTAGGCTCCTGTACCTTTTCCCTGATGGTAGCAGAGTAAAGAGGTGAGGATAGAGGCTGCTTTTTTAAGACTCTACCTCATGTAGATGTCCTCAATGGAGTAAAGTCTGGTGCCTGTGATGTTGCAGGCCATGTTAACAACCCTCTGGAGTTTATTCTTGTCCTGAGAGTTGGCGTCTCCATACCAGGCAGTGATGCAACCAGCCATAATGCTCTCCACAGTACACCTGTAGAAATTTCCAAGAGTCTTTGATAACATACTGAATCTCCTCAAACACCTCACAAACTATAGTCACTGGCAAAACTTCTTTGTGATTGCATCAACGTGGAGGCTCCAGGACAGATCTTTGGAGACGCTGAAGTTCTTGACCCTCTCCACTACTAAGCCCTCCATGATGACTGGGTCCTGCTGTTCCCCTGACTTCCTCCTGAAGTCCACAATCATCTCCCTTGGTTTTGCTGACGTTGAACATAAGGTTGTAGTCTTTACACCTTTCAATGAGCTGATCTATTTCCCTCCAGTACGCTTCCTCATTGCTGTCTGTGATTTTGCCGACAACTGTGGTGTCATTGGCAAACTTGTAGATGGCATTGGAATTGTGCCTGGCCACAGTCATGGGATAATGAGTAGAGCAGTGGGCTAAGCACATATCCTTGGCGTGTGCCTGTGTTGACGACAGTGAGGAGACGTTTCCAATTCGTACTGACTGTGGTCTTCTAATGAGAAAGTCAAGGATCCATTTGCAGAGGGGGGTACCAAGGCCTAGGGTTTGTAGCCTCTTGACCAGCATGGTTTTGAAAGCAGAGCTATAATCTATGAAGAGCAGCCATATATGTGAATTGCTGTTTAAGGTGAACTAGAGCTGAGTGGAGAGCCAACAATATTGCATTTCCCTTTGTCTGTATTACCCATAATACACATTTTCACCCATCTTTCCTGAACATTTTGAGGATCAGTCTTGCATCATTTCCAATAATGAACTGTCACTCTCCAGCCTTGTGAATTTACACAAATGCACAGCGAGCTCAAATTTGACTCAATCTTGCCAGAGTAGTGGCTCAATTACTGAGCTGGCAGTTAAACGCCAAAATTACCAGAAGACAAAGTCAAGTCCAACTATGGCAGCAGAAAAACTTGAATTCAAACAAGTTTCCAAATAGATTGTTGGAGAAATTCCCCTTGGTACACTTTGGGGAAGGTAACCTCACATCCTTATGGACTTCGCCTATGTGCAAATCATCCCCAAATGTAGTCAACAAACCAAAAGAGTCAAACATAGCATGGAAACATAAAGCAGCTATTGCAGCTAACCATTTCAATTCTGCAATAGCAGGTGTGTTATGTGTAAATAAGAACTACATTTCCCAGCACGCAATGTGTGTGGTTGGGCAGAAACCGAAAGTGGAGTCATGGGCATTGTCGCTAGAAGTCAGTTGAAATAGCTCAAGGAAAATGGTGTCGGTTAAGAGTTAGACCCATGTAAAACCGTTTTTCTTGAAAGAAAAAGCATAACATGGTGTCAGAAGTCTCTGAGTAAGAGAAGACAAATAGTTCTTAAGCATGGATAAGTCCTCCCACACCGATGCAGTTTATCGGCAATCTAGCCAATAATTGGAGATGACATGATGAGGAAGGAGCAGTGGTCATCAATCCTCAGAGCTCCTGGACCAAGAAGCCAAAAACAATTAAAAAAAAATAAAGTGCAAATACTAAAAATAGCAAGGAAAATAAAGGTTCCTACCTGACAAAATTGGGGAGAAAAAAAACACCAGTCAAATAAAGGCAGTCAGCAAGGTAGGAGAAACTGCTAGCACCTGATCAGGCCTGCCTTGAGGAGCCCACGATGGCGACGCCAATTCCAGGCACAAAGTCCGGGGGTCCCAACCCACAGAATGTGGCCAGCACTCACCTGGGAGGCCAGCAAGAGATGAGAATGACTTGGGGAGGAGAGGAGACACTTTCTGACCAGTCATTGGGAGGCAAGGTGCCTCCGGAGAGGTCAGAGCCTCAGGTAAGGTGTGTCACATTCCTCCCTCACCCCCACCCCCCCGAGGACAGCGAGGAACACTCAGGAGTGGAATTTGATGGGTGGCAGGAGCAGCTTGCGGGAGGACGCAAGAGACCTTGGCCTCACGACGACAGATGGCTCCAGAAGTGAATCCAAGGAGGAGGGAAGTGACGAGGAGGTCAGAGGTGGCAGCAGGAGAAGAGAGAAATGAAGTCAGGAGCCAAGATGGCGTCAGGGCACTGAGCTCTCACTCACGACGTCCTAAAGGCCATGGGAAGGATGGAGGAGCCCTGGCCAGAGATTTAAACAAAAAAAACAGGGGAACTTTATAATAAAGTGGACAGATGGGAAAATGCCCTAAATGGACTGACAGGAATGGTGACTGAAGTGGAGGAAAGAACTTGGGATAATGAAGAAAGAATAAATAAATTGGAGAGGGAAGCTACTGCATGAGGGGTAGAAAGGGGACACCTCTGGTAGAGAATTGATACTCTGGGGAAATCATAGCCGAAGGAACATGATAAAAATTGTGAGGTTGAAGGAGGGCACAGAAGGGAGGGATCCCGTGGTGTTCTTTCAATGTTGGCTACCAGAGATTTTGGGAAGGGAGAATTTGGGAGAATCAGTAGAGGTCGAGAGGGGGCATTGGTCCTCCTCCCGTGCCCAGGCCTGGCCCCTGGTCAAAGGCTACACTCAGTACTGGTGAAGCTCCTGCATCACCGGGATCAAAAGAAAATTTCAGGTGCAGCAGCTGTCAGGCCGAAAGTGAGGGGGGTGCCAATGGAACCAGAGGAGAAGAAGGTGTTATTCTACCCAGATGCAAGTGTGACCCTCCTAAAACAAAGAAAGGAATTTGAGCCAATGAAAAGAATGGTTAAACAAAAAGGGTATGAATATGTCCTCAGATATCCAGCAACACTAAAAATCGTAATGCCAGGAGGTGGGGAGAAAAAGTTCCTGTCAGAGGTCAAAGAGGCCCAACAGTTTGTAAAACAGTTGCTGGTTTGGAAGGAATAAGTGCCAAATGGGTCAATGCTTTGTTGTATGCATGAATATACTGTAAATCGCAGCTGTAATAATTGCAAGTTTAACTATTTCTTAAATACACTTTTGTGGGAAAATTTGTAAAAAGGAAAATAGACCGAGGGGCTTGGAGGGGGGGTGGGGTGGAACATGGAGAGATATGGGAGGTAGATGGGTGCAAAATGCAGAGCCTATGGTGAGGAGGGGGATGGTGACAACACAAAGGGTGAAGTCACCAGGGTGGGGGAGGGGGGTGGGGAAGGTGAAGGAAGATCAAAAGAAGTAGGATAGAGATGGGGGAATAAGTGAATTTGAGAGTTTGTTTTTGTATGTTATGCATTCTTTTTGTCTTTTTTGTTTCTTGTTTTTCCTTTCTAGGGTTTGTCACTTACTCGGTGGAGTTCCTGGCTGAAGGAAAAGGATTGGGTGGACATTGGACATGGATAGTCAAGGTATGGGTGGGGGAGGTGTGGAAAAACAGACTTGGGAAGAGACTCTGGGGAATGGCCAATAATACCAGTTTTAATGTAAACAGTCTGAATGGGAAAGTGAAGAGGAAAAGAGACTTGGCACACAAAGAAAATGGGGGAAGATCTGGCCTTCCTCCAGAGCAGAGCAGGAACATCAAAAATTTAAAAGGGGATGGGTGGGCCAAGTAATAGCCTCCTAGTTTGGTTCTAGGGCAAGGAGTGTGGCAATCTTGATAGGAAAAAGTTTTTCAGTAAGAGTGAAAAGCATGGTCACAGACAGAGCAGGGAGATTTGTAATGGTTCACTGTCAGATATATTCAGAGTTGTGGACTCTAGTGAATGTATACACCCCAATCTTGATGACGAAAAGTTCATACAAGATATCTTTTTGAAACTGGCAGAGGGAAGAGAAAATATTCTGGTTGGGTACTTTTAAACTTTTGTCTGGATCCTGACCTGGACAAATCAAAGAAAAAAATAGCAAAGAGGTACCATTGATTTTATGTAGGAGCTGAATTGATAGACAAATGGAGGCAAAAAACACCCAGGGGAGAGGGATTACTTCTACTCAAGGAAACATGATTGCTACTCTAGGATAGATTTATTTCTGGCTTCAGCCCACATAGGGTAGGATCATGGAGAATGAGTACACAATTAGGCTTTTTTCAGATCATTCATCTTTGACATTGATCATAGAAATGCCAGATAAGCAAAATCTCCGGTAGCCAACATTGAAAGAACACCACGGGATCCCTCCCTCTGTGCCCTCCTTCAACCCCACAATTTTTATCATGTTCCTCCGGCTATGATTTCCCCAGAGTATCAATTCTCTACCAGAGGTGTCCCCTTTCTACCCCTCATGCAGTAGCTTCCCTCTCCAGTTTATTTATTCTTTCTTCATTATCCCAAGTTCTTTCCTGCACTTCAGTCACCCTTCCTGTCAGTCCATTTAGGGCATTTTCCCATCTGTCCACTTTATTATAAAGTTCCCCTGTTTTTTTTGTTTAAATCTCTGGCCAGGGCTCCTCCATCCTTCCCATGGACTTTGGGCACCTTAATACATTGCTATTAAAGAAACCAGAGTTTTGTAGCTTTGTTAGAACACAGATAGACATGTTCTGTGAGACCAACTATGCCTCTACTGTGGATAAATTTTTCCTCTGGGATACTCTCAAGGCATATCTGAGAGGTCAAATAATTGGATACACTAAAGCAGTCAAAAAGGAATATATGAGGGAAGTGGAAGAATTGGAACAGATTACTTGTTTAGAAAAAGACTTTCAAAAGTGCAGCTCGAAAGAATATAGGGTTCTAACAAACAAAAAAGTGAAATACAATAGACTTCAAACGTACAGTATACAAGAGGCCATAATAAGTTCAAAAAATATTATGAATTGGGGGAGAGAGCCCATAAAGTGCTCTCCTCGCAGATGAGGGCAGAGCAGGCCTCAAGGATGATCAATGTGATAAAACCGGAAATGACAGGTTCTCGTACAAGTAATAGGGGGCTGTATGGTGACCATCAAAAACAAGGGGCAGCATCTAAAGTCACAGCTACTGATTGTAGCAAGGATATTTTTGCCAATATTAAGTCTAAGTGCATGTGAAGAGGTCAACCTGGTGAAAAGTGTTTTCAGAGTGGCTTCACAGACTGAAGATAAGCACACAACACTCATGAAAGAGTGTGCAGATGTCTTTGAGGGGCATGGATGTTTACTTGGCATACACAAGATCCACGTAGATGAGACAGTGGCTCCTGTTGACCATGCATACAGGAAACTTCCATTTCCACTCAGAGACAAACTTAAACAAGAACAGATGAAAGTCATTCAAAAAATAATTGAATAACCTACAGATTGGGTCACCCCACTGCTCATTGTGCAAATGAACAATGGGATCTCAATAAAACATCAAGAGAGCATTTTAAATTGCCAAACACTGAAAGAAATCATGTCCCAGTTTGCAGGTGCCAAGTGGTTTAGCAAGCTCGATGCATCATCGGAATTTTGGCAGATGAAATTTGATGAGGCAACTTCGAGACTATGCACTTTAAATACTACACAAGATACTGCTTTCTTCTGCTACCATATGGGATCTTGTCTGAGCATAAATCTATCATAAAACCATCCACATAATCTTTGAAAGTATACCTGGAGTTGAGACCATGGATGACATCATTGTAAGGATGGACATGATATGCAAGTGCTTGTCATGACATGGAATGTAAATTGAAATTAAATAAAGAGAAATGTGAGTTTGACGTAAAGATACTGACCTTCATAGGAGGTGTCATAATCATATCTGAATAGGAAGTGAAGCCTGATCCAAGAAAGACATCAGCCATTGAGAATTTTGTGAGGCCCCAAAACAAAGGAGATGAGACATTTCTTGGGAATGGTGACTTACCTGGACAAGTTCATCCCTCATCTGTCAACTATGTCAGCACCACTTAGATCACTCCTTGAGCAGAAACATTAGTGGATATGTTCGCACAAGCAAGAAGAGTGCTTCCAGGCTTAAAAAAAATCCTAATTCTATTCTAAAATTTTCTGATCTGGAGAGATGCACCAGGATCCCAGCTGATGCATCCCAACATGGCCTTGGAGAAGTACTACTGCAGCCACATGAGGACACATAGTCATCTGTAGCCCATGGATCAAGCGCTTTAACAAGTGCAGAAGCTAACTATGCACAAATAGAGAAAGAGCTTCTTGCTAGCACCTATGGTCTTTGAGGTTTAGACTAGCAGGGGAGTAGCTACGTCATATACCCTAGACGGGCGGAGCGGTCCTCTTCTAGGGGGCCATCCTCTGCGACCGAGCGCTGAGCTTCGGGAGGGATGCACATGGAGCTGTGAGGGAAGGGTGACACCCGCCTAGCCAGCCAGATCAGCCGAATCATTCCTAGCGATCAATGGGGTGACAGATGTCACAGCCAGATCGCCCTCACACCCTGCTAGCACTTATGCATGCTAAGTTTCATCATATTTTTGGACAAGCTTTGGAAGTGGAGACAGAACATAAACCACTGGTCTCAATTATGTCTAAACCATTGAATGACTGTCCCATAGGAGTATAGCACATGTTGATAAGGCTGCAGAAATACAATGTGAAAATGATCTACATGCCAGGAAACTACACGTTTGCAGCTGATACATTGTCGCTGTTTTTCTTTTTTTTTTAAAAAAAACTTATACAAACAAAAATGGTACAATTCAATAAGATAGTATGGACAGTTACATAAACTAAAGATATTCGTATAACTCTAACATACATTGTTGTTGTTGCTGTTGGGTAAGTCACAACTTGCACTCGACTTGGATTAAAGTGAGGGAGAGTTGCTCAGGTCATCAGCCTCACTATCTAGACCCAATGGCAAGACATAGTCGAGACAGCTAGAGATAGGTCAAGATGCAGTGGATGGCCAGCAGTGTTCTGTATGTGTCTCACTGTGCCCTCTTAGCGCTCCACAGCGCATGCTGACAATGTCTTTCTGCCTGTTGAACCAGGCTTCACATGCTAGGTAGACAAGCCCTGAGTGTTGTGGGTCCACGGCAGTTCTTGCAGTGTGCTCACAAGCCTCCCTACCCATTGTTGGGCACCCTCATCCGCCTTTGCAGCTGTTGGGAGATGTCTCCTCTTCCGCCTGCTCTGCCGTTGGGATGATCACCTAGTGATGTAGTAATCAGCCCCTCTCTTGTTTTCGCCCGCTAGCTGAAGTGGTTTCCAGGGTGTGGCACGAGGAGCCAACAAATGAGAGATTTAGGAGATGAGTGAGGTCCAGTGATGCGTACCATCCCCACCTTAGTGAGGTACAGCTATCAGCACCAAAGGTATTTCCTCTCCTCAGAGCTCCCTACATAAATTGTAAATCATATCCATAATTCATATTCTAAATAGTATATACCTTTTTGAATAAAAACTAATTAAAAAAGAGGAAAGAATAAAATAGTAGAGAAAAACTCAAAACCCTGAGCCATCTGCACTGCCAGATACTACATATTACTAGTATTAAAAGAAAAAAGGCTAAAAAAAAGGAACACAGAAAAGATACAAGTCAAATAATTAATTTGGACTATAATTATAAAGTAAGACAGTGAGTCATAAATGCCCCCCATAACTTCTGGAATCTGGTATCTGAAATATTAAATGAATAACTAATCTTTTCTATATTCAAACAGGACATGATGTCTTGCAACCAGGAGTAGGCAGGGCAGCATCCTTCCGTTTCAGTAAAATGGCACACCTCGCCAAAAGAGGCAAAATAAATGGCGCAACTCTGAACCAGAGATAAAGAAGGATCATTCCCTCCTGTTGTACTGAAGAGGCCACCAAAGAATTCTGTGTTAAATCTAGATTGAACATTTTTGATAAAGTATGGAAAACCTCTCCAGTATTTTTCTAGATTAGGACAAGTCCAGAACGTATGAATTGATGACATTTCTCCTCTCTTACACCTATTACACCAGGAAATCATATTGTAATAAAAGCAAGACAATTAAGCCTTAGACAGATGTGCTCTATATACCACTTTGAATTGTAATAGGCAATGTCAAGCATATAACGAAGAGCTATTAACCAACTTAAGAACTGTGTCCCAATCTGCATCCAATATAGTCAACTTCAAATCCTGTTCCCAAGCACTTTTTATTTTAACTAACTAAATCTGAATTAACTATAACTATTTCTTGCAAATAGTAGATATTAATCTTTTATGAGAAGGCATTAAGCTAAAGAAAAACTCGTATACAAAATTTGATTCAGACTCTCTCAGAAATTAGAAATTTGTCATTCAAAAAAATGCCAGACTTGCAAATATCTAAACAATTGGAATTTGGGCAAGTTAAATTCCTTCAAATATCCTCTCTGAAAAATATCGTCATCTAAAGAGGGTTAAAAAAGTAATTGGATACGATAGGACTTGAGAAAAATTATGAAATGCAAGATGTTTTCTAAATTGTGTCCAAATTCTCATGTTTAACAATTGGGTTATCTATCAATAAAGTTGAGAATGGAAGTGAAGAGACCAGAAGCACTGAATTAGAAAAATGTTGGGGGGGGAAAAGAGGAATTCAGCTCCATTGATATCTATAATGCGCAGTCAGAATGATTATGAAAGAAGGACCAAGGCATAAGACTTTGTATATTGACTGTCCAATAGTAGAATCTGAAGTTAGGTAGAGCCATTCCACCATTTTTCTTAGATCTCAAGCAGTTGTCAAGAAAGAAAAGAGCGACCAAGAGGTTAATGCAGTGATACAGGCCGATGTTGACATGGTTATCACCTCATTTCCAGTATCCTGGAATAGAACAGAGCAAATCAGGAAAGCAACAGAGACAGATGAAACAATGAAAGAGCTCAAAGGTACAATACAGAAAGGATGGCCGGCAGCTGAGAATGATTGTCCAATGGGTATTTGGGATTACTGGGCATGCAGAGATGAACTGTCAGTTGTGACAGATAGTCTTCAAAGGGAACAGTGTTGCAATGCAACAAAATGGCCCAGAAGATACATAAAGGACATCTTGGTGAGTAAAAATGCAAACATAGAGCTCAAGAGATGATGTACTGCCCAAGAATGAAGCAAGACGCAAGCCAGACCACTGCTTCATGCGAAATATGCCTTACCTATAGACAACAAGCTCCAACTCATAGTCGTGACCTATCACCCGTCAGGTATGCAAAAGTGTCAAGCACAGAAAGAAAAGGAACATGTAGTTCAGAATGCACATGCAAATATAAGCAGTACACCAGTGGAAACACATATATAACATATATATATATATATATATATATGTTGGAGTTGGAGGCGG
The DNA here is from genome assembly GCF_036971445.1 of Narcine bancroftii. Classification (NCBI taxonomy): domain Eukaryota; kingdom Metazoa; phylum Chordata; class Chondrichthyes; order Torpediniformes; family Narcinidae; genus Narcine; species Narcine bancroftii. The sequence goes on along the minus strand of NC_091474.1, from coordinate 224,381,940 downwards.
CGGCCCCAGTCTGGGCACAGGGAGAGCAGCAGCGGCCCCGGCCCCGGAGAAAGGTAGACGGCGACGGCCCCGATCCGGGCAGGAGCAAGGGGGAGATGGCGGCCCCGGCCTCGGTCGAGTGAGGCAGGCGGAGGCCCCGGTCTGGGCAGGGAGTGGGAGGCGGCGGCCCCAGTCCGGGCACAGAGAGAGCAGCAGCGGCCCCGGCCCCGGCGAAGGGTAGGCGGCGGCGGCCCCGATCCGGGCAGGAGCAAGGGGGAGACGGCGGCCCCAGCCTCGGTCGAGTGAGGCAGGCGGAGGCCCCGATCCGGGCAGAGAGTGGGAGGCGGCGGCCCCAGTCCAGGCACAGGGTGAGCTGCGGCGGCCTCGGCCCCGGTCCGGGCAGTATGGACCGACCTAGGAGGGGAGGCAGGCCCCTCCAGCCCGGGTAAGAAACCTGCATAGGAGAAGGCCACTCCGATATAAAACCTACGACCCAAGGACCTCGCTGCCACATCCCAGCTTGCTTGGCCACGGCACACGAACCATGGGTGTAAAGGGTGGGGCCAGTACTGCGCACACTGCACTCCACCTAAAAGCTCCTTTGCGCAGGCCCGAGGACAGGTCCACGTCCTCCCCCTCCACGTCCTCCCCCTCCACGTCCTCCCCCTCCACGTCCTCCCCCTCCACGTCCTCCCCCTCCACGTCCTCCCCCTCCACGTCCTCCCCCTCCACGTCCTCCCCCTCCACGTCCTCCCCCTCCACGTCCTCCCCCTCCACGTCCTCCCCCTCCACGTCCTCCCCCTCCACGTCCTCCCCCTCCACGTCCTCCCCCTCCACGTCCTCCCCCTCCACGTCCTCCCCCTCCACGTCCTCCCCCTCCACGTCCTCCCCCTCCACGTCCTCCCCCTCCACGTCCTCCCCCTCCACGTCCTCCCCCTCCACGTCCTCCCCCTCCACGTCCTCCCCCTCCACGTCCTCCCCCTCCACGTCCTCCCCCTCCACGTCCTCCCCCTCCACGTCCTCCCCCTCCACGTCCTCCCCCTCCACGTCCTCCCCCTCCACGTCCTCCCCCTCCACGTCCTCCCCCTCCACGTCCTCCCCCTCCACGTCCTCCCCCTCCACGTCCTCCCCCTCCACGTCCTCCCCCTCCACGTCCTCCCCCTCCACGTCCTCCCCCTCCACGTCCTCCCCCTCCACGTCCTCCCCCTCCACGTCCTCCCCCTCCACGTCCTCCCCCTCCACGTCCTCCCCCTCCACGTCCTCCCCCTCCACGTCCTCCCCCTCCACGTCCTCCCCCTCCACGTCCTCCCCCTCCACGTCCTCCCCCCTCCACGTCCTCCCCCTCCACGTCCTCCCGCTCCACGTCCTCCCGCTCCACGTCCTCCCGCTCCACGTCCTCCCCCTCAAAAGATGCTCACAAACTCAAGCTAGCATGCTGGAACATCAGAACCATGCTAGACAAGGCTGACAGCCACCGACCTGAAGGTCGGTCTGCCCTCATCGCACATGAACTCCTCAGACTTGACATCGACATAGCCGCTCTCAGTGAAGTCCGCCTGGCAGATGTAGGCAGCCTCCAAGAACGCAGCGCGGGCTACACACTCTACTGGTCTGGCAAGCCTTCGGATGAACGACGCCTATCTGGTGTAGGCTTCATGGTCAAGAGCTTCATTGCCTCCAAACTCGAAAACCTTCCGACAGGCCTCTCGGACCGAATCATGTCCATGCGACTCCCCCTTCAAAACAAGCGTCGCATCACCCTCATCAGTGTCTATGCTCCAACCCTCCAGGCGGAACCAGCAGAAAAGGACAAGTTCTACACCGACCTGCGCAACCTCATCCAACGCACCCCTACAGCCGACAAGGTTGTCATCCTGGGCGACTTCAACGCTCGTGTCGGCAAAGACTCAGAAACCTGGCCAGGAATCCTGGGCAAGCATGGCGTCGGCAAGTGCAACGACAATGGGCGCCTCCTGTTGGAGCTCTGCGCAGAACAGCGGCTTGTCATTACAAACACCCTTTTTCAGCAGAGGGACAGCCTTAAGACCACCTGGATGCATCCCCGATCCAAACACTGGCACCTCCTGGACTACATCCTGGTGCGAGAAAGTGACAAACGAGATGTACTCCACACCAGGGTCATACCTAGCGCGAAATGCCACATGACCACCGGCTGGTTCGCTGCAAGCTCAACCTTCACTTCAAGCCAAAGCCCAGGAACAGTAAAGCCCCCAGAAAGAGGTTCAATGTTGGAAACCTGCAGTCAGACGAAGCGAGAGGAAACTTCCAGGCAAACCTCAAAGCAAAGCTCGACGATGCAACCCGCCTCATGGACCCGTCCCCTGAAACCCTCTGGGATCAGTTGAAGACTACCATACTGCAATCCACTGAAGAGGTACTGGGCTTCTCCTCCAGGAAAAACAAGGACTGGTTTGACGAAAACAGCCAGGAAATCCAGGAGCTGCTGGCAAAGAAGCGAGCTGCCCACCAGGCTCACCTTACAAAGCCGTCCTGTCCAGAGAAGAAACAAGCCTTCCGTCACGCATGCAGCCATCTTCAGCGCAAACTCCGGGAGATCCAAAATGAGTGGTGGACTAGCCTCGCCAAACGAACCCAGCTCAGCGCAGACATTGGCGACTTCAGGGGTTTCTACGAGGCTCTAAAGGCTGTGTACGGCCCCTCACCCCAAGTCCAAAGCCCGCTGCGCAGCTCAGACGGCAAAGTCCTCCTCAGCGACAAGATCTCCATCCTCAACCGATGGTCAGAACACTTCCAATCTCTTTTCAGTGCCAACCGCTCAGTCCAAGATTCCGCCCTGCTCCAGCTCCCTCAACAGCCCCTAAGGCTAGAGCTGGATGAGGTCCTCACCCTGGATGAGACATATAAGGCAATCGAACAACTGAAAAGTGGCAAAGCAGCAGGTATGGATGGAATCCCCCCAGAGGTCTGGAAGGCTGGCGGCAAAACTCTGCATGCCAAACTGCATGAGTTTTTCAAGCTTTGTTCGGACCAAGGAAAACTGCCTCAGGATCTTCGTGATGCCACCATCATCACCTTGTACAAAAACAAAGGCGAGAAATCAGACTGCTCAAACTACAGGGGAATCACGTTGCTCTCCATTGCAGGCAAAATCTTCGCTAGGATTCTACTAAATAGAATAATACCTAGTGTCGCCGAGATTATTCTCCCAGAATCACAGTGCGGCTTTCGCGCAAACAGAGGAACTACTGACATGGTCTTTGCCCTCAGACAGCTCCAAGAAAAGTGCAGAGAACAAAACAAAGGACTCTACATCACCTTTGTTGACCTCACCAAAGCCTTCGACACCGTGAGCAGGAAAGGGCTTTGGCAAATACTAGAGCGCATCGGATGTCCCCCAAAGTTCCTCAACATGATTATCCAACTGCACGAAAACCAACAAGGTCGGGTCAGATACACCAATGAGCTCTCTGAACCCTTCTCCATTAACAATGGCGTGAAGCAAGGCTGTGTTCTCGCACCAACCCTCTTTTCAATCTTCTTCAGCATGATGCTGAACCAAGCCATGAAAGACCCCAACAATGAAGACGCTGTTTACATCCGGTACCGCACGGATGGCAGTCTCTTCAATCTGAGGCGCCTGCAAGCTCACATCAAGACACAAGAGAAATTTGTCCGTGAACTACTCTTTGCAGACGATGCCGCTTTAGTTGCCCATTCAGAGCCAGCTCTTCAGCGCTTGACGTCCTGCTTTGCGGAAACTGCCAAAATGTTTGGCCTGGATGTCAGCCTGAAGAAAACTGAGGTCCTCCATCAGCCAGCTCCCCACCATGACTACCAGCCCCCCCACATCTCCATCGGGCACACAAAACTCAAAACGGTCAACCAGTTTACCTATCTCGGCTGCACCATTTCATCAGATGCAAGGATCGACAATGAGATAGACAACAGACTCGCCAAGGCAAATAGCGCCTTTGGAAGACTACACAAAAGAGTCTGGAAAAACAACCAACTGAAAAACCTCACAAAGATAAGCGTATACAGAGCCGTTGTCATACCCACACTCCTGTTCGGCTCCGAATCATGGGTCCTCTACCGGCATCACCTACGGCTCCTAGAACGCTTCCACCAGCGTTGTCTCCGCTCCATCCTCAACATCCATTGGAGTGCTTTCATCCCTAACGTCGAAGTGCTCGAGATGACAGAGGTCGACAGCATCGAGTCCACGCTGCTGAAGATCCAGCTGCGCTGGATGGGTCACGTCTCCAGAATGGAGGACCATCGCCTTCCCAAGATCGTGTTATATGGCGAGCTCTCCACTGGCCACCGTGACAGAGGTGCACCAAAGAAAAGGTACAAGGACTGCCTAAAGAAATCTCTTGGTGCCTGCCACATTGACCACCGCCAGTGGGCTGATATCGCCTCAAACCGTGCATCTTGGCGCCTCACAGTTTGGCGGGCAGCAACCTCCTTTGAAGAAGACCGCAGAGCCCACCTCACTGACAAAAGGCAAAGGAGGAAAAACCCAACACCCAACCCCAACCAACCAATTTTCCCCTGCAGCCGTGTCTGCCTGTCCCACATCGGACTTGTCAGCCACAAACGAGCCTGCAGCTGACGTGGACTTTTATCCCCTCCATAAATCTTCGTCCGCGAAGCCAAGCCAAAGAAAGATATAACAATTATAACATGAAAACAGGCCATTAGGCCCTTTTAGTCTGCACCGAACCAATCACTCCTCTCTAGTCCCACCTACCTGCACAATGACCATAACCCTCCAGCTTCTTCTCATCCATATGCCTGTCCAACTTTTTCTTAAATAATAAATTTGACTCTGCCGCCACTATTTCTCCCGGAAGATCATTCCACACCGCTACCACTCTCTGAGTAAAGAAGTTCCCCCTCATGTTACCTCTAAACCTCTGCCACTTAACTCATGTCCTCTTGTTTCAATCTCTCCTACTCTTAACGGAAATAGTCTATCCACATCCACTCTGTCTATCCCTTTCATAATCTTAAATACCTCTATCAAATCCCCTCTCAACCTTCTACGCTCCAAAGAATAAAGACCTAATCTGTCCAATCTTTCCCTGAACTCTAGATGCTTAAACCCAGGTAACATTCTGGTAAATCTTCTCTGCACTCTCTCCACTGTTTATATCCTTCCTATAATTAAGCGACCAGAACTTCACACAGAACTCTAAATTAGGCCGCACCAACGCCTTATACAATCTCAACATCACTTCCCAACTCCTATATTCCATGCAATGATTGATAAAGGCCAGCATACTAAAAGCCTTCTTCACCACCCTATTCACATGAGTTTCTACCTTCAGGGAACGATGTACCGTTACTCCTAAATCTTTCTGCTCTTCTGTATTCATCAATGCTCTCCCATTTACTACGTATGTCCTGTTCTGATTCTTCTTACCAAAATGAAGCACCTCACACTTATCAGCATTAAATTCCATCTGCCATTTTTCAGCCCACTTTTCTAAGCAGCCCAAATCCCTCTGCAATCCTTGAAAACCTTCTTCATTATCCATTATTCCATCTATCTTAGTATCGTCTGCATATTTACTAATCCAATTCACCACCCCATCATCTAGATCATTAATGTATATAACGAACAACAATGGGCCCAATACAGATCCCTGAGACACACCACTGGTCACCGACCTCCAACCTGACAGACAATTATCCACTACCATTCTCCGGCCTCTCTCCTTCAGCCAATGTTCAATCCATTTGACTATCTCAAAATTTATACCTAAAGACTGCACCTTCCTAACTAACCTTCCCTGTGGTACCTTATCGAAGGCCTTACTGAAGTCCATATAGACAGCATCCGCCGCGCTACCCTCATCCACATTCCTAGTCACCTCTTCAAAAAATTCAATCAGATTGGTCAAACAGGACCTTCCACCCACATCCGTGTTGAGTGCTCCTGATCAGACCCTGTCTATCCAGATATTTATAAGAACTATCTCTAAGAACTTTCTCCATTAATTTACCTACCACAGACATCAAACTTACAGGTCGATAATTGCTAGGCTTCCTCCTTGAACCCTTTTTAAATAACGGAACAACATGCGCAATACGCCAATCCTCCGGCACTATCCCCATCTCTAATGAAATTTGGAAAATTACCGTCAGAGCCTCTGCTATTTCCTCCTTTACTTCTCTCAATGTCCTGGGGAAGATCCCGTCTGGTCCCGGAGACTTATCCACCTTTATATTCCTCAACAGCCCTAACACTACATCTTTCGTAATCACTATATTCTCCATATTTACCCAATTTGCTTTTTTTACTCACATATCCCAATATCCTTCTCCTTGGTGAATACCGAAGAAAAGAAACTGTTCAATATCTCCCCCATTTCTCTAGGCTCCACACACAGTTTTCCGCTCTGATTCTCTAAGGGACCAATTTTGTCTCTCACTTTCCTTTTACCATTAACATATTTGTAGAACCCTTTTGGATTCATTTTCACCCTGCTTGCTATAGTCTCCTCGTACCTTCTTTTAGCTTTCCTAATTCCTCTCATAAGATTCCTCTTACATTCAATGTATTTTTCAAACATCTCCTTAATTCCATGCTTCTTACACCTAATGTACGCCTCCCTTTTTCTTCATAGCAGACCAAAAAGGACAGTTAATCACCTCAGTGACTGATTGAAAGCTGCTGAGTGGAAAGAGACTGGCAGAATTTTGTTATGTAGACATAGTATTGTGTTTTTGGTTTTGTTTTAAAAAAATGACGTGCTAGTATGCATATAATTAAGAACTACATTTCCCAGCATGCAATTGACTGAAAACCAGAAGTAGTGTACGATAGGAGTCACGGGCGTCATCACTGGAAGTCGGATGAAGCAGCTCAAGTAAAATAAAGTTAGTTAAGTGTTAAGCCCGCGTAAAGTCATTCTTCTTGAAAGAACAAGCATTACAGCAGGGACCTCCCAGTGGCCATCCATTTCAATTCCGTACCTTAACACACTGAAACGTCTGTCCATGGCCTTGTGCACTGCCAAATTGAGGCCACCTGCAATTTGGAGGACAACACCCAATTCCTTCTAGACACTCTTCAACCAGATGGCATTAACATTGACCTCCAGTTTTTGTTAGGCCTTTCCCTATCCTCTGTTCCCTTTGCTACAACTCCCCACTCTCTTCCCTCTCCATTCAGAAAGCTATCTCCTCCCCCATCACTTATTTGTTTTTTTTCTCTTCTGCCCCCACCTATGACCTCTTGCCTATGGGCCTGTTCTCCTTCCCCTACCCCTCCATTTTATTCAGCACCTACTTCCTTTTCACTCATACCTCGACAAAGGGCTCAAGCTCACAATGGTAGTTATGTATATTTGCCATAAAGAATGCTATGTGACCTGTTGATTTTCTCCAACACTTTTGTGTATTAAACTACAATCGCAGCCTCTGCAGACTTTGTTTAAACCCATTCAATTTATTTTTAAAAAAAAACAGGTTCATAACCTTCGGAAACAGTCCCAATGCCTTGCATGCAATAGGATAAATTTACCTTCCATTTTGGCAGCCACACATTCATTCACAGTAACTTTCTATTCCTTACCATGGCACAAGAGTAATCAAAAAAAATAATTACATTTCTGGTTCTGCTTCTCAAATTCTCAGCCTCTTAAAATATGTCTGCAGTACCTCATTTTTCTTCTAATGGTGGTCATCACCTACATGCATCAAACTTTTTTTTCCCCACTCTTCATGGAAATACTCACCATTGTACTTGTATATTTAATGTACAGAAACACCATTTTATATAGGACCAAAAAATGCCAAATTAAGGGGAAATATTTAATACCTTGGATGAAATTGCATTCTAAATATGAAGAGGCTAAAAAATTGTATACAGCAGCTTTCATAACCCAAGAAGGTCCACGAGTACTTTACAGCCAAATGATTCACATTTTAATGTAGTCACTAGATACAAAAAGCAATTTACACACTAAAGCTCAGAAGAAGCAATTCAATGTACTTCAGTAAACAAGTCTGGCCCAGATACCAAGATAACTGAACAATCCTTCCGTTAATAGAACTTTAGCAAATTAACTTCAGCAGATAAGACCAAGACGGCAGAAGGTACAGGTGACAGTGGTTAAAAGTGCCTCATTACGATTTCTGCAAACTCACTGACCTCTCCATTCTACCACCACTTCTGCAGACTCGACACTAGTTTAACCAATCTGGTCACAACCCTCACCTCCAATCCCTTCAAACCACACTACTTGTTCTGCTCAATAGATCATGGTTATAAACAATCTTTTGCTTTTAACTTAAGACTTGGTTGCTCCCAATGAAAATCTTCAATGCACTCTTCTCTCAATCCTCGTCATCTTTCACACAAATTTAAAACCCCGAAACTTGATGGGAACCAGTTTGGTCGACTAACCATAAGATGTTGAAGCAGAATTGGTCCTTTTGATCACCCGCTATTTCTTTGTTCCCCATTGCACTTCAGTTTAAAATTTATTATTATTATTACCATCAAATAAATACTGCTCTCTCAATATCCACTTGTCCAACTTCAGATCCTAAAATGAAATCAAAAACCACTTCATTGGTCTTGTTACATATTAGCTAAAAAAGTCTTTTCAAAGCAATTTGTCATCTATACCAACTACATTAACTCTACCTCAGTCCTACTGTCTTCCCGTTTTTATTGAACTAAAATTTATTCTCATCCTTCTCAGACTATTGGGAATACACACTACAGCTGCCCTTTTTCTTTAGTTCAATTCATATAGCTCCATGAAATAACTATTCTGGGATGTCATCCCATCTCAGAACAGTGATGCATAATAAACCAATATTGTCAACAGGTTTTTTTAAAATAAATCCCCATTGTCTGAAAAATAAAACCAGGAAAGCTACCTGTCCTCCTCCTCCTCTTTCCCCCCCACCCCCACCACCACCACCACACCACCAAAAGCTGCATGTCCACAATAGTTACAACATGCAGTTCAGTACAATTACCTATCTTATTCACAATACTCCTTTTACATATACACCATGGAAGAAACAAATCCTTTCCCAAACCTTTATTTTTCCTAGTGATCTTAATAACTCAGTTTCAGACTAATTACAGTACAAATGAATGCCATTTAGTAATTTTCACTTTGAAAACTTATGTACACCACTGACAAGCTGGTTTAAACTCTCAACTGCACAAGCAAATCCATGTACCCATTATCAGGCCCAGACTTGTTGATATGCAAATCATGCCGCCTGTACAGAACTTACCTTCCCCCAAGCTTTCAGCTGTTCGGAAATATCCTCAACTCTGGCAAAATACCATGTGAAATCACATCCATGACCACAGAAACAATGATCTATTGCCACTCCTCTATCTAACTTACCCTTCCTTGCACAAGTGAACTAACCTTGGTCTTTGTTCTGGCTACATTCTCCAGGGGAATTCTCTGTTTATTGGTAGACAGAACGGAATACTCATTACATACCAAGACATCTTCAGTATCTGATCTCTGAACTGCCAGCATGCTCCTTTTTGTTCTCCCCCCCCCCCCCCCCACCCCAACCAACCAACCAACCAACCTGCAAACTCTTAAACTGTGGGGTGATTGGCTCCTGAAATGTGCCATCAAAAAAAAACTTTAGAGTGAGACCATTTGCTCAAGTACTACACTCCTCCAGGAGATCATCATTCCTACACTTTCTGCTGTCTAGAACAGAGGGGAAAAAAAACTGGAAATCTGAAACAAAAGCAGAAAGTGCCAAAATAATTGATCAAGTCAGGCAGCCACTCTGAAAAAGAAACAGTTAACATTTTGTGCTTGTGACCCTTCCGAGCTCAGCAGAAAGTACCTTTAACTTCTCATATGATGCACAATGTGTATCCTAGTGATCAGAGAAGCTGTCATGTTTACCAAGTGGAATCAAATTAAATTTTAAAAAAAGTTTCCTTTGCCTCCATGTCCACATTGTCCTAACATCATCAATCATGCATATTCAAACTGTTCAGTTCTGGTCACCTCATTATAGGAAGAATGTGGAAGCTATGTAGAGGATGTTGCCTGGAATGGAAAATAAGTCTTTGAGGCAGGGTGAGAAGGGTTGGGCTTTACTCTTTACAGTGTAGAGGGATGAGAGGTACAAGATTCTGAGAGACATAGATAAGGTAGCACCTTTATCCAGGGGCAGGAATAGCAAACACTAGAGGACATCTCAACAAAGTGAAGGGAGGAACATTTAGGGGAGATATCAGGGGACTTTTGTTTTATTTTTACAAAGTGAGTGCCTGGAATGCCTTGCCTGGAGTACTGGTGGAGGCTGAAACCTCAGGGGCATTTAAGAGAATTAGACAGGAACACGTATCAAGGTAAAATATGAGATAGGAAAGGTTTAGTTTTTTTGGTAGGAATATATAGATCAGCACAAGAATGAAGGTCTGTACTGTTCTCTGATCGATATGGACATCACTTCTATTTTGCCACTCTCCGTCAAAAAAAAACTTGCGGAATGCATCCTCAAAAAAAGACACCAAACTAATCCTTTCTGGCTTTAAGGTCGACTGATGTCCCGTCATGATACCATTGTTAGCACTTTAAACCTTGGATGATACATTCCAGTTAATCGGCCCTGGCCAGCGGATAAGACCTTTATTTCTGAAGCGCGTTAGTCTCTAATTAACCTTCGAATAACATCGGTCACATTGTTTACTGGATAATGCTCTATTCAAGTTGCCGGGTTAGGACGGCAACTATAGGCTCAATGGCTGTCAAGCTCTCGGGACGGTCCCGATGCCGAGGTGGTGAAAGGCGCTACGATCCTCCCTCCCTCCCTCCCCCCCCCCCATAAAAAACAACCACCACTTCTTTAAGTGCAGCAATAAAACAGAAGATTTAGTTTCACAACTCAATTGAACAGAATTTCCTTTAAATCAAGGAAGGAAGACGGGAGAACATCCCCAACGCCTGTCATAGGTTTACCACGCCACTCGTGGGCTCCGGAACAAGTTCGCAGCTGGGACGAAACCTCATTTGAGGCCACTTCCAAAAGCTATGGGAAACAAGGGGGGGGGGGGGGGGTCGAATTCTGCAGTTTCGCATCTGGATCAAGGTGATGCTTTACAGTGTTCGTGTAAACAGCAATTCGATGAATTGCAGAGAATGGAACATTAAAAGCAGTGAGAAAGATTACCTTCCAGCCCGCCGAGCTGTTGCTATCTCCTTTATCCTTGAAGTAGGGCACGCAGCGGACCATCCAGTCGTAGATCTGGGACAGCGTCAGCCTCTTGTCCGCCGAGCTCTGGATGGCTTTCGTGATCAGGTCCGCGTAGGACATGTTGCCCCAGGCATTTCTCCGGGAAGAGGCTTTGCGGTGCTGCGGCCCTGCTCCACCACCACCGACAGCCGCCGCCGCCACCACGAAGGCGCCGAGTGAATGCGAGGACAGCGGCGGGGAGCGAGAGCCCTCCGATCCGTTCAGCCCTGCCGGCTGCTTCAGCCCGCCGGCCCCTTGCGGCCCGAGCTCCCCGCCGCCCGGTCCGGGACCGGAGCCGGGCACGGGGAGCAAGCTCGAGTCCGTGCCGCCCAGTTCGTCGTCGTCGTCTTCTTCCTCCTCCTCGGGGATCATCTCCGCGGCTTCGGGTCCGGGATCGATCTTACCCGAAGCAGATGAGGAGCCGGGGAAGTCGGGTCGGGGCAAGGGCCAAGTGCAGGAGCGGGGACGGCTCTTCGGCTCGAAGTCGGGGTCGATGTCCAGCGGGGCAGCTGCAGGGTCGGCCCCGTCGGCCATGATTCGTGCTCAACCCGCGGGGACGAGGAGAGAAAAAAGGGGGTCCGGGGGCGCCTTGCTCCGCCGCTTCTGATCCCACTCCGGGACCGCGCGACCCCCCCCCCCCCTCCCTAAACCTGCCAAAGACTCAAACACTTTAGAAGCGGGGCAGGAGGGAAGGTCCTTCGGTCTAGTGAGGGCAATCACCAGCCTGCTGCCATCTTGACACGGTCACCAACTCGTTGGCTCCTTTGGGAGGGGGGGGGGTGGGGGAGTTGACAGCGACCCCCTTCCTCCCTCAGTCACCACGGCTCTCACCTCCCGGGGGGGGAGGGGGCATTACCCTTCAACTGTCCACCTCCTCCCCCCCCCCCCCAAACCCCGTCACCCGGCTTTTTGGTTGTGGAGAGACACAGAGGCGGAGGGGTTAATAGCGAGAGAGGGTTAAAGGCTGCGGCGGCTCGGTCTCCCCTCCTCGCTCGACTGATGGCTTCGAGCCCTGCGCCCCGGGTCACGCACGTTCACTCGGTGGTCAGCACTGAGGTGCCGATCCGTCCCACTCGGAGCACGTTCCCCGTCGCCGTCCCGCTCGCCTCGCTCCTCCTGCCACTCTGACAAGAAAGCTGGCAGGCGAGATACGCACTCATAGTCTCTCGAAACAAAGTTACAGACGCCAGTGCGTGCAACCCAGCTTGACGATCGCGTTCGCCCGGCCTCCGCCGGCTCCCATTGGGTGGCGCTCCTCCGGGCGGGAGGGGGAGCCAGGCAGGTCGCCTCTCGATTGGCCGAGGGGCGGACCCGTCGATCGCGTGCGTCATCGAGGCCGCTCAACCAGGTTAGGTTGACGGGCCGAAACCCATTGCGTCATGCTCTTGGCCAGCGGCGCGTGATGGGAAGCACCGCCGGCTCCGATTGGCGCCGCGCAGGTGTCGCTCAGGGTTGGGCGTGGCGCTGATTGGTCGGATGGTTGGCAAGTCGTCGACGTTCCGAGGTACGGGGAGGGGAGAATGCACCATAACAATAATAATAATAATGATAATAATAAAGACGGACCGTCCGCCTCTCCATGAAATCCCGCCGCATTGCCCGCTGTAAGGAGGAGGGACAGCGCGGCTCGTGTCGGTCCAAGGCGGGTGGGCTTGTCCCCTGGCCGTGTTGTCAGTGGCAGGCTGCAGCCATGCTGCATTATTTTCAGTGTGTCATCGCAACACGTGCGCGCTGTTGTCAACGGGGTTTCATCCGCGACGGTCGGTCGACCTGATGCACCCATGCAGATTTTATTTCCCCCCCGCTCAAGTGGAAATGCGCGCGTTTTAACGACAAGTATGAGGAAAATCTCGGCAAAAAACGCTTTGTTAAACCCCCCCGCCCCGCCCCGCCCGAAAGTCATCGTTCAGCGGGGTGGTTGCAAATTTTAAATCCCCACCAAGTCATGGCGGTCAGGATGGAGACAAGATCCCGCCCTCCCCCATATCATTCTGGCTGCAATTCCCCTGGTGAATTCGCAGAACTCAACCCATCTGTTTTAATCCTCTTGAAGAACATGATGTGCACCATGTGCTCCCTTGCACGTTTTAATGATCAACATGCTCTCGACTTTCATGGATGTGGGGGGGGGGGATTTACAACACTGAGCTACTGTACAGAAAGTATTTGCTGCTCAGTCTGCAAACCCATGCGATTCATGAGGACTGACAGGGGAAGAAAAGCACCATCGTGTTGTGAATAGATTCTGCACTGCACATGCGTTGCTGTGTAATTTGACCTACATTGCAGCGTCTCTCGAGAAGCCCGACTGCAAACAAAGAAGGGACCAAGTTCGAGTTCATTGTATTGGAGGCGATGTTAATGCAATAAATAAGCATTTTTAAAAAATACGTGTATTGCTGAAGTGCAGTCGTGAGTATAATACGGCGCCCATTCTCGCAGTAGAATGAAGTACATCAAATAAAGGGCAGCACAAACTTTGTCTTTTGATCAACGGAGGTCGAACAGTCTTCATTTTAAATCTTAGTTGAGCGTGCAAGTTCGTTGATAATGAGAGTGTGTCCAAGAAATCAATAAAAAGGTTTTAAATGTGATTTAATTAAGAATTCCCCCCCCCCCCCCCCACCGCCAGCGAAGCAGTATATTTAAATTCTAATATGGTTTGCCTTCGAGTTCAAGCTCAAAGCACATGTGAAATCAAGCCAACTTATTCAAACTCTTTAAAAGCTGGGCAGGATGGAATTTCATTGTGTAATGAAATGCAATATCCTGCCAAAGAGTTGGGTGCTCTTTTTTCCTCTAAATAATGGTGGTTAAATAATGGTGCGCAGTGACCCGGACTGGCCCACAAAATGGTCGGTGACACTGGCCGTCGTCCCAGGTGACTTTCTGCAGGGCAGTAAGATGGGAAACTCTGGTGAGAAAGGCACCAGGGGCCCATATAATCACGATGGCTGGTGATTAAACCAGTCTCAACGTCAAGGCTTTGGAGTGTCGTTCTTCTCCATGCTCATGTGGCACAAATGCTAAATTGGTGACCCCGACAGGTCCAACTGGCAATTGGACCTGAAGACGACAGCCAGCGATCATCCATGCTGTCTCACTCAGGCTCCCAACATTTTGGGTATCGCAGCCATACATGTGGTTCGTGCAGGCCAAGGCTCAGTTCCAGTTTCAACACATTGCTGCCGACGACACCCGCTACTTCTATGTCATGAGTGCTTTCCATCAGTGCACAGTGGCAAGGGTCATAGATTTCCTAAAGCAGCCTCTGGAGCAAGGCAAATACGCGGCCCTCAAAGAGCTGTTAACCCACACTTTCGGGGTCTCCCGGTACAAGCACAATTGCTGCATGTGGATGGATTGGAGGTCAGGGCTCAGTCTGCCCTAATGAGCGAGATGCTTGCTTTGACCAAGGGCCACAAGCCTTGCCTGCTCTTTGAGGAGATCTTTCTGGAGCAACTGCCTGAGGTTATTCAGTTCTTGCTCAGAACGAGGACTTCATCAACCCTCGGAGGGTCGCTGCCCAGGCACACATCCTCTGGAGAGTGAAGAAGGACCCCAGAGCCATTGTAGACCACATCTGCAAGCCCCACAAACAGTCACCTGCGAGACCAAGACCAGCAGAGAGGCGTTAATACCCAGGGACAGTTCTGTTACTATCAACAGCGATGGTGTGTGGAGGCCTGTTGATGCTGCCCACCCTGCGGGTTTCTGGGAAGCGCCCTGGCCAACCATCGTTGGCTGCGGCGGTTGGCCCACGTGATAACCTCCACTACGATTGGGACTCCTTATTGGGCAGGCGTTTCCTGGTCGATGCTGGTGCCGAGATAAGCATCCTAACCCGCTGCAAGTCTTGACATCTGCAACAGTAAGCAGGGCTTCTCTACGCTCATGCTGCACAAATGCTCCAGTTGTCAATTTAAAGTACTAACTCCTCCGCCTCGTCTATTATAAAAGTATCAGTGCAAGAATATACCATCCAGCCCCTTGAATCTGGCCAGCCATTCAACATGATGGTACAATATTTGCAGGATGGTTCACTCAGAGCACAGGTTGGGGTTCAATTCCCTTACTATCCATTTAACAGTTATAAGAGCAGAAGTAGGCCCATTGGTCCATTAAGTCTGTTCCATCATTCTAATGAGGTGATCCATCCTCCTATTCAGCCCCCCTCGCCGGCTTTCTCCCCATAACCATTGATGCCCTGATTAATCAAATACCTGTCAACCTCTGCCTTAAATACACCAATGACCTCACTTCCCCAGCTGCCTATGGCAACAAGTTCCACAGATTCACAACCCTCTGACTAAAGAAGTTTTTCCATATCTGTTTTAAATTGATGCCATTTTTCCTGAGGTTATGCCCTCTTATCCTGGAATCCCCTACCATGGGAAACATCCTTGCATCATCAACTCTGTCCAGACCTTTCAGCATTCGAAATGCCTCTATAAGGTCCCCCCTCATCCTTCTGTACTCCAACAAGTACAGTCCAAGAGCCAACAATCGTTCCTCATCTGCTAACCCTTTCATTCCTGGTATCATTTCAATAGATCTTCTCTGAACCTTCTCCAATGCCAAAATGTCTTTTTCTCAAATAAGACACCCAAAACTGTACATAGTGAGGCCTACCAGTGCTTTATAGAGTCACAATATTACATCTCTGCTCCTTCATGCTATTCCTCTAGATATGAATACCAATATTGCATTCGCCTTCTTCACCACCAATACAACCTGGACATTAACTTTTAAGGTATCCTGCACAAGGACTCCCAAGACCCCTTGCATCTCAGAATTTTGAATTTTCTCTCCATCTGCCTGTCTATTTTTTCTAGCAAAGTGCATGACCATATGGTTTCCAACATTGTATTTCATCTTCCACTTCTTTGCCTTTTCTCCTAATCTATCCAAGTCTCTCTGCAGCTTTTTGGTATCCTCAGCACCACCTGCCCCAACACCTATTTGCGCATCCATTTGCTCCGTGAGAAGCAGCAACTAAATAATCATGTTGTGAATGGGCACCCAGGAAAGAGTGACCAAAATAATGTTCCACATGGGTTTGAAACTAATTTAGATCGATCTGAAATCAGGTTTCAATCTAAAACAAGGGAAACTTTGAAGGGATGAGAAGCCGATTAGCTTTAGTAGATTTCAAAACTGGATAAAGGGCGTGATACTGGATGAGCATTCAGAAATACTGAGTTGCTAAGGGACCAGAGCATTGAAGGATACAGAAATTGAATGATTTCTGCAAAGTAGAAATATGACCTCAGTATTTTGGAAATGAGGAGAGATTAGAAAAGGAAATCAGCTACTAGGAAATTGCTGTAAACTATAATAGAAATTGTGAAACCAAACTCTGATATACTAATTTAATGTTTGAGCAGAGTCAACATCGATTTTTTAAGCTGAAATCATGTTTTAGTAATTGATTGAAGCTTTTTGAGGATATATTGTATATACGCTTGAAATTTTTGGGTTAAAATTTAGGAGGTTCATTATTACATGCATACTACTTTTGACCACAGTAAGTACCTGCGTTGTTCGAGGTGTTGGGAGCCCAGAGGCCGGGACCAGGTGGTAAGTCCGTGTTCAGGGCATCGGGAGCTTGGATGGAGTGGCAACCGAGGCGAGAGTCTTTGGTCAATGTGTTGGGAGCTCCGATGGGTGGGCAGCCAGGGCATGGGCGAGAGTCGGTGGTCAGGGCATTGGGAGGTTGGATGGACAGGTGTTCAGGGTGTCAGGAGCTCCAATGGGCAAGTGGCTGGGGACAAAAATAGGGAGGTCAACTTTTACACATGATATATTGAAATACCAAATTTTGGGGCCAAAAATGGGGGGGGGGGGTGTCAACTCTTATACATGGTATTGACTATTACGCATGTTTATACGGTATCGAGTAGCTGAGAGATAATAAATGTGGTATGTATAAATTTTCAGAAGATTACAAACCAAAGGGTTGTGAGTATACAAGAAATCTGCAGATGGTCGAGTACAGCAGTGCAGTACACAAAAGTGCTGGAGAAACTTAATGGGTCATGCAGCATCCATGGACAGGAGGAGGCCATCAACATTTCGGGCCTGATCCCTCCTTCAGGTGTGCTGAAAATCAGACAGACACCCCTGTTATATAGACAGGATAAATGTGAACTATTTTATAACCGCGTAAGAATGCGTCATTCTCACTGTGCACCATAGTGCACCACTGTGGGGTGTATGTACATGTATAGGAGTGTGTAAACAGTTTCCTGAGATGGTGGAAGACATCAGTAAGTAAAGTCTCTTGTTATTTGAATCTTGCATCTCTACATTATTTAAGAAGCCTCCCAAGTAACACAGAGACATAACACACTCAAATAAGAAAGTGGGGGTGTGGGGAAAAAGAGGGAGATCAGGCCAGCAGGTGACAGGTGAATACAGGTCGGAGAGGGAAGAAGGGAACTTAAGCTTAAGGCAATTTCTGCCAACAGTGAATCCGTCTGCCAAGGCAGACTAAAGCAAATTCCATAAAATATTGCGCTGCTTTTATTACATGACAAAAAGGAACTTTGAACCTTGAAACTGGAGTACCTAGAGGAAACCCACACAGTTAAGGGGAGAATATCCTTACAGAGAGCATTGGATTTGACCCCGGTTGCTGGCACTGTAAGAGCATTGCGCTAACCACTGTGCTAAACTTGCTAATCATGAGAGACTACAGATACTGGAGCATAAAATAAGCGACTAGAGGAATTCTGCAAGTGAGACAGCACCCAAGGGGGGAATTGGACAGATGATATTCCCTGATTAGATCAACAAGTTTGCAGATGACACAAAGATTGGAGGTGGACTGGACAGCAAGAAAGGCTTTCAAAGTTTGCAGAGGGATTTGGACCAGCTGGAAAATGGCAGATGGAATTTAATGCAGAATAATGTGAGGTGTTGCACTTTGGAAGGACAAACCAAGATAGGACATACATAGTAAACCGTTGGGCATTGAGGAGTGCAGTAGAACAGAGAGATCTGGGAATATACAATTCCCTGGAAGTGGCTTTAGTGGCAAATTCTGATTTTGAGATAGGGTCTAAAGAGAGTTTTTGGCACATTAGCCTTGATAAATCAAAGCATTGAGCACGAGAGTTGGAATGTTAAGGTGAAGTTTAGTGAAGCCAAATTTGGAGTATTGTGTGCAGTTTAGGTCACCTAACTACAGGAAGGATATCAACAAGATTGAAAGAGTTTAGAGGAGATTTGCAAGGATGTTACCAGGACTTGAAGAACCAAGTTACAGGAAAAGGTTAAACAGGTTAGGACGTTACTCCCTGGAGCATAGAAGAATAAGGGGAGATTTGATAGAGGTATATAGAATTATGAAGGGTATAGGTGGAGTAAATGCAAGTAGGCTTTTTCCACTGAGGTTCGGCAAGATAAAAGGAAAACTTGAGGACATGGATTAAGCTAAAAGGGGGAAAGATTAAAAGTTACATTGAGCCAACTTCACACTGAGAGTAGTGGGAATATGGAATAAATGCTAGCTGAATTGGTGAAGGCAGGCTCAATTTTGTAATTTAAGAACTTGGATGGAAGGGTGATGGAGGGATATGGTCTGGGTGCAGGTCAGTGGGACTAGGCAGAATAATAGCTTAACAAAAACTAGAAGGGCCAAAGAACCTGTTTCTGTGCTGCAATGTTCTGTGGTTCTAAGGTTCTATAAAATAGATCTTCAAGTTACAAGTTGACAGTGAGGTTATAGAAAATTTGGCTTAGATTCAATGCTGGCAGGTGCAGCAGAATTATCTTTTCTGTTATTTTAGGGGGTTGGGGTTATAGGAAGGCTGGCAGGTGACGGCTGTTGCTAATGTCTAGGTCTTGACTCATCTTTATTCACTAGGGCAAAATAGCTATTGTTTTGGAAATTCAACTTAATCTTCTCTGAAGAAGAAAAAAGGATGATGGTCAAGGATGGATTTGAGATAAATGAAATTTGTGTGCTCTTCTTGTGGAAGATGGTTAATCTCTGGATCCTGTGGCCTGAAGGATTGTGGAGGTGTGATCATTTTATAAAGGAGGTAGATAGACTTTTGAAAGATCAGGGAATTGAGGATCATAGAGAACTGGTGCAAAGGAGGGCTACGGCATGATCATATTGAAAGGCAGGGTAGGCTTGCAATGCACCAGAGATGTAGCTTTATATTTGAGATGTTGCAAGTTCACCTCCACCACAATGAAGTTCTCAGTTGAACAATGGGCCTTAGAATTATATTGTCTTTACTCTTGGTCTCACAACTAATGCCAACTCTGAAAATCTATCTGATAGAACCTTAGAACCACAAAACACTGCAGCACAGAAACAGGTCCTTTCTGCTGAACTATTATTCTGTCTTTTCCCACTGACCTGTATCCAGACCATATCCACAAGAAACACATGCAACATAAAATAATAATGCATAGATTTGTCAATGAAGTTAAACCTGTAGATGCACTGTTTATTTTTGAGTCACAGTTATTTTTTTTCCTCAGTGGAACGTGGTAGAACTTCCCAAAAACTAAGTCTTATCTGCTTGCTGAATGCCATCACAACCACTGCCTGCTTCCTCTGGACACCTGTCACTTCATGTTAATGAAGGATAATTCTCATATTTACATTGTTCTTTTCAAGGACAGAGCAAATCATCACATAAGAGTGACAGGCAAATCTACAAGAGGCTGTAGTCACCCAATTTCCTGCCCTTTCATTTCACAATAGATCAGATGTTAAAATGTTGAGAAGATATAGTGGACAATGGAAAAAGGGAAGCAGGATGCACAAACAGTCATTTGCTCCCGCAAAACCACCAAGCAAGAGACCCCTGAAATTAGATGGCATATTAGCCAGAGTAACATACAGAAAACAGACAAATATTGTAGAGAGTAGGTAAGAATGTGTGGTTGAAGACCACTCCTCCACAGTAGAACTTTCCATGGGAAATATATTTTAAACAGTGTGTGATTGCAGGAAGCTCTAGGCATCTGCAGAATACAGTCTGAATTATTAAAATTATAGTTAGAATTAGATTATGAAATCAAGTCATGGGATTCAAAAGATAATTTTACAATTTAATTGACCAGGCATTGAAACAGATTTCTCCCCCTTTCTCTGTAATTGTAGCTCAGTGAACACCAGAGAGTGAGCAGAGTACTTCATTTTCGTTTGTCCTGCCTGGTGCTTCTTTGTTGGCCTCCTTTTTTGCTTCCAATTCCCTGAAAAAATCTTCAATTTTAACTCATCTTTACTTGTTTTTGTGTACTTCAATTGTCTTACCTCTCCCTATTCTATAACCATAGAGATCACTGTAGTGATATAACCATTACGCTGACCGCACTCCTACCAGCCTACTCCAGGGAGCAACCACTGTACCTGCAGGTAGGCAACTTGGGAAGTTGGCCCCACCTGCCAACTGTCAATCACCGGCCTGTATAAAGACTCGAGCTGGTCCCTTTGTGGACAGTTAGACACGTAGAGCCGGCAAAGATACTAAGACTGGTGTGTACAAGTTTAAGCTAATTAAAGCCTGTTGTATAGTCTGTGGACTTTGCATCAGAATTATTCGCACAGCAGCGCTCACAATTTAATTAGCTTAAAATTAAAAGGACCATGGAGAGGTTCTTCACCATCAAAAGGCTGGATATCAATCCTCAACACCTGGACACTCCAGCATACTTTGAGATCTGGAAGCATGCAATTGAGATGACCATCTACACACAGACTGAGGTTATCAACACTAACCAGAAGAAAGTCATGGTACTATGCACCAAGCTGGGCCTGCACGCTTTCCAGACTGCATGGATTTCAAACCAGCGATGGTCATCCTCGATGCCATGTATCGGCCCCCAACAAACATACTCTACGTCCTGTACCTGCTCAGCATCAGGGTACAGCAGCCAGGTGAGACATCAGACACTTACCTGGGGGCACTGTGAGAACTAACACGACCGTGCACGATCAAAGTTGGGGAGACTACTGTGGAAGTGGAGCGACTTATCTGAGATGACTGCGTGAGAAGGTTACGGTCAAAGGCGATTTGATAGAGATTGTTGGAGGAGAATAAAGCCTCCCTTACCAGGATCATGGAGGTGGTCTGGTCTATAGAAGCTGCAGCTCACTGTGTACAGGCCTTCGATGCTCACCTCCCCCAACCTCTGGCCTGGCTGACGCTGATGACAGCAGTCACTGAGGGGCCCCACATTGAAGAGACGATTGATGCCACTGATGCAGTCCGCCACTGGAAGTACTGCGGGTCCCAGTGTGGGTTGGACAGGCGTTCCTAAAAGAACTGCCCTGCAAGGAACTCTGATTGCTTCCGATGCGGCAAGAAAGGCTACTTTACTAAAGTGTGCCTTTCCAAACCCATCGGGAGCATTGTGGCTCTCCACAACCAATTGGGAGCTCCTTCTGACTCTCTGGATGCCCCACGTGCAGATGCTGGGCAGTGCCATTACTCCGCCTGCCACTTCTGCCTGTACCGTTGACGTCACTTCCGGCCCAGCTGTCCAACCATGCTGCCGCCATATGCTCACCATGGGCGCCGCCATCTCTCATCGTTCGCACCAACGAAGTCACTTCTAGTTGAGTTTCCCGACCACACCAATGCCATGTGCATCTCTTGGGTGCCACCATCATGGGGTAGCTGACCCCCAACCACCCCAACTCATCTGATTCGCCGACCGGACAACATGGTCAACACACGCATGTGCAAAACAGTGAACTCGCTGCACCCCATGCTCCTAAAGGCACCCATTGGCTGCTAGTCACCATAACCGTCAGGAGGCAGTATCTCAGACCCTGAGACAGTCCTAGCGTCCACAAAACTAATGGAGGATATTCCCCACGGACTCAGGAATTTGATGATGGACATTGCAGTCAACAGGAAGGTAATAAAATGTCTGTTTATGGAGGAGTACTGGTCCTGGAGACTCCAGTTGCCAATTTCCTAGGAAACGTGAAGGTGAGGTGTCTGATTGGTAGCCGTGCACAAGAGTGACCGTATGGCATGGAGTGTCTCGGGGAGGGTCTCTTGCCAATAGTTGATGGACCAGCCTTTCGACCTCAGGGCCAGGAGGTCTGCCTTCCAGATTACCCCGTTTTCACGTTCCACCTGCCCATTGCCCCTGGGGTTATAGCTAGTCGTGCGACTAGACGCGATGTCTCGGACCGTCAGGCACTGGTGCAGCTCCTCACTCATGAAGCTGGATCCCTGGTCGCTGTGGATGAATGCTGGGTATCCGAACATGGTGAAGATCTGCACCAGTGCTTGATAACGGAGGCAGTGGAGGTGTCGGGGCAAGGAATGGCAAAGGGAAAATGGGAGCATTTGTCTATGACCAAGAGGAAATAGACATTCGTGGAAGGCAGTGGTCCCTTGAAGTCGACGCTGAGTGGCCTTCACTACCTAGGCCTATGGTGGGCTGAAGAAGCATGGTTTGCACTCCACACAGAGCTTGCAGGGCTCAATCATGGTCTGGACTTCTTAAACAGTGAAGGGGAGTTTCTGGGACTTAATGAAGTGGTACAGGTGTGTGACGCCTGGGTGGCACAGGGTGTCGTGCAGCACCTGAAGCTGTTCAGACTGCGCACTGGTACAGGTCTGGAACAGGGCATTGGGGGAGTAATTGAGCTTCCTTGGCCTACACCGGACATTGTAGTTGAAAGTGGCCAGCTCGACTCTCCAGCGCAAGATCTTGTTGTTTTTGATCTTGCCTCTGTGGGTGGTGCTGAACATGAATGCCACTGTGCGCTGGTCTGTGAGAAGGGTGAACCTTTTGTTAGCAAGGTAGTGGTGCCAGTGGTGGACTGCTTCTACAATTGCCTGGGCCTTCTTTTCGATGGTGGAGTGTCTGAGCTCTGAACCGTGGAGGATCCTGGAGAAAAAGGCCACGGGCCTGCCCCCTTGATTGAGAGTGGCAGCGAGAGGAACGTCAGAGGCATCGCACTCCACCTATATCGGGGTGGTCTCATCCACGACATGCATCATGGCATTGATGATGACCTGTCAGATGTGGGCAAAGGCTGCTTGCACCTCAACGGGGAAGGGAAAAATGGTGGCTTGGGCCAGTGGGTGGACCTTGTCTGAGAAACAAACACACTGGGAGTAGTAAGATAAGAGCCCTAGGCACCTGCAGAGGGCCTTGAGTGTGTGGGGGAGGGGAAGTTCCATTAGGGGGCGCATGCATTCTGGTTCAGGACCGATGACACCATTTCCACAATGCACCCCAGGATGGTGA
Source organism: Narcine bancroftii (assembly GCF_036971445.1). Lineage (NCBI taxonomy): Eukaryota > Metazoa > Chordata > Chondrichthyes > Torpediniformes > Narcinidae > Narcine > Narcine bancroftii. The sequence goes on along the minus strand of NC_091474.1, from coordinate 224,358,489 downwards.
GGCAGGTGGTGCTGAACATTCACTTCTCCCTGTTGTAAGTGAGGTTCAGTGCCTCTGGCATCTGGAGAAATCTCTCCAGGTCGGCATCGATGATGAACATCGCTGTCAACAGGAAGGTAATAAAATGCCTGTTTGATAGTGGTATAGGTAAACGATCCTTTATTCGGACATCTAAAATCCAGAAAGCTCCAAAATCCAGCAAGTGGGGACCAGCGGTTGGGAGAGGCGGCCGAGGGACCGGCGGTCAGGGAAGGCAGCTAGGAGAGACTGCTGGGGAGCCGAGGGACTAGTGATCGGGAGAGACTGCCAGGCGGCTGAGGGACTGTGGTCGGGGGAGGCAGCCGGGGATGACTGCCGGGCGGCTGAGGGACCGGCAATCTTGGGAGGCAGCTGAGGGACTAGCGGTTGGGGGAGGCGGCTGGGCGGCCAAGGGACCGGCAGTTGGGGGAGGCGGCCAGGCGGCCGATGGACCACAGTTGGGGGAGATGGCCAGGTAACTGGAAGGGGCTGGGGGTGGATACTGCAGCACAATTCAGGTGGGCTTTCTGACATCCGGGAAAATCCAAAATTTGGAACACACTGTCCCCCCAAGGGTTCCAGATAAAGGATCGTGTATCTGTAGAACTGAGAGCTTTGTGCACCTGAATGTGGACTGTACATTGAAACTCAATGTATACCCAGCCATCTTCGCTATCGCCTTCACAGCCTAGGACGCACAAATCCAACCCCCTGGTCGAGCAGGTGCACCTCCTTCATTGAAACCCAAATTATGCCTACATCAGGTACCCCAATGGACTTGAGGACGCCATCTCGACCAGGGACCTAGAACCAGCAGGGTCCAAGCCCTCTCACCCCTGGCCCATCTAGGATCCCCCAAAAGCTGACACCCTCTCTCCGCCTCTCCAGAGGGTTGAACTCCCTGCAGACCCGCCCCACACCTACACCCCTCCCTGCCAGATACCACCCTAGCCACAGCCAACCCTCAGGCAACCCTGACCCTACTGACCATTGACCAGGAGCTTCCTATGATGGTCCAAGAGGCACAGACAACTGCCGGACTGCTTGAACTTGTAGATACTAGCTAGTACTGAGTATACTGCCTTCCCCCCCCCCCCCCCAACTTCCCCCACCAAGGGCTTATTTTAAGAAGGGGGTGAATGTGGTGATACAACAACTACACTGGCTACACTCCTACCAGCCTCCTGCGGGGGGCTACCTGCGGGAAGGCAACCTGGGAGGCTGGCCTCACCTGCTGGCTGTCAATCACCGGCCTGTCTAAAGATACGAGCCGGCCCCTTTGGGGACAGTCAGACACGTGGAGCCAGCAAAATACTAAGACTGACGTGTACAAGTTTAAGCTAATTAAAGCCTGTTGTACAGTCTGTGGACTTTGTGTCAGAATTATACGCACAGCAGCGCTCACAATCACTGAACTTTTCTACTTCTGGACTGCTAACCTTAGCAGCCGTACTTCAGCTGCTGAGGTTCTAAAATCTGGAACCTCCTCTCAATGCTGCTCTGCCTTTGCCTTCACCTTTAAGATGCTGCTTAAAACCTCTCTTTAGCCAAATGGATTTCCTCTTCTGAAATATCATGTGAAGTGCACAGTACATTTAAGTTTAAAAGTTTAAAATAAAAGTTTTATTACAGTGTTCCCCAACCAGGTAGTGGAATCAGATATCATGCCTATGTTTAAGAGGTACTTAGACAGAACATAAAAAACAGGAGCAAGAGCAGCCTCACCTACTTTAGTGTATTTGTGTAAAAAGGTCAACCTTGTGCTCTGTAGAGCTTATTTCTGAGCTGTTTAACTCGATGAATATTTTCCACTAAGGAAGTTTGATTGTGAAGAAAAAGGGAAATAAATCATAATTATCTCAACATTACAATCATGAGTCAGAAAGGTGCAGCTGTGCCTACACTTCGTTTGGAGGTTGAGGAAGCCACCGGCCCCCATATTTACAACGTTTTACAGGACCACAATTGAGAGCGTCCTGTCCGGCTGCATCATTGTGTAGTATGGTAGCAGCAAAGCATTGGACTGAAAGTCAATACACAGGATGATCAAAACAGCCAAGAAGATCACTGGGCTACACTTTGTGAGGTGTTTGAAGAGATTCAGTATGTCACCAAAGACTCTCAAAGACTTCTACAGATGTACCATGGAGTGCATTCTGGCTGGATGCATCACTGTCTGGTATGGAGGTGCCAATGCTCAGGACAAGAAAGAACTCTAGAGGGTTGTTAACGCAGTTAGATAATTTTTTTTTACATGATAGAGGAATTAGGGGATATGGGGAGAAAGCAGGTAGGTGGAGTTAGGTCATAAATTAGATCAGCCATGATCGTTTTGAATGGTGGAGCAGGCTCGATGGGCCATTTTTGGCCTACTCCTGTTCTTACTTCCTATGTTCCTGCGACATCATGGACACTCATTGAGGACATCTACAAGAGGCAGTGCCTTAAGAAAGCAGTCTCTATCCTCAAGGACTTCCATCACCCAGGCCATGCCCTCTTTACTTTGCTACCATTGGAAAAAAGGTACAGGAGACTGAAGACAATCACTCAACTGCACGGTGACGGCTTCTTCTCCTCTGCCATCAAATTCCTGAATAATTAATGAACCAAAGACATTGCCTTATTTTGTACTTATGGCCGCAGTGGACACGATGAAATAACCATGCAAGGTGTTTTTTGAGTGAATCATACAGATTTACTCTTCATAACCCACGCAACCATTTAAAAGCCTGAATCATGCGCCCGACACTCACTGAAGTTATCATGTACTGATGTCACATAGCCAGTTTGATGTTTTCTGGAATTTGTAGTGCCACCATAGTGCAGCTACACACCACCACCCCCCCACCCCCCCCCCCACCCCACCCCCAGAACCAGCAGAAAGGTTTGTCTGTCTTTTAGGTGGTCGACCTCCGAGATGGACTATTGACTGCTGCAGTGGGGAAGACTCGTCCACATGAGCTGGTCTAAGCCTGTCAGTAGTGAAAGACTGTGGCTTCCCTCCAAATACAGGTCAACCTAGTTTGTCTGAGTATCCTGCAAAGGTTGACCAAGTGTTCCCCTACAGACGAAGACATATTCACAGTTTTTGAGTCTTCGGGCACAAAGGAAGAATGTTCTCTATGCAAAGATGGTGGTATAAGGGTACATTTTCTTATGATCTCCCATAGCCTGGTCAACAATTCCTTAGGATCATTGTTGGAGTTGGAATGATAGGGGACAAACTCCCCTGGAACCACCAACAGTGCGCTGTACATGAGCTCCAGAGATGAAGCTTGGAGGTCCTCCTTTGGAGTTGTTCTAATGCCCAGCAATACCCAGGGCAGCTCATCAGCCCAGTTCAGTCCCTCTAATCGAGCCCTCAAGGCCGACTTGAGATGTTGATGAAATCTTTGCACCATTCCATTAGCCTGGGAATGATAGGCATTTGTATGATAAATTGTTGCACCGAGCAAGCAAGACAAGGCAGTCCACAGCGAGGAAGTAAATTGTGGTCCCCTATCTGAAGTAACATGCACCAGTAAAGTAAAGTGAGACCCCCAGGAACTGAGGAACGCCTGAACACGTGTCTGCAGCAGCATCAACCATAGTCACTGTGATAATACAGACCTATCACCAATGTATATAGTTACAGTATCTAGACTGTGCTCACAGCGATTGGCTGAGAGCTTAGCCACGCCTACTGTCTGGGCCAAAAGGGTTGTGTCCCTAGCCAGGTCGCATCATTCCGGACTGGTCGGCCACCTGTGAAGAGCTCCTGTTTTTTGCTAATAAAAGTCTTGGTTTGGACCAACAAGTCTTTGTTTCTTTCGACGAACTCTACAGGCTCAGCCTCAGGCCATCACATAACCTGTGTATTACTATAAAAAGATAATGGTATCCTCTTGAAACAGGTGGACATGAAAAACTGACGAGTAACTGCTGGGAAGGACTACAGTGGAGCCTTAGCATGCCGCTGAACTTTTGCTTCCTGGCAACCAATGCAGGACCTCGCCATTTGTGTAATGTCTATTTTTGGGTCACATCTCCAGAATGGAGGACCATCGCCTTCCCAAGATCGTGTTATATGGCGAGCTCTCCACTGGCCACTGTGACAGAGGTGCACCAAAGAAGAGGTACAAGGACTGCCTAAAGAAATCTCTTGGTGCCTGCCCCATTGACCACCGCCAGTGGGCTGATATCACCTCAAACCGTGCATCTTGGCGCCTCACAGTTTGGCGGGCAGCAACCTCCTTTGAAGAAGACCGCAGAGCACACCTCACTGACAAAAGGCAAAGGAGGAAAAACCCAACACCCAACTCCAACCCACCAATTTTCCCCTGCAACCGCTGCAACCGTGTCTGCCTGTCCCGCATCGGACTTGTCAGCCACAAACGAGCCTGCAGCTGACGTGGACATTTACCCCTTCCATAAATCTTTGTCCGCGAAGCCAAGCCAAAGAAGATTTTAAGACTGTGCTACATGAACCTGTCAGAAACCACACGAATGGTCGAAGTGCTCGAATAGCATATTGGGTCTTTTACCAGCTGCCAGGAAGAGCATTTCGTCCATTAGTTCTGAAGGGGAATGGTCTCCCAACCCATCAAGATTGGCTGCCCTTTCCCTACGGGACATACCATATGCCCATAATAAAAGTGCTTTTAAAGCGTCATACTTGCTGGAACGTGGTGGATCCCGTAGGAAGTCGCTGAACCTCTTAGCAACAGCCTGGTCCGGGGTGCTGACAAGATGGTAATCCAACTCAACTTTGTGAAGGTGAAATTGCACTTCAGCCTGTTGGAACCACAGTTCAGGCTCCACTGTCCAGAAAGGTGGTAGCTTCACAGCAATGGCTGCAGAGTCCATGTTTTTGGACTTATCGGGGTCATCAATTGTTGCCACTGGAATCACAGTGGACATGATGAAATAACCACATGAGGCATTTTTAAAGTGAATCAAACTGATTTACTCTTTAAAACCTGCACAACCTTTTAAAAGTCCGAATCACGCACCCGATACGCACTGACATCAACACGCACTGACGTCACATAGCTGGTTCGATAGCTTCTTGGAGTTGTAGTGCTTCCATAGCACCGCTGCACACTATTTTATTTATTGTTGTAGGGTGGTTTATATGAATGTTTGCACTGTGATGCCGTGAAGTAGCAGAAGGTAAACAACGATTTTTCAAGATTAAGATCAAGATGGAAGACTTCCTGTGAGGTTAATGAAAAGTCTAAGGCTGCCATAGGGGAAGACTATGAAGAATGTTTACAATGGGACTAAGTAAAAGTTGTATTTTTTAAAACCGTCTTGTATTTATTGTTGAAAAGTAAATTTTATTGAAATGTTCACCGAGAGTTCAGAAACGAGAAAACTTGGGAAAAGTAGAAGCAGGGTGGAGACTCCATTCTAAGAGGGAGAAAGGCAACTGGACAGGAGTATCTATAAAAGATGGTGCTAAAGGGAGGGGTTCTTCTTCCTCGAGAGATTCCGTGGGCTTTATTCCACGGGCTGTTTATGTCACCATCAGGACAGGGACATTGTATGTGTTTTTTAAAGGGGAATGATCACTGCATTATTTAAACAATTGAAAAGGTTTTATTGTTAAACAATTTTTTTGCAAAATCAAATATGGATAGAACACTAAAATTTATTAGTCTTAATATTAATGGGAGAGTGAAAAGGAGGAAGGTCTTGGCACACCTAAAAAAAATTAAACGCAGATCTAGTCTTTCTACAAGAAACACATCTTACTAAATCAGAACATGCTAAATTAAAAAGAGGATGGGTGGGGCAAGTAATATCATCTTCATTTGGCTGAAAAGCAAGAGGAGTAGCGATTCTAATTAACAAAACTATTCCACTAACAATAGAAGAGACACTGACTGAACAAATCATTGTAAAATTTATGAAGAATCATGGATTTTTATGAATATCTATGTACAAAATTATGATGATGAAGCCTTTATGAAGGATATCTTTTTTAAAACAGCAGAGGGAAGACAAAATATGCTGGTTGGAGGAGACTTCAATTTCTATCTAAATCCAATAATGGGTAAATCAGTCAGAACTGTAACAAGGGCAAAAGCTGCAAAAACAACACTATAATTTATGGATTTAAATTTAATTGATATTTGGAGGCAGCTTAACTCCATAAAAAGAGACTATTCATTCTACTCAAGGGTATGTGATTCACATACAAGGATTGATTTGTTTTTTATGTCTGCCCAGTTAAAAGGTAGAGTGGTAAAAATAGAATATTTGGTGAGATTTTTATCAGATCATTGGCCATTATCTATTAGAAAAACTTTATCTATTGGAAAAACAAGAAAGTGTGTATAGTTGACAGATCATTACCACACTGTTGAAAAGAATGGACTTTTGTGAGTTTATTAAGAGACAGATTGAATTATTTTGTGAAACTAATCTTCCTTCTACTGATAATAGCTTTTTAATATGAGATACATTTAAAGCTTATCTAAATTATTGCTACAGAGCTGGATGGTTTAGAGAAAGGTATAACAAAATTGGAAAAAGAATATCAGTGAACAGGGTTACAAGTAAAATATAGATTATTAGAGAATAAAAAATTGAAATATAACACATTACATATAGAATGAAAAAAATATTAAAAACCAAACAAAAATATTATGAATTAGGAGAATGGGAGCATAAAGTTTTATCTTGCAGTTTAAGGCAGAGGAATCATCGAGAATGATGAATTCAATAAAAACAGAGGCCGATATTATAACATAAAATCAAAAATAATATTTTAGACAATATTATATTAAACTATATAAATCAGAACTATTAAGAGAAGAAAATGAGATGGATGAATTTTTAACAAACGTTGAACTTCCAAAATTAGATAGAGAATGAATTGATTTCATGAGAAGAAATTGAGAAAGCTTTGGGTACTTTGCAAGGTAATAACTCTCAGGGATTTCCTCCCAAGTTCTACAGATAATTTAAAGATTTATTGATGCCTCTTATGATGGATGTATTGAACTGAGTGCTGGAGACCCAGACCTTTTCGGAATATTTCTCACCTGCTATAATTACAGTGCTACCAAAGAAAAGTAAAGACCCATTAAAAACTTCATCATATAGATCTTTGTCACTCCTGAATGCAGATTATAAAATATTGGCAAAGGCATTAGCTAATATATTGGGACAATATCTTCTAAAATTAATGCATACAGACCAAGTGGGATTTGTCATTCTTCAAATAGTCTAAGTAGACTATTTAATATAATACATATGGCAAAATCAAAGTTGAATTCAAGTATAACTATCTCTCTAGATGCAGAAAAAGCATTCAATTGATTACAATGGTCTTTCATTGGAAAATTTTGATATAGACAGAAGATTTATAAACTGGATAAGAACTCTTTATCATAAACCACAAGCCAAAATTATAACTAATAATCAGATGTCAGCGGTTTTTCCCTTGAGTGGGTCAAGTAGACAGGAGTGTCCTCTGTCTCTGGCACTTTTCATCCTAGCTGTTGAATAACTGGCAGAGATTGTAAGGAGAGATCTGGATATTCAGGACTTCAAAGTTGGGCAGGAATAAGATAAAATTAGTTTCTTTGCTGATGTCTGTCCTGGCTGAATCCTTGATAAAATTACAAACAGTATTAGAAAAATATCGGACAATATCAGTTTATAAAATAAGTATAGACAAGAGTGAGATAATGCCATTCAAAATTTTTGATTATGAAAGATATCAAAAAGATAGTAGATTTAAATGGAAGATAGATGGAATCAAATTTTTAGGAATAATGACAGATTGTAGCGAGTGGTGCAGTGAATAAAGCACAACAGAAGTTGTCTGAGCTGCACCAACAGAACTGTTTAATGGAATCTTCTCAGGAGTTTAAATAATTACAGTTGGCACGCTATCACAATCATCTGACCTCTGAAATTGCGCACCTCCCAGAATTCTTTGTGCCCTCTGGTCACCAGGAACTCCTGGTCCTGTGGGGCCCTCAATTATGGACGCCAGTTTGATAATGGAGTGGTGCGGTTCACCATATAACTCACCCCCAGAACTGGAGTTTGGAGGTGACACTGCAGTCTCACCTATACGGCTAGAATGGGCCAGTGGATGCCCCTACACCAGGGGCATGCCACCTGTACCGGCTGACCTAGGCCCATATGTGCCAGCTTAAGGTGATCTATCGAAACTGTTTCTTGCCTGCTGCCAATGTCTATAACAAACATGGAGCCGTCATTCTGTACCATCTTGAAGGGACCTTCATATGGCCATTTCAATGGTGCATCCCTACACAGGAATACATAAAGGCAAGTCCTTGAGTTCAGGCAGAATGTATAAAGTCATAGAACCTTGCCGGGTGGCCAGGATAGGCGCCAGTGTACCCACCTTCATTTCCTTCATCTAATTGATGTTGAAAGGTTGTTATCTTGGCACCGGAGGGCCCATTCCACCCTGTCTACAGCATCTATCAGTTGCTCCCATCAAGAAAGAAATACAGGAATATCAGAGCCAGCACCACCAGGTTGAGAAACAGATCCTTCCCACAGGCAGTGAGAATACTGAACGACCAAAGGAACAGCTCGTACTAACCATCCGAGACTCTCATATTTATGAAATAATATTGATTTATTTGTATATATGAATTCTTGACTTGCATATGTATTGTCTGTATATGTATTATCTCTGCTTGTGTGTCTGCATATTTTGCACCAAGGATCATAGAACAGTAGAGCACAATTTCATCGGGTTGTGCTTATTGCAATCAGATAACAATAAACTTGACCATGCCACTAGTCTTTCAACCTCCTTCTTGTATTCTGAGTTTTCATTATTTGATACCTGGCCTATGGCTGTGGTGTAATTGTCGAATTTGAAGATGGAGTTGGAACAGTATTTGGCTGAACAGATGTGGATACTGAAGGAGTGTCGTACACATCCTTGTGGAACACCAGTGTTCATTGTGATCATGGAGGCGATCTTGCACCCCATCTTCACTGATTGTAGTTTATTAGTCAGAAAGTTAAAGATCTATTTGCACATTAGGGCATTGAGACCAAGATTTAGGAGTTTGGGGATGTGTGTGGGAGGGATTCTGGTACTAATGGTGGAGCTGTAGTCTAGGAACAGTCATCTAACATAGGTGTTCATGGTGTCCAGGTGTTCTAGAACCAAGTGGAGGGCCAGAGAGATGGGTTCCATATAATATATAAGCACAAACGCAGACCCTGTCCATACATTCCACGACCCCTCAAACACCCTCTCATCCAACTATATCAACATCACTTTTCTTTTACCTAACATCCACAAATGCATTTATATAACTTGACTCAACCACTCATTTTGGTACTAAATTCACTTTCTTAGCATAGAAACTATTGATGGCCTCTAATCTTGCTCTTGAAACAGCGAAACACTAAAGTCTGCAGATGCTGTGATTGTACGTAAAAACACTAAAATTCTGCAGGAACTCAGCTGGTCTTTTAGTGTCCATAAAAGATAAAGATATATTGCCCACCTGGAAATGTTCTCTCTCTGTTCACTCTTTCAAAACCTTTCATAATTTGAAGAACCTTAATCACAGGATAGTGTTTTTGTTTTCAAGAAAAAGGAGATCCAGATTGCTCATCCTTTCCTACTAAATATGCTCACGGTTTTGATATTTCCCTCACATTCTTATTTGTAAGCTTTTTTTTTTGTTTCTTCTTCAATGCCTCAAAGACCATTTTTGTAAAAAGTGAACAATAAAGACTTGCATTGTCATTGTACCTTTGAGCTGTCTTTCAGAATTTTCCAAATTGATAAACAATGAAGTATAATCTGGCCACAAAGAATCATAGCATGTGTAGCGCGTCAAATGACTCAAAGACTTTTATTAACAAAAGACTGGAGCGTAGTACATTGAGGTTGACCAGTCCAGACTGACCTGGGTCTGGTTAGGAGCATCCCTTTATGACCTGCCAGTAGGTATGGCTACGGCTCTCAGCCAATCACTATCGCTATATGTAAATATATACAGTGGTGGTAGGATCCCATACTATCGCATTCACCCCTTCTTTAAGAACTGATCCCGGGGTGATTCAAAAGGAGGGGGGTATAGCATGCAGGGGTTACAGGCTGTAGCAGTCAGGTGACCTGATTGTCTGATGTGATCGCTGTGGCACCGGGATCGGGGTAGCTGGTGGGGCATCATTGCTGGCGTCCCTGAATGTGGGTGCAGTTTCACCTAGTCCACAGTCGTCGTTGGCCATATGCTGGTCCTGTCCACTGCCGTCTTCATCCGCAAGGTGCTGCTGGTCCCACTGTCCCAGCATGTAACCTAGGGGAGGATTGGAAGGTGGTTGGGGTTGGAACTTGACAATGTTATATTCAGCTTGGGCCAGGACCCTTACCAAGACCATGTCCTCCCGCCCATATGAGTACTCGATATAAGCGTAGTGCCACACCTACTGGCAGGTCATAAAGGGCTGTTCCTAACCAGACCCAGGTCAGTCTGGACTGGTCGACCTCGATGTACTACACTCGTGTAACAGCGTTACCCGGTCGACTAGGGTGCCGTTTTTCAAGTACCGGACATGACGTCTCAGCAAGACAGGTCAAGGGACCATCAGCCAAGCCGGTTTGGTCATTCCCGATTCCGACTTCCATGGGAACGAGAACATACGTTCGTGCAGGGTCGCGTTAGTGGCAGTGCATAACAGGGACCTGATGGAATGTAGGGCATTTGCCAGCGAGTGGTGGGGAGGCCTTTAGACCAGAGGGAAAATGTGATCGCTTTCCAGACGGTGGTTTTCTCCCTTTCGACCTGCCCGTTTCTGTGCGGGTTGTAGCTAGTGGTCCTGCTCGAAGCAATACCGCACTCCAGAAGGTACTGCCTCAGCTCCGCGCTCATAAACGAGGACCCCCGGTCACTGTGGATGTAACTGGGGTACCCAAAAATGGCGAAGGTGCTGTGCAGTGTGTTTATGACTGTGGAGGCGGACATGTCTGGGCAGAGGATAGCAAACAGGAAGCGGGAGTACTCATCGACCACCGTGAGAATGTAGATATTATGGTTCGTCGATGGTAGGGGCCCCTTGAAGTCCATACTGAGATGTTTGAGTGGGCTGGGTGGCTTTAATGACGTGGGTCTTCTCAGGCTGGAAGAAATTGGGCTTGCACTCAACGCATTCTGGGCAGGCTCGAGTAATGCAGCAGATCTCCTCGACCATATAGGGCAGGTTGCGGGCCTTTACGAAGTGTGCGAACATGGTGACCCCCTGGTGACAGAGCTCCTCATGGAGTCATGGCTCCCATCAACTCTAGTGTCTTAGCCAGCCTTCACCTTCTTCAGTTTTCCTACTGTCCAAACATGTTGATGCAATCACAAAGAAGGCCCGCCAGCAGCTATACTTTGTGAGACATTTGAGGAGATCCAGTATGTCACCGAAGACACTCGAAAATTTCTATGGGTGTACCGTAGAGAGCATTTTGGCTGGTTGCATCTCTGTCTGGTATGGAGGTACCAGCTCTCAGGACAAGAATAAACTTCAGAGGTTTGTTAACGGCCCGTGACATCACAGGCACCAGACTTCAGTCCATTGAGGACATCTAAAAGAGGCGGTGTTTTAAAAAAGAAGTCTCTATCCTCAAAGACCCCCACCACTCAGGCCATGCCCTCTTCACTTGGCTACCATCAGGTAAAAGGTACAAGTGTCTAAAGACAAGCACCCAGCAGCACAAGGACAGCTTCTTTCCCGCTGCCATCAGATTCCAGAATAATCAATAAACCAAAGACACTGCCTTACTTTATGATGCACTATTTTTTAAACATTTATTGTTGTAAGATGGTTATACTATGAATGTTTGCACTATGAATCTGCCGCAAAACACCAAATTTCATGACTTGTTCATGACAATAAATTCTGAATCTGATAAAAACAAGTCCACAGCAGATGCCTTCTCTCTGGCCCTCCACTCAACTCTGCAACACCTGGACATCAAGGTCACCTATGTTAGACTCAAGTTTGTTGAATGCAGCTCCACATTCAGTACTGTAGGCTCCAGTAAACACATCCCCAAACTTTAAGACCTTGGCCTCAGCATCCTCTCTGCAACTGGATCTTTGACTTCTTGTACAACAGACCACAATCAGTGGAGATGTGAAACAGCTCTTCCATGATCATATTTGAGTACCTTGGCACTCCGCAATGATCTGTACTCAGTCCCCTATATATTCTCACTATATTCATGACTGCATAGCCAAATATCACTGCAGCTCAATCTAAGTCTGTTTATGGCACCAGATGGTGGTGTCAAATAATGATGAGACAGAATATCATAGACTTCAGGGGAGTGAGGTGGGGTGGGGTGACCCACTCCCCTGACCAGATCAATTGCGCTGAAGTGGAGACAGTCGATAGTGTGAAGGAATATAGATATGTACAACACTTTAAAACAGATCCTATTTAAAATACTGGAGCTCTGCTCGTGTTAGACATGTCGTGGCCTCAGAGCCTTTGTAAAAGCTTTGGAGAGTGCCCAAGAGACTTCACTAATGGATTGTTGTTTACAAAAAGGCAACAGATGAAAGAGCTTGTCGGACTCGTCTTCTGTCTGGAGGGGAATTTTCTGTTCTAAGAGGGTCATGTGGTTTTGCAAGCAGAGAGAGTCAAACAGGCTTTCTCTCAGAGAGAGAGTGAGTGAGAAAGAGAGAGAGAGATCAATTCCACAGTGTTACAGTCAGCAACAGCAGCTGGGACTGGAACAGGACAAGCTGGCAAGCTTGTGGAAAACCCCATTTGGAAGACAGGTTGTGAGTTCTTAGTACAGCCTGGTCAAAGACCTTGTGGTTCATGCAAGAGGAGAGGACTGGCTGTCTAATGTTTCACTTGAAATAAGAGAAACAATAAGGAACTCTGTGGTGACCTGAAAGAAAGAGGTTATCATCTGGAGAACTCTGAGGAGGCAGGTTTCTTCGGCAAGACACTGAAGTGGCTGATGGAAGTGAATGTACAACAAATCTCTCTCTTTGAAAACCAACAAGAACCTTCCTGAGCGGTAACCATTTACCTTTCAAGCACTAAAGCCTGGTGAACTTTATAAATGTTAAATTCTATGCACAGTATAACAATTGCCTGCAACCAGTGAACTTGGAGGAATGAGAAGTGAGATTGGACTGTGAATCAAATAACTTTTCTGAACTTACACACATTACATACATGTGCACTTAGAATTAGAAAGGGGTTAAGATAATTAAGTCAATAGTGATAAGTTAAAGTGTGATTCTGTTTTCACGTTTAAAGATAATTAAAAGTAAATTTTGTTTAAGTAACCATTTGTCTTGGTGAATATCTATTGCTGATGGGTTTTGGGGTCCTCTGGGCTTGTAACAATAGCTTCAAGTTCTTGGTGGGGGGGGGGGGGTAAACATTTCTAGTGGCCTGATCTGGACCAATCATGTTGATATAATGATCAAGTCAAGGCACCCACACCTCTGCTCCCTTAGAAGGCAAATAAAGTTTGGTATATCCCCCATGTTCTTTAATATGCAACTTTGAAAGCATCCGAGCTAGAAGCATCACAGCATGGTACAGGAACTGTTCTACCAAGGTCAGAATCAGCTGCAGAAGGTGGTGAATGCTGTTTGCCTGCTGCCTTGGAAAGACAGGCAACAGCCATCTTGGCCATACCTTTCACAGAGAAAGTCCACGAAGTGAAATCGTGCACATTCAAAAAAGAGTTTGTCCTGATCTAACTCATACCCAAGATACATAAACCCAATTATCCGAGTAGACCCATGTTTCTGCTTGCTCCTGCCCCACCAAACTAGTGTTGTCTTATCTTGACTCCATTTTTTCTTCCCTGGTCCAATCCCTATCCACCTTTATCTGTGATACACCATATGCCTCCATTTCTTCAATGACTTCCAATTCCATGAACTTCACTGCCACGTTTTCACTAAGGACGTCCAATCCTCTTACACCTCTATCCTCCTTACAGAAGACCTCAAAGCCCCTCATTCCTTTCTTGACAAGAGACCTAACCAATCATCCTCCATGACCACCCTCCTCCACCTGGCAGAACTTGCTCTTACTCTTAATAGCTTCTCCTTTGACTCATCCCATTTCCTCCAAATCAAATGAGTAGGCATGGCTACCAGCATGGGCCCCAGCTATGCTTTCCTGCTTGTGGGCTTTGTGGAGCAATCCATGCTGCATTTACACATGCAAGGCCCCTCACTCTTACTCTGCTATATTAAAGACTACATTGGGCTGCCTCATGCACCCGTGATGAACTTGTCAATTTCAGTCACTTTGTTGCCAACTTCCAGCATGATCTCAAATTCACCTGGTCCATCTCTGACAATACTCTTCCCTTTCTTGATCTTTCTATTTCCATCTCGGGAGACAAGTTTTCCACCGACATATTTTACAAACACACCAACTTCCACAACTACCGCAATTATACTTTTTCACACCCTGTCACCTACATGGATTCGATTCCCTACTTGCAATTTCTCTGTCTCTGGTACATCTGTTTCCAAGGTGAGATCTTCCAGTCCAGATCATCAAAAATGTACACATTCTTCCCTCCACCACCATCTACTCAGTCCTTAACTGCATCTCCTCCATTTCCCGCCCATCTGCCCTGGCCCCCTCTGCCTCCAGACACAATTACAGGATTCCCCTTGCCCTTATCTACCACTCCACTAGCCTCTGCATGTTACCTTCCATAATTTCTGCCACGTACAGCAGGATCCCATCACTAGACACATTTTCTCCTATCCTCTCCGTCTTCTGTAGTGACCACTCCCTCCGTAACGTCCTCATTTACTCATCCCTCCTCAACCCCTGTCACCTTCCCCTGTGCTGCATTTGAGCCATACCTCCTCCCTCACCACCATTTGAGTCCCAAACAATCCTTTCATGTGAAACAACACTTTACTTGTGTATTTGTGGGAGTCATCTGCTGCATTCGATGGATTTTGCGGTCTTCTCAACATCGGAGAGACTGGGCGCAGACTAGGAGATCGTTTTGCTGAGCACTTTCACTCTGTATCAGTGTCAGGGATCTCCCAGTGCCCAACCACTTCAATTCCGGGCCACACTCCCATCTCACATGTCTGTCCATGTCCTCATGTACTATCCCATCAAGACCACCCATAAATTGGTTTTCCATCTGGGCACTCTCCAACTGCATGGCATTAACATTAACTTCTCTGGTTTTCTGTTAGCCTACTCTCTGTTCTCCCTCCCTTCTTTCCTCTAGCTCTCCACCCCCTTCCCTCTCCATTCAGAGCCATCCCTCCTCCCCCTACTTGCTGCTATGCCCTCCCTCACTTATCCACCTATTACCTCCTGCCTTTGGGACTGTGCTTCCCCCCACCCTCCGCCTCTCCCCACCCCACCTCTCCCCCACCCCACCATTTTGTTTGGGTACTTGATATTTTTCCATATCTTGATGAAGGGCTCCAGCCCAAAATGTTGGTTATATATCTTTAGCTTTGCTACATAAAGTACACAGTTTGACCAGCTTAGTTTCTCCAGCATTGCTTTTTTTTTACTTCAAAAAAACAGTTTAGTTCTCATAGCCATCAGGCTCCTGAATGAACCTCACAATAGTTTTCTCATGCTTTCCTTGCTGTGGATTGTGATGGAATTTTTGGGAGATAAATTGGTAAAATTAGAGAGGGTTACATACATACATTCACTTTAAAACATATCTTATTTGAAATACTGAAGAATTAATATTCAGTGACTTTACAGAAACTATGAGGAATGCTATGCACATTTCACAAGTAAGTGCTAATTGAAATGATGTCATGAAATGAATGGACTATTGTCTTCGAAGAGCCATGTTGTCTGTTTTGGACCTTTTTGCAAGGTTTTTGACTTCTATGCAAAGTGCTCACTCAGAGATCATTGAGAGGTTATTGTTTACCTAAAACAACAGATGGAAGCAGAAGACTAACTCCTATTGTTTGCTGGAGAAGGTCAGGGCTTTTGCAAGTGAGAGAGAGAAGGACATGCTGCTGGCCGTTTGAATCTCAGATAGAGAGAGAGAGAGACGGAAAGGAGTCTTAGACTGTGTGTGACACAGAAAGTGATAACAAGCTAGGACAAGCTTGTTGGAAATGAAACAGAAGCTCCAGTGTGGTGGATGGCTGGAAGTGCTATCTGTCTGATGTTTCTCTTGGAATAAGTGGAACAGAAAGGAACTCTGTGGTAGCCTAAAAGAAAGAGGTTATTATCTGGAGAACCCTGATGGGGCAAGTTTAATCAGCGAGACATTGAGGTGACTAATGGTGGTACCTCAATTGTGGAAATCCTGGAACCACACATCTCTCTCAGCAAACCTACAAGAACCTTCCTGAGCGGTAAACATTTACCTTTCAAGCACCAAAGCCAGGTGAACTTTATATATGTTAAATTCTATGCACAGTTTAAGAATTGCCTGCAACCAGTGAACTTGGAAGAATGAGAAGTGAGATTGAACTGTGAACCAAAGAACTTTTCTTAAATTTACACACACATAACATACACGTGTGCTTAGAATTAGAAGGGGGTTAAGCTTGGTTAATTAAGTTAATAGTGATAAGTTAAAATTTGATTCTGTTTTCATGTTTAAAGATCATTAAAAACAACTTTGTTTAAGTAACCATTTGTCATGGTGAATATCTATTGCTGCTGGGTTTTGGGGTCCTTTGGGCTCATAACAGTACTAATTGATCTTTCATATAACACCACACACTGTAAGTGAAAGAAGAAAGTCTGCAGATGCTGTGATTGTAGTAAATACACAAAATTGACAGTACAACTCAGCAGGTCCCACAACATCATAGGAACCTTGGCAAAGTTGATATTTTGACAAAGTCTCAGGACAAAAACATTGTTTGTACAGTAAACCGCTGGGTTAAGAACATCTGACTTACAGACAACTCGTACTTATGAACAGACTACGCATGGATTTAGTGGTTCTTCAGCTGAAGGAAGGAGAACACCGTTCATTATTTTAAGTCGGATCAAGTTGCCGTTAACACTGTATTGAGGGTGTAACTTTGTATTTGGTTTAAATTTTTCTCTTATTTACCCTTGTAGCCATGCCTTCAAAGCATAAATCTGATGCAAGGCTGGTGAGAAATAAAAGGAAAACAATCATGATTGAAAATAAAGTGGAAATAATAAAGTGATCAGAAAGAGATGAAATATCATCGGTCATTGGAAAAGCATTAGGCTACAGTCAGTCAATGATCAGAACAATTTTAAAGGATAAAATGAGAATAAGGGAGCATGTGATAGGCACTGCCTGATGAAAGCTACAATTATTACTAAGCAACACAGTGGTTTAATTATTGAAACGGAAAGACTATTGATAATTTGGTTAAATGATCAGAATCAGTGTAATATACCTGTTAGGCTTACTTTAATGCCAGAAAAGGTTCAAACCTTGGCAAATTTTCTTCTTTCTTTTTGTTTTTTTTTTGTCCATTTTTCATTTCTATTGACTTTTTCCTCCCCTTTGTTCGCCTAGGGGGATGGGAATGGTGAGGGTTAGGGCTGGTTCTTTTTTTCCTTGTTTTTTTTTCTACTCAAAAGCAACATTAAATGATGATTGTTTCTTTTATGTAATTGATGAATTTCATGTTTTCATGTTGATTTGAAAATATAAATAAAATACATTTTTTAAACCACGTGGAAGAACATGGAACCTTGGGCTCCAAATCCATAGATCTCTCAATGTGGCCACGCAGGTTGATAAGGTAGTTAAGAAGGCTCATGGTATGCTGGCCTTTATTAGTCATGGGATTGAGTTCAAGAGTCAGCTCCATAAAACTGTAGTGAGACCACACTTGGAATATTGTGTTCATTTGTGGTCACCTCATTACAGGAAGGGTGTGGAAGCTATGGAGAGGGTGCAGAGGAGATTTAACAGGATGTTTCCTGGATTGGAGAAGGTAACTTAAGAGGCAAGGTTAACAGAGGTAAGGCTTTTCTCTTTGGTGTGAAGAAGAATGAGAGGTGACTTAATAGAGATCTACAAGATGATGAGAGGTGGACAGCCAGCACTTTTTCCTGGGGTGAAACTAGCAAACACCAGAGGACATCTGCACAAAATGAGGAGAGGAACATTTTGGGGAGTCATCAAGGGAACGTTTTTTACACAGAGAGGAGTTGGTGCCTGGAATGCATTGCCAGGGGTGATAGTGGAGGCTGGTACAATAGAGACATATAAACAGGCATATGGATGAAAAAAAATAGAACATTATGAGGTCGGGAAGATTTAGTTTTCTGAGTAGGTTTATATAGGTTACTACAACATCATGGGCTGAAGGGCCTGTACTGCACTGTAATGTTCTATGTTCCAAGACATTCAGTCTATTGAGTCCATGCCTGTATCCAGTAGAGCAATGGTTCTCAACCTTTTTCTTTCCACTCACATACCTTTTTAAGTATTCCCTATTCCATAGGTTCCCTGTGAATAGTAAGGGATTGCTTAAGGTGGTATGTGGGTGGAAAGAAAAAGTTTGAAAATCACTGTTTTAATTGTACCTAATTGGCTCATTATGTGCACAGTTTCATAACTCCAAAGGAAATGGGCCAATGTCAATTTTTCTCAAGCAAAATATTTCAGTAACTATTGGGTCTAGAGCAGTGATTCTCAACCTTCCCTTCCCACTCACATACCACCTTAAGCAATTCCTTACTAATCACAGAGCACCAATGGCATTGGGATTACTTAAAGTGGTACGTGAGTGGAAAGAAAAAGGTTGAGAACTACTGCTGTTGAGCAATCTGTTCACTTCGATTGTCTGCCTGTTTCTCCATAGTTCTGCAACTTATTTTACCTAAACTGCCTCTTCAATTCCCTTTTAAAATCCCTGATGGACTCTCTTTCCACTTCCGTTGCAGGTATTGAGCTCCAGATCAGCGTCTCTGTATATCTTGTCCTTTCTGGTAATGATCTAGTTTTTATACATTTTGTTGACTACCTTTTTATTTCTATGGATGCCAACTGACCCACTGAGTTCCTCCAGCATTTTGAGTGCTGCTCCAGTTCTCCAGCATCTGCTGTATCTCTTGTTTACCTGGTAATGGCTCAGTGCACCTCTGTAAAATCTCCCCTCAACTTTCTTACTCTGAGAAGAACCATCTTAGCTTTTACACTTTATCCCCGTCAGTGTTCCAATAACTGTCTCCTGCATCATCTTTTCACCCAGACTGAAGGGCAGTCAACAATTTGTTTTATAAACATTAGGTTATGCAGAGTAGAAATTTTTATCAGAATGGTTAGGTTAAATTCAGAGAGAGATATAAAACATCAAACATAGAAAATGGAACACTACAGCACAATATAATCCCATATAATCCTTAAAAAAAACTAAACCCTCACTATATCCTGTAATCCTCTATTTTTCTTCCATTCACGTGCCTGTCTAAGAGTCTCCTAAATGCCCTAATGTTTTGAGCTCCACCACCATCCCTGGCAAAACATGCAGTCAAATATCACTGGTAAAACCTCAATGCCGGAGAAACAGTGCACCTTATATATAGCAAAGATAAAGATGCATAACTGATGTTTCAGGCTTATGTCCTTCATCAAGGTGAGATTCTTTCTCACTGCTCCCCATCTATAATCCCTGCTGCTCTCAATTTACTCCAGTCAAAGATCATAATGGCAGTATCTTGCCAAGGAAAGAATAAAGTGGAAAGAAGATAAAATAAATCGAGTTCATATGCCAAACAGAGCAGATGGAAAGGGAAAGTTCTCTTGTCTTATAACATGGGGATTTATCAAGTTAATAACTCGTTTTGTCTTTAAAATGCAAAAATATTTTATTTCAATATTTTTCAGTGTTTGAATTTTTGAAATTGTTGTTAGAATTGTTATTGTCTGTGGCAATAAAGTTAGTGCATCCATCAAACACTTTCACCTCTTGTACTAGCTTAGGAAACATCTCCACTTATAGCTCACGTGTGCCATCTACTGAGCATATTATAGTATTGGCAATCTTTTGTTACATTACAAATCAACAGCAGTAGAAACACATCAGGACAATGTTATTTTTTTAAAACAATTTATTTATTCATAATTACTAATAATTTAAATTTTACATAAATTTAAACTTAACCCCAACTATGCGCAAATATACGTGTGTGTGTGTGTGTGTGTGTGTGTGTGTGTGTGTGTGATGTTCAGAAGTAATGACAAAGGAAGTGAGACACTGAGTGATCGGACTGCTGGAAACTCACAAATCTTTGTCGAGTTGCTTCCAGAGAAAAGTCCTTTCATATGAATGATTGACACAATTCCCCTCTTGCATAGGGAAATGAAGCATGTGACTTCCACCATGCTTCCCAAACCCAGGCAGAGGTCAGATGAAATGACCATCAAACTGGTTGATGTACCATCAATAATCACAAAAGGCTGATATTGTGAAACTATGAGGCTTTTATTAACTAAAGGCTGGAACAACCATCAACTTCATTGACTGATTGAAGCAAAGAGAAAGGGGAACATGCAAGGGGCTATGGGTAGGATTGATTCTGGGAGGTGTGTCCAGCTGGCAGTAGCCAATCATGACATAACAGTGGTTTACTACATTCAGTCCTCCTTTTTAACAAGACTCCTGCGGGATGAGAAGGGGAGGGTAGCCTTGATCAGATGCGCTTTGTCCGGCAGATAGAATTGCGGTTTGCATTCAGTACAGACCTGACAGTTTTTAGTCATAGTTTGAACTTCCTCAATGGAGTATGGTAGATTCCAAGATTTGATAAAATGGAGAAACCTCGTAACTCTGGGGTGGCAAAGGTCATTGCGAAGAGCCTGCAGTGTGTCCATTTGAACACTAGCACAGGTTCTCAGGAAAGAGTGTCTAGGGGCTTGTTAAGTTTGCCGGGCCGGTAGAGAATATCATAATTGTAAGCGGACAGTTCGATTATCCACCTGGTATCTTATCATTCTTGATTTTCCCCCTTTGCTTGTTATTAAACATGAATGCTACCGCTCACTGATCTGTGATCAGGGTGAGCCGTTTCTCGTTGAGATAGTGCCTCCAGTGGCATTCAGACTCCATGATGGCTGAGCCTCCTTCTTGACGGAGGAGTGGCAAATTTCAGGGCCATGGAAAGTTTATGAGAAGAAGGCGATGGATCTGCCCAGGGCAAAGTCAGACCCATTGCTCTCCACTTGGAATGGTGTGGACTCATCTATAGCATGCATGGTTGCCTTGGTGATGTCACCTTTAATACTATTGAAAGTGACTTGGGCTTCTGCTGACGGGAAACGTAGTAGCATTGACCAATGGGTGAATCTTACCTGCATAGTTGGGGACCCATTGAGCGTAGTAAGAGAAGAACCCAAGTCGCCCCTTCAGAGCTTTGAGGGTATGTGGGAGAAGTAGCTCCATCAGTGGACACCTGCGGTCCGGGTCAAGGCCAATGACACCATTCTCAACCACACAGCCAAGTATGGCAAGCCGCGCTGGCCGGGACACACATTTATCCTCGTTATAATAAGGTTCATGCATTTTGCTGCCCAGAGGAACTTGTGATGCTCGTATCATGATCCTGCAGGTTGTGGCCACAGATAGTAATGCAATCCAGATATAGGAAGGTGGCCTTTAAATCGTAGTGGTCCATCATATGTTCCATCTCCTGCTGGAAGGCGGAGACTCCGTTTGTGATCCCGAAAGGGACCTGGAGGAAGGGGTAGAGGTCATCTGCCTCGAACACCATATACTGGTGGTTTTCTGAGTAGATTGAGAGCTGGTGATATGCCAACTTAAGGTCATTTGTGGAGAATACTTGATATTGTGCAATCTGGTTGACCATATCGGATATACGGGGAAGGGGGTGCTCATCAAGCTACGCATACCAGTTGATGGTCTAGCTGTAGTCGATAACCATCCTATTCTTATCCCCGTTCTTAACCATGACCACCTGTGCCCTCCAAGGGCTATTATTGGCCTCGATGATACCCTCGCCCAATAAGTGCTGAATCTCCGCCTTAATGAACAACCTGTCAATCACACAGTGCTGCCTATTCCTGGTAGCCACTGGCTTGCAATTAGGGGTGAGGTTGGTGAGCAGCAGAGTGGGGTCGACCTTGAGGGTCAAGAGATCACATGTTGCCTGCAGGGGGCCATCTGTGATCTGTTTGTTGCAGACAGTAATGGAGGGAAGGGGCCCATCAAAGAGGAGAGTGACTTTCTGAAGTTGGCACTGGAAATCCAGTCCTAGTAGCAAGGGGGCACAGAGTTGTGGCATAACGAGCAGTCTGAAGCATTTGTACACTATTCCTCCAACAGTGAGGGGGGTCACTACACAGGACCCAGGGGTGGCTGCCATGCATGATTTGGACGCTAGTGATATCCTCTGTTTAGCTGGCTGTACTTTAAGGGGCAGTCATTTAGCAGTATTGAGGTGGATAAAGCTTTCTGTACTCCTGCTATCGAATAACAGTTGATATCGTGCCCGTTTATATCAACTGTTATATAACTGTGCAGATATTGGCCACATATGCGTCTCTAACGAGGTTCTCTGCATTCTGGGTGGCCGACATGGCCTTAACCATCACACACTCTACACAGTATCCTGAGGGCCCACAGGTACTCGGCACTCGACTCACCAGATCACTGTTTTCTGGTAGCCAGGAGATGCTTGGTGTAGACCTCATTAACCTTCCTGTAATACTGGGCCTTGAAGATCTCCATAGCTGCTTGGTACCAGCTGGCATCAATGATCATTGTGAACACTTGGAACCAGATACTCCAGAGGAATAGTCTCAGTCGGTTAGCATCCATGGTGATGGCATCTCTGCCTGCTGCCAGGAAGTTTTCGAAGCAGCATATCCAAAGTTCGAACATGTTCGGAGTGAATGGCATCCAAGTTTCTTAGGTTTCAGATACTGTTCCATGCCTTTATTGAAATTTTTAGTTAATAAAATTGATGTACCATCAATAATCACAAATGGCTGATATTGTGAAACTATCAGGCTTTTATTAACTAAAGACTGGAACAACCATCAACCTCATTGACTGATTGAATCAAAAAGGGTACATGCAAGGGGCTATGGTTAGGATCGGTCTCGGGAGGCGATCTAGCCAAGCAGCAGCCAATCATGGCATAACAGTGGTTTACCACAATGGTCACGATCCAAATGCAAGAATGATCCTGCTTCCTTTGCCCAGATAGGGACAATCAAAAATGACCATTACAATGGTCTCGGTGGTTCAACAATAATTCTCCTGACAAAAAGAATCATCAGAATTGTTCATTTCACAGAGCCATTTCCAACTCTGTTTTCTGAAGACTTGCTGATCAATACCCCAAAAACTGTTTCTTTAGGTGTCTCAAACACACGACTCATAATCATATAACTCTCTGCAAGTGTCCTATCTGCTTTTCCATTGGATAAACAACCATTGTTCTTCTTGGTTCTTTTGCCAGAGCATTACTTCATTTATAGTCAACACTCAATGGTGCCATGCAGTCTGTAAAAATTGTGTGAAATCTATGAATGTTTTGCATTCACTAAAAAACAGGAGCTTGTAATACTTTACATTTCATGTTTTGTCGAATCTGGTGAGTATATTATATGCATAACTTCACTGTGTATTTGCAAATATGTCCGACAACATAAATTGGTGAAGACACTATTTAGTCTGCCAAAGTTCAGTTCTCTAGAAAGATTCTACAGCTCTTACCTCCTTCCAGGCATCCAGCTAATTGTTACACATTTCCCCAGCTGCGGTGTTATTCAGTCGAATTAGGTGACTATAATTCAATAAATATGTTAGTTAAGTACCTTGATTTATAATAATCTGCCACCATTCAGTAACCTTATAAGTCCATTTGTGATAATCAACATGCTCGTGCACTATATGTTTTTGTAATTTAGCAATAAACACAGAAAATTATTAAAATATGCACATTCAGGCTGGCACATGAGTTTTGAAATCCTTTACCCAATTACAGTCATTAGATTACAGATCTGCAATATATGATTGGTAATTAAGTAATATTTGATGGGGATATCTGATTTCTCAGAATTGGTTAGAATTCATATTTAAGTAAACAGCAGAAATTACTATATTAACTATTGTCCAAAGAAAAACAATTGTAATTTAGTGTGACACATGCCTTCTATAGTACTTTCAAGAAATTAGGTGCAGAGGTGGGGTGGCACAGTTAGTAGGGTTAGTATAGCGGTTAGCACAATGCTGTTCAGTGCTAGTGACCAGGGTTTGAATCTGGCACTCTCTTTAAGAAGTTAGTATGTTCTCCCTGTATCTGCACGGGTTTTCTCCAGGTGCTCAGGTTTTCTCTCACCCTTCAAAAATGTACCGGGATTGTAGGTTAATTGGGTGTAATTGGGCCAGAAGGGGCTGTTACAGTGCTATATATTTTTACTGTACTACATTTTATAAAACAAGATAGTGGGACCCATGGTGTCTGGAGTTAGGTGGGCAGCCGGGGCTTCGGAAGTTTAGATGGGAGGGGCAGCCAATGCGGCAGGAGCTTGAATGGGAGGGCGGTCGGAGCATTGGGAGCTCGGATGGGCAGGTGGCTGGGGCCTAGGTGGGAGTCTGCTACCGGGTGGTTGGGAGTTTGAATGGGATGCGATGGGGCATCGGGAGCTTGGATGGGTGGGCAGCCGGGGCCTAGGTGAGAGTCCGCGGTGGCGACGCTGGGAGTTCCAGTCAGCAGGGGGCTGGGGCCTAGGTGAAAGTCTGCAGTCAGGGCATCAGAAGCTCAAATGGGCGACAGGCTGGGGCCTAAGTGAGAGTCCGCTGTCGGAGCATCGGGAGCTCAAATAGGCAGGCAGCCATGGCATCGGGGTTTCAGCCAACATATTTCTGTGAGCCGCACATTATATGTCAAAGAGCTGTATGTGGCTCACGAGGCGTGGTTTGGCCACCCCTGTCATATAGAATTGTATGTAGGAAAGTGTGTGATCATGCACTTGTATATACAGAATAAAAAAGGCAGATTATTATCCAAATAGAAATGAGTGAAATAGGTATTATTGTGTATAAATCACAAAATATTAGCAAATACGGTTGTATAGAAAACAGTTGGAGTTTAAAAATGATCAAGATTTGTTTCAATTGTACACATTGTTGGTGATGGAGTACTGTGCAGTTTTCATCTTCTTACTGAAGATAAGTTACAATAGAATTGGATGTAGCCCAAAAGAGATTGGCCTTGCAGAATTTCTATTTATCAGTAGCTCAACAAAACTGTACTCAAGAAGAGACAGATATACAAAAGAGAGAAATGTAAACAAGAAGGAAATGCAAACAAACTGCAATACAGAAAATAAATATTTAATAATAAATAATGTGCAAAGTAAGGGTGCTTAAATGAGATGGTGGAAGGATAGCAACTGTTCCTGAACCTGGTGGTGCGAGTCTTGTGACACCTTTTTCCTGATGGCAGCAGTGAGAACAGAACATGTCCTGGGTGGTATGGATCTTTTATGATCGCTGCTGCTCTCTGACAGTAGCGATCCGTGTAGATTTTCTTAATGGTGGGGAGATTTTTGCCTGTGATGTCCTGGGGTGAGCCCATTACCTTTTGGAGGGCTTTATGCTCAGAAGTATTGGTGTTTCCATACCAGACCATGATGCAGCCAGTCAGCACACTTTCCACAACAACTCTGTAGAAATTTGCCAGGGATTCTGATGTCAAACCAAACCTCCGCAAACTCCTGAGAAAGTAGAGGTACTGATGTGCTTTCTTCACAATACCATTGGTGTGTTGGGTCCAGGAGAGATCCTCCAAGATAGTGATACCCAAGACCTTAAATTTGCTCACCCTCTCCACCTCTGATGCCCCAATGATCACTGGATTATATACCTCTGACTTTTCTTTGCTGAAGTCAGCAATCAGCTCCTTAGCTTTGAGTGCAAGATTGTTGTTGGTGCACCAGTCAGCCAGATTTTCATTCACCATCCTGTAGTCTGACTCATCCCGTTCCTTTAAACAACCCACTACCGTAGTATCGTCGGCAAATTTGTAGGTGGTCTTATTGTCGTACCAAACTACACAGTCATACATGTAAAGTGAGTTGAGCAGGGGGATAAGAACACAGCCCTGTGGGGTTCCGGTACCGATGGAGATTGTGGAGGATAAATTCTTACCAATCTTCACTGATTGTGGTCTGGAAGTGAGAAAATCCATGATCCAATTACACAGTGGGGCTGTTAACTCCCAGGTCTTAGAGTTTGCTGATCAGTTTTGAGGGGATGATGGTATTAAAAGCCATACTGTAGTTGATGAAGAGTATCCTGATGTGTGCATCTTTACTGTCCAGATGTTTCAGGGCTTTGTGTAGGGCCAGTGAGATGGCATCCGCTGTAGACCTGTTGCTACAATAGGTGAACTGGAATAGATCCATGTCACCACTTAGACAGGAGCTGATATACTTCATCACCAGCCTTTCAAAACACTTCATCACTGTTGATGTAATGGAGTGCTACTGGTTGATAGTCATTACGGCAGGTTACTACACTCTTCTTGGGAACCAGTACGATTGACACCTGTTTGAAATGGGTGGGTACCATGCCCTGCTGGAGTGAGATATTTAAGATATCTGAGAATACCTTGGTAAGTTGGTCAGCACAGATCTTTAATACTCGGCCAGATACTACATCTGGACTCCCAATTTAGGTCTAGCATTAAAAATGAGGAGATGAGGTGTAAATAATGATATTTTTAAAGGTTGGCTGATTAAACATTTTAAGCTAGAATACATTTGTAGCTGAAGAATGCAAACATAGTGCAAGTAGTTTTGGATAGCTCTGGTGAAATACTGGTACAGGCAGGATAAGCCAAATGTTCTTCAATGCCGTTAAGGTGAATAGCATCATATTGACAATTAACAGAATGTTGGAAGAATGAAAAAGAAATTCACTGGACTCCAGGTGCAGTGCAGTGCCTATTAATTCGATTAATGCCTCCAAATTTGCCCTAATATTTCATGCCCTTTCTTTCTGCAATCTAAAGCCCCTTTCAGGTGGACCAAATGCCCTTGTGTAAAGGCGAAGATTATACCCCCTTGTGATTAAATACTTATCTACCTTAATGTGCTGAGAGCACTTCTGAGGCGCTGATGCCAACCCTCCTTGGAGAGGGATAATCTCCACTGACTCACCTGGATGTCCAGCTGCACTAAGCAGCTGTTTAAGGGCAGGCTAATGAATCCATTAGTTCGTGATACAACTCCCCGCTACCTGACAGCCCCCACCCCACTGGGGAGGGGAGGTCAGTGGGGGCCATCAGGGCAGGGGACTCTGCAGGGGCCATTGGGGCAGGGGAGGTCTGCAGGGACCGTTGGGGCAAGGGAGGTCCGCGAGGGCCGTTGAGGCAGGGGAGGTCTGTTGGTGCCGTTGGGATAGGGGAGGTCTGTGGGGGTTGTTGGGGTAAGGGCAGCTGGCGGGGACGTCGGGGCAGGGGTGGTCAGTGGAGCAGGGACAGCCATCGGGGCAGGGGAGGTCTGCAGGGGCTGTTGGGGAAGGGGAGGTTTGTGGTGGCAGTCGGGCCAGGGGCAGCCAGTGGGGGACATCGAGTGGCCAGTGCAGGCTGTGACAGCCCAGCAATGCAGCATAGCAATGATGGTCTTCCCTAGCATAATCCACCTGCGTGGGGGATTATGGGTAGGGAAGATGGCCATTTCTATGCCGGATATTTATGACAGGTGGTGCTGTGGCACCAGTCTCCCCGCCTCCACCAGATCCGGAGGGCTCTAAGAGACGGCTCTGGATATGAATGGGACATTTTAGGCCTACTGTCTGAAAGATGAGTTTGTAGTTTTCAATCCGCTCCTGTTGCCGGCCTCAAGGCAGAGTGTTCACCTGAAATGGCCTTAATTGAGACAGGTTGCTTTCTTCAAAAGATGGGAATTAAATACCACTTAACTCAGTACCCAGTGTCGTGATGTGAATGCTGGACTTTCTGCAAATAGAATGCAACAAGCATCCTGGGAGCACGTTGAAGTCACTCCAAAGGTAGATTTGATCACTTATTTTGAAATCGTAATCCTTCCCCTCATTACTTACCATCAATGACCCTAACCTACCTTTTCCACCATGGAAGATTTGATCCATTCATAGTTCTTCTAACTGGAAGATGTTGTAAGATGGTTTATAATATGTATGTTTCCACTATGATGTTACCGCAAAACACCAAATTTTGTGACTTGTTCATGACAATAAATTCTGATTCTGATTCACACCTCCAGCACAAGCGAAGAGATCCCGAGTTCCTCCTATTTCTTTGGTGCAGTATTTAACCAGCACAGATGCCTTTCTTTACCTGCTGCTTCCTCGGACCACATGAACAAAGGGAAATATTTATATTCATGGCCTCATACGTGAAACCCAGTGTAACTCATTTGTTTGGTTCCTAGTGGACTGTCTGACAGTCGGTCATTTACATTGCAGACAACTTTGGTTTCTGGATTATTTCAAATTAAATCTGAATGTTTTCAGTGGTTTCTAATTTCATTACACGGTTATCAATACAACAGAAACAGTAAGTTATTCTGACATTACTGATTTATACATTAAAAGAGCAGACTACTGTGATGATACCACCTTAATATGAAATTGCAATTACATTATCTTGGTCATTCCAGTGAGGCAATGTATTGTTACATTGTAGAGCAGCAGCAAGAGATATTTACCAAGACAATGCTATCTTAAAACAAAAATCTTTATTAAAAACTTAATAATATAACATCTTACTCAAATCTAAACTTAACCCCAACTATACGCAAATGTATATGTGTGTGTGGATTACCTAAACCATTACGCTTAGGCACAATTCTGAAAAGTCAATTCAAAGTTCAATGTCTTAGAAATCCTGCATTGAAACTCAGAACCTTTAAACTGATGTTCATATGTAATTATGAAGTAGGTGAGACACTGAGTCATCAGTCTTCTCAAAACTCACAAATTCTTGTCAATTTGGTTTCAGAGAAATGTTCGTTCATGCAAATGATTTGTCACAACTCCCCTCTTCCTTGCGAAGGGGTACAAAACTTGTGACTTCCACAATTTTTCCACAAACCCAGCCATAAGTTAAACAAAATGATCCAAATACAGGATTGATCCTGTTTCCTTTATCCAGACATGGGTCAATCAAAAATGAACATTACAATGGCCTCATTATCACTGCTCTCTTCTGACAAAGAGAAGCAGCAGAAGTGACCCTCTCACCTGAGGGTCACTGCTATTCTGTCTTTTCAGATGACTTTCTGATGAATAAAAATATTTTTTTCAAGTGTCTCAATTGCATGACTTGTTTGATCAATTCTGGTTTTCAGTTTCAAATCCTGGATCATCAGCAGATGGTCTTCTATTTGAACAGTTGTCTTCCTTAGGCAAATATCCATTGTTTCAGTCTTTCAATTGAGAACAATAATGCTGGTTTACAGTTTTGGCTTCGATGCCAAGTTGTTTGTGAGTATCTTTCCCCGTTCTAATCCCCCACAGTAACTTTACTAAAAAATAACAGAAGCCTGCAACACTATCAGGCCATTTTGTTTCATTAATTCCTTCTCCGACATCAAGTATCTTTCCTTCGTAGATTTCAGCTTCAGAAAGCAACAAATCTTCCCATTGATTCACTGCATTCAGTTGTGTTACATACAACTAGGTGTGTGTTGTATTGTTGAGAGTGGAGAGGGTAAGTAATCTGTGTAAACAGAGGAGAAGAGGTGAGGTAGGCAGTGGCAGTTGCTATGTGGACTGAGGAAGGGTGAAGGATGGGCAGATGAATCAACGTGGGGTAGGGAACAGGTGGAGCTGAGAGCCAGAACAGGGGCTGGGGTGAAGATGGACACAGCTGCTGGATGGTGATAAGCCGGAACACAAAAGCTTTCATTGCTGGAATCTGATGTAAGGAAGATGGTAAAGGCTGAGCCCGAAGATGGGATACCAGTGGAAATATTGGGGACCTGGCATGCTGAAGGGCCAGTGGAGATTGCAAGAACTGGGGAGTCACTGCAGAACAGAAGTGGCTGTGGAGTAATATAGATTTGCAGACTGGCAAGGTAGCTGGATCTGTGGCTTGGAAAAGATAGACCTTAAAGTCTAGTTAAAATAATACAAGTTAGGAGTAATGGGGAGTGTTACGTCATAGACTATCAATAGAAATTCACCAAGACAGTGTTCTTTTTTAAAATATATTTATTAATAACTATTAATAATATAACTAATTAACTTAAATCTAAACTTAACCCTCAGCCAACTGTTTTAATGTCCCAAAAACATGACTCATAATCATATGACCTCTCTCAACAGATGTATCTTCCTTGGGTAACCAATCCATTGTTCTGGTTCTTAGTTGAGAGCATTAACTCTGTATATGGTTTGGACCTAGGTGCCTCTGAATCTGTAAACATGTTGTTATGAAATCTGTGAGTGTTCTGCACCCTGAACCAACCCCCAAAATAACACTAAAAATAAGAGCTTGCAACAAGAGATAGTGGAGATTAGATGGGCTAGGAGATCATAGAAATGAGAGAAACCTGAAGAGAAAAGGGAGGTCTGTATGAACAATGATGGTCCAGAGGGTCATAGACAATGTTGGGTGAAATGGCAGGGGAAACAATGGAGATCAGATGAATGACCTGGGGGGATAGTGGGATCGCGATGGCTTGAATAAGGGGTTGCAGAAATATGGTTTGAATGAAGGTCAGGAGATAGGTGAGAGAATGTAGATTGCGAGGACTAGGGAAACAGTGATCATCAGGGAGGGTTGTGTAGACAATACATAAAGGAAAAGTTGCAGAGACATTAGAGATTAGAAGGGGCGATCAGTGGACAACAGAGATGCTGTCAAGGTCTCTGTTCATAATGGTAGAAGGGAAGCCACAGGATGGCACTGGGGTGCAGGTTGTTGAGCTACTGCCTCACCATACCAGAGATCTGGGTTCAATCCTGATCTCGAGTGTTTGTGTGGAGTTCACACCTTCTCCCTGAGACTATATGGATTTTTACTAGGTACTCCACTTTTCCCAATATCCCAAAGATATGTGGGTTATTTGGCCATTGTAAATTGTCCCATTGTGAAAGTGAGTAGAATCTTGGGGAGCTAATGGGAATGTAACTAAATGGTTGATGGTAAGTACAGACTTTTTGAACTACAGGGCCTGTTTCCATGATGTATCTCTCTGTGATTACGAATGTTTGAAGGTGTTTCCCCGGTCCTTAATTTCTACCCCATCTGCTTCCCATGGTTCATCCTTTGCAAATTCTGGCAACTGCAATATGATTCCACCACCAGACACTTCTTCCTCTTCCTTCCAGCATTTTGAATTGATCACTCCCTTCACAATTCCGTAGTCTATTATATTTTTATTATATTTAGACATATAGAATGGACCCACAAGCCCATGCTGCCCAAATATATTAATTAACTTACAAATCCCATACATTTTTGGAGGAGCATCTGGAGGAAACCTATGCTGACATGGGGAGAATGTACAAATTCCTTACAGACAGCACCAGATATGAAATCAGATTGCTGGCGTTGTAATTGTGTTGGGCTAACCATCACGAAGGAGGTACAGGAGCCTGAAGACGAGCATCCAGCGATACAAGGACAGCTTCCTCCACTCTTCCATCAGGTTTGTGAATGGACAATGAACCACAGACACTACCTCACTTTCTCTAATTTTTGCACTAATTTATTGATTTTTAAATGTAATTTTAAAGCAATATTTACACTGTAATGCTACGAAAGAACAACACATTTTGTGTCAACTTGATGACAATACATTCTGATTCTAAACTGTGCCCCCCTCTTTTATCTCCACCCATTATTCCCCATTTTATGGTACTCACCAGGGTGATTTTAATGCAGAAGATGCAACACCCGTCCCTTCATCTTTTCTTTACTCACCATCCAAAGACCCATTTACAATTCTTCGAAGCTAGGGTTCCGCATTTGGTGGACAATGTAGCCTCCTCCACAAATGCAAAATGGATAATTGGCTTTGTGGAACACCCATGTTCAGCTCACAGGAGTGAGTCTGAGCTTCCAGTTCTCAGACACTTTAATTCCCCAACCCATGACCATCTAACTTGTTTGTCCATGGCCTCCTGCACTGCTACAATGAACCCCATTACAAGTATTACAAAAGCAGCATAGAATAATATGGTAGGCTTTCTACATAAATGTTAGAATCTATATTCAAGAATGGGGTTTTGAGACAAAGGTGGGAATCAGGTTTAGGAATAGAAATTGATCTATTTTGCTGGTCTGATTGCTAGTGCAATATAACTTCTTGCATCAGCTGTACCTTACTCCACGAAAAGTTAAATAAATTGAAATCAGAAATATCAGACTAATGTTTTTGATGTGGTCAAGAAATAGGTACTTTCTTGCATTCAACCTGGTCATGCCTAAAGTGAGGCCTTTCTGGGAAGATTTGGGTTATCCCTGGAAAAAAAATTACTGGAATTTGATACCCTCAGGCACCTGAATTATTTTTATTAGAGAATTTAGAAGACACAAGATCTAAAATGAGGTTGTCAAAATATCAATTAAAATTTGTTAAGCTTGCTTTAGCAGGGGCCAGGAAATGTATAGCAGTTGCTTGGAAATCTGATTCCCAACTAGGTTTACCCCACTGGAAGAAAAAATGCATATTGACTTTTCTTGGAGAAAATCACCTATAACCTCAGAACCAGGAATGATGTATTTTTAATAATATGGAATTCATACCCAAGTGACATCGGGGTAAATCTTTTTTTTTTAACTTTATTTATAAACATCTGGATAGACAGGGCCTGATCAGGAGCACTCAACATGGATTTGTGGGAGGAAGGTCATGTTTGACCAATCTGATTGAATTTTTTGAAGAGGTGACTAGGAATGTGGATGAGGGTAGCGCAGTGGATGTTGTCTATATGGACTTCAGTAAGGCCTTCGATAAGGTACCACATGGAAGGTTAGTTAGGAAGGTGCAGTCTTTAGGTATAAATTTTAAGATAGTCAAATGGATTGAACATTGGCTGAAAGGGAGAGGCCAGAGAGTGGTAGTGGATAATTGTCTGTCAGGTTGGAGACCGGTGACCAGTGGTGTGCCTCAAGGATCTGTATTGGGCCCATTGTTGTTCGTTATATACATTAATGATCTAGATGATGGGGTGGTGAATTGGATTAGTAAATATGCAGACGATACTAAGATAGGTGGAATAGTGGATAATGAAGAAGGTTTTCAAGGATTGCAGAGGGATTTGGGCTGCTTAGAAAAGTGGGCTGAAAAATGGCAGATGGAATTTAATGCTGATAAGTGTGAGGTGCTTCATTTTGGTAAGAAGAATCAGAATAGGACATACGTGGTAAATGGGAGAGCATTGAGGAATACAGAAGAGCAGAAAGATTTAGGAGTAACGGTACATCATTCCCTGAAGGTAGAAACTCACGTGAATAGGGTGGTGAAGAAGGCTTTTAGTATGCTGGCCTTTATCAATCATTGCATGGAATATAGGAGTTGGGAGGTGATGTTGAGATTGTATAAGACGTTGGTGCGGCCTAATTTGGAGTTCTGTGTGCAGTTCTGGTCGCCTAATTATAGGAAGGATATAAACAGAGTGGAGAGAGTGCAGAGAAGGTTTACCAGAATGTTGCCTGGGTTTAAGCATCTGGAGTATGGGGAGAGATTGGACAGATTGGGTCTTTATTCTTTGGTGCGTAGAAGGTTGAGAGGGGATTTGATAGAAGTATTTAAGATTATGAAAGGGATAGACAGAATGAATGTGGATAGACTATTTCCGTTAAGAGGAGGAAAGATTAAAACAAGAGGACATGAGTTAAGAATTAAGGGGCAGAGGTTTAGAGGTAACATGAGGGGGAACTTCTTTACTCAGAGAGTGGTAGCCGTGTGGAATGATCTTCCGGGAGAAATAGTGGCGGCAGAGTCAATTGTATTATTTAAGAAAAGGTTGGACAGGTATATGGATGAGAAGAAGATGGAGGGTTATGGGCATTGTGCAGGGAGGTGGGACTAGAAAGGGGTGTTTGGTTCGGTGCGGACTAGAAGGGCCTAATGGCCTGTTTCCGTGCTGTAATTGTTATGTTATGTTATATGTTATGTTAAAATTTTATGACATGAATAAATAAAAATTACATTTAAAAAATAATAAAAATAAGATAATAAAAAATAGAATACTACATCATTAAACTGCACAAATTAACCCCCCCCCCAATAATTATAACACAACATTAATCATCTAATTTCAAATTAGTCCAACCCTCCCCCCCAAAATAAAGAGTGAAGAATTAATTAACAATGTTGTAAATAAAATGGAAAAAACACCACTTACAAAAAAAGGATAAAACTTAACAACAAAAAAAATTACTAACAACAAAAAAAAATATCAATACTAAAATAATACCCTTAAACATATATTTAAATCAAACATAATACATGTATTTAACAAATGAAATCCACTTTAAAACTAAGTTCAAATATTAAAATCATATATCAACCACATATCTGTTATATAAAAAATCATAATTAATAATACATAAATACAGAATTTCCATTAATACCAAGTTTCCTTTATAATTCATGGAGAGAACAAAAACATCCCTTAGAAAAACAATCAGATAAACTTTTTATTCCCTTCCCCTCCCCTTAAATAAAAAAAAGAAAAAAGTTCAAACTTTTATAAAATTCTCCATATTCTTCATTTATAACATCTTCAAAATTCTCTATCGAAATTAACTTAATTTTATTAAACTCTTCTCCCTCAATGTATTTGTACTTAATTTTCTTCTTTTTCTTCTTATCACCTTTCCCCTCATCTTCCTCTTAATCTAATTCAACATCCTCAATTTTTGACTTATTATCTTCTGTGACATCATCCTCTTAAAAAAGAAAGAAAAAAGAGAAAAAAAAACCCAAAAAAAGAGAAAAAAAGGAGAGAAAAAAAACCTCCTAATTCCCTCTCAATTACAATCAGAAAACAAAAAGAGTTTTAAAAAAAATTATTTATTTTAAAAAAAAATAATTAAAAAAAACCTTCACTTCTTAACCCAAAAATTAAAAAGAAAAAAAAAACAGGTTGGAGGTCACAACTACCTCCTCCTGTTTAAACCGCCCAAAGTGGGAACTCCCCCAAAATATTGGATGTGAGATAACTCACAGGTAGCTGATGACTTCTGGAAACTAGTGCCCACCCAGTTCCCTCTCCCAACTCCCATTTCATTAAACTATCATCATTATTTAAACCTTTTAAACTCTTCTCAAAAAAAAAGATAAAAGATTTATTTTTTTAAATCAACGTTACCACTTCGGTCACCATTGCTTCCATTTCTTTTAAAAAACTGGATCCCACCTTACATCTCTACTCTCTTTGGAGACCTTGAAGGACTACATCGTTCCTGAAACTGCATGATTGGTAGAGACTGAGCAAAGTCCATAACCTCTTTAGGATTGTCAAAGAACTCTGGCTAATTTCCATCCTAAAAAATCTTCAGTACCGCAGAATACCTGAATGTTCCCTTATGTCTTTTTTTCCACAACCGTTCTTTCACAGAATTAAATTCGCGTCCTTGAAACATAATTTCTTGACTCAAATCTTGATAGAAGAAAACAGGATTATTCTGAACCATCAAAGGAGATCTATTTTGCTGGGCATTTCTAATAGCCGTACGTAAAATTGTCTCTCTGTCACAATAGTTTAAACAACGGATCAAAACAGATCTTGGATTCTGTCCTGAAAAAGATTTTCTTCTTAAACTCTATAAGCACATTCTAGTATTAAACCTTCAGGGAATTTATCCTGTCCTAACACTCATGGAATCCATTCAGTAAAAAATTTTCTTGGATCTGGTCCTTCTATGCCTTCTGGCAAACCAACAATTTTCATGTTGTTCCGTCTAGATTGATTCTCCAAATAATCAACCTTTTTTGCTAAATTTTTATTTTGGATCTGCAATGTTTCAATTATTCTATTTTCATCTTGCAGTTGATCCTGTGCATCGACTAAACCTTGATCACACATTTCAAATCTTTCAATGGTTTCAAGCTTAAAAGCTCCATTAATGACTTCCGCCATCGCATTAATCTTGGAAATAAACAGGTTCACAAAATTAGCTAAGTGACTCAATACAGAATATATCTTATCTTCAAGATCCTTAACAGACATTTCAACAGAAGTAGATTCAGGCATAATGGGGTCTTGCTGTTCCTTAGAGACCACGGGATCTTCTGTCCCTTCCCTTAATTTAGTATCTTTTCTAGCAGTTTGACTTCGTATAAAAATCCCTCTCAAAGTCCCCCCAGCAATGCCAGGAGACTGAAGATCAGAGTTATCTTTAAGCCAAATCTCTTTAATCATCTTCACTGAATCGATGTCTGGAAAAACCGTTGTAATTGAAGATGCATTTTGCAGCGCCACCACTATAGCAGTCGAATGACAACTCTTTAACTCTCCAGCTGGTGGCGCCCCAGCTGATTCAACTGTCAAAGCCTCAGCAACAGCACCTGCAGTGGCCACCGTGCGAAACACTGGCACCCGTCCAGCCCCTTGTTCTGAAAGCTGTTGAGTGCGACCTTCAGAGAGCCTCACCGGCTTAAAATGGAGCTTCAATGCCGAACTCTGCACGTCCTCCTCTGGATCCATTCTACGCTGAGTCCTGGCTTCTTGTAAACAAGTAGGCTCAGACAATTTCGGAAAATGTAGTTTTTTAACAGTCTGTTTATGTTTTCTTTTACCTTTTTTTTGCATATAAACCATTAGGCACTAATCCAACACCTCTTATTATTTATAAACTTTTAAAAGAACTTTAATGGGCACTTAAAGACTAAACAATAAATCAGAGTCAGGAGAGGTCTGGAAGGCATGTCTGTTCCCTACACCATCTTGCCACGCCCCCCGGGGTAAATCTTTAACAATTCCTCCCTCCTGTCTCTTTCCCCCTGGTGCTCACAGCACTGAGGGCCCTATATGTCAGGTTATTTGTCCCTTGATGGGAGTAGGGTTTATCCCAGGTGAAGCCAATCTTTTCTTTTTCTTATTCTTTCTCTTTTCTTACTTTTTATTGTTTCTTGGGGGGTGGGCAGGTTCCTCCTATTTTGTTCTTCTTTCTCTCTATTAGCTTTTTCTCCTTTTGGTTCAACATGGACATTGAATTTGCATTTTGTAGTATTTTTGTAATTTTTCATTCTTTATAATTGAATCACACATTGATCTCTTCTTTTTTATCACTTTCTTTAATATGTGGATCGAAATTTGTATTATTTTGTTAATATTATTGATATTGATGTTTTTCTTTTTGATTATTCTTTTCATTTTGACTGGATGTTGATTGAAAATTCTCAAAATAAAATATTTTTAAAAAGAATGGGGTTTCAGAGCACCTGGAGGCATATGGTAAAATAGGCAGGTCAGCATGGTTTCCTTAAGGGGAAATCTTGCTCGGTGAACCTATTGGAATTCTTTGAGAGGATAACAGAAGGACAGACAAAGGAGAGTTACAAGATGTGGTTTACTTGGATTTTTTTGAAGATCTTTGACGAAGTGCAACATTTAAGGCTGCTGAGTAAGATAAGAGATGAAAGATGACTGGACTGGAAGGAGACAAGTGGTATTCCACACTGCACAGTGGTGGGACCACATCTTTTCATGTTATAGGTCAATGATTTGGATGACGGAATTGATGGCTTTGTGGTCAAGTTTGCAGATGATAGAAGAAGGGGCAGTGTTGAGGAAGCACTGGATCTGCAGAAGGAGTTAGACAGGTTGGGAAATTGGGCAAGGAAATGGTAGATGGAATGCATTGTAGGATCATGTATTTTGGTAGAAGGAATAAAGGTGTGGACTATTTTTAAATAGGGAATTAATTCAGGAATCAAAAGAGCAGAGGGACTTTGGAGTCCTTATGCAAGATTTCCTGAAGGTTAACATACAGAGAGAGTCAGTGGTAAGGAAGACAAATGCAATGCTGTCATTCATTTTGAGAGGGAGAGAATATAAAAACAGATGTAAAGTTGAGGGTTTATAAGGTAGTTTTGGGCTCCTTATCTAGGGAAGGATGTGTGGGCATTGGAGAGGGTCCAAAGGGGGTTTGTGGGAATGATCTCCAAAATGAAAAGGTTATCATATGAGGAACTGTACTTGCTGGAGCTGTACTTGCTGGAGTTTAGAAGAATGAGGTGGAATCTAATTGAAACCCATTGTATACTGAAAGGACTGGATAGAGTGGACGTGGAGCAAATGTTTCCTCTGGTGGGGAGTCTGGGACCAGAGGGTATAATCTCAGAATACAAAAACATCCCTTTCAAATAGAGATTAGGAGGGATTTCTTTAACCAGGGGGTGGTGAATCTAAATTTGCTATGGCCAAGTCATTGGGTATAGTTAAGATCGGGGGAGATAAATTCTCAGTAAGGAAGGGAATCAGTGTTATGCGGAGAAGGCAGGTGAATAAGGTTGAAAAGGATAGTAAATCAAGCATGAGTGAATGGCAGGGTGGACTCGTTGGGCCATAATGGACTAATTCCACTCTTATGTCTTATGGTCTTTTGGTCAATGGTCTTTAAGCTTTCATTTATTGAGATGAAATGTTCAATACTCCAATACATAGAAACGATGCTGAATCTAGCATTCAGTACATTTAACAAAGAAAAAAGTGTAACTGTCCCCACCAAAATATTTCTATGTCCTGTCTGACCTTTTGCATTCCTCCAGGTTCTCTCTATTGACTCAAAGTTCCAGCCTCGGCAGTGCTTGTGTTCCTCAAGATTCGAGCATCTCTTATTGTCACGTAACAAAACAAAAAATGTTATATCACACAAAATTTTCTTTCGTCTACCGAAAGGCATCAGCAGAAGCTGTCCCACAGCCCTTGTAGTCAGAGAAAGAGAAACAAAAGAGAGTCCCTCGAAAGTCACTGAGTGTCCATGCATTCTCCTCCAGCGCTCACACAGCTTCCACAGCCAGACTTCAGTCCAAATTAGCAGCAAACCTGAGATCCACATCCAAACCTCCGACACGATCAGGAAGCCCTGAGCGCCTTCAGCACCCTATTTGTTCTCTAGCATACTACTATTGTGCTATTGTTCTCTATTGTACTGCTCAACTGCAAATTCTCAGAAGGTACTTAAGTGATGACCTGCCTGAGGCAGAGTTATCAGAAGGGAGCTTCAACTTACATTGAGAGTCTTGCAGCTTTCAAGTGCTCGGACGCAGATAATGTACCGGCAGACGTAGCTGGGGAAGTGCAGCTGGGATGTTCAGGTGGCCGCGGAGAAGACACCTTTCTGTCACCTGAACGTGCTGGCTGAAGGAGAGCCGCGTCCAAGTGAACGCCGGCTCCTGTGGACTGTGGCCGTAGTCTCATTGCTGCTTTCAGGTGCAACAGGGGATTCTTGGAGCCAGAGATTATACCTACAGGAGGAGGGTTAGGTAAGTGCTCCTTCTGGCCGGGTTCTCCACTTTCAGGTGGCCTCCTGACAACCACATAGGGGTAGAATATGCAGCTTTACATCGGAGTATTTTGGCTACCTTGTGAAACAGGTGAAAGTGGATTGAGCAGCCATTACCACCATCATTCACTTTCCCTCTCCACCTTTTGTCAATTCAAGCTTCTTCTATTGTTATGTTCCTTCAGAGACATCATGTCTCTGTGAATCCTGCCAGCTCATCTGATGCTGATGTCTCCTGCACTCCCATAACCTCTGTAGCTCCACGGATTACCTGTCTGTTTCGGTGGTGAATCCAAATTCGATGCATCCAAGTTGCCCTCCATAGTCCCTGGTTCTAGACCCCTAAAGTACCCAAGGACCATCAGGGTGATTGTTTTCACACTGGTGCCCTGCACCAATTTGCAGCTTGTCCAGAGTCTACCATCCTTGAGGTCCGGACTGCTGAGCATGTATGCCACCATCTTGTGCATGATCCTTCATCTGTTGTCATTGTCAAAAAAAAACACTACTGCCAGCCCTCTTCTACAGGCAGTTTAAATTAATCTGGGGCCTTTTGGTGGGATGGCCAGCCAGAAGGACCCCGTGGAGGAGCTCTGGAAGATGCACTTGCTGGCCATTGAGAATCCCGAATTTTGAAGCCCACCTCAATGACATCCACTTTCATGGACATGCAGGCCTTCAGACCTACGTGATTGCTAACTTTTAGATTTATTAATTTCTCCAATTACTTTTTCTCTGCTCATCATAATTACTTTTAAGTTAATCACTACCATGAAATGCTTAGCTCCTCACTGTTTCTGCAATGTCCATTGTGAAAACCTACACAAAGCATTGAGAACCTTAGCCATTTCTTAGCAGCCCATCATAACTTTCTTGTCATTGTCTACCAGAAACCTGCATTTATTGCTGCCTCTCTCCTTTTATATGGTTGCAATGTTTCATATTTCTTGCTGAGCCCGAATTTCTTCCTCTTGATCAATTGTTTGGTCAGTCATTGTTGATTCCGAAAACTCGCCTAATCCTTAGGCTTACTCCTGGGACGAGAACATTGGATGCTTCTTTTCACCTATCGTTATCTGTGACCTCACTCAACTATGGATGGGTTTCATCAAGGTTTTATTTTAAAGGAATTTGTTGAAAATTATGAGAAATTTCTTTAAATGTTTGCCAATATTTATTTCATAGAACATTACAGCACAGTACAGGCCCTTCAGCCCACGATGTTCTGCTAACGATAGAAACCTTCTCAAAAAAAATTAAACCTTCCCTACCTTACACCCATAACCCTCTATTTTTCTTGTATCCATGTGCCAGTCTAAGGGTTTTCTTTTTCAAGCCCCATTGTTTCAACTTCCACCACCACCACCCTCCAGCAATGCATTGCAAACACTCACATCGCTGTAAAAAAAAACTTACCCCTGACATCGCCCTAAACTTTTCTCTCCTAACCTTGTAGAAAGGTGTTTGTTGCTCTTGCCCTGGCGAAAAAGGTGCTTGCTTTTTTCCTATTTACGCCTTTCATAAGCTCAGGTCTATTAAGTCACCTTTCATCCTCCTTTGCTCCAAAGAGAAAAGTCCTAGCTCTGTTAACCTTGCCTCATAGGACACATTCTCCAATCCAGGCAGCATCCTGGTAAATCTTTCTTGTACCCTCTCCATAGCTTCCACATCCTTCCTGTAATGAGGTGACCACAACTGAACACAATATTCCAAGTGTGGTCGAACCAGAGTTTCATAGAGCTCCAACATTACCTCACAGCTCTTGAACTCGATCCCCTGACTAAGAAGGCCTTTTTAATTACCTTATCAACCTGCACAGCAACCTTGGGAGAGGTATGGATTTGGACCCCAAGATCCTTCTGTTCTTCTACACTGCTAAGAAACCATTAACCAAAGTTAAAGTTTGACCTTCCAAAATGCATCACTTCACTTATCTGGATTCAACTTAATCTGGCACTTTTCCACTCTGCATCCTGCTTAAATCCTTTTGTAACCTACAACAACCTTCGACATTATCCAGAACAGCTCCAATGTTCGTGACATCTGCAAACTTGCTGATCTATCCCTCTACTTCTTTATCCAGGTAATTTAATAAAATCACCAAGAACAGATCCCTGTGGAACTCCACTAATCACTAACCTCCTGGAAGAATACATTCCATCAACTGCTTCCCTCTGCTTTCTGCAGGCAAGCAAATTCCGAATCTATGCAGCCAAGGTTCTGTTGATCCTATGCCTCATGATTCTCTGAATGAATCTACCATGGGAAACCTTGTCAAATGCCTGACCAAAATCCATATACACCACATATACCGCCCCCCCCCCCTTCATCAATTTCTTTGTTTACTTCTTCAAAAAACAATGAGGCCTAGTGAGGCAAGACCTACCCCTCACAAGCCGTGCTGACTATCCCCCAGAAAACTGAATTTTTCTAAATGCTCGTAAGTCCTGCCCCTAAGAACCCTCTCCAATAGTTTGCCCACCACTGACTCAAGACTCAATAGTCTATAATTCCCAAGATTCTCTCCATTACCTTTTTTTACAACAAAAGATGTACTTGCCATTCTCCAATCCTCTGGAACCTCCCTGTGGCCATGGAGGACACAAAGATCATTATGGCCCATTGGAACTCACATTTGCTGGATTTCCATTTGATCCATTGAATTTTTTATGTCCGTGATTATTATGTGCTGTGTATAAAATATATTATGTACTGTGTTCTGGAGCACCACTGTTTTGTCTTGTGTACATGTACAGTCAAATGATCATAAACTTGAACTTAATTTAATTTCCCACAAGTACTTGTCTAGGTGGCTTTATATTAGCTTAATCTTCTTTGGCTTGGCTTCGCGGACGAAGATTTATGGAGGGGGTAAAAGTCCACGTCAGCTGCAGGCTCGTTTGTGGCTGACAAGTCCGATGCGGGACAGGCAGACACGGTTGCAGCGGCTGCAGGGGAAAATTGGTTGGTTGGGGTTGGGTGTTGGGTTTTTCCTCCTTTGCCTTTTGTCAGTGAGGTGGGCTCTGCGGTCTTCTTCAAAGGAGGTTGCTGCCCGCCAAACTGTGAGGCGCCAAGATGCACGGTTTGAGGCGTTATCAGCCCACTGGCGGTGGTCAATGTGGCAGGCACCAAGAGATTTCTTTAGGCAGTCCTTGTACCTTTTCTTTGGTGCACCTCTGTCACGGTGGCCAGTGGGGAGCTCGCCATATAACACGATCTTGGGAAGGCGATGGTCCTCCATTCTGGAGACGTGACCCATCCAGCGCAGCTGGATCTTCAGCAGCGTGGACTCGATGCTTAATAGTCTTGTTTTAACTGAGGTTTTTCCACACTTAAACTGAGTACAAAATTAAAAATACAAAAAAAAGGACAGAAAATAGAACAGCACAGAAACAGCCTCTTGAGACCATTTTATCTGCTATGACCCCAGAGGATGGAACAAACCGCCACAGGGAATGGTGGAATTGAGAATTGCCACATTGAAAGGCATACAGGGATAGAAAAGATTTAGAGGAATACAGGCCAAACAGAGGCAAATGGAACTAGCTCAGGAAGATAACATAGCCTGCTTGGACAAGTAGGACCAAAAGCTCCATTTCTGTGCTGTAAAACTCCTCAATCTAAACAGTACCTGCACATAGTTCATACCCCTCTACTCCCTGCCTGATCATGTGTCTGCCCAAAGGCCTCCTAAACTTTGCTATTATGTCTGCTTCTACCACCTTCCCTAGCAGCATGTTCCAGGCACATACCACTCTCTGTGTGTAAAAAAAAATTAAAAATACTTGCCTCACCAATGGCAACTCAACTTTCCACCTCTCAGCTTAAAGCTATGTCCTCCAGTATTGGACATTTTGCCCTGGAGACTGACTCTGTGCCCAATCAATG
Source organism: Narcine bancroftii (assembly GCF_036971445.1). Lineage (NCBI taxonomy): Eukaryota > Metazoa > Chordata > Chondrichthyes > Torpediniformes > Narcinidae > Narcine > Narcine bancroftii. Next base: position 224,315,172 of record NC_091474.1, on the reverse strand, counting down.
CCTCAGATTATCTCTCTTCTTTTAGCTAATACACTTCTATCCAGGCAACATCCCGCTGAGCCTCTTCTGCACCCTCTCTAAATCTTCCACATCTTTCCTATAGTGTGGCAACCAGAACTGCACACAATACTCCAAATGTGGCCTACCCTAACCTAGAGGCTGCAGTAAACCATTTAGCCCCTTTATCCTACTTTACAATTCAATTAAATCATGGATGATCTTTTGCCACAGGCTCATACAATGGATAAGAGTCTATTGATCTCTGGCTTGAATATAGTGAGTGACTGAAGATTCCAAAGATTCATCAGTCTCTGGGTGAAGAAATCTCTCATCTCAGTCCTGAATGGCTGACCCTCTATTCTGAGATTGTGACCTCTACTTCTAGCCACCACAGTCTGGGGAAACATCAACTGCATCTACCCTTCAAGTCTCTCAAAGAGATCTCATCTCATTCTTAATGGAATTCAAATAAATTACTGTTGAAGGCAATTATTTGCAGTGGATTTTATTCAGTTTAAATTGTTGCTGCTGTGCAACATAGAACCATTTCGTTTCAAAAACCATCCTGTAAAAATAAATGCACTTGAATTTGTGGAGAACTTAGCTGGTCCTTTAACTCTAGTTATTTAGATTATATTTTAAATAAAGAGCAATAATTCATATTGAAGAAAGCCTAACTCATTTTCAATTTGATAATGTAGTTAAAAATTCTATGTAAGTACATCATTAATGTTCAAAGCAAAATGACTTTATAAATGGTTTATGAATCAATCTTTGGAGGGGTTCAACAGGATTGAGCACTTCTATGATGAATCCTAGATTACACCACAACCTGTGATCAAAGAACCAGAAGATGAGTGCAAAATTGGTGAGTCTGTAACAAGAACACTTTATCTCCAGAGACGAGTATGCACATTGAACTAGCTCACAAAAAGTAATTAATTTAAAATGTAATTGGCCTGTTGGTAGACTTGCACTCAATGGGCTAAGTGACCTTTTTCTCATTCCATACTCTTTTATTCCCCGTGTTGCTTTATTTTTGATGGTATGTTTCTCACAGGCTGCAAGGAACTCTTTTATTGTGGCCATAAAGGTGGCAAGGAAAGTTTAAAGCTGAGCCAGAAAGCACGGCAGTTAGTGTGGGAACCACTGAAACTAAGTCAGGAAGCATTTCACATCGATGGAAATAACTTCTGAGAGTAAATGATCAAATCGTGAAAATTGTCATATCTGGAGTGATTGTTTTCCTTTCAACATCACTTTGGTTCAGAGTTGAAATTAATTGATTTTCAAAATGCTTTATTTTAACATGTTATTTGTTTTCTTCAATGGGGCAAAGATGACAGGAAAGAAATGAAACAGTGTAAGTAAATGTCATAAGCTCTTGCTGCCTTCTGCCCAGCAGGGATCCACCCACATGCTATTAAGAAACTATAACCTCCAGATAAAAGAATCACTCCAAACTCAGGCCACACCAAGAATCGCATGCCCTCTCAGAATGAAAATGATAGTAAATTTGTTATTTATTATTCCCAAGTAATACATAAAAAATATATTTGGATTGGCAGAAAATGAGACTTGAACGGACAGAGGTGCGGAGGAGATTGGAAACTGATGCAACCACAGATTATGTTTATTTATGCTTATCTCCAGCATTTTTTTTTAAGGTTTAAAGTGAAGTAAAAGTTTGCTTTTTTACAAGCATTTTATAAAGAAATGCAGTAATTTAGGTCATACTTTCTTTTAAATTAGAATGCAGTCTACGAGCGGGTTGATTTTTAACACAGAAGAGAGTTAAAGTGAAGCTGTACTATGTTATAAGCATGGACAACAGATGCCTCAGTACACCAATGTACTACATTGCAGTGACAGAATAAAAAAAATCTTTCTGATCTCTGCTTGCTTACCTTCCCCAATCCACTGTCCCAGTAACAAAACAAAGGAAATATTGACTAATTTTGTCAACAATTGAAATGTTTAAAAAATCTACCATTGACACAGATGTTTGTACACCAATAAAATGTGGTTTTACACATATCATCGAAAGAATTCTCTTTGAAAATAACTTGTTCATTACTGTTGGAGGTATAAAGAAAGTTAAATCTTCAATTTATGCAGTATTTGAATATGCAGATTTTGAGGTTTTGCCTTACAGCAGTCAAGATTCCATCTTCCATCTTTGATCCAAACTGCATGGAAAAACTAAATTACGTTCATGAAACTATATTCTTTTTGCTTTTGCAAGAGCTTATTCAAAAGAATTGTGACAGATCACACATTTTACTGAACAGTTTGTCTTTTCAGGATGTGAATAGGATGAAATTGAGATATACAAGGAAGAAACACAATAAACTGAGCAGAATCATTCGATTTTCAATTAATTGGACGGCACAAATACTTGGAGGTGCATAATTAGAATCCTAATAATGGCCATTGAGAAGAAACCTTGCATTTAGTATGCCTGCTGCTACCGAGTGTTTCTATCAACGGGTTTCTCCATTCAAAAAGTCTAATTCCTAAGATGTGGTCACTGACCATTTTAACTGTCTTTTGTTTGATTGCCTCTAGGGGATGCCATTGTCCTGTCATTCAATAAAGCAACCTTAATTATTTATGCATTATCCCAGAAGCATGTAGGCCTCTAGCAGTAAAGTGCTACATTAAACAACAAACCAAACATTGCCTGAAACACAAACATGCACTCTAAAGGCTTTTCCACAAAAAAAAATGTCCAATTTTAGGGTATAAAATTTACAGACACTGAATGATTGAGATGGGATTATTCAGTTGGTTCAAACACATCTTTTCTGGGCTTTGAATACAGCTTTGACCAACAAAGTCAAAGTCTCCTTCCTGAGTCCTTGATAATGGTTCAAAATGTCTTGGCAACTTCAAATTAAGAGATAATGTTCATAGACATGTCACTGTAAATTGCCCAAATTCATTTCATGGTTGCTAAAATTCATGCAGAAAAGATGGCTGCATGGAGGAAAGATAAATTCATAGTAATGCAAAGAAGGGTAGCTTGTTCGAACCTGAAGATCTTGAATTCCAATCCCAAGTCCATGCTGGTGGGAAGTGGGACCTATATAAACAGTTTGCTCCACAGTAGAATTGGAAGCAATTTCCTCAAAAATGTTCATTGCTTTTGTGGCTGATGTGCACACGCCTGTGTGTGTGTGATTGCATGTGTGCGCATGCGTTGAGTTTATGGTCTGATACATTGTACGTATGCATCAAAATTCTTACTTCCTGCAGCCAAACAAGTGCTTGATGAAAAAAAGGCTACACAATAAACTCCAATAAATAAATACACAAGACAGATAGGTAATAGAGCAATGCCTTATGAAGCAAAGTTGACAGAGCTAGAGATTTTCTCATTGGAGCGACGAAGGAGGGAAGACTTTATAGAGGTACTGTATACAAGATTAAGAGAGACATAAAGCCCTTTCATGTCGTGAAAAAGCCCATCTGTAAAGGCGGAGATTCCCGCCTAGCATGAATGTAATGCCACTGCAAGCGGCTGGCTATGGGCGGGCTGACGACGCTGTCAACTCACCACCCATCACCCCTCTCTCTCCCACCCATTCAACCTCTCCCTCCACGACCCTCTCAGGGCAAGGGAGGCCAGCGGGAGCCGTCAGAGCAGAGATGGCTGGCAGGGGCCATCAGGGGGAGGCCTGAGGGGGGGTTATTACAGCCCTGCCAGTCGCTCCAGCACCTCACTGGGTCGCTTCGGCCTTTGGGCCTGCTCATCAGTGGCTCAATACACAGCAGAACAATGGTCATCTTCTCTACCCATAATCCCCCACACAACTGGAATCATTCTGGGATACTCTGAGTGGGGGATTATGGGTAGCGAAGACAGCCATTGGTCTGCCGTGCATGTATGATGGGTGGCACCACAGCCCCAGTTATCCACCTTCATCAGCTCCAGGGGCACTACGTAAGAATAGCCTTTTAGGGCTGCTTCATGAAAGGTAAATTTATATTTTTCCCTCTGTGCTTATAGCCAGCCTCCAAGCAGAGGTTGGCATTAAAGGGCCTTTAGAGAGGGTAACCAGCCAGTACCATTTTATCAGGACAACAATAGCAGTACCAGAGATGAGTGCAGGTAACTTTAGGGGCAATTTCAGAGATTTTTTTTTTAACTGAGTGGTAGGTGCTTGGAATGAATTACCGGAGTAGTGGTAGAGGCTGGTAAAACAGGGACATTTAAAAGACTTAGATTGGCACATGGATGTAAGAAAAATGCAGGGTTATGTGTGTGGTAGGGAAGAGTGAGACTGGTGTGGAGAATATAGGAAAGGACAATGTCATGGGCCAATAGAGCTGGTTCTGTACTGTAGCGTTATATATTCTAGATAATAAATACACCTAGTGCAAAAAAGGAGTGACTTGCAATTGTTCAGGCTGTCCTTTTGTGATGTCAGAGAAGTCCCTGATTAATGTAACAAAGGGAGGTTCAAGAGCCTGATAGCTATTGGAAAGAGACTATTCTTGTACCCAGAGGTATTGATTTTCAGATTTCTGCATCTGCCCGAAGGTATCAGTGAAAGAGATTGTATCCTGGGTTATGGGTGTTCTTTATGATTTTGGCTGCCTTCTTGAGGATGGATTGGAGGTCAGAGCCTGTGATAGACCAGGCAACGTTTGCTTCATCCTGCAGTCTTCTACATTCCTGAGCATTTGAATTACCAAACCAGGTTGCGATGCAACCAGTTGGTATACTTTCCAATAGAATAAGTTTGAGACATTAACATCTCTGAGGACAATCATTCAAGAGGGTGAGCCCTCGCAAGGCATCAGGCCCTGATGACGTACCTGGAAGGGTTTTGAAAATCTGCGTCAATCAACAACCGGAGTGTTCATGGACATTGTCAACCTCTCATTGCTGCAGTCAGAGGTTCCCACCTGCTTCAAAAGGGCATCAATTATCCCGGTGTCCAAGAAAAGCAGAGTGAGCTGCCTCAACGACTATCACCCAATTGCACAAACTTCTACTGTGATGAAATGCTTTGAGAGGCTGGTCATGGCCAGAATTAACACGTACCTAAGCAAAGATCTGGACCAACTTCAATTTGCTTATCGTCACAATGGCTCCACAGCAGATGCAATATCACTGGCTCTTCACTCAGCTCTGGATCACCTCGAAAACTGCAGTTCATACATACGGCTGCTCTTCATTGACTACAGCTCCGTCTTCAATACCATTATTCCCTCAGTGCTGTTCAAGAAGCTACAAACTGCACCTCTGCACTCCCTCTTCAACTGGGTCCTTGACTTACTCATTTGAAGACCACAGTCAGTATGAATTGGAAACAACGTCTCCTCCTCACTGATTATCAACACAGGTGCACCTAAAGATGCATGCTTAGCTTACTGCTCTTCTCATTATACACCCATGACTGTGTGGCCAGGCACAATTCCAATGCTATCTACAAGTTTGCCGATGACACCATAGTTGTCAACAGAATCACAAACGGCAATGAAGAGGAGAACAGGAGGGAGATAGATCAGGTCATTGAGTGGTTCATGCCAACAATCTTGTGGTCAACATTAGCAAAACCAAGGAGATGATTATGGACTTCAGGAGGAAGTCAGGGGAAAACGATCCAGTTCTCATTGAGGGCTCAGCAGTGGAAAGGGTCAAGAACTTCAAATTCTTGGGTGTCAATATCTCCGAGGATCTGTCCTGGAGCCTCCATGTTGACGCAATCATGAAGAAGGCTCACCAGCGGCTATACTTTGTGAGGTGTTTGAGGAGATTCGGTATGTCACTGAAGAATCTCAAAAACTTCTACAGATGTACTGTGGAGAGCATTCTGGCTAGTTGCATCACTGCCTGGTCTGGAGGCACCAAATCTGAGGATGAGAAAAAAATCCAGAGGGTTGTTAACTCGGCCTGTGACATCACAGGCATCAATTTTCACTCCATCGAGGACAAGAGGTAGTGTCTTAAAAAAGCAGCCTCTATCCTCAAAGATCCTCACCAGCCAGGCTATGCCCTCTTCACTCTGCTACCAATAGGAAAAAGGTACAGGAGCCAGAGTTAGGTATCCAATTCTATCAGGACCTTTTTACTGACTAAAATTTGGCTTCTTTTGAACAATTCTAAGTTTAAACTATCTAAACATCATTTTTTTAGATATTTACAGATTAGGAGCTTTTTGAATTCCTTGGTATTGAGACGCCCTCAAGTTCTGGAATTAAATATGATGGAGATTTATAATTTTAAACCGAATCATAAAAAGTTGATACTGTATCAATTCTTTATGATTCATTATTGTTGTCAAGTAGTAATTCCCTGGACAAGACTAAGGAATTGTGGGAACAAGATTTTCAACAATTATTTTCTTTTGCTACATGGGATTCTATTTTGAAATTGGTAAATTCACCTTCTCTATTTGCCTGACACTCATTATTACAATTTAAAGTAGTAAATCGAGCCTACTTCTCCAAAGTTTAATTGGCTAAATTCTACCCTAATATTTCTTCAAAATATGACAGATTTAAGATTGAAGAAGGGCACACTGTTTTTGTCTTTTTCAATGTATTATAAGTTATTTGTAACCATGTGTAATAGTATATCTACTTTGTTGGATACTTATTATTATTACCCATGTCTTTCTTTTCTTCTTTGGCTTGGCTTCGCGGATGAAGATTTATGGAGGGGTAAATGTCCACGTCAGCTGCGCTCGTTTGTGGCTGACAAGTCCGATGCGGGACAGGCGGACACGGTTGCAGGGGAAAATTGGTGGGTTGGGGTTGGGTGTTGGGTTTTTCCTCCTTTGTCTTTTGTCAGTGAGGTGGGCTCTGGGGTCTTCTTCCAAGGAGGTTGCTGCCCGCCGAACTGTGAGGCGCCAAGATGCACGGTTGGAGGCGAGATCAGCCCACTGGCGATGGTCAATGGGGCAGGCACCAAGAGATTTCTTTAGGCAGTCCTCATACCTCTTCTTTGGTGCACCTCTGTCACGGCGGCCAGTGGAGAGCTCGCCATAGAACACAATCTTGGGAAGGCGATGGTCCTCCATTCTGGAGACGTGACCTACCCAGCGCAGTTGGATCTTCAGCAGCGTGGATTCGATGCTGTCGGCCTCTGCCATCTCGAGTACTTCGACGTTAGGGATGAAGTCGCTCCAATGAATGTTGAGGATGGAGCAGAGACAACGCTGGTGGAAGCGTTCTAGGAGCTGTAGATGATGCCGGTAGAGGACCCATGATTCGGAGCCGAACAGGAGTGTGGGTATGACAACGGCTCTGTATACGCTCATCTTTGTGAGGTTTTTCAGTTGGTTGTTTTTCCAGACTCTTTTGTGTAGTCTTCCAAAGGCATGTACAATTTATTTATAAAACAATAAAAATATTGAAAAAGAAAATAGAGGCATTGGTGTGCCTTCTTCACAATTACCTCAGTGTGCTGGCTCCAGGAGAGGTCTTCTGAAATATGGACTCCCAGGAACTTGAAGATTCTGTCCCTCTCCACCTCTGTCCCATCAATGCAGTCAGGTGCATGGCCCCTCAGCCCCTCCTTCATAAAATCAACAATAACCTCCCTGGTCTCAGTGACCTTGAAAGCACAGTTGTTGTTCTGGCACCACCCAACTAGATTCTCAATCTCCATCCTGCATTCTGACTCATCGCATACACATGGATTTGAGGGTTTAAAACAATTTGGCAATGAATGGATGTCAGGGAGCAGCATTAAAAAGGAGATTTGACATGAACAGAGGACTGGAAAAGAAAGACAGCACCCAGAGTAGAACAGACTAAGAGAATACAAGGAGGTCTAATGTAGCTTTAGACCAGTAAATCAGGTGCAAACATAAATAATTGTTACGATAATAGGATTGCAAAATGTCCCTGGTTACGAGACCTTCAGGAAAGAAGGTTAAGGAGGGGAGTGTCACTGCAGTGGATCAGGCAGCATCAATGAAAAGCGTTTCAGGTTGAATCCGTTAATCAGGAAAGGAGTGTGTTTGGAGGTACGGATTGAGGAGAATATTGCAGAGCATGTCCAGGTCCAGCAGGAAAGGTCATTGAGAACAAATTTGCACAGAGTTTAAAAGGTGCCAAGAGGACTGATAATGAGGGTCTTCTATCAGAACGTTGACAAGGTAAAGGGCAAAGAAGAAGTGCAGTTTCTTAAGTCTGATGAACTGGCACAAATGCATAAGGTATTACTGGAACTGTATCTGGAGCTAAGTTAGGTGAGTGGGGAAACACCTTGGGAGTAGAGACCCATGGCATGATAAAGTTTAGGTTATTCATGGGAAAGGACTGGGATCATCTTAAAGTGTCAATAATTGGCATCAGCTTTCAGCAGGCCAGAGGAACGAATGGCAGGCAAAATTACCATCTTGCAAAGTAAACACCACAGGTAAGGTCTGGTTACTTTCCTATGAAGAACAATGACAGTTAGAGCAAAGTCACAACAGGAAGAAAAATTCAGCCAAAATCCTTGAACGTATGATAGAATAAATGGGAAACCTGGCTAAATAGGGAAAGTCAAAGGGGAAGTGAAAAAAGGCAAAGAGAAAGAATGAAAATAAACGGGCAGCTAAAACAAAAAGGAACTAAAACTCTTCCACATGTTTGTAAATTGGTTGAAATAAATGGAAGACTGAAACAAGTTGGAAAACATCCATGCATGAAGGCAAAGGTATAAGATGAGGTGGTGAACGAACTGAATTCCTACTGTGGAGGATATTCTTTAAGAATTGCATACATACATGTTCATGAAAAAATGTGGGTTAAACAAAGCAACATATGACATGGAGGGAGGTTCTACGATTCATGACAAAGGGCTCAGGTCTGAAATATAGTTTACCTTTTCCTCTCTATGGATGTTGCATGACCTGCTGAGTTTCTCCACCACAGCTGTGTATTGCACTTAACCCTAGCATTAGCAGATTTTCTTTAACTCCATGGAGAGAGTTCATTTGGCCCATCAAGTTTATGGTGGCTTTCAGAGTGATCCTTTTACCAACCCCACTTCCCAACTCTATTCTAATTTATTTTCTCTTATATTCCCTCCTGAATGCAGATCAACTTTAACTGACAACCCCAAAGAAACAGATGTGTTGCAATTAAAACATCTATCTTGCAATCGACCTTTGTAATCATGATAATTTGCATCATAAAAATGAAGTACGCATACTAATGATTACAAAGAACATAGAACAATTCAGCAGCGATGCAGGCCCACGATGCCCAAGTTAAACTGAAACTCGACTGCTTGCACATGATCCACATACCTCATATTCATGTCCATCTCGAAGCCACTTAAACGTGACTATTGTATCTGCTTCCACCTCTACTCCTGGTAGCCCATTCCAGACACCAACCGCTTTCTGTGCAAAATATGAGCCCTGCATATCTATTCCCACCCCCAAATTTCACTTTAAACCCATGTCCTCTTGTATGTGACATTTTTATCCTGGGAAAAACTATTCTGACTCTCTATCCTATCAATTCCACCCATAATTTTATAAACTTCTATCAGGTCATGGCTCTGCCTCTAATGCCCCAAAGAAAACAACTCAAATTGATTCAACCTCTTCTTATCCATGCAAGACTCTTCTGTAACTTTTCCCAAACCGTTTACATCCTTTCTATAATGGGGCAACCAGATTGCACACAATATTCTAAGTGCAGCATAACTTCCTAACTTTTGCACTCTGTGATGTTCTCCCATTTTTCAGCTCATTTTATTTGAGTGGGACTGTCCCTTTAAGAGAACAGATTTAACAAACTGCCCGCAGGATTTGAAGTGACTCTGTAGCTAGCAGCAAGCTTTGAACATCATGTTCTGGATGCATTTGCAGAATCATCACTAAAGTCCTGGAGAAGCCTGGAGCAAAGATCATGTGACCAGATTCTTAAAAAGACAGTGCATCGTTTGTTCAAGAGGCCATTTTAAGGAAGCAACACAAGAGTAACGAGCTCTTCAACCTCCTTTGTGGGATTGAGAAACCCACTTTTCCTCCCATTAGTATAGAAGGATGAAAGACCACTTCGACTGATCCATAAAAAGGGTTTAAAAGTTGCAGAAGAAATTCTGCACTCTACTCGACTGACCCGCCAAAAGGATTCTAACTGTAGAAGAAGGTACATATCTAAAAAGGACATTTCTCTGAAGCACCTCAACAAGAGATCAACATTCTGCCACCCACAGTCCTTACACCCACTTCAGGAACTGCTAACTTCAACTTAAAGCATGTCTCACCCATCTTAAAGCCTGTGTGTCACATCCACTTAAAGTCTGCATGTCTCATCCGTCTTAAAGCCTGAGGGTCTGACCCAGCCAAACCCTGCATGTCACATCCACTCTAAGGCTTGTGTGTGCATCAATTTCAAACTCACGTGCCATCTCTGAATTTCTGAATCTGAGCTTCGAACTGCCTTCCGAGAAGTGGCTTGGGGTATTCCACACACATCAATATATTCATGTAGAGTTAGAATTTAAATTAGATAATTGAATATAAATTTAGTCAAGTTTAGATAAGTTAGTTAAATTAGAGTAGGTGTTATATAATCATTGACTAATAATTAAAAATATTATTTAAAATATAACACTGGACTCATTTTTAAATCGCTGCCGTCGTGTCCGTAATACACTCAGTGCCCTGCCCATTAGTCATGGTTCTCCAACAAGAATAACACCCTTCCACCACTATCCTCCATCTTCTATGGAATGTCAAATTCTAAAGCCAAGCAATCAATTCACTGTGGATCCAATGCATCTGCAGCTTCTCAATCTTGCTTTTATACGAGGAATCACCTAATACGTACTGTCAAAAGTGCAATTTTTGAGACATTCTTGAAATCTAATTAACCTTTCATCAAATTCCATCATATTCGCAGAATTTTAACACAAAGTAGAATTTTTCAAGTAGTCACAAAAAAAATAAATAAATGGGGGAATGAGTGACACTGTACTTTATTTCCCTTTTGCATCTGGAAACAAACCAGAGAAAATTTAACAGAATGGGCTGCCATATTCTATTTTAGAGTTAGTCGAGTGTACTGCAAGGGTTTACACCTTTCTGTGCCTCTTAGGTGCTTGGATTATCTCAAATCAATCAGTAAAGAAACAAATTACTACCCTGACTGTACTGGTAATTCCTGATTTTGTCAATCAGTATTTGACATTAAGTAAGAGTATGTTTTATTTAACTGAATTATACAAGGCCTTTTTATAGTGAAGAAATAAGTGAGTGTAAAGGCGGATATTCACTGCCTTTACATCGCTAAAAATTACCTCTATAAAATTTCCAAGGGCGGATCCAACATGCGAATCCTGATCGGTACAGTCAGAGGTGAAGCGCAGTCGCTCAATCTCCTCCATAAAGGCACTGCCGCTGCAAATGGCTGTAAAGGTGTGGGCTGACGACACCATCAGCCCATGACCCTGGAGCCACCACCAGAGCTCCCACTGTGATAGATGCTAGTGTTAAGGGCTCCTTCCTGCCACCTGGAAATGCCCTCTTCCCGTTCATCCTCTGCCCCCCGCTCTTTCACCGAGCTGGGCTGGAAGGAGGCAGACAATGGCGCAGCAGAGCCCGGCAGGGTGAACCTCTTTTGTTTTAATGCGGGATCAATGGCTGTCTTCATTATCCATAAATCCCCATGCAGCTGGAAGCACTCTGCATTTCCCAGAGCGGTTCCGGCTGCGAGGGGGTTTAAGAGTAACGAAGACAGCCATGTTTGACCTCACGCGATGGGCTGAGCTATTGCACCACTCACCCCACCTCCCTCAGCTCCAGAAGACGGCTCCCAATGCCGCTCTCCTTAAAAGCACGCTGGAGCAGCCTTATAGATCTTCTCCATAAAAGGTAAGCTGGCTTCAATGCAGCATCGCTCCATAAAAAAGGGCTACTGAAAAGAATGAAGACACAAACAGTCCTGATGCAAAGTCTTGACCGGAATTATTGATTATTCCTTCCCTCCCCCACCCCACTGATGCAGTGTGACCAGCTGAGTTCCTCCATACAGAAAAATAGCAATGGTCATGTAAATTGTAAGGTAATTAGATTAACTTATTGCCACTATAATTTAAAGGCAAAGGTTTTAAAAATAAACACAATAGCTTTATTGGACTTAGAATTGTTTTATGACACACAGAATTGAATTCATGAAGATGAAATGCATTTTAAATAAGAAAAAAAATCAACAAGGCGCATTTTTTTTTTTGGCTTCATAGACTGTGTCAAAGCTGCTAAAGCAAATCTGTCCAAAGTCCTATTTTCAACAGCACTCTATTTATCTGGAGCTGATAATATAGCCTATTTGTCATCAAATCAAGCCTATTGTCATCTTTTTAACACAACATTCTCTTCTAAGTAGTTATTTTCTTGTCAGTGCAGGGATCACTCTCTGACACTTGTAAGGGGAGTTTCTTTTTCATACATTTAATTGCGGTCATTGTTTAAGGATTACTGCATGCTATTGATAGTGAGAAGACCTGTGGGGCTCTTAGATAGAATGCTTAAATTGCATTAAAAACAAATAACTGATCCAATAGTATACCCTGTATTTGTACATTTCATTTTTGGGAAATATTTTTGGTGCTGATTTTCTTTGTATGTTCTCTTAAATTTCAAATCAAAAGCATTTCCAGTAAAGAATAGTGATCTTAATTCAAAAATATAGAAAATTATAGCAAGTTTTGTCTGAGTTAATGAAAATTACAAGAACTGATCTCAGTGTTTAAGGCACAGCGGCTGACGTGGACTTTTACCCCCTCCATAAATCTTCGTCCGCGAAGCCAAGCCAAAGAAGAAAGAAGAAAGAAGATACTTCACAGTAATCAGGGGAGATTACGTAAGAACATAAGAAATCGGACCAGACGTAGTCCATTTGGCCCTTTGTACTCATTCCACAATCACTCCAAATTATGATTCGGACATGGATCAGAATTTATTATCATCAACATGTCACAAAATTCATTGTTTTGCGGCAGTGATACAGGTGCAAATATAGCTGTGTATTTTTTAAAAATAAATAAATTAGAGCAAAAAAAGAAAGTGAGGTAGTGTCTGTGGTACATTGTCCATTCAGAAATCTAATGGCAAAGGGGAAAAGTTGTACCGTTGGGTGTTCATCTTCAGGCTCCTCTACCTCCTTCCTAATTGTAGCGGTGTGAAGAGGGCATGCCTGGGTGATGAGGGTCCTTGAGACACTACCTCTCGTAGATGTCCTTAATGGAGTGAAGACGCATATCCATGATGGTAATAGTCGAGTTTTCAACACTCTGTAGTTTTTCCTGTCCTGAACATTGGCACCTCCGCACCAGACAGTGATACAATTGATCAGAACGGTCTCCATGTAGAAATTTTCAAGAGTCTTTGGTGACATACCAAATCTCCTCAAACTCCTTATGAAGTACAGCCTCTGGCGAGCCTTCTTCGTGATTGCATTGACATGGAGGCCCCAGGATAGATGTTCAAGACATTGACACCCAGGAATTTAAAGTTCTTAATCCTTTCCTTTACACTTTCAATCAAAACTGATTTGTCTTCTCATAATTTCCCCCTCCTGAAGTTCACAATCAGTCCTTTAGTTTTGCTCACGTTGTTGTTGTGGCACCATTCAACTAGCTGATCTATCTCACTCTTGTACGCTTCCTCATTGCTGTATGTAATTCTGACCATGGTGTTAGCGGCAAATTTGTAGATGGCATTTGAATTGTGCCTGGCCACACAATCATGGGTGTAGAGCAAGTGGAGCAGTGGGCTAAGCACGTATCCTTGAGGTGCACCTGTGTTGATTGTCAATGAGGAGGAGACGTTGTTTCCAATTCGTACTGACTGTGGTCTTCCGATGAGGAAGTCAAGGATCCAGTTGCAGAGGGAGATGCAGAAGCCCAGATTTTGAAGCTTGTTGACCAGTACTGAGGGTATGATGGTGTTGAAAGCTGAACTGTAGTCGATGAAAAGCAGACTGATGTACGTGTTGCTATTGCCTAAGATGGTGATCCAGGGCTGAATGGAGAGTTAGTGAGATTGCATCTACTGTGGAGCGATTGTGGTGATAGGTGAATTGCAGTAGGTCTAGATCTTTACTTAGGTATGAGTTAATTTTGGCCATGTCCAACCTCTCAGAAGATTTCATCATTGCAGATGCAAGTGCTACTGGGTGATAGTCATTGAGACAGTTCATTTCTTGTACACCAGGATGATTGATGATGCCTTGTTGAAATAGATGGAAACTTTGAAGTGCAGCAATGAGAGACGGAAAATGTCTGTGAACACTTTGGCTAGTTTGTTGGCACAGATTTTCAATACCCTGCCAGGTATGCCTTAAGCCTTGCGGGGGTTCACCTTCTTGAAGGATGTTCTGATGTTGATCTCAGAGCCAGATATCACTGGAAAACAGAATGTTCTTGCGTTGATTCCTTCATATCCAGAAATGTGCCAATTTGTTTTGAATGAAACCAGTGACTGATCCTCCATAGGCTTCGGAGATTAATTCCAAAGATTCAGTACCTTCAAAGTTAAGAAATTTCTCCTCATTTCAACCAAAATGGCCTACCTCTTGCTTAAAAATTGTGAACATTCCTATATTTTGGTAGGAGTTTGAGGAGATTTGGTATGTCACTAAAGACTCTTGGAAATTTCTATAGCGGTACCATGGAGAGCATTCTGACTGGTTGCATCACTGATAGGTATGGAGGAATGCACAGCTGTGTCAACCTATATAAATCTATTCCAAAATCAATCTCACCCTTCCCTCCCTCACAGACCATACCCTCACTTGTCTAAGAGTCTCTTAAATGTCCCTATTGCATCTGCCTCAACATTTACTCTCAGCAGTGCATTCCAGGTAACCGTGTAAAAACCTACCTATAACGTCTTCCCTAAAACTTTCCTCTGGTGCCATCTGGTGTTGGCTATTGCAGCCCTGAGAGAAAGGTGATGGCTGCCCTCCCTATCTATGCCCCTCATAAACTCGTACACCTCCATTAAGTTGCTTCTCATCCTCTGTTGCTCCAAAGAGAAAGTCCTTAGCTTGCTCAGCCTTTCTTCATAAGACAGGTTTCCCAATCCAGGAAGTATTTCAGTAAATATCCTCTGCACCCTAACTAATGCTTCCACATCCTTCCTATAATGAGGCAACCAGAACTGAACACCATACTCCAAGTGTGGTCTAGCCAGAGCTGCAACATCTCCTCATGGCTCTCAAGCTCAATCCCTAACATCCCTAACTCACGAAGGTCAGCGTACCATACACCTTTTTAACCACCCTATTAACTTGTGCAGGAACCTTGAGGTCCATCCCTTTGTTTGAAACCTGTGCTGTCTGTAAGGAGTTTGTACTTTCTCCCCGTGACTGCATGGGTTTTTCCCAGGGGCTCCAGTTTCCTCCCACCATTCAAAATGTACTGGGGGTGTAGATTAATTGGGTGTAAATTGGGTGGCATGGACTCATGGGCCGAAATGGCCTGTCACCAGGCTGTATGACTAAATTTTT
This sequence comes from Narcine bancroftii, assembly GCF_036971445.1. Classification (NCBI taxonomy): domain Eukaryota; kingdom Metazoa; phylum Chordata; class Chondrichthyes; order Torpediniformes; family Narcinidae; genus Narcine; species Narcine bancroftii. The sequence goes on along the minus strand of NC_091474.1, from coordinate 224,299,698 downwards.
TTTAAAATTAAAATTTAAAATTTTTAAAAATACCAAATACTCTCTGTGTGAAATATTTGCCCCTCAGATCCTTTTTAAATCTCCTATCTCTCACCAGGTTTTAGACACTCCTACCTGCAAAACAGACTCTGGCTATCTACCCTATCCATGCTTCACATAATTTTATATACCTCTGTCATTGACCTCTCTGCTGCAAGAGGAGCTTGTCCAAGCTCTCCTTATAACACAGAACAAACTTTTGTCGCATTTAAAAACAACTTGGATGTCAGTTGACAAGCTGTGTCCTGCAGAACTATGGACCAGCCTTGGAAGGGGCAATTAAATTAGGTAGTTTGTTCTTGGCTGGCATAGATGCAATGGGCAGAATGGTCTCCTGTGTTCTAAATTACCTATCATTCTATGAAAAGTTATTAAATAAAAAAAAAATGGGACAATAGAGCAAGGTGAATGAGGCACAGAGAAACAAAAGGTTAGTCTGCTAAAGGTTGACATGGGAGCAGTATTATGAAAGGAAATACAACCATTGTCACATATTAGGGGAAAAAATAGCTGGAAATTCTGACAATCTGAAGCACTTGAATTAACTGGTGAAAGGTTGCAAGGTGCCTGGAAGAAAGATGGACTGCCATTATTCCAGCATATGTTAAACCACGTAGGAGCAGTGAATGCAGGAGGTCAAGGGCAGGGAAATACAGTGGATGGGGCCAATGCAGAATCATGGTTGTGGACAGAAAGGAAGAGCTCCAAAAATGGCTACCCAATATAATTTTGGATTCCCAATGTAGCACTGGCCACATCTTTAAAAGCAAATATGTTTTCAGAATTGAGAACCATCAAAATGGGTCATTTTAAAAAAAAGATTTCACTGTGTTAAAGAACTTGAAATTTTATCTTTAGTACAAAAATTTTAATTTATGCATGATTGTAATGACTTTTAAAATTATCCATGTGTGAAGGGAATACTGATAATGTCCTTTTTAAGAAAATATTGCGCTGGTTGAACCTATATGTTACATGGACATTCTCTGCAGCTGTGGTTAATTTACATTTCCCATTCAATAAGCAACTGATACATTTATTACAACACAGGCGTACGAATACAATGTATGTACATCTCACCTCAATAGTCCAGAACATAAGAATGTTTAAAAAAAACATTAATTGAAGAACCATTAATATCCTTTTGATTTACTTGTTACAGGTTGGAATTTGCTGAATGAAAGTAAACATTTGAAGCAGTTAATCTAATGTTTGAACCATTCTTCACTTAACAATTAAAATTAGAAAATGTTAAGCTAAGGATCTATCTATATCATGCATATAAATCTTGCCAAAATTTAACTGGCTTATAATTGATGTAACAAATGACAAAAGTAGTTTAAATAACGCAATAAAATGGCATCCCATAAAATTTAAAAACGGTGCATTTCTCAGTCGCTTTCCCAAAGGTTGCTAAGGCAAACTGATTCACAATTGTCTTCTTTGAATTTAATGTCTAATTTGCACATGAAATGCAAGACAAACAAGTTGGCAATTAAAGCAAAAATGTGTTACATAAAGAAAAGCCTTGAATCTACATTCCACCTTTCACAACCTCAAGCTGTCTAAAAGTGTTTGCAGCAAATTAAATACTTTTTGAATTTTAGTCACTGTTTTAATGAAGGAAACATGGTACAGCAAGCTCCCAAAAAAATAACATAGCAATGTTTTAGCAACAATGAGTGAATGATAAGTTTTGGATAGGATATCTGGAACTGGAGAGCAGAGACAAACAAAAGTGAAAGGTTTAAACTGTGATATCATAGGATGTGACGGAGATGGTGGTACCCCTCTCTGCAACTGAATTTTGGACTTCTTGACGAAAAGACCACAGTCTACAGTATGATAGCAAAATCTCCAGTCCCATCACGCTGAGCACAGGTGCAATTTCAGTGCACAGCCCACTATGGTTCATGCTGCTGATTCATGACTGAACTGCCAGATTAATTTCAAACAGAATTATCAACTTTGTGGATGATTAAACAGTAGATGGCCTCATTGGCTACGACAATGAGGCAGCTTACAGCGAGGAGGTTGGAATGGTGTGAGAACAACCTGTATCTCAGTATGGACAAGACGAAAGAGATGATTGTGGATTTCAGGAGAACTAAGGTCGACAATTCTCCTACATCAATGGTTCCTTAGTGAAGAGCACAAAGTTCCTCGGTGTGGATATGAAGAACAAATTATTCTGGACCAAAAATACCTCATTAGTCAGGAAGGCGCAGGAGCCCCTACACTTCCTAAGGAGTTGAGGAGAGCAAGGCTACTGGCCACCATATTGACAACTTTTTACTGGAGCACAATTGAGAATGTCTTGTCTGGCTGCATCTTTATGGTATCTTATGGTAGCTGGAAAGCATCGGACCATAAGTCAATACAGAGGATTATCAATGGGGCCGAGATCACTGGGGTTTCTCTTTCCTCTGTTGATGACATTTACCAGGAATGTTGTTTAAATAGGGCTCAAAGAATTACAGAAGACCCTTTCTATCCAGCATACAGTATCTTTGACTCATTCCTATAAGAAGAAGGTATAGGAGATTCAAAAACAGGACTGGGAGGCTGGGAAATAGCTTCTTCCCACAGGCTGTGAGATTGATGAACAGTATCCTGTAACCGAGTAAATATCGAATATATATATATAAATGTGTGTGTGTGTGTGTATGTATGTATGTATCTGTACAGGTACACGATCCTTTATCCGGAACCCTTGGGGGACAGGGTGTTCTGAATTTTGGATTTTTTCCAGATTTCGGAAAGCCAGATTTAAGCCCACCCGAATTGTGCTGCTGTATCCACCCCACCCACTTCCAGTAGCCCTGCTGTCTTCCCTCACCCGCCCGACTCGCGCTGCCGGTCCCTCGCCCACCTGACTCACGCTGCCCATTCCCCCCTCACCCGCCCGACTCACGCTGCTGGTCTCCTGGCTGCCCGACTCGCGCTGCGGTCTCTTTCCCGCCTGACTCGCGCTACCAGTCTATCCCCTCACCCGCCCAACTCGCGCTGCCGGTCTCCCCCCGTCGCCCACCCGACTCGTGCTGCCGGTCCCTCGCCCACCTGACTCGCACTTCCGGTCTCCCCCCTCGCCCGCCCGACTCACGCTGCCGGTCTCTTGGCTGCCCGACTCACGCTGCCGGTCTCTTGGCTGCCCGACTCACGCTGCCGGTCTCTTTCCCGCCCGACTCGCACTGCCAGTCTCCCCCCTCGCCCACCCAAATAGCACTGCCAGTCTCCTCCCCCTCGCCCGCCCGACTCATGCTGCCGGTCTCTCGCCCGTCCAATTCGTGTTGCTGCCTCTCTCCCCACTTGCCGGATTTTGGAGCTTTCCGAATTTTAGATGTCCAGATAAAGGATATATAATATGTATATATAATATATATCTTCACACCAAACAGTTAATCAGAGTGCTTAATGAGATCTGTGAACAATATAAACAAAATGGTTACCAATGTCTGATTTGCATTAAGAATACTTTATATGGATAAAGTAAAATCAGTAATTAATCAATTAGGTATCAAAATTATCCATTTATTTAGGCTAGAGCTGTCATCTCTAGTTATGAATTAGAGGAAATATTTCGGGAATGCATCATCAAGTCTCCCAACTCCATTCATTCTCCTCCCCGACCCGACCCGACTCCATCATCTTCTTTCTATTATCTGCTTGCCCCAGAATCACTCTTCCTCTTACCTGTACACTGGTTAACTCCTCCTCTACATTTCAAGTTTTAATGCAGGGTCTCAATCTGATATGTTGACTTTTCCAATCCCCCACAGATGCTCTCTGATTCCCTGAGCACCTCCAGCAGCTTGTTTTTTGCATCAGGAAGGACCTTTGGACAGTAGAAATGACCCAGACTTCCACAGGTGGCAACCCAGATACTGGTCCTATTTAACTGCAACAAATCAAGGCTAATTCATCAGGGAGAATGGTCAGAAGGTTCACCATGGTGATTGACTGGACCAGTCATTGAGTGATTAACTGGTGCCTGTTGTGTGCGAGGGGAAAGCATATCTTGGAGCAATCAGAGAATAACCTGCAAGGGCACCACATGAAATCTAAAGTTGAGAAGCTGACAAGCAAGACAAATAGAGAACAGGTATGATTTTGGAACCTTATGAAAAATGTGACATTATCCACTTTGGAAGTAAAATGAAAAAAAAAAATGTTACAGTACAAAATGTTTTGGGAGTCCTAGTGCAAAAAATAACATCAGGTACATCAACTAATTAATTGCATTAATGGTTCTATTCCAAGGTATGGAGTATAATGGAAGTTATGATGTAATTTTACACAACACTCATGTGATCACACCAGGAGTATGGCTTACAGTTTTGCTTTTCAATATTAAATGAAGGATATACTTGCACCAAAGGTGGTGCCTGAGAAGGTGCACTATGGTAATTCATGGAATGAAAGAACTGATGTGTGAAAAATAAACTGAGTGGATTTGATGGTACTAATTGTAGAATAGATGGGTGAGGGGTGATCCTTATTGAAACTTACCAGATTCTGACAGGATTGACAGAGCGGAGGCTGAGGGGATACTTTCTGAAATGCAGGTATCTGGAACTAGCAGACATAATTTCAGAGCAAATCCTTTCCCATTTCAGATTGAGATGAAGGAAACTTTAGTCTTTCAAAGCATAATTAATCTCTAGAATTCTCGAGCCCAGGGAGCTGTGACAGGGATAGGAAGACAATAAAAGAACATGGTGCAGCAGAGAATATTTTCACATCAAGGAAAAATTGGCTGGCTAACATGAAACAGTGATGTAAAAATTGATTTCTTTTTCTGGTTACCAATTTGAGTGGCATATTCCAGAGATTACCATCACCTTTTTAAAAATAAAACTATTGATGGTTTGCTAAATTTGCTGATGACCCAAAGATGGGCAAGAGAATAAATTGTGAAGCAAACACAAGATACAAGTAGGTTCAGTTAATGAGCAAAGATCTGGCAAATGTAAGTGGGAAATGTAAGTGCCTAGTTTGGCAGGAAAAACACAAAGTAAACCTCCTGCCTAAATAGTGAAAGACTGCAGAACTCTGAGATGTAGAGGAACCTGGGTGTCTTCGTACATGATTTGCAAAAGATTACTATGCAGGTACAATTAATTAGGAAGTCAACAGGGTTATTGTTAATTGCTGAGGGATTAAATGCAAAATTAGAAAGGTTCTGGTCACCTTGTTAAGGAAGGATGTTAATGAATTCAGAGAAGGTTTATTAGACTAAAACCTAGAATGATAGGGTTGTCTGATAGGGATTAAAGCTAGATCCGTGGGAGAGAATTTGTCTGAAATCTCTAGGATCCTGACAACCTTTGAAAGGATGAACGTGAAGAATTTTCCTCTGAAGGGAGAATCTGGAACAATCATTAGTGAATTAAATCATCTCAAGATTACTTATAGTAACTCCAGACTGATGCACGCAAGCAGTCTGAAATAAGGTTTAAAAAAAAAAAACACCCTGAGGTTTATGAATCATTCATTCCCTTTCATACTGCCACACCTTCTAGGAAGCGGGTAAACTTACTGGACATGCAGTTCCCGGAAAGCCGTTTGCACTGGACCATGATTTACCTGGTTCATCTGGATTTCTTGGATCTAAGGAGGGTCCCACCTCCAGTGGTGACATCACAAGTGACATATTATGTACTCTCATGGCAGTGAAATCATTGTGGGATTAAAAGCGGACAATGTATAAAAGACTGTGGGAAAGTCTACCACAGTGGGCTTCAGACTGTTCAAACTTAGGAAGACCCCACAGACCAGGTTGTCATTATTTCCTAAACGTAGAGTACAAGAACTATTTACTTCACCTTGAATTAGATATTATGAGTAATCTTGAGATGATTTAAAGCAGAGGTATGCGCTGACCTGTGAAATATTACTGTGCCGTTATACCAGTGCATTAAATCATCTCAAGGTTATTTATAATACCACCAGACTGATGCACGCAAGCAGGCACTAATGTCACTAATGGTACCTGGTAGAGCTGGTTGAGCATTCACACTGCCACAAAATGATTAACAAGTTCACTCGGCCGGGTCCTGATTCTACCCCCCCAAACCCCCCAATATGGGTCAGAGCCTGGTTGATTTTTACTCGCCTCCTCGAATGGGACCTTTCACACGGCCAGATTACCCGCTAAATTGGCCAGTTCAACCCACTTTATTTGGCTGTGTAAAAGAGGCTTCAGAAAATGGTGGAAGCAGAGTCTTTAAATAACTTTAACGCGGAAGTGGATATGTAATTAATCTTCTTCTTTGGCTTGGCTTCGCGGACGAAGATTTATGGAGGGGGTAAATGTCCACGTCAGCTGCAGACTCGTTTGTGGCTGACAAGTCCGATGCGGGACAGGCAGACACGGTTGCAGCGGTAAGAGGTAAAAGGCTACCATGGGTGGATGGGAATGTGGAATTAATATACAAGCAGATCAGTCATTTTCTTATCATAGAGTAGATTTGATGAGCCCCATTTGGTCTTTTCCTGGCTTCTAACTTGTAGGTTCAACAGTATTATTATAATATTTAACTTGTATACAGTAATTCAAAGTATTTATACAATTCTGAACCATAAACACCAAAAGGTTCACTGATAAATTCCTGTGAAGGCAATGGGTTTCTATTATTTCTTTCAAATTTTAACTTCACTTTGTCAAGTCTAGTTCTTCTAGCTCATTTATTTAAAAGTGAGAAGTAAAAAGAATCTACAATTATAGATAATCCTTGGGAATTTTCCATGTCAGTGATGAATTGGGCAATGGGGAAGCAGCATGGGAGTGACAGATGGTTTGTTTCTATCAACAGAGAGCATTCTCTTGGTAAAAATATTCTGACCCGGCACACATCATTGCCAGACAAAGGCTAGTTTCATGAGGAAATCTTCCATGCAGCATCAGTTTGTCAGGTGCCAAGTGGTCTTCTGACCATTGGGAATGCCACACACAATGCTGGCAAAGGGCAGAAAGTGAAAACTGGGAGTTCTTTATCAAAACTTAAAATAGGTTACATGTAGATTGTCCCTTTTCTGTCTCCCCTTCATATTGACCATATCTCAAGGCAAAAGCAGGTTTAAATATTGTCTAACTGATGGTTGGCTGACAGATTTGGGAAATATCTAAAAATATACTCAGCTAATGTGGGCATTTCAGGAATACCAGAGTTTCTTCTGAATGTTTAAAGAGCGGGGTCTGCCTCTTCCAACCCACCCCCAACCCCAGCTCACCAACAACCAATCATACAGCGACTAACTTCCACCCCCACCTCTGTCTCTCTTCCTGGGCATCCCTCCATCTCCTCACTGAGAGATGTTATTATTCATAGGAAAACTTTCTCCTCCAGCTTTATCGGCAACCCCATCAGATAGAGAGTGACAAATCTAAGGCCTCAAAATCAGGGCTTCATTCACTATTTAGGTAGTGAGATTCTTCAGCACTCCTCTGTTCATGTCCACAACTCATGTCAAACTGTCATTCAATTTTTTAACTAGTTTAGTTTGTCACCCACTAAAAAAAGATAAGAAAGTCCTTTGAGGTTAAATACATTTATTTTTATGATCTTAAATGTACATAAATACTTTGAATTTTCCTGAGGACATGAAATTGATGGAGTGAGAGATAACAGAGTCTGTGGAAGGAGTAGGTTTGATGGAGCAAATTGCCTTTTCTTGACATGTGATTTGATTTCATTATATTTGGAATAGTTTAAGTCAGCGTCAAAACTTCATAGCATGGAAACCCCACCAAAGTAAATAAAGCACAGGGCAGAAGAGACAATGAATCAAGAAATAATAATTAGATTAAATAAAAAACACTGAAAAGGAAATTGTGTGCTTAATTAAAAACAAAAGACAATAACATATTGGTTTAGGCACAACAAGTATTTTTAAAAATATGTGGAAATATGTGAAATAATCCTATTAATGGAGAGTTAACAAATGAAGTGCACCTTTCATGTTCATCTTAGTCCTTATTAAACTAAGATTTGATCCATTGTTTGTTTCAGTTTTAGATTTGTAATAAAGTGTAAAACTCATTCAACCCCATTCACTTCTTCATCCGGTCTCCTTCATTCCAGTACTGTTCAGTTTGCATTTCTGTGAGCCGGGAGATCGTGCGCTGAAATGCGAATATTTCTTCTGCTCCAGAAAAAATTGAAAGGTCTTCTAATTTCTGCATGATCGAACAATGTGACAAAAATGGGAGAAAATCAGTGCTCATGCTATTGGTGGGATCCAATTAAGTACAGTAAAATCCCCGGTATCTGGCACCTACGGGGATTGGTAGAAGCCGGAGAAGTGAATTTGCCGGTTTCTTGAGATTGCGTGTTGCGTGATTGGAAAACTAACAACTGGGGGGGCATCAATTTTACCTATTTATTTTCCACAATTTTTTTTGCTGGTTGCTTGAGGCTGCCGGGTGCTTGAATTCTGGATTACGGGGATTTTACTGTAAAATAGTAAGTTGGTTTATTGCAATACTGATTATTCTTTCAAAGTACTGCAGCACATTCAGCTAATTGATAACATGCTAATGGACATAACACCCGCAATTAAGACTTTGTGTTGGAAATGAGGAAAACTCTACACTCTTCTTTCAATAACACTTCAAATCTGAACAGTCAGAGGGGACCGGAATTTAATGCCTTTTCTTTCTGAACGGATACATCTGTACTACTTGCATTAATGGTCCCTAGTAAGCATCAACACTTTTGAGATGAGAGTGCCAAATTCATCTAAATAGTCCATAGTTACAATGTCAAGTAGAAAACTGGGCAGATACCAGACTGACACAGCTTTAGTGTTTGCAGTATCAAGAGGGAGAAGAGAGAAAGAAGCACTGAAGATATGAGTGAGAATATTAACAATTCCTGCACCCACTTGAGAGTTGTACCTTCCATTCCTCATTCTTCCCAAGCAAAGCACATCACTACACTCTATAACTTAAAATTCAAATATCTTACATTTCTCAATATCACCATCCAGTGTATTCCTCTGTGAAATCTATCACCATGCCCCTTACTGATTAACTTGTGCTTAAATTTTGTATAAACCATTAATACAGATAAAGAAATACAGGGCTCCTCGCTCTGACTCTTGGGAAAGCCGAAAATACACTTCCCTCATTCTAATTTACAACAGTTTGCTCTCCATTTCCTGATCTTAAGATAAAATTTTTACTCAATTTCCTCTTTCATTCTAATGAACTGTGTTTTTCATTATTAGAAAAACAACTAACTAAATATGGAAATAGCAAATAAATTAATTTAAAACAATGAATGAAGATTGTGACATGACCACTCCCATTCTTTACTGGGAATCCACTGATGATACAGAAGCAAATTTTGCCAAACTAATGAAACTATTGCACAGTAGCTTGGCTTCAAGTACCATCCTGAATTCATGCAAAAAAAGTGGAGAGGGGCAAATTCTAAGCTGCTTGACCATGGTGTCACCGGAGCAGAGTTGCTCTGGTACTTGAGAAAAGAAGAACTATAAACAAAACTACTCACCTGATTTAATCCCAGGTCATCTACGAACACTCTGGCCTCATCTTCATGAATACCATGATCCTTTTGAACAAATATATTCTCCGATGGCATTGCAGCTAAGCAAATAACTCTGACCTTTAAGAATGCAAGACATTGAAAGCATGTTTTACAAGTCAACAGAACTGAAAGGCTTCCAACTGATTTTAAGACATCAGATGTACAACATTAAATTATTGCCAGTGTCTGATTGATTATTCCAAGTAAACAAAAGCTGTTTTCCATAAGTAAGTGTTTGTCAGGAAGTCATTGTTCATAATCAGGACCTAAGCCCGACCTAGACCAAAATTCAATGCTCAATCCTAATTATTCTTGAGGAATACAACAGGTTAAGCAGCATCAGTGAGAGAAAAAGAATGGTTGGCATTTTAAGCCAAAACTCCCATTTATGCTGTTTGACTTCAGATTCCAACATCTGCAGTCTCCTGTGTGTCTTGTGACAGATTATGCTGTGTTTGTATTGGATATAGATATGATTTTGGGAGATAAATTGCGGCAGTATGTTTTTGGTGTAGATCACATACAAACACTTTAAAACAGATCTTATTTAAAATACTGGAGCTCTGCTCATGCTAGACAGGCTGGTGCCAAGAGCCTTTGCAAAACCTTTGGAGAGTGCCCAAGAGGCTTCACTAATGGATTGTTGTTTACAAAAAGACAACAGATGAAAGAACTCATGGAGCCACAGGCTGTCTAGAGGGGAAATTGCTGTTCTAAGAGGGTCATGATGTTTTGCAAGCAGAGAGAGTCAAACAGGCTTTTTCTCAGAGAGAGAGAGAGAGAGATCAGTTCAGCAGTTTGACAGTCAGCAGCAACAGCTGGGACTGGAACATGACAAGCTGGCAAGCTTGTGGAAAACCCCATTTGGAAGACGGGTTGTGACTGCTTAGTTCAGCCTGGTCAAAGCCCTTGTGGTTCATGCAAGAGGAGAAGACTGGCTGCCTAATGTTTTACTTGAAATAAGAGAAACAAAAAAAGAACTCTTGGTGTCCTGAGCGAAAGAGGTTATCATCTGGAAAACCCTGATGAGGCAAGTTTATTCAGCAGTTGTGGGTGTCCAGCGAACGACAAATCTCCCTTTCTGAAAACCACAAGGACCTTCCTGAGCAGTAAACATTTACCTTTCAAGTACCTGGTGAACTTCATAAATGTTAAATTCTATGCACAGTATAAGAATTGCCTGCAACTAGTAAACTTGGAGGAATGAGAAGTGAGATTGGACTGTGAATCAAAGAACTTTTCTGGACTTACACGTACATTACATACACGTGCACTTAGAATTAGAAGGAGGCAATAGTGATAAGCTAAAGTGTGATTCTGTTTTCATGTTTAAAGATAGTGAAAACAACTTTTGTTTAAGTAACCATTTGTCTTGGTGAATATCTATTGCTGCTGGGTTTTGGGGTCCTCTGGGCTCGTTACAGTCTCCTAATTATTCAGAATCCTGCTGGATTATTGTGGATGCATTGCAAAAGTCGACCACTTTGGTAGGTGGTTGTGGAATTGCAAGCAGGACTGTCTGGATAAAGTTGGAAGGATTCCTCCCCCGAGGAGGTAAACCCATTAGGTTCTTACACTAATCCAGTTGTTTTGGGGTCATAAATACCAATGACTAGTTTACTTTGTTGCAATTTCACATTACAGTAAAAGTCCTAAAATCCAGGCTACTCACGGACTGGATTGGTCTGGATTTTCGGATTCTCAAGCAGTACTTTTAAAATTCAAATTTAAGGAGATTAAACAGGTAAATTTTGATAGTTTATTAACATACATTTTTCATATAAAATACAAAGTACAAAAAATAAATTAATTTTTTTTTACATTTCCGCAATTTCTGCATAGTCGCTTCTTGCCATTGTGCATCTCTAGCGGATACGCACGCGGACACTGATGCATACAAAAACCTAAAGTTTTAATCAAGTCCCAATTATTGCATCCAGGTTTATCGCATCCAGATTTTTGGACTTTTATTGTATTAACTAAATTTCATAAGGCTTCTCTGGAGTTAACACCAGGTCATGATAAGCAACAAGGCTAGAAATTTTCCTCCTTCATTTCCAAAGTGATGAACAGACCAGCTAGCAAAGCTGAAACCCAGAGGAAAAAGAATGGGAATTTCCTAAATTGAACCTAATAATGTCTTGCAAAAGAATTGTGTCTGGGCAATTGCAATTTTTAATACTTGGAAATGCAAAACTCACTCTTGAAAATACAATGGGTATCGTTAAAATTACATCCTTCATCTTTCTTCTTTGCTCTTGCACTTTATTTCAAGATAAAAATTTGCTCATGATTCTAGAATCAAAGATCTAGATAATCATGGTGTTTCACCAAAAGTATTTCCAGAGACAATCAAATGAAATCCAACCTTATGATCATAAAAGGTGTCAATAAGAGTAATGAAGCGCCGCGCTTGAGTCTTCTTTGCTAAAGTTATCATTGGGATATTCCTGATGAATACTGTGTCAAAATGTTTAGCAATTTCCAGGTAGTCGCTCGCTCCAAGGGGCTATAATTTAAAAACAGAAGTATATGATAAGATTATTTTTCATTCTTTGTTTGCAGCTTTATCCCCACCTCACATGCAGGCCTATTTTTGTGCTTGGCTTGTAAGAACATCATAAATAGGACCAGGGGTAGGCCATCAGGCCTGTGTAGCCCCCTCTGCCATTTAATAAAACATTGGGAAATCTGGGCCTGGACTCAGCTCCATTTACCTGCCTTTTCCCCATAAGCCCCAATTCTCCTATGATATAAAAATCTATCTGTCTTAAATATATTTAATGAGTCGTCTCCTCTGTTTCCCTGGGCACAGAATTCCACAGAGTTGCTACGCTCACTCTCTCTCTCTCTCTCTCTAAAATTCAATCATTCTGTAATCACTTCTACTGAGAGGAGCCCTAACTACACATTCATTAATTTTACCTGTCTCATTGACTAGATCTCAGATAATATGTTCCCTTGCAGGTTTAATAACATGCTGGCGTTCCAGTCTTACATGCATCAGATATTTACAGGTTTAATGCTTTTGCCATAGAACCATAAAACATTACAGCACAGAAACAGGCCTCTTCAGCCCTTCTAGCCGGTGCCATACCATTTATTTTGCCTAGTCTCATTGACCTGCACCCAGTCTATAGCCCTCCATATCTCTCCCATCCATGGACCTATCCAAATTCCTCTTTTTTTAATTTTTTTTTTCATACTGTGAACCATATCAATCAAAATACATACAAACATTTCCCTCTTAAATATACACAGTGGCATTTTCTCCCCTTTTTTCCCTCCCCCCCCCCCTCCAAACCCATTAAATGTTCAACATATACAATACAATAAAACCATTAAACAATGTCATCACACAATGAAAAATAAACAAGAAAAATGTGTCATCTACTTTTACACACTGGATCAAGTCATTTTGTCTTCTTATCATTTTAGGGGGTGGAGGCAAGCCCTCTCTGTTATGTTCTATGTACGGTTCCCAAATTTGTTCAAATAATGTGACTTTATTTTTTAAATTATATGTTATTTTTTCCAATGGAATACATTTATTCATTTCCATGTGTCATTGCTGTACTCTCAGACTCTCTTCTGATTTCCAAGTTGACATAATACATTTTTTTGTTACAGCTAAGGCTATCAGAATAAATCTTTTTTGCACTTCATCCAGTTTGAGGCCTAATTCTTTAGTTCTTGTATTACTTAGAAGAAAGATCTCTTGATTTTTTTGGTTTTATCTTAAATGTTAAAATTGAGCCCACATTTACCAATTAAGCTGGAAGCTATTTCCACACCCACCACTCTGTCTGAAGTTCCACCTCATGTTTTCCCCTAAACTTTTCCCCTTTCATCCTAAGATCATGTCCTCTGGTTTGTATAGTATTTCACTTTCCCTCAGTGGAAAAAATCCTATTTACTCTGTCTCTCCTCCTCATAATTTTAAATAACTCTATCAAATCTCCCATCATTTTTCTATGCTCCAGGGAAAAAAGTCCGAGTTTAACATATCCCTGTAACTCAGTTCCTCAAGTCCGGGCAACATTCAGTAAATCTTCTCTGCACTCTTTCTATCTAATTGATATCTTTCCTGTAGTTAGGTGAACCAAAATTGCACACAATACTCCAAATTAGGCCTCACCAATGTTTTATACAACTTTTCATAATATCCCAATGCCTGTACTCAATATTTTGATTTATGAAGGCCAATATGCCAAAAACTCTCTTTATTCCCTATCCAACTGTGATGCCTCTTTCAGGGAATTATGTATCTGTATTCCTAGATCCCTCTGTTCTACTGCACTCCTCAGTGCTCTATCATTTCCCAAGTATGTTTTCTTGTTTTGTCCTTCCAAAATGCCACACCTCACACTTGTCTGTATTAAATTCCATCTGCCATTTTCAGCCCTCTGCAAGTTTTGAAAACCTTCTTCACTGACCACACGCCTCCAATCTTAGTGTCATCTACAAACTTGCTGATCCAATTTACCATATTATCATCCAGATCATTGATATAGATGACAAACAATGGTCCCAGCACCGATTCCTGAAGCACACCACTATTCACAGGCCTCCAATCTGAGAAGCAACCATCCACCACTACGCTCTGGGTTCTCCCATCCAGCCACTGTCAAATCTAGTTCACTACTACGCCATGAATACCTGCTGTCTAAACCTTTCTGACTAACCTCCCATGCGGGGCCTTTTGGGAAAGGCTTTACTAAAGTCCATGTAGATAATATCCACAGCCTTTCCTTTGTCAACTCTCCTGGTAACCTCCTTGAAAAACTCTCTAAGGTTGGATAAACACGACCTACCACACACAAAGGCATGTTGACTATCCCTAATCAGTTCATGGCTGTCACACAGGCCTGTACAGTCATAGACCCCATCCTGCCAACGATGGCAGTTCACAATCTCGTATGCCTGTACATGTCCTCCTTTTCTCTATGACTGTATGTACAAGCCCACGTCATTACCCCCCCGCACCTATAGAACTAAATGATTCATTCATATTACAATGTCAATAACAATAACACACATTAACATTAAGGAAATGAAAAAGAGTACAAGTAATTTTTAAAATCGAATGGCTTCCGGGTCAGTGCTCATTCTTGACTTTCCTTGATCGGGATCAGCGCGGGAGAGAGGGAGCCGCAGCAGGGAATGGTAGAACAATCACCTCCATGCACCTATGTAGTGCATGTATGGCTGCCAAATCTTCCGAAAGGTGCTGTATTTGTTTCTCAGATTATGTTATTTTCTCCAGGGGAATGCAATTTTGCATTTTCTTGTTCCATTGCTCGATACTAAGAATAAAGTCGGACTTCCAATTCATCGCAATGCACTTCCTGGCCACTGCCAATGCGATTAATACAAATTGGATTTGAAATTTGGACAGCTTCATTGTAAGCCTTATACCCAATATATTTCCCATAAGTCTGGATCCTGAGGGTACTGTTTACCTATAATTTTCTCCAGGACTTGGCCTAGATCCACCCAAAAGGGCCTCACCTTGGTACATGACCAGGTTGCACGCACGAATGTCCTGGTTGCGACTCCACACCTAAAGCATTGATCTGGGAGTTCTGGTTTTGATCTATTGATTTTCTGTGGCGTTATGTACAATTGATGCAAAAAGTTATACTGGGCCAGCCTGTACCTTGCATTAATGACCGTGGTCATACTTTTGGAGCCTTTTTTTTAACTTAGTGTTATTAATTGGTGGCTTATAGACAATTCCCGCCCGTGATTTTTTTCCCTTTGCTATTTCCAATCTCTTCACAGATGGATTCAACATTTTGCCTAATAGATCTTCTATCATCTCTCACTATTGCCCTGATCTCATCCTAATTAAGAGCGCTACCCCAACTCCCTTACCATACTTCATATCCTTCCGAATTATCTGATATCCTGGTATATTTAATTCCTAACCATGGCCACCCTGCAACTCTATTTCTGTAATAGTCACTAAATCAAACCCCCTTTGGAATGACTTGGGCCACAAATTCACTGTCCTTCCTTCTAATATTGCATACAGACAAAACACCCTTGCACGCATTGTCCTTTTAGAATCTAGTAATCTATGTGTCTTTTGCATTTGACTTTTCTCCTAAAAATGGTGAGGAATAGATCATCACGGGACAGGCCACTGGTCAGGTGTGATACCCCAACTCAAAATATGCACACCCAGATACAAGAACAGTTTCTTCTCTGCTGGTGTCAAGCTATTGAACAAACCTCTCATTAGTAAAGCAATTTCTCCTTGCACAGTTTTAATTCAACTTATTCACCATACTCTTCACTTTTGTCTTATTTTGCATTATCTCCTGTATTGAAGTATGGTTTGACTTGCCTGGATAGCATGCAAAAAAAAAAGATTTTTTTCCTGTATCTTGGTACATGTGACAATAAATAATTTAACTCAATTCAACTCCTCTGGAAGAAGAATTTTGCATCTAGCTAGAACGCTGCACCAGGTCTCTCTGCTGCAATCCACATGACCTCCCTCATCAAAGAAGATATTCAACTCAGAATCAATTTTTGCTGAAGTGTTTTGGACAAAAATGAACCAACCCACTAGAAATAACTTAAAAATCAATTATGAAATGCTGGCACTGCTACAAGTAACCCCAGACAAAGATCATAATGCACAAAAAATGTTTGTTTCTCACTTTGCTTGAATTAGGGTGGCCATTCTGAAAAGAGAAACAAGCTGCCAGCTGAACTGGTCATAGGTTACTATATATAGAGTGTGTTTCAAAAAATGTATTTTTTATAATATTTAAATGGTATTGCAAAAACAACAAATGCAAACACACACACACATGCAGGCAGGTGATCTTTACAGGAGAAGCCAAATGAAAATTGATTGATTGCTTTGCAAAGCACATGCATTCAGTACAGAGAAGTAACCCTGAGCATCCAGGGCCTATCACTTTAATTTCACAGTCTAATACCACTCCAACCTATCTGGCTGCAGCTTGCTGCATTGTTATAACAAAGCCCATTGCAAGCTTGACGAATAACCACCCATATTCCATCTGGGCACATCACAGCCTTCCAGATTCAAACTGAATTCTCTAACTTTAGGTAACTCACTCTTCCTTTCTGTTTGTATCAGAATTGATTATTTCTGTCTGTCATCATGTTGCCATTTTTCTAATTAACATAACATAACATAACAATTTACAGCACGGAAACAGGCCATTAGGCCCTTCTAGTCCGCACCGAACCAAACACCCCTCTTTAGTCCCACCTCCCTGCACAATGCCCATAACCCTCCATCTTCTTCTCATCCATATACCTGTCCAACCTTTTCTTAGATAATACAATTGACTCCGCCGCCACTATTTCTCCCGGAAATTCTATTATTATTATTATTATTGTTGTTATAGGTAAACAGTTCCCTCAGGATCCAGACTTATGGGAAATATATTGGGTATAAGGCTTACAATGAAGCTGTCCAAATTTCAAATCCAATTTGTATTAATTGCATTGGCAGTGGCCAGAAATTCACTCCATGAAGCGGTGCCTCAAAGACCCCCACCACCCCGGCCTAGTTCGAGTGAGGCAGGCGGAGGCCCCGGTCCGGGCAGAGAGTTGGAGGCGGCGGCCCCGGTCCGGGCACAGGGAGAGCAGCAGAGGCCCCGGCCCCGGTCCGGGCAGAGGGTAGGCGGCGGTGGCCCCGATCCGGGCAGGAGCAAGGGGGAGGCGGCAGCCCCGGCCTCGGTCGAGTGAGGCAGGCGGAGGCCCCGGTCCGGGAGAAAGTTGGAGGCGGCGGCCCCAGTCCGGGCACAGGGAAAGCAGCGGCGGCCCCGGCCCCGGTCCAGGCAGAAGGTAGGCGGCGGCGGCCCCAATCCGGTCAGGAGCAAGAGGAGGCCCCGGCCTCGGTCGAGTGAGGCAGACGGAGGCCCCGGTCCGGGCAGAGAGTTGGAGGCGGCGGCCCCAGTCCGGGCAGTATGGGCCGACCTAGGAGGGGAGGCAGGCCCCTCCAGCCCGGGTAAGAAACCTGCATAGGAGAAGGCCACTCCGATATAAAACCTACGACCCAAGGACCTCGCTGCCACATCCCAGCTTGCTTGGCCACGGCACACGAACCATGGGTGTAAAGGGTGGGGCCAGTACTGCGCACACTGCACTCCACCTAAAACCTCCTTTACGCAGGCCCGAGGACAGGTCCACGTCCTCCCCCTCCACGTCCTCCCCCTCCACGTCCTCCCCCTCCACGTCCTCTCCCTCAAAAGATGCTCACAAATTCAAGCTAGCATGCTGGAACATCAGAACCATGCTAGACAAGGCTGACAGCCACCGACCTGAACGTCGGACTGCCCTCATTGCACATGAACTCCTCAGATTTGACATCGACATAGCCGCTCTCAGTGAAGTCCGCCTGGCAGATGTAGGCAGCCTCCAAGAACGCGGCGCAGGCTACACACTCTACTGGTCTGGCAAGCCTTTGGATGAACGACGCCTTTCTGGTGTAGGCTTCATGGTCAAGAACTCCATTGCCTCCAAACTCGAAAACCTCCCGACAGGCCACTCGGACCGGATCATGTCCATGCAACTCCCCCTTCAAAACAAGCGTCGCATCACCCTCATCAGTGTCTATGCTCCAACCCTCCAGGCAGAACCAGCAGAAAAGGACAAGTTCTACACTGATCTGCGCAACCTCATTCAACGCACCCCTACAGCCGACAAGGTTGTCATCCTTGGCGACTTCAACGCTCGCGTCGGCAAAGACTCAGAAACCTGGCCAGGAATCCTGGGCAAGCATGGTGTCGGCAAGTGCAACGACAATGGGCACCTCCTGTTGGAGCTCTGCGCAGAACAGCGGCTTGTCATTACAAACGCCTTTTTTCAGCAGAGGGACAGCCTGAAGACTACCTGGATGCATCCCCGATCCAAACACTGGCACCTCCTGGACTACGTCCTGGTGCGAGAAAGAGACAAACGAGATGTGCTCCACACCAGGGTCATGCCCAGCGCGGAATGCCACACTGACCACCAGCTGGTTCGCTGCAAGCTCAACCTTCACTTCAAGCCACACCCCAGGAACAGTAGAGCCCCCAGAAAGAGGTTCAATGTTGGAAACCTGCAGTCAGACGAAGTGAGAGGAAACTTCCAGGCAAACCTCAAAGCAAAGCTCGAAGATGAAATCCGCCTCACGGACTTGTCCCCTGAAACCCTCTGGGATCAGCTGAAGACTATCATACTGCAATCCACTGAAGAGGTACTGGGCTTCTCCTCCAGGAAAAACAAGGACTGGTTCGACGAAAAAAGCCAGGAAATCCAGGAGCTGCTGGCAAAGAAGCGAGCTGCCCACCAGGCTCACCTTACAAAGCCGTCCTGTCCAGAAAAGAAACAAGCCTTCCGTCGCGCATGCAGCCATCTTCAGCGCAAACTCTGGGAGATCCAAAATAAGTGGTGGACTAGCCTCGCCAAGCGAACCCAGCTCAGCGCGGACATTGGCGACTTCAGGGGTTTCTACGAGGCTCTAAAGGCTGTGTACAGCCCCTCACCCCAAGTCCAAAGCCCGCTGCGCAGCTCAGACGGCAAAGTCCTCCTCAGCGACAAGATCTCCATCCTCAACCGATGGTCAGAACACTTCCAATCTCTTTTCAGTGCCAACCGCTCAGTCCAAGATTCCGCCCTGCTCCACTCCCTCAACAGCCCCTAAGGCTAGAGCTGGATGAGGTCCTCACCCAGGATGAGACTTATAAGGCAATTGAACAACTGAAAAGTGACAAAGCAGCAGGTATGGATGGAATCCCCCCCAGAGGTCTGGAAGGCTGGCGGCAAAAAGCTGCATGTCAAACTGCATGAGTTTTTCAAGCTTTGTTGGGACCAAGGAAAACTGCCTCAGGACCTTCGTGATGCCATCATCATCACCCTGTACAAAAACAAAGGAGAGAAATCAGACTGCTCAAACTACAGGGGAATCACGCTGCTCTCCATTGCAGGCAAAATCTTCGCTAGGATTCTCCTAAATAGAATAATACCTAGTGTTGCCGAGAATATTCTCCCAGAATCACAGTGCGGCTTTCGCGCAAACAGAGGAACTACTGACATGGTCTTTGCCCTCAGACAGCTCCAAGAAAAGTGCAGAGAACAAAACAAAGGACTCTACATCACCTTTGTTGACCTCACCAAAGCCTTCGACACCGTGAGCAGGAAAGGGCTTTGGCAAATACTAGAGCGCATCGGATGCCCCCCAAAGTTCCTCAACATGGTTATCCAACTGCACGAAAACCAACAAGGTCGGGTCAGATACAGCAATGAGCTCTCTGAACCCTTCTCCATTAACAATGGCGTGAAGCAAGGCTGCGTTCTCGCACCAACCCTCTTTTCAATCTTCTTCAGCATGATGCTGAACCAAGTCATGAAAGACCTCAACAATGAAGACGCTGTTTACATCCGGTACCGCACGGATGGCAGTCTCTTCAATCTGAGGCGCCTGCAAGCTCACACCAAGACACAAGAGAAACTTGTCCGTGAACTACTCTTTGCAGACGATGCCGCTTTAGTTGCCCATTCAGAGCCAGCTCTTCAGCGCTTGACGTCCTGCTTTGCGGAAACTGCCAAAATGTTTGGCCTGGAAGTCAGCCTGAAGAAAACGGAGGTCCTCCATCAGCCAGCTCCCCACCATGACTACCAACCCCCCCACATTTCCATCGGCCACACAAAACTCAAAACGGTCAACCAGTTTACCTATCTCGGCTGCACCATTTCATCAGATGCAAGGATCGACAACAAGATAGACAACAGACTCGCCAAGGCAAATAGCGCCTTTGGAAGACTACACAAAAGAGTCTGGAAAAACAACCAACTGAAAAACCTCACAAAGATTAGCGTATACAGAGCCGTTGTCATACCCACACTCCTGTTCGGCTCCGAATCATGGGTCCTCTACCGGCATCACCTACGGCTCCAAGAACGCTTCCACCAGCGTTGTCTCCGCTCCATCCTCAACATTAATTAGAGCGTCTTAATCCCTAACATCGAAGTACTCGAGATGGCAGAGGCCGACAGCATCGAGTCCACGCTGCTGAAGATCCAGCTGCGCTGGGTGGGTCACGTCTCCAGGATGGAGGACCATCGCCTTCCCAAGATCGTGTTATATGGCGAGCTCTCCACTGGCCACCGTGTCAGAGGTGCACCAAAGAAGAGGTACAAGGACTGCCTAAAGAAATCTCTTGGTGCCTGCCACATTGACCACCGCCAGTGGGCTGATATCGCCTCAAACCGTGTATCTTGGCGCCTCACAGTTCGGCGGGCAGCAACCTCCTTTGAAGAAGACCGCAGAGCCCACCTCACTGACAAAAGACAAAAGAGGAAAAACCCAACACCCAACCCCAACCAACCAATTTTCCCCTGCAACCGCTGCAACCGTGTCTGCCTGTCCCGCATCGGACTTGTCAGCCACAATCGAACCTTCAGCTGATGTGGACCTTTTACCCCCTCCATAAATCTTTGTCCGCAAAGCCATGCCAAAGAAATTCTATTTGTACAGTCTTACCTGCTGTGTATGTCCCACAGCCTTACTGTTTTTACATTACTTAGACAAATAAACATACTGTGCTGGTAAATGCCCCAATAAACCATTCACACTGAATCTATTCCTTTAGAGATATTGGAACCCTAGAACATCACAACACCGAAAAACAGGCGTTTTGGCCCTTCTAGTCCATGTCAAACTATACATCTGCTTAGTCCTACTGACCTGCACCCAGTCCATATCCCTCCATACCCCTTCCATTCACGTACCTGCCCAAATTTTCTTAAATGTGAAAATTCAGCCCACATTCACCAGTTCAGCTGGCAGCTCGTTCCATGCTCCCACCACTCTATTTGTGAAGAAGTTCTCACTATTGTTCCCCTTAAACTTCTCCCCTTTCACCCTTGTAATCTCAGCAATCCTCAGTGAAAAGAGCCCACTTGCATTTTCTCTATCTATCCACATCATAATTCTATATACCTCTATCAAATCTCCCCTCATTCTTCTATGCTCCAGGGAATAATGTCCTATCCAGTGTAACCTTTCCCTGTCACTCAGTTCAAGTCCCAGCAACATTCCAGTAAATCTTCACTGTACTCTTTCAATTTTTTTGTTATCTTCCCTGTAGTTATGTGACCATAACTGCACACAACAGTCCAAATTTGGCCTCACCAATGACTTGTACAACTTTACTATAACATCCCAACTGCTATGCTCAATACTTTGATTTATGAAGGCCAATATGCCAAAAGCTTTATTTGTTGTATTCTCTTTGTTCTACCCATTCCTCTCCCACCTTTTCTATCATTGTTTTCTTTCATTCCCGATTCTGACAAAGGCTCCCAGAATTTGATTTCTCCTTCCGCTGTCTAACTGCTTCCAGCATTTACTGCTTTTGTTCTTGATTTCCAGAATTTGCATTTTATTTTGTTTTTCACTTGAATGCACATTTCTATTTGCCTTTTAAAAGGCAACTTGGGTCCAGATAATTTGTACTGTACAGTTATCATTGGATTTTTGTAGGACCATCCAGTAACTTAGAGATAGCAAATGTATTATGTGCTGATGTGTAAACTTTATAACATTGTATTATTATTTGAATGATACAGAGAATATCGATTTAATTTATATACTTAACTGGTGCCACTTTACTGCTCCAACAAAACTAATGCTGGTAGCATCTATGGAAGAAGAAAGAGTTAAGATTCTGGGTTCTAGGACCATTCACCAGAATTGCGAAACTGGCAGATACTCCAGCATGGTACTTAAGCCATTGATGGCTCAAACTCTCAGATCTTAAAATGATGCAAAAACCTAATGGCAGGGAACTTCTCCTGGGGGGGGGGGAAGGGTCAATGGGACCATCCAAGGGGTAAATAAATGCCAGGGGTCGATAACACCGGGGTGGTGGGGGGGTGGTTGATTTAAAATAGCACCTCTTGCAATGTCAGCCAAGATTTTGCAAGAGCGGAGCTTGGTGGCTTTGGCCTATACTATAGTTGAGAGGGAACAGGAGAATGGAAAGAGGTACTAGGTACATCCAGCACCACCACCACCCCGTTCAGCGCCACCACCACCCCCTCCCCACGTTCAGCACTGCCACCACCCCTACTCCCCGTCCATCCCCCATCTAGGCAGCGCTGCCACTACACCACACCATGCCCCCCCCCCCCCACTAGATGCATCAGCAGCCCCCCATCTAGCGCTGGGATTCCATTCTTGCGGGTGGATGAAGGACCATGTGGTCCCTGAAGGGGTCGACGGTCTAAAATGTTTGGGGACCCCTGGGCTAAAGTACGGATCAATCAATGTGACTCATCAGTCGGCGTCAAATTCCTATTTGTGGGACTAGGCTGTGTGGGAATAGATTCCTCATATTACAATTGTCCCTAAGCCTCAAAGTACTCTGTTAGATGTATATCGTTTTGGGACAACTTATATGGTGCTCCAAAATAGATCTTCTCTCTGTACTTAAATCTCTTCAAATAATATCCATTAAAAATAGACTACTAAAGTATCAATACACAATATGCTGCAAGAACTCAGTGAGTTGAACAGCATCAGTGAGAGAAAAAAAAAGAATTATTGACATTGTGGGCCAGAACCCTTCATCAGGTCTGCTCCTTCAATACACTATACAAATCTAAAATGAATGTCAAGCAACTGAATCTGCAGGTAACAAAGATTGATATTTACTGATCAGGTGAACTTAAATCTTCTGAAACTAAGTTATTTATTCTTGGAAAAATACCAACGTTTCACAACAGAGAGAGAAAATACATAAAAATTTAAAGGCAGTTATTACAAAGTTCAGCACAGCATAGACAGGCATTTCAGCCCACATGTCTATGCTGAACACAATGCCCAACTTCAACTAAAACTCTGCTGTTTGAACATGATCCCTGTCCCTCTATTCCCCATGTCTATCTAGAAGCCTCATACGCTATTATTGTATCTGATTCCACCACTATACTTGACAGTCCATTCCAGGCACCAACTATTCTCTATGTTAAAAAAAACTTGTCACAAACATCTCCATTAAACGGTCTCCCACTCAGATGAAATGCACATCCTCTCGTACATAATATTTTTTAACCTGCAAAAAAGATTCTGACCATTCACCCTATCAATGCCGCTCACAATATTATAACATTTTATCAGGTCACCCTTCAGCCTCCGACACCCCAGAGAAACAACCCAAGTTTGTCCAAGTTTATTGTCATTACTCCCAATGCAAGCAACATCCCAATAAATCTTTTTGTACTTTCTCAAAAGCCGCCATATCCTTCCTGTAATGGGGCAACCAGAAAACCAGAATTGCCCACAATAACCCAAGAGTGAACTGACTCAAGTTTTGTATAGCTGTAACATGACTTACTTACTTTTATACTCAATACCCCACCCAATGAAGGCAAGAATACCATATGCCTTCTTGAACCACTCTGTTTATTTGCACGGTCAGTTTCAAGTATTTATTAACCTGATCCCTCAGAATCTTCTGCACATCAATGCTTTTAAAAGTCCTACCATTAACTGGGTATGTTCCTTTTGCATTTGACCTACCCCCGCACCTCCTTCTGATTACACTCCCCATCTGCCATTTCTCTGCCCACATCTGTAACTGATAGCTCTCTACATGGTCCACAGCTACATCAATCTTAATGTCATCTGCAAACTTACTAACCCAAACCCACCAACCTATTAGCTCATCCAAATCATTTTTATATAAAGCTTGATCCAATCTGCAAGACATAACCTGCCCAACACAAAGCCATGCTGAACTATCTCTAAATTTGACCATGACTTTCCAAATGTGTGCAAATCATATCCCTACGCATCCTCTCCAATAATTTAATTTCTACCGATGTGAGGCTCATCATCTTATCATTTCCTGAATTATCCCAATTTACTTTGTTCCTTGAACAAAAGTATAACATTAGACATTTCTTATTTTCTTTTTGATGCCAATGTGCCAAAATAGAAATGTGCAATGCGACAGTTCTAGGTTTTCATCTTCTGCCCAATTCAATCAGAATGTGAGATTTTCTTACATTATGCCTTTGGAATTGAATTGAATATTTATTTATATAAAGCACTATTTAAACACAATGGAATGTTGCTCCAAAGTGCTGTACAACAATTAATAAAAGCACAAAATCAACAAACACAAAAGACTAGACACTGGACAAGAGAGTCATCTTGCAAAATAGTAATGGTTTGGAGAAACGTGGGCAGTGACAAGCTGCCTAAACACACTGGTGTGGCTGACTCAGCCCTGTGCTCTACAAGCCCAAACTATATGGGTGGCCAAGATAACCATGACAAAAGCGAGGCCAAGACTTTTATCTGAGATCAAAGGAATCAATACAAATTCGAAGCTTGTCATCATTTTTTAAAGCTGATTTCTTTATTGCCTATAGCTGCTTTATTTATTTGCACAAATCAACCGAAGTGGAATGACTGAGTGCATGCTCCAAGAGCATCATCTCAATTTCAGGATTATTATTTTCCTAGAGTCAAACAAAAAAATTTACAAATGCTGTGATCGTAGTTTACACAAAAATGTACGAGAAAATTAGCAAGTCATGCAACGTTCTTTATGTAGCAAAGAGAAGATACACAGCCAACATTATGGGCCTGAGCCTTTCATTAAGATATGAGCTAAATGCAGGCAGGCACCCAAACAAATTTCTGTCCTGATCAGTAGGAAGATGATCCTTTTGTTGGCTGTTTTAGTTATTCTGGGCAGAATGATGCTGTGGGTTTTTCAGCAAGAGTGATATATAATTCTGTAGGTGCTTTTAGATCAGTCATTTCAAATTTCCAACAAACTGCTTACTTTGTAATTCTTCAAAAGACACAGGGAAACTGGAAAATATAACGATAAACTTATGCTTGGGCACAATATCAATGATCTTCTCCATCCAAGGAAATAAATAGCAATCTTAAATGCTCACCAACTAATGAATTTAAGCTACATACAGCAAGAAGATACCAGGTTATAAGGGGAATGATCGTAGTTTCAACACTACATTTATTATTTTCTGTGAAACCAGAGGCTGCGAATGCAAGGAAAACCCCGAAATATCTAATTTGCTTATCTTTCTTCTCCATCAAATATTCTCTGCATTATAGATTGCTCCGTTATCTTGGTTGCTTTCCAAATAATATGACATATTATGCTGGACATTTGAACACTTGTTCTCCGTCCCCACCATCCTAACAAAATTCTATAAAAAAGAGACAACTATACAGTATATTAATACAATGCTGTAAACACCCTGGATCTGAAGAGTGAAATGGTTAACATTTCCAGTTAAAATCATTTTGGGATCTAAACTTTCACCAGAAATGTTTTAATGAAAGAACATCAAACTGAATGTTGGCTGTGTTTCTCTCGCCACAGATGGTGCCTGACCTGCTCAGTAACTCCAGCTTATGTGTTTTTAATTTCAAATTCAAGGATCTGAAGTATTTTATTTTTCAAATACATATTATACCCACTAGTGTTTAGAGAATTAGGACAGGGACCCCTTACCTGTCGTCAGCAGTGTGCGCCTCTTCTAACAGACATACTCACAGTCCTTTAATTGTCTGGGAACGGAGGTCAGTGTTCGTTTATGTCAGGAGGTCGGGATGGATGCCAGGTTACTCAACCTTTCTCGGAGCTTGCTCAGGGCCATTACCATGTCTGCTTCTTGCTTCCTTGGGGCGAGTAGGAACTTGCCAGGAACTGCCAAGGGGGTTTTGTAGACCAGTTCGTCTGAAGGAGCTTGCAAGTCTTCTTTGGGCATTGTGCGCTCCCGAGTAGGACCCAGAGAAGTTCATCCACCCAATATGGGCTTTTCAGTCTGGTCACCACCACCAGGTCATTTGATTGCGGGTGATTAAACTGTGGTGATGCAGTTAGGTCCCCAACAAGCTTGCTATGGCGGCTCACAGGCTTGATGTGAACTGGGCCCCCCTGTCTGATGTGATGTGGGCTGGGATGTCAAAATGTGCAACCCAAGTTGCGACTAGGGCCCTAGCGTAGGATTCGGTGGTAGTGTCTATGAGGGGAACTGCCTCTGGCCATTTGGTGAAATGGTCCACCATGGTGAGAAGGTACCATGCTCTCTGTGATATCGGCAGAGGGCCTACAATGTCAATGTGGATGTGGTCAATCTGCTGCGGGGGGGGGAGGGGGGGGGGGGTGGGAGCTTTATTGTGCCTCTGGACTTTGGCTGTCTGACACTAAGTGCATGTCTTCACCCAGTCGCTGACTTGTTTTTTGAAGCCGTGCCATATGAACCGACTGGATATCATACAAGCTGTGGTTCGGATAGAGGGATGCGCTAGGCTGTACACAGAGTCGAATACACGCTGTCTCCATGCTGCCAGGACGATCGGGCAGGGATGGCCTGTGGCTGTATTGCAAATGAGCATCTGCTCACCTGGACCCAAGGGAACGTCCTGAGGCTGCAGGCCTGAGACTGCAGTCCCGTAGCTGTGTGTCTCCTCGTTGCACCTCTGCTAGCTCTGAGAAGTTGATCCCCTTTGCTAATGCTTGGATAGTTGGCCTGGATAGAGTGTCTGCCATGATGTTGTCTTTACTGGAGACATGCTGGATTGCTGTGGTGAACTGTGATATATACGAAAGGTGCCGCTGCTGCCGGGCTGACCATGGGTCTGATACCTTGGTGAATGCAAAGGTTAGGGGCTTGTGGTTGGTGAAAGCTGTAAACGGTCTGCTTTCCAGAGATTATCTGAAGTGCTGGATCGCCAGGTAGAGCGCTAACAGCTCTCTGTCAAAAGCACTTATTTCAACTTGCGTGGTCTTAAATGTCTACTAAAGAAGGGCTTCCAGTGTCCATCCATGAGTTGTTCCAGTACTACTCCAATTACTATGTTTAATCCGTTCAATGTGAGGGTTGTTGGAACATTGGTCCTGGGGTATACTAGCATGGCAGCATTTGCCAGGGTCTCCTCATTTGGACAAAAGCTGCTTCGGCCTTCCGGTTCCAAGTGATGTCTTTCTTTTTACCCGACATCAGGGTGAACAGAGGTCACATGATGCTGGCTGCTGAAGAGAAGAAATGGTGGTAGAATTTTACCATGCCCACAAATTCCTGCAGTCCTTTGACTGTGGTAGGCCTGTTGAACTGTCAGATGATTTCTACCTTGTTTGGCAGAGGAGTTGAGCCGTCTTTTGAGATGCTGTGGCCCAGGAAATCTCCCGCTCGAACTGGCATTTGGCTAGGTTAATGGTCAGTCCAAACTTGCTCAGTCAGGTATACAGCTGGCGGAGGTGGGATAAGTGCTCCGTACGGTTTCTGCTGGCGATCAGAATGTCATCCAGGTATATGAATAGGAAATTCAAATCCTGGCCCACTGCATCCATTAGGTGCTGAAAAGTCTGTGCCACAATTTATAGCCTGAACGGAATCTGCAGAAACTTGAATAGACCAAAGGGGGTGATCAAAGCAGTTTTCTGGATGTCCTCTGGCTGCAGTGGGATTTGATGGTCGCCATGTACAAGGTCGACTTTTGAGAAGATGCAGGTTCCATGTAGGCTGGCTACAAAGTCTTGAACGTGTGGTTGGAGGTAGTGGTCTGGCATAGTGGCTTCATTCAGACATCTATAGTCCCCAAACAGCCGCCAATTTTCAGATGTCTTCGGCACCATGTAGCAGTGAGGCCCAGGGGCTGTCGAACCTTGTTCTGGACAGCTGGCTGACGGCAGCTTCATTCTCCCTCCTGGTTTTCCAGAGGATGTCTGCTCTGGCCGCTACCTTCCAGTCTGCGCCTGCCAACATCAGCTGGATATCGTCGGGTAGTTGGTCGAGGAATGCCTGTTCAAACATGAGACAGGACTTGTGTCCCTTTGCCAGTGCTAGCATTTCGCCCATTACAGCTGACGGGAACCAGTCGCCCAAGCCGTCGTTCTGGAGAGTCCAAAGGTGCTGACCACCAGCACTTTCAGCAATGCATATTTGCCTTCCTCTGGTGGGGCGTGGATGAAGTCATCTACTAGGGCAGAAGTTTTTGGCCCAAGGAGCTCACCACATTGAAGTACTTCATGGACTCCAATGTTATATGTCTGATCTGCAGCTATGTCGCTGCTTAACTGAACCAAGGGCGGGGTCGCAGTGTCCAAAAGCTAGGAAGTTTTAAGACAATGGCGTTCACTGCTGCTGTATCCATGATGTTGGGTCCAAAATATCTTTTGGACCAATGTGGTGTTCACACTATGCAGTGAATAATGAAACTGGCAGTCAACAGATTCATTCCAAAGCTCACTGCTTTATTGTTTGCTCACTGAGCATTTTAAAGGCGGTTCCTTTTCCTGCCCCTGGAAACCGTAAGTTGCGTCACTGACTGGCAGCTATTCATATTTCATGTGTGTGGGCCCTTTCCTTGAAGGGAAGGGCAAGATGCCCGGCGGCATCTTGGTGTTGGCTGCTCTGACTGCATGTGTGTTAAATCGGGACCAGGTTTTTTTAGTGATTTGACACTCCATTTATAGATAAAATTCTTTGTTCCCCCTCCCCCATTGAGTACATTCCCATTTGAATCCAAGAAGGGGTGTGCGAGATCTGGCCTATGCAGCTAGGTAGTTTTTAAAATCCAGAAGTCTAAGTCCATACTCCCATGTCAGTTTTTCCAATGCAATTCTTGGTACCTTGTTATTCCATAGGAATTTTCTAATATAATTATTTAATAATTTAAATAAATTTTTAGGTAACAGAATAGGCAGTGATTGAAAAAGATATTGTAGTCTTGGCACTACTTTCATTTTGACACAGTTAACTCTTCCCACTAAATCTGTAAATCTCTCCATTTCTGCAGGTCTTCTTCTATCTTCCCCAAAAGAGGAACATAATTTAGTTTATACAGATTTTGTACTTTATTGTCAGTTGCTATTCCAAGATATTTTATTCCATGTATCTTCCATTTTAATTTACTTCCTTTTTGATACTTTTCACATTCTACATGTGTCAATGGCATTATCTCACTTTTGTTCATATTTATTTTATAGCCAGATACTCTTACATATTTTTCTTATGTTACTTGTAATTTTTCCAAAGATTTAACTGGGTCCAATAGGTACAATAGCACATTGTTCTTCTTATCCAACTTTGAAGCCCTTTAATACTGGTTCCTTTCTTATTATCTCTGCTAGCAGTTCAATCACCAGTATAAAAAGTGATGGGGACAGGGGGAATCCCTGTCTACTCAATCTACTCAAGGGAAACACTGCTGTCATCAGGCTAATGGTTATCATTTTAGCTTGTGGTTTATGATATAAAGTTTTTATCCAGTTTATAAATGTTCTGCCTATGCCAAATTTTTCCAGTGTTTTAAATGGGAAGAACCATTCCAAATGGTTGAATCCTTTTTCCACTTTCAGGGAGATTGTAATATTTGGATTCCATTCAAATTTTGCCATATGTATTATATTAAATAACCTTTCAAGTCTATTTGAGGAATATCTTCCATTAACAAATCCTACTTGGCCTGCATGTATCTCTTTTGGTAGATATTGTTCTAATCTATTAGCCAATGCTTTTGCTAGTGTCTTATAATCAACATTTAACAGCAGATTTGGTCTTTATGACAAAATGTTTAATGGATTTCTTTTTTTTGGTATTACTATAATATATAATAACAGCATTTGACAATGATTCCGGGAGGGTTTATGGTCCTACTACTTGGTCCAGAACATTCACTAATAGGGGCATTAGTAATTCTTTGAATTGTCTGTAAAACTTGGTTGGCAATCCATCCTTCCCCTGTGATTTATTAGTCTGTAAGGCACCCAGGGCTTTTTCAATTTCTTCTCTTGTAAAATGGATGTTTAGTTCTACTTTTTCTCTCTCTTCTAGTTTTGGAAGTTCAGCATTCGTCAGAAATTATTCCATTTCATTCTCGTCTCCTAGTAATTCTGATTTGTATAATTTTATGTAATATTGTCTAAAGATATCATTGATTTCCTTTTGTTTATATGTTAAAGTATGTATCTCTGTTTTTATAGTGTTTATTATTCTTGATGACTCCTCTGTTTTAGTTTGCCAAGATAAGACTTTATGTGCCCATTCGCCTAACTCATAATATTTTTGTTTAGTTTTTAATATAGCTTTTTCTGCTTTATGTTGTAATGTCACACCAAGACACAAGAGAAACTTGTCCGTGAACTACTCTTTGCAGACGATGCCGCTTTAGTTGCCCATTCAGAGCCAGCTCTTCAGCGCTTGACGTCCTGCTTTGCGGAAACTGCCAAAATGTTTGGCCTGGAAGTCAGCCTGAAGAAAACTGTGGTCCTCCATCAGCCAGCTCCCCACCATGACTACCAGCCCCCCTACATCTCCATCAGGCACACAAAACTCAAAACGGTCAACCAGTTTACCTATCTCGGCTGCACCATTTCATCAGATGCAAGGATCGACAATGAGATAGACAACAGACTCGCCAAGTCAAATAGCGCCTTTGGAAGACTACACAAAAGAGTCTGGAAAAACAACCAACTGAAAAACCTCACAAAGATAAGCGTATACAGAGCCGTTGTCATACCCACACTCCTGTTCGGCTCCGAATCATGGGTCCTCTACCGGCATCACCTACGGCTCCTAGAACGCTTCCACCAGCGTTGTCTCCGCTCCATCCTCAACATCCATTGGAGCGCTTTCATCCCTAACGTCGAAGTACTCGAGATGGCAGAGGTCGACAGCATCGAGTCCACGCTGCTGAAGATCCAGCTGCGCTGGGTGGGTCACGTCTCCAGATTGGAGGACCATCGCCTTCCCAAGATCATGTTATATGGCGAGCTCTCCACTGGCCACCGTGACAGAGGTGCACCAAAGAAGAGGTACAAGGACTGCCTAAAGAAATCTCTTGGTGCCTGCCACATTGACCACCGCCAGTGGGCTGATATCGCCTCAAACCGTGTATCTTGGCGCCTCACAGTTTGGCGGGCAGCAACCTCCTTTGAAGAAGACCGCAGAGCCCACCTCACTGACAAAAGGCAAAGGAGGAAAAACCCAACACCCAACCCCAACCAACCAATTTTCCCCTGCAGCCGCTGCAACCGTGTCTGCCTGTCCCGCATCGGACTTGTCAGCCACAAACGAGCCTGCAGCTGACGTGGACTTTTACCCCCTCCATAAATCTTCGTCCGCGAAGCCACGCCAAAGATTATATCTTAGCTTTTTATTCTCCAGTAGTCTGAATTCTTCTTGTAGTCCTATTCTTTGATTTTTTTTCTAATTCTGTAATATCTTTCTCCAAACAGTTTACTTCTGCCATATATTCTTTCTTAATATTTTTTGCATAGGATATATTTTGTCACCTCAAGTATTCTTTGAGCATGTCCCATATAAAAAAGCTATTATTATTAGATGGCTGATTTGTTTTAGAAAATATTTCTGTCTCTTAATAAGCTCACATAAGTCTGTTCTTTTGAGTAACTTGGTATTGAGACGCCACCTGTATACAGTTTTTTGCTTTTCCATTATTGCAATAGTTAATGTTAGTGATGAGTAGTCTGATAAAAGCCTCACGAGGTAGTCTGTTTTTATCACCCTGATTTTTAACTGGGCAAATATTAAAAATAAATCAATCCTTGTATATGAATTGTGTATCCTTGAGTAAAAGGAAAAGTCTCCCTCTGTGGGATTTAATTTAATTGCCACAGAGGGGCAAAGATTTAGATCTTTCATATATGAAATTGTGGTTTTTGCCATTTTCACCTTTGTTACTGTTTTGTTTTTTGAAAATTTTATTTACCATTTGCATCAATACTGAATATTAATTTAATAAAATAGATTGCAACCATACAAAATGATACAATATTTTTTTTATATTTTCTCCGCAACCCCCCCTTCCCCATCCCCAAAAGAAAGAAAAAGATAGAAAGAAGGAAAGAGCACCTAAATCTATATATTTAATATTATTAGCATATAATTTATTTATTGACTATTTTTCATAATTATTAACTGAGAGGAGTGGGTAAGGCAGAGGATGTGGATGCACTTTTGTTCACAAAATCCAAATTTTATAAAAACTTTATTCCATGTAAAATTTTATAAAAACTCTCAATTTGATTTCTTAGACTGTAAGTAAATTTTTCTAAAGGTATACATTTATGGAGTTCAATATGCCATCTATCTATTTTTACATAATTCTCCATTTTCCAGGTTATTGCTACATATTACTTTGCTGTCGTTATTGCTACACTCAAAAATCCTGCTTGATATTTATCCAATTTGAATTTTGTATCTGCTTTGCATATATTTCCAAGTAAAAATATTCTCAGATCTTTCTGTATCTTTATCTTCATAATTTGTCTTAAAAATACACTCAAATCCTTCCAGAATTCTTCTACTTTTACACAGGACCATACCGAATGTAAAAAGATCCCTATTTCCTTATTACACCGTAAACATTTATCCGAATAATTAGAA
Organism: Narcine bancroftii; assembly: GCF_036971445.1. Taxonomy (NCBI): domain Eukaryota; kingdom Metazoa; phylum Chordata; class Chondrichthyes; order Torpediniformes; family Narcinidae; genus Narcine; species Narcine bancroftii. The sequence continues at coordinate 224,266,672 of NC_091474.1, read as the reverse complement.
TTAAGTCCATTTAATTTATGTGGAGTATAATATAATTGAACCATTTGGTATCTAACATTTCTGTATTTGTAACACTCTCTCAACACAATCTAGACCATATTTCCTCTTGAATTTGTATATTTAAATCTTTTTCCCATCATAGTTTTGATTTATATAAATCTTTTTTTTTCTTAGTTTCTTGTAATTTTTATATACATATTAGTAACAATTTCTAAATAATAAAAATATCTATAATTTTACTTTGTTCCGTAAGTATCAAATTTGCTCCCAATTTCTTTTTTAAATACAATTTTAATTGATAGTATGCAAAAATTATTATTTTGCATGTTATATTTATATTTTAATTGTTCAAAAGTTTTTAAAAAATCCAACAGAAGTTTTTTATCCTCTGTATGCATTTACTGTACCAATTATCAAAAAGAATTATTCAAAGTGAAAGGAATAAGTTGATTTTGTTTTAGGTAATTGATAGTTTTTGATTCTTCTCTCCACATGGATCCTGTTCCATATTTTCAATAAATGCTTTAAAATTGGTATTCCCACTTTCCCTTTAAAAATTCACTATTCCATTTATACAAAATTTGCTCTGTGGTAGTTAACCTTCATTACTGTTCTTGCAGACTTGTCTAGTATTGGGTCCAAGCTAAAATTAAAATCTCCTCTGACCAATATATTTTGTCTTCCCTCTGCTGTTTATAAGAAAGGCTTCATTGTCATAATTGGGGGCATAGATATTCATAAGTGTCCATGCTTCTCCATAAATTTTACAATGTGCCATTACATACCTTCCAGCCCACTCAACCGATGTGCCTTCTATTAATACTGCTGTATTTTTGTTCATTAGAATCGTTACTTCTCTTGCCTTTGAACCAAAGAAGATGATATTATTTGTCCTACCCATCCTCTTTTCAATTTATCATGTTCCAATTTAGTAAGATGTGCTTCCTGTAGAAAGATTATATCTACTTTTAATTTCTTTGTATGCCAAGACCCTTTTCCTTTTCACCAGCCTGCTTAATTTATTAATATCAAGACTAATAAAATTTAGTGTTTTATCTATACCATTTTTCAAATAAATATTGTATAACAATAAAATCTTTCTGACTTTTTGAATAATACTGCAGTATTTCCTTTTTAAGGAACATTTCCCTTTTAAGAAACATGCACATTTCCCTGTTAATAAACACATACACATCCCTAGCTCTGACTGTCTGTGACGCAAGTAGTGAAACCCAGAAGCCCGTGAAGAAGGCCAAAGAAGAACCCCTCCCTTTCGCACCGTTTTTTTAAAAACCACTCCTCTCCTGGTGCCATTCTCCCCCTTAGATCGGAGTCCCCACCCTACTGCTTTCCTTTCTTTCCAGAGCTCTCTATGTATACTAGAGATTTTTTCTTCTTTTTTTATAAAAAAAATGGTTCAATACTACAAGGTTGAAAAAAAGATACATTTTTCAGTTAGCACCATTTTAAAATAGTCTTTTTAATCTACTTATCTGGCAATTTTAATCTTTTCACAGCTTTTGTAAACATTCTTTCACTTCTTATTCTTGAAAATGATTCGATTGCCTTCTGATAGATCAACCCTCAGCAACACTGGGTAAGTCATTGAGTATTTTAAGTTTTTGGATTGCAGTTGTCTCTTTACCTAGTCAAATTCTTTTCTTTGTTTGACTACTAAAGCCCTGGAAAAAAAATGACCTTTTCATTGTCTACAACTAATGGGCCATTGTTATTTCTATGCTGCTCCCAAGATTGCATCCTTCTCCTGGTAACTTAAAACTCTTACCACAACTGGTCATGGTCATTGATTGCTGGTTCTTCTGGGTCCACGGGTCCGGTAAGCCCTTTCAATTTGTAGCCTCCCATTTAGCTTGTTTTGCCCCAGCTTTTCTGGGATCCACGTTTCAAAAAAGTTCATTGGGTCTTTCCCCTCAATTTCTTCTCTCAGTCCAATAATTCTTACATTATTATGTCCACTGAAATTTTCCATATGGTCGATCTTGTCCATCATCCCTTTTCGGTCTATGCCCCATGTTTTTGCTTTTTTTTCCAGAGTCTTTAGCCTATCATGTTTTGTCCAGCTCAGCCTCCATTTGCATCATTCGTTCTGTTGAAATCTTCCACGATTTAAAAAATTTCCAATAACCTTTCCAATATGTTTCTTATCGCTGATTCAATGCTTGTAAAGCGAGTGCACAAAGTTTCCATCTTGTTCAAGATATTGGCTACATCTTGGGCTGACTCCCCAGCTCTGCTGGGTTCAAGGCCACCTTCTGTGCCACTCCTCATTAGGCTTTCACTTGATGTTTCTGGCTGAGCTGCTGTTCTTTCAGTTTTCGTTTTTAGTTGCCTTGGTCGTTTAGTAGTTTTATCCATTTTTAAATGATTTTTGAGCTTTCAAACCATCTTTTTAATATTTTTCCTGGAGAGCTCTTTCAGAAATCTTCTGCTCAGATCCTCTGCATGGCCATACCCCCTCCCCTGCAGGCTCTCTTAAAGTCACAACCCCACATCCTGGAACCTCCACGTGCTCATCACATGTAATGCAGCTCTTCTCCATCACCCTAAGCCCAGCGATGAATGGTCACTACGTGATGGCTTCTCCAGAACATCTGGATCCAGTTAATGTTTCAAAATAGTAGCCTTCTCTAAGAAGTACATTTCAAAAAAACTCCTCTAACAATTCTTAAAAATGTGCTCTTTGCCTCCTTTCCATGCTCCACCCCCCCTTCCCCCCAGCCATCCCTTCCAATATGTTGAAGGGAAGTCTGGAAAATGTCTTTAACAAGGGAACCACAGCTGCACATCAGTAAAAGGCTAATTTAGGAGTCACAAAGTTAACAGGCTTTACAGTAGAAGTGACTATCGCCTGGCTGGTCCTCTGGAATGATACAAGAGGGAAAGAAAGACTTGGTGAATCAAAATGGATTGAATAACCTTCCTTGCTGATTCATTATTTGTTAAAGTAGGAAGGGAGAATGTAAGGATTAAGAACAAGTTTAAACAGGTTTGGACTTTATTCCCTGGAGTGCCAAACAATGAAGGGAGATTTGATAGAGGTATATAGAAAGAGTAAATGCAAGTGGGCTTTTTTCACTGAGGATAGCTGAGATACAAACTTGAGGACATGGGTTAAGGGTGAAAGGGGAAAAGTTTAGGGGGAACTTCTTCACAGAGGGAGCAGTGGGAGAGTGTAACAGTTGCCAGCTGAAGTGAAGAATTTGGGCTCAATTTTCACATTCAAGAAACATTTGGACAGGTGCATGGATGGGAGGGGTATGGAGGGCTATGGACTGGGTGCAGGTCAGTGGGTCTAGACAGAATAATAGTTTGGCACAGACTTGAAGAGCTGAAGGGCCTGTTTTCTGTGCTGTAATTTTCTATGGTTCGAAAGAGCAAGTATTGAATACTTAGATACAAATGACTTATCATCATTGTTAACTACAAAGAGAAAAGAAATACATTTACATATTAGGACAAAGATGAAGATGCTTAGGATGCTAGAAAATTGTTTGCTGAGATATAATGGAGTGACAATGTAAAGGAATTCAAAGGGAAGGATAAGAATTTAAAGCCATAAAGGTATCACTATATGGTAAATGTTAAGACCCTCAGGAACACTGATGGTACAGAGGGATCTTGGGGTACATGTCCATAACTCCCTGTAAGTGGCAACATGAGTGGATAAGGTAGCAATGTTGGAATATGGAATGCTGGTCTTCATCATTTGGATGTGGAGCTTGAAGCATGTGGCAACTGTATAACACTTTGGTACAGCCACGTTTGGAGTACTGTGTGTCACAACAGTTACAACAGTTACATACATTACATACAGCCTTGTAGAGAGTACAATTTACAGAATATAGGATTGCAATTTTTTTTCCTTAAAAGCATTGGTAAAAACTTGTTAGTTTTTGAAGGTAAAGGCCATGTATGAATGCAAGCCATTCACAGCATGGAAACAAAGTGTTTTATTGCTTTGAAATCTGTAGAAATCTGCTTAGAAATCAATTAAGTGGGATAAATATGTTTGCATAAAATTGCTGGAGAAGCTCAGCAATCATGCACCATTATTTATGTAGAAAAGGTAAAGATACAAAACCAAAGTATTGGGCCTGAGCCATTCATCAAGGTATGAACAAAAAGCAGATAGACACTTGAATGAAATGGTGGGGCAAGGGGCCAGGGGAGGAGCACTAGCCCAAAGGCAAGTGGTCATAGGTGGACAGGGGTGGGAGGATACAAGGGGGAAAAAAAAGCTGAGGTGATGGGGGAGGGGATAGGTCCCTTAATAGAAAAGGAACGGGATGGAGAATTGGAGGAAGGGAGACAGAAGGATGTGGAAGAGAGGAAGACAGGAGAGTGGCCTAAAGGAAACTGGAAAAGTTGCTGTTAATGCCATCTGGTTGGAGAGTGTCCAGATAGAATGTTAGATTTTGATCCTCCAATTTATGGGTAACCTTGGTTTAGCACTGCATGAAGCTGTGAGCAGACATATCAGTGCAGGAGTAGGGCTTGGAATTGAAATGGTTGGGCTGGAAGATCCCTGTCATTTCTGTGAACAGAGCGAAGATGCTCAGTCAAATGGTATCTTAGCCTGCGAACAGTCTTTCTGATGTAGAGAAGGTCACAATGGGAGCATAGGATGCAGTACATGACCTCCACAGATCCACAAGTGTTGCTTCACTAGGAGGGATTGTTTGGGAACTTGAATGGCGGTGAGGGAGGAGATGTGGCCACAAGTGTGGCACTTACTGCGGCCACAGGAAGAGGTACCAAGGGGGCATTTAGTGGGAAGGGATGAGTGGATGAAGGAGACATGGAGGGAGCAATCCCTTCGGAAGGCAGAGTGGGGAAGAGAGGGAAGATGTGTCTGATGGTAGATCATGTTGTTGGTGACAGAAATTGATGGAATTTGGATATGGAAACTGGTGAGGTGGTAGGTGAGGGCAAAGGGTACTGACCTTGTTGCGTCTAAAGGCAGAGAGGGCCAGGGCAGATATACGGGAAATGGAGGAGATATGGATAAGGGCTTAGTTGAGGGGAAGCAACATTTTTTTGAAGGAGGAGGACATCTTGGATGATCTGGAATGGAAGACTGCGTCATGTGAGCAGATGTAATGGAGACAAAGGAATTGAGAGACCCTTACAGGAGAAGTGTAGTTGAGGTCATTGCAGCATTTTGTGGGTTTGTAGAAAATGTTTGTAGAAATGTTGTCTCCTGAGATGGAGACAGGGAGATCAAGAACGGGGAGGGTCTTGTCAGAGATGGACCGAGTGAATTTGAGGTCAGGGTATAGGTTAGCAGCAAAGTTGATAAAGTTAACAAGCTCATCATGGGTATAAAAGGTGGTACTAATGCAGTCATCAATGTTGTGGTGGAAGAGTTAAGGAGCCTTGCCTGTGTAGGCTTGTCACATCAATTGCTCCCTTGCAACAAAAAGGCAGGCATAGCTAGGACCCTTGCAGGTACCCATGGCTACCCCTTTGACTTGGAGAAAATGGGATGAGTCAAAGGAGAGGTTATTGAGGGTGACAGCAGAGGAGGGTGGTGGTGGAAGTGGACTGGTTGGTCAATATAAAATCTTTAAGAGTTTTGAGCTTCACTTTCTTCTTTGATGGTTCCAATAGTTTATAGCACACACATTATTTTCAGGGTAATACTGTACTTCTGTCATTAGATCTCAAGCTTTAATTTAGATATGCAGCATGGTAACAGACCCTTCCAATCCATGAGCCCACGCCATCCAAAAGCACCCACGTGACCAATTAATCTACTAACCCCATACATTTTGGGGAGGAAACCCACGTGGACTGAGAAAGAATGTACAAATTCCTTACAGACAATGCTGGATTCAAACTAGTTGCTGGTGTGTGTTAACCAGTACACTAACTGTGCGGGCCTATATTGGAGATGCATTTAAAAAGCATTAAATTAAGTAAACAGTAAAACTCAGGTTTGAGATCTGAATAAAGAAGTGTGTATTCTGAATAAAAAGTGTTTATGTTGAAAAATTTTTCTCATTCAATTGAGAAAGTAGTGATCCTCGGAACAAGGTACTATGTTTCTTAATAATGGTAGGAAGAAGGGAAATAAAGAAGACTAGAGAAGAGTGGTTTTCAAATCTTTTCTTTCCACTCACGTACCTCCTTAAGTGTTCCCTATGCTGTAGGTGCGCTGTGATTTGTAAGGGAATACTTAAGGTGGTACATGAGTGGAAAGAAAAAGGTATGAAAAACACTGTTTTAATAATACCTAATTGACTCGTTATGTGCACGATTTCATAACTCCAAAAGAAATGGGCCAATGACAATTTTGTGGTTCTTAACCTTTTTTCCCCACTCACCTACCACCTGAAGCAATCTTTTATCAATCACAGAACACCTGTGGCATAGGGATTGTGATGTTTCTTTTTTATTGTAGTAAAGAAACTTGGGTTCTTTTAAAATAACGATACTTTATTAGCTGTACACTCAAGACTGTGTGGAGGCATCCATCTTGAATCCAACCAAAGCTGCCATCAAATTAGTCTCTGACTTCTCTAGTGGTCAGGAGGATCACTAGAACTTTATCACTACATCCCCTTTCCTTGAGATGCTTAATCTACAACATGACACACTAAGACAGTATTCATTTCAATTTACAGTTCAACACAAACATCAGCAGCACAAACTTTTTAAGTGTGCAGTTCCTTTTCTTTTAGAGGTTCAGCCTGTCAGGTGCCTTGATAACACATGTAGATCTTCTTAACACAGGTGCTTGTGTCGGCTCTGCTGGTCCACTACTGTGTAGCACTGGTGGTGATTCCTCTGTTGCTGTGCAGGTTGGATCTTCTGCATTTGTCTGTTCCAACAGTATCTGTTGCATTTTTGCCAGGCCCTTTCATTTCCTTCTCAGTATTTGACCATCCTCTATTCTGACAGTGCAGGATCTTGGATTTATTTCCTCCAGGAGAGTAGTCTCTTTGTCCCAAGTATTGGAATCTCTGTGTCTCACTATGTCATGTTGTGTCAGAGGCCCTAAGCTTTTTGCTGACATATTATAGTTTGTTTTTTTGTCTCCATTGCAGGTGTTTTTGTTTCCATTTATCATCTTCTACATTTCTATTGTTGTTTGGGTCTGCAAAAAAATAGGGAACTGTGATACATAGTCTACATCCTGTCAGAAGCTCAGCGGGTGACATGTCATGTTCAAGTGGTGAAGCTCTGTAGCTCAATAGAAATTGATAAGGATCTGAGCCACTGTCTAGTGCTTTCTTGAGCAACTGTTTAACTATGTGAACTCGTTTCTCTACTTTACCATTTGACTGTGGATGCAGAGGATTTGAAGTCACATGTCTGAAATCATACTCTTCTGCAAAGTTCTGGAATTCTCTACAGCTGTAGCATGGTCCATTCACACTGTAAACAATTTGAGGAATTCCATGTCTTGCAAAGATTGATTTCATAGATTTGATCACACAAGCAGCAGACATGTTAAGAAGCAGCGCCATCTACAAATAGTTCAATAGTCATAACTAGCAAGCAATTATTTCCATCCAAGTTGAACAGATCATTCCCAATTTTCTGCCATGGTCCTGCTGGTATGTCAGTTATTATCATGGGTTCCTTTGTCTGCTTTGCGTGGTGTTTCAAACAGGTCTCATCCAGTCAAAGTGTCAGCATTTATTCCTGGCCAATAAACAGCAGTTCTGGCCCTTCTGTTGCATTTTTCCATTCTAAGGTGCCCCTCATGCACCCTTTTCACCACTTCTTGTTGCAAAGATTGAGGAATAAACATCCTGCTCTGTCTAAGTAGAAACACGTTGACAATACTCAGCTCGGCTCTGATGTTGTAGTGTAGCTGACATTCACCTCTAGGCCACCTTCATTCAGATTCTTGATGACCTTCTGTAGAACTGTGTCCTTTTCTGTTTCAGCTGCAATCGGCTTTGATTTCATGTCCGAAATGGGAAGAGATTCAGTGGAGATTCATATCTGTCTCTGTGGAACTCTTGTGTGCTTCACTCTGTGTCATTACCCTGGATAGCGCATCAGCTAACCCAATAGGTTTCCCTGGTGTGTATACCCCCTTTACCAGGCTTAAGTTTTCATGTGCTTTGTCACCAAGCAGTGATTCATGTCCACCTGAGACTACTGCAAACCTGAGGTGGTGCTCTTTATCTTTAACTTTCACCTTGAGTTTACATGTACATTTCATATTGATGCTCTATCCATTGTAGGCTTTGCACTGTACAGGATTTGCATGGATGTATGGCTTTATCTTAATTGCCCCTGTGTCCAGCTTGAAAGGAATATTTGTTCAATTTGTATGCAATGACATAGTCCACCTATCTTGATCAACTCTGTTATGTTTCGCTGTTCAGTCTGTTGGTTTATAATCTTTCTGGACTACCATGCCAACGAAAAGTGTATCACTGAGGACAGTTTCACTTATGTTTTATTTCCCTTTCGAAAAACATTGCTTTGCCTAATGATTCTGCCCTTTACACTTAGAACAGACTTTTCCATTGGCGGGGCATTGTTTTGGTGCATGTTTCCACTTGAATGTGTCGCAATCTTTTTGTTGTTCTCTGTATCTCATTTTTTTTGTATATGTGTGTGGAAACACATTGCAGCTATGGCTAGGCCTTCGGTTTCAATGGCTTTTGCACTCTCACTGAACTTTTTTTGCATGCTGCAGAGCTCATTCACTGGCGTGGCATATCTTCACAGCTCCAGCTAAGGTAAGCCCTGTCTCACACAGGAACCTCTCTCTCACTTTCTTTTCAATAATCCCAAACACAATTTGATCATGGATTATTGAATCTTGCAGTGATACAAATTGCATGTTCTTGTTTTTAATTTCAAGTCCATTTAGAAAAATATCAAAGCTCTCTCCCTGATGCTGCATACATGAGCAAAGCATATAGCTCTCAAACATTTCATTTTTCTTTGGTGAACAGTGTTCATCAAAATCTCAATAACCTTGTCAAACCTGCCCTGGTCAGCTGTCTTGGCAGAAACAAATGTGTTGAAAACCTCTAGGTGCTTAAGGTCCCGACATGGTAAGTAGCAGTGCAATCTTCCGTGCATCAGGTTTGCTATCGAGTCCAATGGCTTACAAGTACACCGTGAATCTTTGTTTCCACTCACGGTTGACATTTCCATTCCAATTTACAGCATCAGGATCCCTCATACTTTCCTTTTCTCTGCTGCTATCAATTGATACACACTCTGTACACTCCTGGTGTTTCTTCCACTTCTGGTACCATGGACACTCCTAGTTCATTTTTATTTTAATAAAGAAACTTGGGTTCTTATAAAACAACTATATTTTATTAGCTATAGAATCAAGACCGTTTGGAGGCATCCATCTTGAATCCAACTGAAGCTGCCACCAAACTAATCTCTGACTCTTTCTAGTGGTCAGGAGGATCACTCGCACTCTATCACTACAGGGTTATGAGTGGAAAGAAAAAGTTTGAAAACCACTGCTGTAGAAGGACAAATCTAGCCATGTTTTTCAGTAAACTTGGTTTAATTCTCTTTTTGTTCGGGCATCTGCCTACATTTTGTTCATACCTTTAAAAAGGGTTCAAGCCTGAAATGCTAGTTATGTATCGTTACCTTTACTATATATTCTATTTGACCTGCTGAGTTTCTCCAGCATAATGTTTTTTACTTCAATCACAGTGTCTTAAAACTCCTGTGTTTTACATTTAATTCTCTTTCACGGTCTATTCTAAAATGTATTTTATTTCCTTTCATCTGAGCAAAGGAAAAACTATCTCCTTTACCTTCCCGACAGTAAAACTAACCTTATATTTAAGCATTTCTTGTTCAACACAATAACAATATTTGATTGTGTAGATAAAATCTATTCAGCTTCAGAAAACATGCATATACAGGAAATCAAAGTTGAAAGAATTGTACAAGATCTTTTGGTTAAGACTTGCCTCTACTCACTTTATCACATAGCTCTTCAAATGTGCAGTCTGCCACGGATCCACAAGCTTTGCTCAATCTGAGCTCTCTACCTTGTACTTTCAAAATCCTTGGTCTTGTTACTATGGAATCACAAACAAAGAATCGGCCTTTGCTGGATAATTACTATAAAATTTATCTCTTATACCTTGGAAATGCATGGTTTCACGAATAATAGCAGATGATTCAACACAGAAATTAGACAAAATACTGATACAATGACAACCACTTGAATATGGCATCAACCCGTACACAGCAATGGAACTTACTAATTGGTCAGTGGAGATTGGGCATTGTGTTCTAAATGTATTCTCTTTCAAGAGAAATTAACTTACGTACTATCATTTTGTTTCTGAGCCAGCTCATCAAATAGCTTATCCATGACAGCCTCCACATCAGCTTCACTTGTACTACAGTGAAAAGAATAATGGAATATGAAATTAATAACACTTGAAGCCAACATCAAACAGCTGCCCGTGCTCGCTTAGCTTTTTGCCCATCAAAAAAGAACAGGATGTTATGCTGTAAATACAAACATTAGATTTATAATACACTTTAAAGCTTGGAATATTAACTCTCAGGTAGATCATTCTATCTTATTTGCATACACTGAAAGACTTCTGTGACTGAAACCTAAGCCAGTAATGAGGCAATACAGATGAACCAAATCCATTAATGCTATGTGCTTACAATGAGAAGAAAGGACCATGGGTTTCTCTTGCATGCAAAACAAGAGCAAGAGAACAGATCAGTTATTCTTCTGAAGAAACAGCTTTTGAAAATGTACTGAAATAGTATATCATTCAGACAAAATTTGGCTAAGTACCTTGTTATAAAAGTCAAATTAAAGCAGTGTGTTGAAATAGCATGTTACTACAAGCTTATAAAATATTATGAGTGGATGTATACAGATTTCAAATAAGAAATCAACTAACTGGGGTTCTTCAGAGCTGCATTCTTATTTACAAGATAGTGTGGAACAAAATCTCTTCCAAGTGCTTGGAAATGTTAAATAAATTTGATCAGAATCTTTTCTCATGAAAATCTTACAAAAGCATTTAAAATGGACAGAACATTAAGGGGAGTTTTTAATTAAAGAACAGTTTCAAACATATTTTAAAAATTAAATGATGAAAACACCTTAAGGCAATTGGGAGTATTAAATGCTATGCCTTTTTCTATAGCAAAGGTGCTGGATAATTTTTTTTAAAATTTTTTATTTACTGCGCAGTATGAGACAATTCCAGCCATTTAAACCCATGCCTCCCAAATTAACCCACAACTCCTTATGTTTTGAAGGGTAGGAGGAAACCTGAATACCTGGGGAAAACCCTTGCGGACACGGGGAGATATACAAACTCCTCACAGACAGCACTGGATTTGAAACCGGGTTTCTGACACTCCAATAGTGTTGCGCTAACCATGCATATCTCTGTATCTGCAGAAGTCAACAGAATCAGTGAACTGTTAATAATTGTAACCTATAATTAATATAGACTAAAATATTAGTTTAACAATTCATAGTATTTCATTCAAATTTTATTTATTGGCTTTAACAATGTGTCTGATCAAAATTTTTAGATTTATATGTGTGTGTGTGTGTGTGTGTGTGTGTGTGTGTGTGTGTGTGTGTGTGTGTGTGTGTGTGTGGGTGTGTGTGTGTATGTGTGTGTGTGTGTGCCTCAGACAATTATTTCAAAATGTTCTGATTTTTAACAATGTGTTTACTTTTTCAACTTCTTCCTTTATCCCATATGCATATCCCAATCTTCAACTTTTCTTTACAGAATTTTCAAAAAATTAATTCCAAAATATTTTCATTACTTACTTTGCCATCCTTAAGAATTCTAATGTCATAAACTGTGTATCTGTTTAATGATATCACTGTTGCTGGACGGCCAGGGCTGCTCTGCAACTGGTGCCACAACATGGACCTGATTAAATTCTGTGAGTAGATTTCTTTAGATTATACTAGACTTGATAAATCCAGTTTCGTCAAGTTTTATTATTTTTGGTACACAGACAGCCAATCTGTTTGCTCATAGTTTTGCTATTATTTGATTCCACCTGCATTGAATTCGCCCATCGTTATTGAATGAAGATCTACCGGGACCAATGCCTGAAGAGGGCGCACAAAATCAGTGAACCGGTGCAGACTCGAAAGGCCAACATGGCCTGTTTCCGCTCCGTAAATGGTTCTATGGTTATATGATGCCATTAAAGCATGGAAATGGGCTACCAGGTGAAATAATTAAACAATTTTTGGATAGTATTGATCTAGTAAATCTCAAACATTGTTCACTATATTTCTACCTTCATCTGGGACAAATAAAGAATATCAACTTAGTCCATACACAATTTAATTTTGTTGCAGTGATTTGTGTGATTTATCTGTTCCAATCTTACAACACTATTGGAATACAAAACTAGTATCTGTGACACAAGGTAGAAAACTGTTGTTTACAAAAAGGCAGGATTAATCCGACCCCACTAGCTGTAGAACACAGAGAGTGGTGGGTGCATTGAATGTGCTGCCGGTAATGGTGGTGGGGGCAGGTATAGTAGGATCTTAGATAGGTACATGAATCTGAGAAAAAAATACTGGGTTATGCAGTAGGGAAATTCTATGCAGTTGTTAGAGTACCATATTGGACACCATATAGGACCCACTGGCATATAGGACCCTACCCCCCCCCCCCCCCCCCCTTTTTTAGTGTGAGATTTCAGGAAATATTTGTTTTAGTGTATTTACCTTCACTCCCCTCGATGGAAACCTTCCAGCCTTGCATGGCTGAGATGCCAAAGCCTTCTCACACAGGGCAACGGGCAGGGTTCATGCCCACTGTCATGGGAACACATGCAAAGATCTCCTGCTTTGAGGGGAACGTTGGGCTTCAGTGATCAGGCTCCACGCTGAGCCTTAGTTCGAAAAAGTTTCCCGCGCTCTCCCTCCCTTCCATTGCTCACACTCTCTCCCAGAGTGCTTTGATGGCAATGCTAGGCCCCAATGATCAGTCTTTGTTCGATGAGCATGGCCCCCCTGAACAGATTGAATGAGGCACAGGGACGACTCGACAGGCTGCTCGCTCACTGCCACACGCCCCTGTACCTCATTCAATTTGTTGAACAAAGCTTGATCATCGAGGCCCAGCACACCCCTCAAAGCACTGTAGGAGAGAGCAAGTGATGGGAGGGGGAGAGAGAGAGTGGGTGGGTGAGAAGGAGGGAGAGGGCGACATTTCTTGCCGGGGTAAATGAGCGGCAGCAGCAACTCTAGAAAGCATAGGTGAGTAGCTTGAGCACTTTCCTCCTGTTGCCATCTTGTGGGTGAAAGCCTCCACTCGACGCCCAAAATGGCAAAATCAAAATGACAGGACCAAAATGTCACCTTTGTGTATAGGACCCAGGGTGGCTTTTGAGGCAGTTTTTTGGGGGGAAAAAAAGTGGGGACCTATATGCCGTCAAATTAGGTTGGCACAACACTATAGGCTGAAGGGTCTGTACTGTGCTGTAGATTTCTATGTTCTATAACCAGAGAAAAAGACCAAGTTCACTCATCCTAACCTCATAAAGCATGCTCTCCAATCCATGCACCCTCCTTGTAAATCTTCTCTGCACCCCTCTATAGCATCCACATCCTTCCTGTTCTGAAGTGACCAGAACTGAACACAATATTCCAATTGGGGTCTAACTAGGGTCTTATATAGCAGCAAGTTATAGGTAATTACAGCTGATTCAGCCTACTTTCTGTCATCAGCAGGTTACAGAAAGCTTCATCAGTATGTTGCCAATAACCAACCCACTGATGCCCAGTTTGAGTTTATCCAGGACCATTCAACTCCAAAGTTCATTGCAGCTGTCATCCAAAAGTGCATCCAAAATTTAATTCGAGCACTGAGGTAAGATGACGTGAATCCAAAAGTGCATCCAAAATTTAATTCAAGCACTGAGATAAGATGACATGAAAGCAGCATTTGTCCAAGTGCGGTATCAACAAGCCCCTGTAAAACTGAAGCTAGTGGACATCCAAGGGAAAATACTCCAATAGTTGGGTTCATGATTGCATAGAGGAAGGTGGTTGTGATAAGAAGGCAAATGAGACTGTTGATGACATAATCTGAAAGATGGTTGTGTTTTTTAAAATTTTACTTAAAAGTTTTCCACATACCAAGTACAAAATATGGCAATTAATTATTAAATATCAAATCTATTACATGATATAAACCCCAACCCCCTCCCCCACTAAACTTACCCCGAAAGAAGAAAGGAAAAGAAGGGGAAAAAGAAATGAAATATATTAAAAAACAAAAGTAAAGAAAAATAAGAAACTAGAATAGAAACCAGGTTCCCAGAAGCACCCTCTCTCCAGATGGAGTTAATCATTTATAACTTTCAATACTTTAAAGGAGGTTAACCAAGTTCGAGGCTTAAGGAAGAGGTCTATAAATTAATTAATTCCCTCAATTCTTAAGTACGGCGCCAAATTTTCAAAAATACATCATACTTATTTCTCAAATTATAAGTGATCTTCTGCAAAGGAACACAGCTATGTATTTCTGCATTTCAACGTTCCATACCTAAGTGGATATCTGATTTCCATGTCACTGCTATACATTTTCTTGCTACTGTTAAAGCAATCTTTAAAATTTGTTTTTGACAGGTAGATAGTTTCAATTTTGGTCTTATGCCTCAATATTTCCTAATACAAATAACATTGGAGTTTGTGGAAAATTAATTTCTATTACCTGTTCTAAATAAATCACCAAATTTGACCAAAAAGGTCTCACCTTGGAGCAGGACCAAAGTGGAGTGTAAAAGAGTACCTACCTCCTGACCACATCTAAAATATTGATCAGATAAATCTGACTTCAATTTATTTAGCTTTTGTGGAGCAAGATATAGTTGATATAAAAAATTATATTGAACTAACCTATATCTAACATTATAGTATTTGTCATGCTATCCTGACACAACTCTGACCAGTTTATTTAATCAATATTAACATTTAAATCTGTCTCCTAATGCTGTCTGGACCTATGTAGCCCCTATTTAATAGTTCCAATCTGCAATAAAATATACATAGTAGATATATTAAGAAATTTATTTCAGCTATCTATTTCCGCATCGCCACATTTTGATAATAACAATATTGGACCCAATTTATCTCTTAGATAGCCTATAATTGATAGTACCCCATTTTTAAAAATTGATCAAATGTCATGAAGTTTCTTCCCACAAAGCAATCTTCTACATATCTAATTCCTTTCCGAAACCAAATATTTAAAATTTGATTATCCATTGAAAAAGGAATAAGTCAATTTTGCAGAGGCATTTTAGATCAGAGACCACTCCTCATTCCAAATTATGGTTATTGAAGTCGATCATCTTAGCCCCAGACCATCACTACAACAGCTTTCAAGGAAGTGTTCTAGGCCCATCCTTCTTCTGCAGCTTTATCAACAAATGCCACATATTTAGTTTAAGTTGGCATCATGTTCAGCATGGGTCAAAAGGCCAGTTCCTTTGTGGGACCTTTCCATGTTCTACATTCATCCTTCTAACACATCCGGTGTGTTGGACTATGAGTGCAGAATGTTCATTTCCACTCAGACATTTTTACAAATGCATCAGTCCATGCCTGTGTGCAGTAACACCCAGACAACATGATGGAATGGCAGAGTGGACTTGATGGGCCAAATGGGCCACTTCTGCTGCTATAGCTTATAATCTAACAATCAGGAATGGGCAAATGTACCATATGCACCACCAAAGTACCACACAATGAATTATCTTGAACAAGGGAGTCTCTGACCATCTACCTTTGACATTCAATGGCAACACCATCATTGAATTCCTCATCATCACTATCCTGGGGATTATCAATGAGAAATAATCGCTGGTCTGGTGAGAAACTCAACAGAATCACCCACCTAAATACGGTAGTGATAAGAAAAACATTTCCCCATCAAGATGGATAAATACAGCAGACCACCTCTTGCATATTCTCTGTCAAGTCACACACTTTGCTGATGTGGAAATATATTGCCACTCCTTCACCATCACTAGGTCTAAATCCATGAACATGACTGTGGGATAAGACCATAAGATAAAGGAGCAGAAGTAGGCCACTCAGCCCATCAAGTCTGCCCCATCATTCTATCATGAGCTGATCCATTCTCCTACAGTCATACTCCCCTGCCTTCTCCTCATAGCCCTTAATATTCTGACTATACAGATAGTTATCAATCCCCACCCTAAATACACCTAACGATGACTCCCATAGAAAATTCTAGAGGTTTACTACTCCCTGGCTGAAGGAAATTTCTCCACATCTCTGTTTTAAATGAGCCCCCTTCAATCTTGAAGTTGTGCCCTCTTGTTCTTTTCTCCCCCATCATGTCCAGGCCTTTCAAGATTCAAAATGTTTCTATGAGGTCCCCGTTCATTATTCTGAACTACAAGGAGTAAAGTCCAAGAGCCATCAAATGTTCCTCATATGTTAATCCCTTCATTCCAGGAATCATTCTTGTGATTCTTCTTTAAACCCTCTAACAATGTGGATACATCCCTTTTTAATAAAGAGCCCAAAACTGTAATCCATACTCGAGGTGAGTCTCACCAGAGCCTTATAAAGTTTAACATGGCATTCGTGCACTTGTATGTTATTCCCACAGATATGAATGCCAGCATTGCATCTGCCTTCTTCACCACTAACTCAGTCTGGATGCTAACCTTTAGGGTATCCTGCACAAGGACTCCCCAAGTCTCTTTGCGCTTCCAAATTTTGAATTTTCTCTCCATCTAAATAATAGTCTGTCCCTTTCTTCCTTCTACCAAAGTGCATGACTGTACACTTTCCAACATTGTATTTTACTGGCCACATCTTTGCCCATTATCCTAATTTATCTAAGTCTCTCTGCAGCCTCTCCGTTTCCTCTTCACTAACTGCCCTCTCCACTTATCTTTGTAACATCTGCAAACTTAGCCACAAAGCCATTTATTCTGCAATGCAAATCATCAACATGAAACATAAAAGAAGTGGCCCCCAACACTGACCCCTGCAGAATGCCAGTGGTAAGCAGTAGCCAACCAGAATAGGATCCCTTTATTCCCATTCTCTGTTTCCTGCAGATTAGCCAATGTTAGGATCTTTAATGTAATTCACGGGGTCTCATTTTGTGAAGCAGCCTCATGTGCGGCACCTTGTCAAAGGCCTTTTGAAAATCCAAATATATAACATCTACTGCATCTCCTTTGTCTCACCTGTTTGCGCTTTCCTCAAATAAATTGCAGCAGAATTGTCAGACAAGAGTTTCTCTTGGAAAACCATGCTGATTTTGGCCTCCTATGACCTCATCCTTGACAACTGACTCCAACAACTTGCAAACCTCTAATGCCAGTTTAACAGGTCCATAATTTCCTTTCTGCTGCCTCCCTCCATTTTTAAATAGGAGTGATCTTTGCAATTTTCCACTCCTCCAGAACCTTCCCAGAATCTATTGATTCTTGGAAGATCATTACAATCTATACAGCTACCTCTTTCAGAACCTGAAGGCGCATTCCATCTGGAGACTTCTCTAACCTTAGAACATTCAGCTTCCCAAGTACCTTCTCTCTGGTGATTGTGACTGCACTTACCTCTCTTCCCAGACACCCCTGAAAGTCAGGTATACTGTCAATGTCTGCCCTTAGTGAAGATTGATGCAAAATACTAATTTGGCTCTTCTGCCCTCTCCTTGTCTCCCATTATAATATCTTCAGTGACATTTTCTTTTGGTTCTATATCTACACTCACCTCTTTTTTACTCTGAATATACTTTTAAAAGCTTTAGGTATCCTTTCTTCTTAATGACCTTCTTAGTTGCCTTCTGTACGCTTTTTAAGTTTCCCAGTCCTCTACTTTCGCACCAACTTTTGCTTCCTTGTATGTTCTTTCTTTTGCTTTTAATTTGGCTTTGACTTCTTTGTCAGCCACAGATGTGACAATTTTCCATTCAAATATTTCTTACTTTGAGAATATACCTGTCCTGCACCTTCCTTATTTCTCACATAAACTCCAGTCATTGCTGTTCTGCCATCCCCCCCATGCTTGTGTGCCTTTCCAATCAACTTTGGCCAGTTTCTGTAGACCCCTTTATTCCACTAGTATACTGACACATCTGATTTTAGTTTCTTCCTCTCAAACTTCAGAGCAAAGTCTATCATATTATGATCACTGCCTCCTAAGGGTTCTCTTATCTTCAGCTCCCTTATCAACTCTGGTTTAATTACACAATACCCAACCTAGACTTGCTATTTCCCTAGTCAGCTCAGCCACACACTATTCTTAGAAGCCATCCTGAATGCATTTTATAAATTGCCTCTCTTAGGATCCAGCATTAACCTGGTTTTCCCAACCAAAATGTGTATTGAAATCCCTCATGACTACTGTAACATTACCCTTTTTGCATGCCTTCTCCATCTCCACATCCTGGCTACTGGAGGCCTGTAAACAACTCCCATCAGGGACTTTTTC
This sequence comes from Narcine bancroftii, assembly GCF_036971445.1. Classification (NCBI taxonomy): domain Eukaryota; kingdom Metazoa; phylum Chordata; class Chondrichthyes; order Torpediniformes; family Narcinidae; genus Narcine; species Narcine bancroftii. The sequence continues at coordinate 224,248,191 of NC_091474.1, read as the reverse complement.
CCTCTACAATTTCTTAATTCTAACCACAGGGATTCTATATCTTCTTATCCAATGTCTCCTCTCTCCAACAGAACTACCCTACCCCACTCTCCTTCCGATACACTGTGTATCCATGGATATTTAGTCCATAGATGTGATCTTTCAGCCACGACACAGTGAAGACCACACTGTCATACCTGCCAACTTCTAGCTGTGCTACAAGATCATCAACTTTAATTCTTATATTGCGGCCAATTAAATACAAGTGTTAAATTCTCGAGTCTTGATCTTGTCTATAGATCTGGTCCGCTAAGTATTGAACCCCGCCCGCGCCCCCCCCCCCAACCATCAATATAGGTCTCCTCTTCTCCACCCATCCCTTCTGATCTGAGGGTCAGACTCTGTAACAAAGGCCTGACCACTACAACTTGTCCCTTGTAGATCATCTTCACTAGATTCCCTTCACTAGGTGATTGCAGTACTTCAAAATGACTTGCTAACGCTTCATCATTGGTAATTAAGGAGGGTAATAAATGCTGATTTGTAGCAGCATCCAGATCTTAAATTTAAAAAAAATTAAATTAAATTTTATTTTATTTACAACACAGTAGAAGCTGATTCCGGCCACTTAAACCTGTACTGCCCAATTGCACCCAAATTAACCTACAACCCTGTACATTTTGAAAGGTGACAGGAAACCAGAGCATCTGGAGAAAACCCACACAGACACGTGGAGAACATACAAACTCTTTACGGACAATGCTGAATTTGAACCCAGATCGCTGGTGCTGTATTAGCGTCACGCTAATCGCTATGCTAACTGTGCCACCCTGAAGAAAAGAACACATTAAGCTTTAAATTCTAAACACAAACCATTCTGTTATCCAAGAGACTTGCTGGGACATTTCTTTTTTAAAAAAGCAAACATTTATTTTTCTTGTACAAGTAACAATTATAAACTAGCAATGCAGGTCAATAATTAGAAAATAACCTCCAGAGAAAATAAGTGGATATAGTTTCAGTGATTTGGTGCAGATACTAATGGGACAAGACCAAAATAGAGTGGTATGATAACGATAGTCAAACTGAGAGCTGACTTAAGGCCATTGTCTGCATCTTTTGATTTAATGAATGTTATTACCGGTAAATGCCTTTAATGTCAATAAATCAGCAAATACATTTCTGCTTATAGGAAATTCACATCAAACATCATGCTTACTAAACATTACAGAACACTGCTTTATGGCTGACAACTTCTTAACCATTCTAAGATCAATCTGTCAGGGACTTGGTTTTCATATGTGTTATCATCCCAAATTATTTACTTTCCTTTGTTTTAATATTTTAATTTCTCTGAAGTACTGGTTTTTGGCTTCACTCTCATTTTCACTTGTGGGAAGATATCGTGCTTGAATCTCGGTCAGTTCTTCTTTGAAAATTTCCCATGGTTTGTCCACTGCCTTGTTTGACATTTTCCTTTTCAATTTGTTTGGCGAGTTCCTTTTGCATCTCGTTAAACTGGCTTCTTTCCAGTCAAAAACATTTAACTTTTTCAACTCCATTTCCTTTCCAGTCACCATATTGAACTGAATTATTCGTCATGATTTCCTACATGTTCTCCAAGATTATCTAATTGTCTCAATTAATTTCCCACAATTAGACTAGACTTTGGCACTTTCCTTATTGGAAAAATGAATATTCTGGGCATATTGAGGAGCCCTTCGGTTTTGCCACATGCCTTGCTTTCCCTCCTTTGAACATAAGCAAGCATTTTTCTTTTTGGTTGGTATATATGGGTGGCACAACATTATGGACTGAAGGGCCTGTACAGTGCTCTATTATTCTATGGTCTAAAAGCATAACAAAAATAAGAGCAGGAGCGAGCCACTAAGCCCCATAAGCTTGGAAAATAAATAAGACTGCAGCTGCTGGAATCTGAAACAAAAACAAAAAAGATGGAAGAACTCAGCCAGTCAAGCAGCTTCTGTGGAAAGAGAAACCAGTTACCGCTTCACATCAAAGACCTTTAATCAGAAGGCCCCTCAGGTCTGTTGCACTTTTCAATACGATCATGGCTGAACTGCCCCAGATACAAAGTGTTCTGTGCCCATTCCACACAGCCCTCAATCCACTCCTCTTATAAGACATTTATCTACTTCCCCTTTAAATACTCTCATTGATCTAGTCTTGATTTTGTATCTTGATCTTGTAGTGGAAACATTTCAACATCCATCCTATAATGTCCCCACAAGATCTTTTCTTCATCTGGGCAATCATTTGGGGAAACACGCATCTCTACTGTGGATAGGAACAAAGAGGTAACCTGTATCTCTTTCTGCTGATTTATACTGTAAGCTCATTATCAACTTTTATTTGAACCTTCACATATCAGCATAAATAATTTTAATCTTTATTGTCACTAAAATTCCTTCCTTGTACAAAATATATTCTTTATTTCTTTATTAAAATCAGATGAATTACAATCAGCTAAGTTCAACATAACCAAAAGTACCCTGTTCAAACCACTATAACGGTGTACAAGAGAAATTGCATCCAAAAATGAGGCTGATATATTCCTTTGTTTTAATGAGATTTTATTCATTTAATTCAATTCTACTGACAATGTAAAATTAACCCCAATGTCACTTAATAGTCTCAGACAAAAAAGACACACACATACACAAATGTTAGACCATACTGCTTTTATCTTTTTATAGCAACATTATTTCTAAGACTTGCCAGAGGGAGGGAAGAAAAAAAATGCAATCTTTAGATGCACTGTGCAAGATTTTAATTCTAACTAACAAATACTCCTTAACTCTAAAGCAATGTTGTTAATTTATTCCTACATCACTGGAACATGCTGTGGCCAGAAAACAAATCTCTGCTGTTTTTGGATAAAATGCTTCCAAAGCAAAATATGCCACCGATTGCCCTGTAATGTAAATACTGATTTTAATGTTTAGAAACTAAAAGTATTAATTTGTGATAAACATTAGTAAGTTATTGTTGTCCTTTGATTTTGAATACACATACACCAACTTAATGTTCTCAATCAGAATTGTTTACAACATCCCATAAAAAGGAACATTCAGATGTTACTCATGTCATGTTGTCCCTTGTTCTAAGAATATTTTAAATCATGTTGAAATAGAGGAATTGGAGAAAATTAAGATCAGAGGTTAGATTAGAAGTTTATGTAAATAATTTCTTAAATGTAAACATTTTAAAATTTAGACATACAGCACGATAACAAGCCCTTTTGGCCTATGGGCCCGTGCCACCAAATTACACCCATTTGACCTACAACCCCGGTTCATTTTGAACAGTGGGAGGAAATCGAAACAAGTGGAGGAAACCCACACAGATACAGGGAGAATGTATAAACTCCTTACGGACAACAAATCCCAGCCCCTGGTGCTATAACAGCGTTATGCTAGCCGTTACCGTGCCGCCCTTTTGAGAGGTCCATCTTTAGAAATTATTTTCAGAAAGACGTGTGTCACTTATTATCTTCCAATATTCTGTCCCTGCTTTGCAGCAACGGCGGTAACTGTTCCAAACATTGCCATTAAATGGTGGCCACAAGAGGTTTTCAGCCCAACAATCACAACCACACATTGTATTCATACAGGTTTTTAAATGCAGCACAACACCAAGATGTTTCCTGAACAAATATTCAAATAAAGTTTGACAAGCCACACTGAGCTTAATTCACAATCCCCATTTCTCTAATTTTTAAAATTATAAACAAACAGCATAGGAACAGGCCATTTCAGGCCTTGAGTCTGTGCCGCCAATTAACCTAGGCCCTGGTATGTTTCGAACAGTGGGAGGAAACCGGAGCCCCACATAGATACAGGACATACAAACCTTGTCCCAATTGCTGGCGTGGTAAAGGCATTGTGCTAACCACTATACCAACGGTGCCACCCAAAAATATATAACTTTTACAGCATTGCTAGAAATTTGATCTTCCTGTTTATCATGTTTACTACATGATGCTGATTAAATATTGAGATTTTAAAAATCCCGCCCTCACAACTATTAAGGAAGTCAGAGAAAGAAATTCAAGAATATTCTTAAAAGCTTCTTGAAAAAAATGTAACAATTGATACATAATACTTGGCTCATGCCCCTTAAAATGGAGAACCACTTGGGATGAGACTGAGAAGCTTGAGCTCATTCAACTAGAGCACAAAGGCCCAGTGCAAGCCACCTAATCAGTGGTGTGGTAGAGGTGAGTTCCACAAGAAAGTGTTAAAATATGACTTGTAAATTTTTATACATAGAACATTTAGCACAGGACATGACCAAGACTCTATACAGTTCATGGCAATCTTTTACAAGGACAATTCAGTTGGTCCAATGTCCCAGCTCTTTCCTCAGTTTAAGTTGTCATCAGAGGTCATGATAATAAATGTGAACTTGATTGAATTGGATTATGCAACTCTCTCAGAAAAGATCAAAATAACCCAGTCTATGGTTGGGGGGGGGGGGGGGGGGTAGAGAAGTGGGGAAGATAGCTTTCCATGTCTGAATCATTCATGTCCAAAAATTTATTTTCCAAATTACTCCTTAATTTGAGGACATCCAAGAAGTCTGCTACCTCTGTCCGTTCCACTAACCGTCCGTTCCACTAACCATGACTTCAAATCTAAGGAGGATTGTATATGGCAAAAATACCTTGGAAAGTAAATTTGCTGCCATGATTACTTGAGGCATAATTCAGGCATAATTACAAAACTGTAAATAAGCTATCTTTGTAATGACCAGTGTCATTGTGTCACTGTTAAGAACAATTGGATTCAGCCTCAACCAGTTGACAGAAAGAAGGATGGAGGTGTTTAGGAAACATAATTTGCTGTAGGTCTCAAAGGTAATAAAAGATATCATGGTTTTCTTGATTAGTACTCTTCAGTATTCTTCTTTTCTAATTTTTTTTTAATACATTGCAGCTAGGAATATTAAATTCCCAATCCTGCTTGAGCCAAGTTTCAGTTAAAGTCACTAAAATAAACCACAAACATTGTCTAGTGAACAGTTTGACTTGTGGAATGCTTCCTGCAGTCAGAGGTTCCAATGATAAATTTCAACAGCTACCATCAAAACTAAACAAAACAAACATTAAACTGAACGATACCATTCTTTTTCCGGAGATTCTTTTAAACTTTTACAATTCTATAATTTTATTAAAACAAATTGCAAGTGTAATTGGCCATTACATAGCTTCCCGAAAATGGATAGCTAATGACATGCTTGCTTTCATCAATCAAGGCATTGAGTAGGAAAGACGGGGGATGTCATGCCACATTTGTACAAATGTTGGTTAGGCTGCACCAGGAGTATTGTGTGCAGTTATGGTCACCACACCAGAGAAAGAACATAATTAAGATATAGAGGATACAGAAAAGATTAATGTTGAATAATAAATGTTTGGCGGGATATTTTCACAACACCAATAATAATGCAAATAAGTGCAACAAAGAATTAAACTAATCGTTACTACAATCAATATCCCATGTGTGAACCAGATCCCTAATCCAGAAAACCAATGGCACAAAATCCCATTATCGCACACAGGATATCTGTTTGGATAATTTATTCCGTGATGTGATTCACCAGATTGGTAATATTCTCAGAATTATCAGGAATGCAAGTACAACACAGTTGGCGCAGCGGTTAGCACAATGCTGTTATAGCACCAATGATCGAGACCAGGGATCGAATCCCATGCTGCCTGTAGGGAGTTTGTATATTCTCCCTGTGTCTGCATGGGTTTTCCCTGGGGGCTCTGATTTCCTCCCACAGTTCAAAACATACTGGGGGGGTTGTAGGATAATAGGGTGTAAATTGGGTGGCACAGACTTTTGTGCCCCAACGGCCTGTTACCATGCTGTATGTCTAATTTTCTTTTAAACAAATTAAACTAAAAAATTTTATCAACGAATTAAAGCTACTTACAGCTGCAACTACAAAGTACGACTTATTGGATTAATAAAATGGTAATTCAAAATATCATCGGTTTCTGTTGTGACAGATTATGTTACATTTTATATTATGTATAGATATGTTTTAAAGGAGATAAATTGTGGCAGGATTTTTTAGTTAGGTCACAAAAAGATACCAACACTTCAACACAGATCTCATTTGAAATGCCAGAGCTCTGCTCAAGCCAGACAGACAAGGCTCCAAGTGCCTTTACAAAAACTTTGAAGAATACCTATAAGGACTTCACAAGTAGGTGTTAATTGGACATACTGTGGAGTAATGGATTATTGATTTGGAAAGCAACAGATGAATGAACTCGAAGATTAGGTCCAGTTTGGCAGTCTGTCTGAATGCAGTTTGCTGTTCTAGGAAGGTCAAGTGGCTTTGCAAGTAGAGAGAGTTAAACAGGCTTTTCTCTGAGAGAGTGAGAGTGAGTGAGAGAGAGAGAGAATTAAGTTCTAAAGTCCAGCAGGAGCAGCTAGGACTGGAACATGACAAGCTGGCAAATTTGTGGAAAAACCCCATTTTGAAGATGGGTTGTGAGTTCTTAGTTCAGCCTGTTCAAAGCCCTTGTAGTCCATACTGTATAATGTTTCACTTGAAATAAGAGAAACAAAAAGGAATTCTGTGGTGACCTGAAAGAAAGAGGGAAAACCCTGATGGGACAGGTTTCTTCAGCAAGACACTGAAGTGGCTGATTGGAAGGAATCAGTTTGTGTCCAACAAGCAACAAATCTCTCTCTGAAAACCGACAAGAACCTTCCTGAGCGGTAACCATTTACATTTCAAGCACCAAAGCCTGGTGAAGATTCATAAATGTTAGATTCTGTGCACAGTAAAAGAATTGCCTGATACCAGTGAACTTGGAGAAGTGAGATTGGACTGTGAATTAAAGAACCTTTCTGAACATCTATACAGACATGTGCTTGGAATAAGAAGGGGATTAAGTTAAGTTAATAGTAATAATTTAAAGTGTGATCCTGTTTACATGTTTAAAGATAATTAAAAGCAACTTTTGTTTAAGTAACCAGTTGTCTTGGTGAATTTCTATTGCTGCTGTGTTTTGGGGTCCTCTGGGCTCATAACAAGATCATTCATAAGATGTATGTAGGGGACAACATCTCCTAAATAGCATGACCCAGTCGAATTGCATGGGTGCCAAGGTATGCTCTCAACCCACAAATGAAATAAGTAAAATTTTATGCAGTTCCCATCCATATTGATGCACTAGTTCTTTCCCAAGGAAGTTGGCTTGTTTTATTAATTAATGATAAGATCCCTTTTTGTTGTAGATTCTACCCATCTCCAGTTGCTCTCACAATCACTATTACCAACAATATTTCCACCCTGAACTGTTTGCACAAAGCAAACATTTCCTTTACTGGGGTGTCCTAATTCTACGAATAGAGGGCGTTTAGATCTGTTATAATGAGGTTGGTATCATTTCTGGCTGATTGTATGAAGGCATGCAATTGAGACCCATTTCTGTAGCTCTGGGGTATTTGAGAGTTTCTCATTATGATTTTTGCATAATAGCCACATCGGATAAGTTGAATGGAACGAGCACAATGGGACCCAACCTTCCGTAAGGACTGAAAACTCATACATATCCAACAGCTACTACGGTTCTGTCTTTTAGCACACAAAGAAGTCATAAAGAGAAATGTATTCTTAGAATATCCTTTTTTACTCAGTTTAGTGTCAATTCCTGGGGAAAGCCTGGGGGCACTATATAATTTACCTCATGAACACCTTCTCCTAAAGGGAATAATTTATCATTTTCAACAATCTTGCTCCTCTCATTTTGCTTTTGAAATAAATGTCCATATGATTAATGTGACAATCACAAATTGAAGGGCCTCTTCATTTATCGGTTTACAGCATAACCTTGGCTCCTATACCACTGGACTGGGTCCTGCTATTTAGGATATGTTGTCCTTTACATACATCATGTGAATGATTCTGTCAATCTCCCACCTTTAGTCTAGAAACAAAAATCAAGGGAAATCAGTGCTGTTCAACAATCTCTCCTTTTGGAATGATCAGATTATCACACAAGATTAACAATCTGATCTATGTTTTAGAGCAGGTGGTCAATGAAACAGCAGAGGCCATAAAAATAGTAGATAGTAAGAACAGTTATTCAGTTACTCTCCAGAATAGGATAGCACTAGATTATTTGTTAGCAGAGAAGGGAGGCATTTGTGCTTTGATCAGCACAGAATGTTGTACTTACATTCCCAATAATTCTGAGAGTGTTATTGAATGAAGATCTACCGGGACCAATGTCTGAAGAGGGCGCACAAAATCAGTGAACCGGTGCGGACTCGAAAGGCCAACATGGCCTGTTTCAGCTCCATAAATGGTTATATGGTTATTACCAATCTGGTGAACCACATCAGGAAACAAGAGACTGTAGATATCCTCTGAGAGATGGTGAGGTAATTTGGGGCATTGATTTTCTGGATTAGGGACCTGGTTCACACACAGGATATTGATTGTAGTAACGATTATTTTCATTCTTTTTTATTTGAATATTTTATTTATTAATAATAATAATGCATATATTGAAACATACAAATAACAAATAGAACTCCATTAAACGTTTCAAAACAGGTAAATTATAATTACTCAATGACTTAGGGTTCCATCTATAAATAAACTGATCAAGCCTCTTCTCACCAATTTGAGATAATTCAGTATTGTTCCATATCAAATGTTTATCCATTTCAAACATCCTATTAATAAATTTCAATTGTGCCGCATCATAATAATTTTGAAAATTAGGGAGTTGCAAACCTCCAAATTTATATTTCCAAGTTAATTTTTGTAAAGATATCCTTCCACAGAAATTTCCTCACCAAAGCATTTAAATCCTTTAAATTTTTGAAGAATCTTACAAGGAATAGATTGAAATAAATACTGAATTCGAGAAAAAATGTTCATTTTAATACAATTAACTCTTCCTATTAATGTTATCAGTAAATCTTTCCATCGATTCAAATCATGTTTAATTTTAGACAATAATAGTAAATAATTTAATTCACATAAATGACATAATTATCATCTACCTTAACACCCAAGTACTTAATCTGATCTATCTGAATTTCACAATATGCTTACAAGAAGAATCCATTTCAGCCAATGACACAAGCTCACTCTTCTCCCACTTGATTTTATAACCTGATATCACACCATACTGTTCCAATCTATCATGTAAACACTTCAAAGAATTCTGAAGTTCTATTAAATATATCAAAACATTATCTGCAAATAAATTTATTTTAAATTAATCAGATTTCACCTTAATACTTTTAATATTACTATCTTGTCAACCAAATGCTGTGATTTCTTCTCTCCCCTTCCATTCTTCCTCTCCTTCTGGACTGGTGCAGGCTATTGAAAAAAACTTTCCTGTTTATTATCCGGTGAAGAATTAGCAAATATAAGAGCTTCAGCATCTTCATTAAAAAACTGAGATCGAAAGTCTCCATAAAAAACTTTAAGGATACCGAAAAACGATTAGTTTAATTCTTTGTTGAGCTATTTTTGGTGTTGTGAAAACATGGTGCCAAACACTTATTACTTACATTACGATGGTTAGTAACCAACATACTTCAACACTAGTTGAAATGGGAAGGGATTATAAACCAAATGAGACAGAAGAAGATAACTGTGTTGAAGCTGAAGACCTGCCAACGTGCCCATACCCTGTGGGTTATTATACCCCTTTCATAGAGAAACATCACCAAATTTGTCGAATGCAAACACTAAAGTGCAAGTAAAGAGGTAAATGAAAGAGACTGAGTGTGTTAATCCAAAGGATTAATGGAGATTGACAATTGACACCAAATCTGTGGAGGAAAGTCTGTGCTGACAGCTTTGACATTGACACTAACAAATGGTGAATAGCCAGTTTTAATACAGTATCTGTTCAGCGAGATATTATTTAGAAGTCAAGACTTAACTGAAGTCAAGGATGCTAACATTGGTTATTGACACATTATTCTTCAGATTACTTAGAAACTAAATTGTAGCCTTTACCGTAGTCAAGGATATTAACAATGGTTATTGACACTTTCTCCTTCATATTAGATAAAACTAAGACTTCAATAGAAAAACTGTAATAAAGATATTTATGTAGTTTTCAACAGGTTTATTCCATGATGAAATCCTATTTTCTGTAACAATTGTTAATATTCTTGACTACGGTTAAGGCTACAATTTAGTTTCTAAATATCTGAAGAAGAATGCGTCAATAACCACTGTTAGCGTCCTCTACTTCAGTTAAGGTTTACCTTCTGAATATCTCGCTGAACAGATACTGTATTAAAACAAGCTGTTCATCAACTATGTCAGTGTTAAAAGGTTAAAGGCTCCATTATTGTCACTTTATACTATATTTAGAATGTAACATACATGAAATTCTTTGTCAAAGCTGTTGGCACAAACTTTCTTTCACAGATTTGGTGTCAATCATGTTAGAGACAGTGTCAATCTTCATAAAATTACTTCCACAATGAGCATCATTTTCCTATGGTCAGGGTGTCTAAAACTGGACATGGGTATGGAGACAAATGTGAGAGGAAGGGTAATGAAGGTCTTGTAATTAAAAACATGCAGCATATGAAACAAGGTAGATCAGATCCTATCTGTTGTCAGGTAATAAAACAGGAATATAATATTACACTAAATTGCCTTTAGTCTGCCAGAAGGTGGACAAAGATTTACTATTAGAATTAGTATTGCCCAACGCCCTTAATCAGAGAAAGAGAAGCAAAGAGAGTCTCCACAGAGTCGCTAAGATTGGCCTCCAGCACTCCCACAGCCTCTGCAGCAGCACGAGACACCAGTTCAGTTCAAACCATCGGCAACCCGAGCCCAGATTCAAAACTTGAACATGATGAGGAAGCCTTCAGCACCCAGGGCACTTGGAGAACTCTTCTTGCCTTCAGCACCCTTTCGAATCCTGGTTCCGATATCTTTTTTTTAATAAGCCTGTTTCCTGCACCCCGCACTCTGGTGTGAGTTCTTTGTCCTCAAGTTGCCAGCAGCCACAGCTTGTGTGGGTTCCTCGCCTGAACAGCTCGCCATATGCATGTCCTTCATCTGTGGACCCCCTCGCTAGTCTGTCACCATGGTCACCCGCTTTAGGGTTATCTCCTCTGCTTTTCCTTCTCAACAGGGAGTGATCTCCCTGTTACTGATACTCTGCACCAGTCTGCAACCCCTTGTGGGCCGTTGCTAAACATAGGCATAGCTGTCTTGGGCCAAGACCCTGTGATTGCAGGATTTTGAAGAAAAAAACAATTGGCTCCTTTAACAGGCCGTTTAAAGCCTGTATGGAGCCATTGGATGTTGGATTGGACATTAGAACCCTGTGGGGGAGCACTTTGTCTCCACTTCCCCACTCTCACCCGCTGTGCACCAGCAACTGCACTGCTGTCCCCTATGGTGGCACCGCTTAAAGTACTGTTGTTATAGACCTTGGAAAATGTTATTTTTGACTGAGGACAGGACTGAACCTGCTGCAGGGGATTTGACAGCTGTTAGGTTCTGTACTAGTGTTGTGCTACCACTAGGGGGCTTTGACAGCTGTCAAAGCACAGGAACCACACGCTGGAATACCGTGGGCTCACAGGAGAGTGAGCCTGCGGCTATTAACCTCTCTCCACCAATGGGAAGAGGTGGAGGCACGCATTGGGCAGTTTAAAAAGCCCAGTATGCTGGTTTTGAAGAAGTTAGTCGGTGGATTGGACTACAGGCAGTCAGACAGTTGGTCTGACTGTACATGCTCACCTGGCAGCTTCAGCAAGCCACACTCTAAGTTGCTTTGTTCACAGATGCTAACACTGCCGTCTGGAGCTGTATGTCAGTGTGTTCACCCAGTAGTTTCAGTGGAAAAAGGAAGACTGAACTACTTTGTCCATGGGTGCCAGCACTGTTGACCTAACAGCAGTTTGGAGAACTCTGATACCCAGAGTATGTGTGGGACTGACCAGTGCCTCTCCCATCCCCTTTCAAGAGGAGGACTTCGTGTGACAGGATTCACAGGATCACTTAAGCCAGGGTGTTCAAAGGAGAGGGCTTGTGAGACAGAAGGTCACTTGTTAACCCTAAAGAGGACTTCGGAGGAGTGAACCACATGTGGTGAGCAGGAAGTCACCATGAAATTCCAAGGCAAAGAAAGTAAAAGTGGTTGTTGCCACATTCAAAACTCAATCCAGTCTCACGTTCCCCTGATAGGGTTGAAAGTCTATAGGGACCACAGTCATCTGGATACAGCCTCAAACTAAAAAACCAGTGGGCAAGATAAGAAATAATCCCAAGCCTGGAAACCAGATCTGTGAGTTGTTCCTTTTTCACTGACAGACTTGACGTGACTGACATGGATGTTTTGTTTTGGGAATTTTGGTGTTTTTTTTGGGGCATTTCAGCTGGACTATAATGGTTTGGGTTTTTTTCCCTTCGATATAGAGTTGCCATTATTGGGTTAATTCTATTATTATTAGTTTGTTAATAAATTTTGTGTTAAACTTAACCCATTCGTTTATGTGTCTCTCAATTGCTGCTGGGGAGCGAAACACTGTCTAGTTAGAAATATAATGAGCATCATGGAGTCGTGGCTGGAAGATCCCAGCGAAACATCCAAACTTGGTTTGGAGTACTGGACTCCATATCAAAGGGAAAATGTACTGGCATAGGACTGGAAAGTGTTCAGAACTTGGTTTGGAGTTTTGGACTCCATATCAAAGGGAAAATGTACTGGCATAGGACTGGAAAGTGTTCAGAAGACATTTACGAGAATAATCCCAGGGATGAGGAGATTAATGTACAAGGAGCATTTGGTGCTTCTGACCTGTACTTGCCAGACTTTAAAGGATGAGGGGTATCTCATTGAAACTTAACAAATATTTAAAGTGCTGGATAGAGCGGACATGGAGAAGATGGTTCCAGTTGCAGGAGAGTCTAGGACCAGAGGACAGAGATTCAGAATAAAAGGATGTCCTTTTAGAACAGCGATAAGAGAAATTTCTTCTGTCAGGGTGGTGAATTTCGTGATACAGACACTTGAGAAGGCTAAGTCACTGGGAACATTTAAAACAGAGATTGATGGGTTCTTGATTAGTAAGGGTGTCAAAAGTTGAGAGGAAAAATATATCAGCCATAATTTGAATGATTGACCAGGAAGCCTTCAGCACCCAGGGCACTTGGAGAACTCTTCTTGCCTTCAGCACCCTTTCGAATCCTGGTTCTGATATCTTTTTTTTAATAAGCCTGTTTCCTGCACCCCGCACTCTGGTGTGAGTTCTTTGTCCTCAAGTTGCCAGTAGCCGCAGCTTGTGTGGGTTCCTCGCCTGAATGTTGCCAACAGCTCGCCACATGCATGTCCTTCAGCTGTGCACCCCCTCGCTGGTCTGTCACCATGGTCACCCGCTTTAGGGTTATCTCCTCTGCTTTTTCTTCTCAACAGGGAAGAAAATGGCCTAATTCTGCACCTGATCTTATGATCTTAGAGACAGCATGTTTAAGGAAAAATCAAGGGAATTGAAAGGTAAATTTTTCAAACATCGAGTAACTGGTATGCAAAATTAGTTGCCAGAGGAGGTGGTAGAGACAAGAAAAGTAACAACATTTAAGAGGCATCTGGACAGGTACCTGAAACAGGGTGTAGAGACATGGAACTAATGTATGCAAGTGGAGTAGGATAGATAGGCCTATAGATAGGCCTATAGGATAGAGGGTCTATTTTCAAGCTGTACAATTCTCTGACTCTAATAACTCTATTATTAATTTGTTTATTTGATGTAAAAGTATCCCAAATGAGTTTATACCTGCAGTGGAAATCCTATAATCTACTCAACATAAACGAGGAAAAATCTTTTTAAATGAATGCTTGCTTCTAATAGCAACTACTTTTGCACTTCGTTCAATATATATTTTATTCTTTTAAATTTTACTTTTTTTTAAAATAAAAAACATACATGTAACAGGCTCTTTTGGCCCATGAGCCCACATCTCCCAATTACACCCAATTGTCCTACACTCTGGTGGGAGGAAACTGAAGTACCCACGCAGTCATGGGGAGAAGGTGCAAACTCCTTACAGACAGCACGGGATTCGAACCCAAGGCACTGGCGCTATAACAGCATTGTGCTAACTGCTACACTAACTGTGCAGCTTGTTAGGGAGAGGAATCAAAATTTGCAATCTTTTGATGCCAGGAATTCTCAACTTGATAGGCAATTTTAGTTTAAATCATTTGGAATTATGAAGAAGGGATCTTGAGCCAAATTTATCTGTAGTAATTGTCGTGAAAGAAGATCTTTATTTCTTGCAATATGTAAGAACGGTTGAGTGCATAACAATATATATTGTAGTTAAATGAAAGTAACTTTGTGTTGTATTTAATAGATGGATGGAAAATTTTCACTTTGACAGTGCCCATTATATTGGTGTATGTGAAGACAACAACAGGGTTTGAAAGGAATAGCTTCTTTTTAGCATTTAGTTTCAGTGAAAATATGAGGCAACAGTCTGGTCGCTCCACTATGCTTCGATTTGACCAGTGCACATTGTTGGCAGACCAAAATTACAGACTATTTTTTGTAGACTGTCATGAATTTTAAACTGCTTTATTTCCTTTATAATTAAAACAAGCTGATGGTGACTTTTGATCCCTTGTTTAAAGTGGCTCATTTCAACAACTGAGTAACTGAAAGGAAATTGTTCACGGTGTTTGATTATTCACAGATACAACATGTTATTTTCCTGCTGACTGGATTGTAAGAATTATGTTGAGCTTCACATTTGAATAATAGATATGATTCATATTTTATTATGCAGAACTTGTTCCTAGCATATTTGAAATTCAACTTCATTAAGCTACTCTTTAAAACACTTTTGAAAAGAAATTAAAGGACACAGTTGTCCCAACTTCTGATTATTTATATTGTTTTAGCAGAAAAAAATTACTTGGTATCTTCACTGTTCATTTAACCAATGAATTTATATTACTACAGCTAAAAACTATATTTCAAGATGGAAGATACTACAGAAAAACAGCTTACGGAGGCATCTGGCACATACGGGGGGTGGGGGGGGTGTAGGTTAATTGGGCGGCACGAATTGGTGGGCCAAAATGGCCTGTAACTGTGCTATATGCCTAAATTTAAAAATAAAAATAAATTTTTACAATCAATTATTCAACAAATCATTCCATTAAATATTTTACTGCAAGGGGTAAATACATATTAAGTTACACTAACAATGGAGCCACATAATATTCTTCAATATTTGCCTTATGACCACAGAAGATAAGATTACTTGAAAGTCAATATGTTAATTGCAACAAAAAATGGTGGCAAGGCATGGTCAGAACATTTGAGTGAAGGAAAAGGTCAGAGGGTTGTGTGTGCAGCTGTAACTTCTTCATCAAATACGGAATTTAGAATAGTCAAGTGTGACACAATTTTTGCCCACTCTCAGCTTGTGCAATTTTTCAGCCATTGCTTTTCTTTTGTCATCAGTGCTTCACAATCAATGTACAATTTCTCCACCATTATTTTCAGCTTTTTGTTCTCAAGTAGGTGCTCATGAGCCCTCACATTCCCAAGACACAATCTTTGGCTAAAATGTCCAATTTCTGGATGAATTCACTATCTTTTATGTCTTTTTCATTTCAATCTAGCATACAACTCTGGGAAGGGTCTGCATATAAAACCAGTCAGTACAATGAAGTTTGGTATTCTTAATTCTACCTTTAATTTTCCTATAAAAATATATCCCAGAAAACGAAATCAGAATTAGCAGAAAAACAAAGACACAATGTATATTGAAGACTTGAATGTTTTCATTGCTTTCAGTAGCACTAATAATGCCTTTAATTTAGCAAAGTAATTCTAAGGTGATGACATTAAACAAAAGTGATATCATGTAAGGTAATATCTCAATATGCCCAAACCTTGTCAGAAAGGCAAGGATGTATTACTGGAGAAGAGAGATGTAGACAGGTAGAAAGGTTTGGGGGGAAGCTTAGGACTGTGGTAGATAAAGTGTTAGTACAGCAATAAACAGAGCAAGAATTAGAGAACAGGATTTATGTCTGGAGCAGATTTCAAAGATTAGCAGAAGGGAGACGATGGAGAAATTTGAAAATAAGAATGCAAAATTTGATATAAAAGCACTGATTCAAGAATCAGTGTAGGGCAGTCAACACAGATAAAAGGTTTACAGCATGATGACATGAACAGCAGAGTTTTCGGGCCATGTTGAAGGAGACCCTATAAGCAACGATGTATCAGAAATGCTTTTGAATGGTTAAGTACAGAGATAATAAGTGAATTGATGAGAGTTTCAACAGTAGGTTAATGGAGGTAGAAAAAGATAACTTTAGTGATGACCTGGATGTACTGCATGAAATTCATCTTAGGGTCAAATGGGAGACTAAGGTTTCAAGCTGGCATTCCATTTTAGTTGCCAAAAGAGGGATGGATATACTGAAGACAATTGTTTGTCTTCCCACTTCAGGTATGCAGCGCCTAACGTCCGTTCGGGCAACATCCGACTGCATATATGTCTGTAGTCCCATAATTATTCAGTTAACGCGAGCAAGTCCGCAGCAATTTAGAAAAAGCAATCGCTAGCTATAGGAAATTGCATTCTATATACCCAAACTGATCTGACTGCCCCACTCTCTCCCCACAGCCCTGTATCTGTCCCAACTAATCCCACTGCCCCGCACTCTCTCGATAAGTCTGTATCAGTCCCCACACTGATCCCATTGCCCTTCTCTCTGTCCATAGCCCCATGTCAGTCCCCATATTGATCCCAATGCCCCGCTCTCTGCCAACAGCCCCATGTCGGTCCCTCTGATCCTACTTACAAATAAAAAGTTTACATGCACACTACAGTATCCCATTTAGCTTTCCTAAGTATATAATATTGTGTTCGCACAACATCACATCACATAATGCCCAATTTTACAAAACGTATCACTGACGTTAAGCGGCACATACCTGTACTTTTTTGCTATCCAGTAGTGACTACTTAGAGACTGGAGGAATTGGAAAATGTGGAATTGGTGTCTTAGTGAACATCAAATGCCATCAATAGTTTTTAGCCATTTGGATAGCAACAGTATTTGAAAGCTTCTAAGACCTGCTCAACCAAACCCTGCTTAGTCCCAGTTCCTATTAAAATGATTTTGACAGTGAAAATAGTGCCATATATTCATTGAAATAGGAATAGAACTGAGAGTTGAACAAGGAGAATGCTCAGGGTGAGATAATGTAAGCATTTAAATTGTCAGGTGGGACTCAGCAGACTTTTGTGAGCATAGATACCAAAAAGAACTAGCCAAAGCATTCAATTATGTTCTCTACTCAGATATTTATGTCATTTTAATCCAACATACTATTGCACTGGTTTCAGAAGGAACAATGTCGCAGAAGAAGACATAATACAAACTTGAATTCATAAAACAGTTAACCAAATATTGTAGATATTCTTCAGAATGGGTAAAGTGGCATGGTTCAATATTGACAAGACACATCATTTTGGTTTGCACCCTCAAGTACAGTATTCAATTGTTACCATCCATCTTCATTCAAATGGTCTGTAACTCCAATGAAAAAAGATAAAATAGCTTAGGGCCTTGCACAACTTTTGGAAGATGCAGCTCAGGTGGGGGTCAGTTGTGTTGTTAGTGCTTTTGGACAGTACTGTTGGAAGATCACTCAGAGAGTGGTAGCAAAATGGAATGATCTTCCAAATGAGATGGTTGTGGCAGGGTCCCTTTTGTCATTTAAGAGAAGGTTGGATGTGTACATGGAAGTGAGGGGGTTGGAGGATATTGGCGGAGAGCGGGAGGATTGAGCTAGTGGAGTTGTTCTAGTGAACCGGTGTGGACTCGAAAGGCCGACATGGCCTGTTTCCACTCTGTAAATGGTTATATGGTTATATGGTTAACTGGCAGTGATACTCTCCTCCCCATTTATCCAGGTTACTAAATATGATCTGTTTCCCATTTCTTCTGCTTCAAGAGTAAATTATTCAATTTTCTATTAACATCATCAACAATTTTATTCCAATTTCTTCCCTAATTACCAAGAGATAATATTTAGTTCACGTTCCCTGATGAAGTGAGTGCCATTTTCGCTGCATCAGTTCATCAGGTGAATATCAAAATTGTTTGCAATTAAGTGGAAAGAAGTTCATCTTTGACTAGTTAAATATCGATCTCTCAGTCACATCAGCACAAAAACATATTTTCAGTCATTTAGTAGTGTATTGTTTATGAGAACTTGCTGGGTGTAAATTGGCTGCAGTTTCCTACAATGGTAACAAAACATTAAAGCAAGTATTTACGCCTTGAAGAAGGGCTCACGTCCAAAATTTGGGTATATATCTTTACCTCCTACGGATGCTGCATTTCTGTGTACTACAATATGCAGACTTTTGGGTTTCACTCAAAGCAAGTATTTAAAACATTTCGGGACATCCTGACTTCGTGCTTTAATTCAAATTGATTGTTCATTCACTACATTAGAAAATGCTTTGAACAAGACAGTTAAGCTCCTTGAAACGAAATAATTGCATGAGACATCAAGTTGTACAGGTTCTTCAGTCCAATTTGATCATGCCGACCAAATTCCTTAGCTGAGTTAGACCCATTTGCCTGAATTCTAAATCTTTGTCTCAATGTCTTTTCAATGTTATAATTGTACCCATTTCTGCTGGCAGCTTGTTCCTTAAAGCTATCACCCTCTGTGTGAAACAAATGCCCTTTAAATCTTTCCCCTCATTTTAAACCTTTGCCATTTAGTTTAGTTTTCTCTACTCTTGGAAAAAATATTGTATTATTTATGTCCCTCATGATTTTACATAGGGCACCCCTCAGCCTCCTGTATTCCAGGGGGAAAAGGCCTACCCTATCTAATCTTATTTAACTCAAAACCTCCAAATTTGGTAACATCCTTGTGAATCTTTTAGCTGAATTACATCCTTCCTAAAGCTTGCCTACCAGAAATACACACAATGCTCCAGCTGCGATTTCACCAACATCTTGTACAATGGTAACATGGTGCCCCAACTCTTGTACTCAGATGAAGGCAAGCATGCCAAACACCTTCTCCACCATCATGTTTACCTGATACATTTGATCTCCTTATGTAAAATAAAGATAATGAATATGAACATGAAGTTGGAATCTCAACATGAATCCCACCACATTGATCACAGTGTCCCAACTCAAATTGAACAGTGCCATTTAAACACTGTAAAGTGTTTTGGTATATCCTGAGGATATGAAGGAAGCCTCTTTTTCACTTGTGTTACAAACTATTTGAACAAGGATAGACCATATAATTTACTTTACTACTCACCTGTTGTTTCACAACTAAAATAATAGTGAAAAAAAAATCAATAAAATTGGTCGTGTGGTCTACCACTTATCAATAAGCTTTAAGATGTTCCAGCTTTATTCTATGCCCAATGGCCATCTGAACATTCACCACAGAACAGCCAGAACACTATAGTTTTCTCCCTTGTCATTTCCTCATCAATGAACAGGGATTTAGGATTTGCTATTGCCCATATATTTCTCAACTTCGCAGTTCCAAAGGATTTTGATAGATTACAATTGGAACATCCATCTGGTCACTTTAACACTGAGATGATCTGGTCCAATGTTAGCCCTATGAATTTTTTTTTAAACCACTTCTACGTTTGTTAATCCAAAAGGGGAAAAAACCTGTGGATGTTGGAAGTCTGAAATATAAACAGGAAACACAGAGCCAAACAGAACTTCAGGAACTAGACAATTAATTCTGCTTAATCACCCTCAGCCACAGCCCAATCATTTGAGAATTCCCATTTTCTGTTTGCTAAGAACTGAAGCTCAAAGGCGATAGCAAATACAATTGTTTTGGATGAGGAGAAGCTTGCAAAAGCAGAATTGACTGTTCCATTCTTATTTCTTGTACATTCTAATATGCAAGGATATTTTATATATGCTAATATTTCAGCAAAACTATTAATAGTGAAACAATCAGGCCTAAAATTATTTAATTCACAAAGAGATGTTCACTGTAGGTAGACCTACATTAAGTGGAAGCATGGAAACATCAAAAAACGGGGAATAGCCTATTCTGCCCTGGGATCAGCCTCTATTATTCAATAGATCATGGCTTTACATCCATCTCAATGATATATTAATTACGTGTCCCCATACTTACGGGTGAAGTTTGTGACTTGCAATTTATCTTCCTCTTAAATACATTCAATAATAGCCTCCACAGTCTTCTGCAGTGGAGATTCATCCTGAGTGAAGATATTAATTATTCTCTTAGTCCAAAGCGACTCGCCTCATATCCTGAGGTGTAATCCCTCCTGCTGAAAACTCAAGCTAGGGGGAAACATTTTCTCAGTATCCAGTCTACATAAACCTATCGGAATCTTGTAGGTTGCAAGAATATTTTATCTCATTCTTCTAAACTTTACTAAATGCAAAACTGATTGGAATCTGACATGTGAATCTTCACTGAACTTCCTCAATGGCATGTACAAAATTTCTTAATCAAGACCCAAGCTGCCCTAACGTTTCAGCAGATGTCTCAGCAAGGCCATGTAAAATTTTTGTAGAACAACCATGCTCCTGCACTCAAGTCCTTGATAATGAAAGCAAACATACAATGTGCCAACTTAAATGCTTGCGGCACTTAAACATTTGTTTCCACTGACTGGTGAACAATGACGCCAGGTCCCTTTTGTACATCTCCAGCTCAATAATACTCTGAATACAAAAATAAATTTTGGAATCTGAAACAAAAGGTAGAAGCCAGAGACCATCAAAAAGGAAACTGCTGGAGGAACTCAACGGGTTAAGTTGCATCTGTGAAGAGAAAGGAAATGTTGATATTTTTGTTCAAGACCCTGCATCAGAACTGAGAGTGAGTGGGAAAGTTCCAGATACAAAGGGAAGGGAGAGGGAGAAAAGGTGATACAGGTTGGATGGTGATAGGTAGCTTGAGAACTGTGAGAGGAATGGACAGGTAGAGCAAGAAACAGTGGGCAAGAAGTAGAGCAACAGATGGGCAACAGATAGAGTGGGCAACAGGTAGAGCAAGAAACAGAACCCAGAAGTCAGTGGGGTCAAGCTGCAAGTCAACATTCTGGATCAAAACTCGGCATTGAGATGATTAGCATTAAAGGGTGGGATGGGATAGAGGCTGGTGGGTGATGAGATGGAACCACATGGGGAAGTAATGATGGGCGGGTGGAACCAGGTTGGGGGGGGGAAGGGGATGGGAGAAATGAGCAAAGGGAGAAGGAAACACGGTAGACAGTGAGTGTGTGAGGGAGGAGAACAAAGTGTCTGGGTTACCTGAAGTTTCAAAGTACAATGTTCATACTCAAGCCAATGTGAGATGTTCTCTTATCAACTTCATACCTACGCCACCAACTTCTATGCTACCGTCAAATTCACCTGGACTTTCTTTGACACTCTTTCTTTTCTGGGACTCTCAGTCTCCATTTCAGGAGACAGATTTGCCACTTCTATCTTCTATCAACCCATAGTTATCTTGACTACACCTCTACTCACTCTGCCTCCTATAAGGAAGCCATCCTTCTCAATTTTCCTTTCTCTGCCACATCTGTTCTCAAGACGAGGCATTATACTCTATGGCTTCTGAAATGTCCTCCCTCTTCCAGAACATGGTGTATCCACTGTCATAGCTAATAAAGACCTCAAATGCAGTTCCTCCATTACCTGTACATTTGCTTCAACCCCACTCTCCAGACAGAATAGCAATAGTTTCCTTGGTCATTAAATTTCACCCCACCAGCCTCCACATCATGCTGTGCTATTTCTGCCACTTCCAACACGATTCCACCACATCCTCCACAGGGACTCTCTCGCATTATATCCCATTGGTCCATCATCCCTCCCTATACTGTGGAACTTTCCTCTGTAAATGTAGAGAATATAACACCTGTCTCTTTACTTCCTCCCTCCCTAAGGGTGGCACAGTTAGTGTAGCGGTGAGCGCAACACTGTTACAGCAACAATGACCCAGGTTCGAATTGGTGCTGTTTGTAAGGAGTTTGTACATTCTCCCCGTGTCTGCGTGGGTTTCCTCTGGGTGCTCCGGTTTCCTCCCACCCTTCAAAATATACTGGGGTAGGAAGTTAATTGGGATATTTGGGCAGCTTGTGTGCCGGAAGGGTCTGTTACCATCATGTAATTTAAACATTGTCTGGTGAATTGTGCAGCCCCTCCGGGTGAGGCAGAGATTTACTTGCATCTTTTCCAATCTGGTCTATTGCAGAGAGTGCCCCTGATGTGGCATCCTCAACATTGATGAAAATAAGCATAGGCAATTCAACCATTTTATCTTGTCATGAGGAAAAACCCAACACCCAACCCCAACCAACCAATTTTCCCCTGCAGTCGCTGCAACCGTGTCTGCCTGTCCCGCATCGGACTTGTCAGCCACAAACGAGCCTGCAGCTGACGTGGACTTTTACCCCCTCCATAAATCTTCGTCCGCGAAGCCAAGCCAAAGAAGAAGAGCCATGTAGCTGGAAAACAGGCCCTTCAGCCCAATTTGTCCATGCTCACTATGTCCCAATCTGAGCTAGTCCCAACTACCTTTGCTTGGCCTACATCCCTAACTTCCTCTCCATGTACCTGGCCAATGTCTTTTAAATGTTGTAATTGTAAATGGCTCTACCACTTCCTCTGACAGCTCATTCCATATACCCACCATCTGTGCATTATCCACAAAGACCACCTTGAGCTTCAGTTGTATGCGATTTTTAACTCTTCTTCCTAAGCCCACATTGACCTATCTGTCCTGACCCTTCTTCATTGCTATAAAGAAGCCTTACATAATTTGGAGGTCTATATGACATATCATATTCTGCTTGAGCAATATGGGCTTGATGATGGAATTTCCTAATTTCGGATAACCTAACCCCACTGCATTCTTCTCCTACACTCTTTCACCCATCCACAGTTCTTTTTCTCTATTTGTTCACCTTCCCCATCCCTCCTTCTGCTTATCATCTCCTCTCCTTCAGATTCCCCCTATCACCTACAAAACTCTGTCCCACCCATCTCCCCCAACAGTTCCATCTGGCCATTACCTCCATTTGGTTCCCCCTATTTTCTACCAGCCCCTGTTCCATCCTCCTCTCCTCTATACACTGCTATATACTGACAATTTATCCCCTGGCCTCTTAAAACTGATGCAGTGTCTTGACCTGAAACATATTTACACTCTTTGCCTTCACAGTTGCATCTTGTCGCACGTATTCTGTTGTATTTCTGTTTTCCCACATAAAGTGTACAAGCTTACATTTGTCAACGTTATATTAATCTGCTATTTCCTTGCCTTGTCACACAACTTGCCTAAATCACTTCAAATTTAAGAACTTCAAATTCCTGGGTGTCGACATCTCTGAGGATCTGTCCTGAGGTCTCCATATCAATGCAATCATGAAGAAGGTTCACCAGTGGCTATACTGTGTGAGGAGTTTGAGGAGATTTGGTATGTCACCAAAGACTCTTGCAATTTTCTACAGGTGTACCGTGGAGAGCATTCTGACCACTTGCATCATTGTCAGGTATGGAGGTGATCGAGAGTTGTGAACTCAGCAGTGTCATCATGGGCATTGGTCTCCACAGCATTAAGAAAATCTACAAGAAGCAGTGTCTCAAGAAAGCAATCTCTATCCTCCAAGACCCCCACCTCCCAGGCTATGACCTCTTCACTCTGTTACCATTGGAAAAAAGATACAGGAGCCTGAAGACAAGCACTCAACGCCACAAGGACAGCTTCTTCCCTTTTGCCATCATATTTCTGAATAGAAAATGAACCAGACACTACCTCACTTTCTCTCCTTTTGCACTAATTTATTTTTTAAATGTGATTTACAGCATATTTGCATCTGTAATGCTGCCATAAAACAACAAAGTTTGTGACACGTTCATAACAATAAATTCTGATTCTGATCTTGAAGCATATTTGCATTCTCCTATCAGCTCGCAAGCTTAGCTTGTTTCATCTGTCAGCAAAACTTGAAATATTCCATGCAGTTCCCTCAGTCATATCAGTGAAATATATTTGAAAACCTGCATCTGTTCTCAATACACAGTTATCAACAGAGAAAAGAACAGTAGGACACACAGTCCAATTACACACTACAGATTTTTCAATGAGATGAGCCTTTGATAATATTTCAATATTCCAAAATCCTTACGATTGTACCTTCCCTTATATTTTAGAACAAAAATAATGGCTCTTTTGTTCCTTCCATTATTGATTTAAGATACAGCTGTACCCTGTTCATACCAGTGATTGAATACTTAATTATCTTAACAGGAAAGCTGAGGGTTGATATTTCTGTAGGTGGGGGAGCCAAGAAACTGGAGATGATTGCAGTTCAGGAGGACTAGGAACCACCACCCTCCATGACTACACTCCCTGTAGTGAAGTGAGAAGAGAGCACCAAGCTCTTTGGAGTCCGCTTAAGTAGTAATCTATCCTGAACACACAGCAGCTCCTCACTTCTCAGGAATGTGCCACGGTGACTGCACTTCTTGAGAAGACTAAGGAGGGCCAGGCTACCGGCCACTATTCTGTCAACTTTCTACAGGAGCTCTATCACGAGCATCCTGGCTGGCTGCATTACTGTGTGGTATGGTTGCTGTAGAACAGTGGTTTTCAAAATGCCCCCCTAAACTCACATTCCCCCTTAAGCAATCCCTATGCCATAAGAGCTCTGTGATTGGTAAGGGATTACTTAAGTGGTATGTGAGTGGGGAGAAACGATTGAGAACCACTGCTCTAGACCCAATTGCTACTGAAATATTTTGCTTGAGAAAAATTGTCATTGGCCCATTTCCTTTGGAGTTATGAAACTGTGCACATAACGAGTCAATAAGGTACGACTAAAACAGTGGTTTTCAAACTTTTTCTTTCCACTCATATACCAACTTAGGCCATCCCTTACTAACCACAGAGTACTTATGGCATAGGGATGGCTTAAGGTGGAATGCAAGTTTAGCAGGGAAGTTTGAAAATCACTGCTGTAGAGCATTACATCGGAGGTCAATCCACAGGATTGTAAGAGCGGCAGAGAAGATCACTTGGGTCTTCCTCACCCCCCCCCCCCCACAATTGATGTGATCTACTGGGATCATCGTCTGAAGGGGACTCATAAAATCGTTAAGCACCCTACCAACTCATTTTCAGCTACTCCCATTGGGAACGAGATACAGAAGCATCAAAGTCAGAACCAGTAGTCTAAGAAACAGCTTCTTCCCACAGGAAGTGAGACTGCTGAATGACTGATGAACTGCTCATATAAACCCTTATTTATTTAACAATATCTATTTATTTTTATACATGTATTGCTTATAAATCGCTTGTAAATGTGTGTGCTGTGTCTATATATGTATTTGCATGTTTTGACACCAAGGACCGTAAAACTCTGTTTCATTCAGTTTGTGATTACTCAAGTAGAGATTGGTAGATTTTTGGATTTAAGCGAAGGGATATGATATTTGCATAGGAAAGCGGCATTGAGAGAAAGGTCAGCTATGATCTAATCCAACAGCATGAGAGCTTAAATGGCCTGTCCCTGTGACCAGTTTCATTTCAAATCTGAGAGGAGCGATTGGAAATTTTAGTATCTTGATGGACCACTGTTTTTCCCATACATCATATGTACAATCTTAATACCTCTTAACAGATAATAAAACTTACAGATAATATAGTCGTGCCGTTCTAGGACAGTCCCTTTTCCTGTAGTCAATTCCAGAATTCAACTGGATAGCATCGCAATATTCCTGAAAATCAATAAAAAGAGATCTTCAATTTAAAAAAAAAGATATATTTTCACATTTAAGGAAAATCATCCAATAGAAATTTCATAAGTAATTCTGATCTCTCTACCCCAATGAATATTAATGGTACAAAAGTGCTCTTTTATTTATACAGAAGCACAATGTATATCAAAGTATTGTGTTGACAATTTTGCACAACACCTCATGCAACCTGATGGTTATGTAGCTCCCAAGATTGTGGATGCTCCACTGCTGTGGCCGATCTGCAGGAAGAACAGTGTTACAAGGCAACAGATCCTGGGGCCATGCCCATGGACCACATCGATGGACCTCTAAGTACTTGTGTTGTCAGTTAGCCCTTTTTGCTGTCTTCACCTTGTTACGAGCCCAAAGGACCCCAAAACCCAGCAGCAATAGATATTCACCAAGACAAGTAGTTACTAAAACAAAAGTTGTTTTTAATTATCTTTAAACATAAAAACAGAATCAACCTTTAACTTATCTCTATTAATCTGACTAACCCAAATTAACCCCCTTCTAATTCTAAGCACACATGTATGATGTGTGTGTAAATTTAAGAAAAGTTCTTTGGTTCACAGTTAAATCTCACGTCTCATTCTTCCAAGTTCACTGGTTGCAGGCAATTCTTATACTGTGCACAGAATTTAACATGTATAAAGTTCACCAGGCTTTGGTGCTTGAAAGGTAAATGTTTACCACTCAAGAAGGTTCTTTGGAGGTTTGCAGAGAGAAATTTGTTGTTCCAGGATTTCAACAACTGAGGTACCATCATTAGTCACCTCAATGTCTTGTTGATGAAACTTGCCCC
The DNA here is from genome assembly GCF_036971445.1 of Narcine bancroftii. Classification (NCBI taxonomy): domain Eukaryota; kingdom Metazoa; phylum Chordata; class Chondrichthyes; order Torpediniformes; family Narcinidae; genus Narcine; species Narcine bancroftii. The sequence goes on along the minus strand of NC_091474.1, from coordinate 224,221,537 downwards.
ATCAGGGTTCTCCAGATGATCATCTCTTTCTTTAAGGCTATCACAGAGTTCCTTTCTGTTCCACTTATTCCAAGAGAAACATCAGACAGATAGCACTTCCAGCCATCTGCTATTCTGGAGCTTTCTGTTTCAGTTCCAACAAGCTGTTCCTGCTTGCTTCAGCTGTGACTGTTCAGTCTCTCTCTCTTCATCTGAGACTGCTAAACTGCCCATGTGACTCTCTTACTTGCAAAACCCCTGACCTTCTCCAGCAAACAATAGGAGTTGGCTTTCTGCTCCCATCTGTTGTTTTGGGTAAACAAACTTCTCAGGAGTGACCTTTCTGTGCATTTTGCACTTGTAAAAAAGTTCAACACAGATGACCTATCTCCAGTCGAATCATTTGATGACATCATTTCAATTAGCAGTTACTTGTGAAATGTGCATAGCATTCTCCATAGTTTCTGTAATGTTACTGAATATGAATTCTTCAGTATTTCAAATAAGATCCGTTTTAAAATGTGTATATGTATGTAACCTTCTCTAATTTTACCAAATTCTCCCAATATTTACCTACATTACAACCTCTCCACGGTCCTGAGACACATTTGGAAGCAGCTGAATTAAAAGTTTTTAAATTACAAAATTCTAAAAATCTTGATCATATTTTAATTAATTTACTTGTGATTTTAAGTATTGATATGAATTTGAAAGATAGGAAAACATTTTGCCAAGTAGCTTCATTTTATCTTTTTATATAAGATCAACAATCCTCTTAGGTTAAGACTGTATACAACAACCAGGTGAAGGGCCAGATACAAAAGGCTCATCTTTGGATCTGCATCTAAACTTTATGCTGTAACTGGGGTTGAGGCGTGGATGAAGATGCACTGCCATCTGACCACCAGCATGTCCCGTATTTGTGAAGACCTGGTCTGGAATATGCAGACACACTCATGACAGCTAACTAGAAATTCTGATAAATCTTTCCATGTCTGCTGTGAAGTTTAAATTATTCAAATAAATCTGCAATACAGAAATAGAATTAGTAATATTGACCATGAAAGGCTCAGATGTTATGTCTGGTTGTGGAAGGTCAGCCATTGAGTTCATTTAAACAATAATTAAAACATTTCTGGTAATTAAAGAAATAGAAGGACATGGGGATAGTGTGGGAAAATAGTGCTGAGGTTGAACCTTATCCATGATCTTGATGCCTGGTAGAGAAGACTCAAAAAGGCCAGATAGTCCCCCACAGCGCCTAATTCTCATATTTTTGAGTTCATTAATGCCCTTTGTTGGAAGAAATCCTTCCCAACTCAGTCTGGCCTATTTAAGATTCCAACATCAGTAACTCATAACTGCCATCAGAAGTGCTCCAACATTTAGTCTAATTGAGGGCATTCGGGATGGGTAATAAATGCTGGCTTTGCTGTCAATTGAATGACAGAAACCTCTGTATTCCATAAATAAAACTCAATTATCATCCTACATTTCTGCTAACTAATTTGATCAGTAGGAAGAAATGTAGCACTGAGGGAAATGGTAAAGTACTTCCTGCCGAATGTAAAAGCAAAAGCAGTTTTCCAAAAGCTCTGAGAAAAATTGTTAGTAGAATTTTATTTTTAGCTTCAACAACAGTCATATGTTTAGAAATTCAATGTCACAATTTTGTTTTTAGGTAAGAGCAAAAATTGTTGTAGTATCAAGAAGTCATCATCAAATTTGATCATTAACCATTGTGAGAGATCATTGTGAGAGTGGAAATAAGATAATTGAGTCATGTGGAAACATTTTGATCATGATTGTCAGAAATAAAACTTCTCACACATGAGTCTCTTTAAAACTGATGACACGACAAGCTTTATTTACAAGTCTGCAGAGTTGGACTCAACTGGCTTCTCACCAGTTAAGCCCCGATACATACAGTGCATTGATTTTTATACCCTTGTTGTTTGCCCTTCCCCTTCTTATTAATACTGTTTTAATTGGTTAGTATTGCAAAAGCATTCTAAGTACAACTGCATTTTTAATTATCACGTTCGTTACGTACGCTGCGAACTCTACATACACTAAATTCTGTTTCTCACCCTTCTTATCAATCTTTTGTCTCCTGCATGTCTCTCACTATGACCATGAAAAGATATGTTTAAAAAAACATATCCAGCTGAACTTTTTGTCCTTGGCTGCTAGTAAGCTCCCTGTCCGTTCTGGCTTCCCTTTTTATGATTAATCATCACATTTTAACTTAAGCCATTTTAACCTAAATTCTCTATCTCTAACAATGATCTTCCACTGTTTGGAAAAAAAGTATGTTCCCTTTAATAATGACATAAGATGAGCATACAACAATCAGCATGCTTACAGAATCCCATCAAAATGTTCAGATGGATGCAAGGCTCACAACGTAACTTATAGAAGAATACTGATTCTTGCTCAGCACTGTGGTAACCAAATCTATCACTGTTCCTGGCCTTCACCACCCATGAAACATGACATATTGGGGTTCCCCAAATGATATTTTTATTGCTGGAACTTTTGCTGAGGAGGAACCATTCTTCATGATTTATCTAGGGTTTTTTTCCAGGAAAATGGGAGGAGAGAAGCAGGAAAGTAGCCAGATGTGAAAGAAAGAGATCATTTCCATTATATACTTCCAGCAATATTTTTCTTTTTAAAAATATATTATTTATAACTCCATAGCTACAATTAGTATAATACTACAGATATCAAAAAATAACAAATTGATTGCATACATGATGGTTTTCACCCCACCCCAAAAAACTCTCCTCCCACCCAATTCCCTCCCAAAAAAAAGACAATATACAAACTGAAAAAAAGTTTTTTTTTAAATTATAGGTATAAAAAGAAAAGAGCAAGGGAAATAAATCTTTGGGTGGCAGAGATGTTGTGCAGTACAAATCATAAACATACAGAGGAGAATTCCGCAGGGTTAGAGGGATAAAAAGGACAGCACTATGAAATTAATCCAATTATTTGAGTGTATGGGTTCCAAATTTGTAAAAACAGAGAATATTTATTTCCTATATTATAAGTAATTTTTTTCCAAAGGAATTCAACTTTGAATTTCAGCATGCTACCTTGGCTCAGTTAAAGATATATCTGATTTCCAAGTAATTGCAATACATTTTCTCACTACTGCTAATGCTAATTTAACAAATTTCAATTGATAAATTGATAATTTAAATTTAGGAGTTGTACCTTCAATATTTCATAATACAAATAAATAGGGACAGTGGAAAAGCAATACATGAAACATGTCCCAAAAAGTTAGTATAATCACCCAAAAGGTCTCATATTGGGTCAAGACCACATTGAATGTATTAAAGTTCCTACATCTTCACCACACCTAAAACTGATTTCAACTTCTGTGATGTAAGATATAGTTGATGTAAAAAATTGTATTGAACTAATTTATATCATACATTGATAGTATTAGTCATACAATCCTTACATAAATTTTCCCACATTTGTTGATCTATTGTAACATTCAAATCATTTCCCATCTTTGCCTAGATCTATATAATCCTAATTTAGGAGTTCCTGCTTGTAATAATGAATAGATCAAAGAAATAATTTTTTTAACAATCCCACTCCTAATAAGAAGTTCTACCTCAGTACAGCTAGACACAAACATTGATGGTCCTAGCTTATCTCTCATATATGCTCTTAACTAAAAATAACAAAAATGGGTATTACGTGGTATATCATATTTGTTTCTGAATTGCTCAAATAACCTCTTACATAACAATCTTCAAAATAAATATATTACACTGTAAAGGGATTGTTAAAGAACTGATTATCTCTTGAAAAAACCAAAAGAGGGTTAATCAATGGCATTTAGGCGATATAAATCCTCCTCCAATATCCTTTTTTTTAAAACTTTATTTAAAATTTTATGACATGAATAAAATAAAAATTACATTTAAAGAAATAATAAAAAATAAGATAATAAAAATTAGAATACTACATCATTAAACTACACAAATTAACCCCCCAATAATTATAACACAACATTAATCATCTAATTTAAAATTAATCCAACCCTCCCCCAAAATAAAGAGTGAAGAATTAATTAACAATGTTGTAAATAAAATAGAAAAAACCCCATTTACGAAAAAAAGGATAAAACTTAACAACAAAAAAAATTACTAACAACAAAAAAAATATCAATACTAAAATAATACCCTTAAACATATATTTAAATCAAACATAATTCATGTATTTAACAAATGAAATCCACTTTAAAACTAAATTCAAATATTAAAATCATATATCAACCACATATCTGTTATACAAAAAATCATAATTAATAATACATAAAAACAGAATTTCCATTAATACCAAGTTTCCTTTATAATTCATGGAGAGAAAAACATCCCTTAGAAAAACAATCAGATAAACTTTTTATTCCCTTCCCCTCCCCTTATATAAAAAAAAGAAAAAAGAAAAAAGAAAAAAAAGTTCAAACTCTTATAAAATTCTCCATATTCTTCATTTATAACATCTTCAAAATTCTCTATCAAAATTAACTTAATTTTATTAAACTCTTCTCCCTCAATGTATTTGTACTTAATTTTCTTCTTCTTCTTATCACCTCTCCCCTCATCTTCCTCTTCATCTAATTCAACATCCTCAATTTTTGACTTATTATCTTCTGTGACATCATCCTCTTAAAAAAGAAAGAAAAAAGAAAAAACCCCCCCCAAAAAAAGAGAAAAAAAGGAGAGAAAAAAACCTCCTAATTCCCTCTCAATTACAATCAAAACAAAGAGTTTAAAAAAAATTATTATTATTTATTTTAAAAAAATAATAAAAAAAAACCTTCACTTCTTAACCCAAAAATTAAAAAGAAAAAAGAACAGGTCGGAGGTCATAACTACCTCCTCCTGTTTAAACCGCCCAAAGCGGTAACTCCCCCAAAATATTGGGTGTGAGATAACTCACAGGTAGCTGATGACTTCTGGAAACTAGTGCCCACCCAGTTCCCTCTCCCAACTCCCATTTCATTAAACTATCATCATTATTTAAACTCTTTTAAAAAAAAAATAAAAGATTTATTTTTTTAAATCAACGTTACCACTTCGATCACCATTGCTTCCATTTCTTTTAAAAATCTGGATACCACCTTACATCTCTACTCTTTTTGGAGACCTTGAAGGACTACATCGTTCCTGAAACTGCATGATTGGTAGAGACTAAGCAAAGCCCATAACCTCTTTAGGATTGTCAAAGAATTTTGGCTAATTTCCATCCTAAAAAATCTTCAGTACCGCAGAATACCTGAATGTTGCCCTATGTCTTTTTTTCCACAACCGTTCTTTCACAGAATTAAATTCGCGTCATAATAGCATAGTATTAAATCTCCATATTGAAGCTTTCTGAACATGTTGTGAACTCAAATATTCTAATAATAATAATGAATGATCCGAAACCAATCTACCCTTATACTCCACAGATGTAACCCTATCCTGCAAATGTGCTGATATTAAAAAATAATCAATTCTAGAAAAAGAATTATATCGCGAGGAATAAAAAGAAAAATCTTTCTCTGTAGGATTAACTCTTCGCCAAATATCAATTAAATTCAAATCTGCCATCATATTAATCACTTGGATTGCCATCTTAGACTTCTTAATTACTCTTGAGTACTTATCCAATAAAGGCTCCAACACCACATTCAAATCTCCCCAAACATCACATTAGAGTTCGATTGTCCAAGTAATAAAGACATATCCACAACAAAAGCTGTATCCTCAACATTAGGAGCATAAACATCAAGCAAAGTCCATGCTTCATTAAAGATTGTACAATTTAATTTTAATAATCTTCCACCATTTTTCTCATCACTCTGTAACTAAAATGGTAGATTCTTATGTACCAAAATTGCCACACCTTTTGCCTTAGAATTAAACGAAGAATAAAAAACGTGCCCAACCCATTCACGTTTGAGTTTCAAATGTTCCTTATCTATTAAATGAGTTTCCTTTGCCATTGCGACCACCGTTTCTTCCATTTCTTCCAGAAATCAAATTCCCTTCTTGCAGCTCTGCCCTCTTTGGAGACCGTGGAGGACTACGTCGTTCCTGGAATTGCGTAATTGGTAAAGACTGAGCAAAATCCATAGCTTCTTTAGGATTATCAAAGAACTTTGGTTGATATCCATCCTGAAAAATCTTCAGTACCGCAGGGTATCTAAATGTTGCCTTATATCCTTTTTTCCACAATAATTCTTTCACAGAATTAAATTCACGTCGTTGAAACATAATTTCCTGACTCAAATCCGGATAGAAGAAAACACGATTACTCTGAACCATCAAAGGAGATTTGTTTTGCTGTGCATTTCTAATAGCCATACGTAAAATAGTCTCTCTATCACAGTAATTTAAACAGTGAACCAGAACAGGTCTTGGATTCTGTCCTGAAAAAGGTCTCCTTCTCAAAGCTCTATGAGCCCATTCCAATATTAAACCTTCAGAAAACTTATCTTGTCCCAACACTTGTGGAATCCATTCAGTGAAAAATTTTCTTGGATCTGGCCCTTCTATGCCTTCTGGCAAGCCGACAATTTTCACATTATTCCGTCTGGATTGGTTCTCCAAATAATCAACCTTTTTTGCTAAATTTTTATTCTGAATCTGTAACGTTTCAATTGTTTTATTCACATCTTGCAATTGATCTTGTACATCAGATAATCCTTGATCACACATCTCAAGTCTTTCAATAGTTTCAACTTTAAAAGCTCCATAATCAGCCATCTGTTGAGTATTGATTAATCTTTGATCCAAACCTCCATTAAAAGCTTCGTTACATCAGTGTCTGGAAGAGATATCTGGAAGAAATTTTATGTGTTCATTTAATCCTAAATTTTTTTGAGTTATTAATATTGGTAATGTCTGAATAAGATATTGTATCTTTGGAAATATAACTGGTGGTATAGCAGTCAAATAACAACTCTTTAACTCTCCAACTGGTGGCGCCCCAGCTAATTCAGCAGTCAAAGTCTCAGTAGACGTTGTTTGAAATACTGGCATCCGGCCAGCCCTTTGTTCTAAAGGCAGCAGAAAACGACCTTCAGAAAGACTTACGGAATCAGAACGGAGCTCCAAGGCCGAATTCTTCGCTTGTTTTCCTGGATCCATTTCACGCTGAGTCGTGGCTTTTTGTAAACAAGCAGGCTCAGATAATTTCGGAAAATATAATTTTTTAACAATCTGTTGATGTTTCCTTTTAGTTTTTTTTAACAATTGTACCATTAAGTATTAATTCAACATCTCATACTATTTATAAACTTTTTTAAAAAGTTTTAACGGGCACTTAAAGACAAAACAATAAGTTAGAGTCAGGAGAGGACTGGAAGGCACGTCTGTTCCTTACGCCATCTTGCCACGCCCACCTCCTCCAATATCCTGATGTACTTTATTCCAAGCATTAACCAAATGTTTCAATAATGGTCTCTCTTTATCAGGAACCAAGTTTCGATTCCCACTTATATAGAAATTCATCTGCTTTCTTTTCTCCTATTTTGCTCAGTTCCATAATAACCCATGCCAGTTTTTTATTTTCAAAAAAAGAAGCAAGGAATCTCATGGTGCTGCTCGATAATAATTCCTAAAATTAGGAAGCTTTAGTCCTCCCAATTCATATTTCCATTTTAACTTCTCTATATAAACTCTTGTCATTTCACCTTTCCAAAGAAATTTTATGTGTTCATTTAATCCTAAATTTTTTTGAGTTATTAATATTGGTAATGTCTGAATAAGATATTGTATCTTTGGAAATATATTCATCATTATACAATTCATCCTTCCAACTAAAGTTATAGGTACATTTATCCATTTTTAAAAATCTTCCTCAATCTTTTTTAAGTAAAGACAAATAATTCAATTTATATAAATTCTTCAAATTTCTATCTGTATGTATTCCTAAATATTTAATACAGTGGTTCTCAACCTTTTTCTTTCCACTCATATACCATTTTAAGTAATCTCTATCCCATAGGTGCTCTGTGATTAGTAAGAGATTGCTGAAGGTGGTATATGAGCGGGAAGGGAAGGTTGTGAATCACTGCTCTAGACCTAATTGTTACTGAAATATTTTGCTTGAGAAAAATTGTCATTGGCCCACTTCCTTTGGAGTTATGAATCTGTGCACATAACGAGTCAATTAGGTATAATTAGAACAGTGGTTTTCAAACCTTTTTTCTTTCCACTCACATATCATCTTAAGCAATCCCTTACTAATCACAGAGCACCTATGGCATAGGAATTACTTAAAGTGGTATGTGAGTGGAAAGAAAAAGGTTGAGAATCACTGATTTAATACCTTCTTTTGGCCATTTAAACTGCATATCCCTCCGGCACTGAATATAATTACCTTCTGTCAAAGGCATAAATTCACTTTTTACCTTATTTTATAATGCAAAACTTTTCCGTATTCTTCCAATTGGGCATGCAATCTTCATAAAGATGACTGAAGATTAGTCAAATATATTAAAATCATAATCTACAAATAAACTAATTTTATGTTCCTGCTGGCCCACCCTAACACCCTTAATTTGTAAATCAGAATGAATCACCTGCACAAGTGTTCCATGGCTAAAACAAATAAAGCTGGTAACAAAGGACAACCTTGTCTACTTGATCTCATTAACTTAAATGGCATTTGTTACTACTTAAGCTTTAGGGCTATTATATAATGCCCTAATCCAACTTAAAAAGTTTAATCCAAATTCAAATTTTTCTAATTTCTTAAACAAAAAATACCACTCTAATCTATCAAATGCCTTTTCTGTGTCTAAAGCCATTGCAAAACTCAAGTCACCTCTTTTTTTTTGCGCTAAATGAATTATGCTAAGCAACCTGGGTACATTTTCCGAAGATTGTCTTATTTTAAAAAACCCTGTCTGATCCATATTAATTAATTTAGGTAACAAATTATTCATTCTATTTGCCAAACTTTTGTTACTATTTTATAGTCCACATTTAATAGTGAAATAGATCTATAAGATGAGGGTTTTAAAGGGTCTCTTTTTTTTTTAGGAATCACTGCCATCGAAAATGATTATGGAAGAGTAGAAGTTTGTGAAGCTTGATCTAGTACTAGCATAAATATAGGAATAAGTAAATCTTTATAAAATTCAGATGAAAAACCATCTTCTCCTGAAGATTTATTACTTTGTAAAGAGCGCATTGCTTCTCTTACTTCTGCCTCCTTAAATGGAGCATTAGCAATTTTTTTCTTTCCAATCCAATAAAATGATTTTCAAACTTACAAAGTTTGATTTCATTAGTGAAACTCAAGTCCAAGTCTAGACAAGCAATAAGGAGTTTGAGGAGATTCGGTAAGTCACCAAAGATACTCAAAAACCTCTACAAGTGTACCATGGAGACCATTCTGGCTGTTTGCATCATTGTCTGGTACAGAGGTGCCAAAGCTCAGGACAAGAAAAATCTCCAGAAGGTTGCTAACTCAACCTGCTACATAACAAGTACGAGACTTCACTCCATTGAGGACATCTACAAGAGGAGGTACCTTAAGAAAGCAGCCTCTATTCTCACAGACCCCCACCACCCAGGCCATGCCCTCTTCACTCTGCTACCATTGGGACAAAGGAGTATGAAAGCGAGCCTTCAGCACCAGAAGGACAGTTTCTTCCCCTCTGCCATTTCTGAATGAACAATGAACCATCGACACTACCTTACTTTATCTTTTTTTTTCTTCCACTATTTTCATTTATTTTGAACTGTGGTTTATTTAAATGTTTGGACTGTGATGCTGCAGCAAAACAAGAAGTTTTGTGACATGTTCATGTCAATAAATTTTGATTCTGAATCCACGACTTTACGATAGGAATTTGTTACTGAAGTTTACTTTAAAAGTCTTTGCTAAGTTATTTACATGACAAGAAAAAGTTAGTAGATAGTTAACACAAGTATATATAGCAACATTTTTAAGGCCTCTGGTTCACAGGGACTAAAATTAAATTTCATTTACATTCTAACTTATCTCCTTACTGTTGTATCATGACTTTTAAAAGATATGGTGGTTTGATTCCTGTCTTTCATTTAATCTTTCTCTATAATTGGAAATAACTGTCCCAAATCACTTTTATTTGCCCTGTCAGGATTTGTGACAGGCATTATAGTGATTTTCAATGATGTAATCTTTCATCTCTGACATATCTTTGGATTCCATTGAGAGATACTCTCGAATATTGGAAGTTGCTGGGCTGAAATAGGACAAAAGGTTAGGCATACATGCAAAAGCAATGAGGAGTGCAAGGCCTCTGCTTGCATGACATGAATGAAAAACTTTCTGATAATGTATATATATAAAGCAAGTTCTTAAAACTTCTGGTATATATCACAAAACCTTTGAATGTTACAATCCAGCTCCAGGTTTTCAGGTTAGTGTAGTGAATAAAATTCTCACCAGATTTCTTTGTAACACTGAAACACTTTAATGCTGATCTATATAAGTAATAATATAGATTATATAATCTAATTATGTAATCTCAATTTAGGATTTGCTTTGATATGGATGACCATGATTTCTAGGTTAGGCAAATTTCCTAACTGAACTTTCTGACATGGAGAAGAGATCAAATTTAAGCAAACAACATCTTTTGCAATCAAAGCAACGAGATGTTATTCTACAAAATGGTTGCCAAAACAACGCAAGAATGAAGCACAACATTCTTACAGAAAAACATTCTCCATATTCCTTTCAGGTTAGCATGAAAGGCATGCTATATTATTTTCAATCAACCATTCTCAAGCAGCCTACATTAACTGTCTGCCAATTAGAGGCTCCTGTGTTTGAGCATTTTGAGCTCAAGTGTAATGAAATGTGATGACTAACAGCCAAGGGTTAACAATCATAAATGATGATAGTCAGCAATATACACGTACACCTTTGACCAGAAATGATGAATAATATCAGAGGTAATTCTGCAACAAGTTCCAACCCAGCATACTATCAACCCTTGTCCTAATCAGCCTTTAAAAATTGGTTGTTAAGAACTGATTCTTTGAATCATTCATAATTGCATGGTGAAGTGCTCAAAATGCTGCAGAATAAAAGAAGATTGCCAAGTCAACTACTGGAACCCTGTATGAGACATGAATACATATAATCCTATTTAACTGTGACACTGCAATGCTTTCTCAGTACATAGCCCTGCATTCTCTTTGTTTTGGATTTCAAAATCTCCCACTGCCCACCCCCAACCTCCACCAAAAGTCTTTACAAGTTTCACAAAGCCATGATATAATATTGAAGTGGCTTTTTTTAATAAAATGACAGTGTTGTTGAGATTTACAATACAAAGATAACCTATTTAGTCCATTATGCTGACGTCGTTTCTCCATTGGTGCTATTTTCACTTATAAATATTATTTTTCTAACATGTATTTATTTTTTTTGACAAGTCTATTGATTCAACTTCCTTGCTGTTGAAGCATGCCACACCCTAACAACTCCAGGTGAAAACAAAACTGTCTAAATCTCCTTTTGACAATAATTTTTAAAATATGTGGTTTGTGATGTCCAACGCTCTACTATTAACTATTCAGAAATAGCAATAGCTTGGCATCTGTCTTACTAGGTGATGTTTCCAATGCTCCCTTATGATTCATCAGGACCCTTGTTCCCACACTCCCTTTGTACTCACAGGGAGCCCAGTTCCCATACTCTCTTTAAAACTGACAAGGGTCCCATATCCCCTTGTCCCATTAAATTTATTATACTGTGTGGTACTTTTGAAAAGAAAGTGAATTAAAAATACACAAATAACATCCAATGGTTCAGAAAATCTACCAAGTCCTTAGCATACTAGATTATCAAAATTTCACTGTAGTAATAAATTCACCTTACCCATCAAAACTCTGAACACATCAGATCTCCAACATTTCGGGCCTGGGTCCTTCAAAAGGATTTAACAAGATTCTTGTGAATCTTTTTTTGCACCCTTTCCAGTTGGATATCCTGGGTGATCAAAATTGCATGCAGTCTCCTCCAACATCTAGTACATTAGTAACATGATGCCCTGCTCCTATACTCATTGACCTGACCAATGAAGGCAAACGTGTCAAATATTTTCTTCACCATCCTGTCAATCCGTGTCAGTGCATTCTTGGAAATATGTCTTGTCAAGGGCTATGTCAGATCTCAACTTCTGTTCTTTGGATACAAGTCCTGAAGTCAAGTGGTCCTGGAGGAACTCAAACTATGATTCAATGAGCAGGTTATCAGTGAGCAAATGCCACTTGAGAGAGCTGTCAATTATAACTTCTATTACTTAGTTGATGATTGAGAGTTCAGTGATGCAGCAGATTTTAACCAGATTGTATTTTTCCTGATTTTTTTTTCATGAACAGGATATCCATGGAAAATCTTCCACATAATAAAGGAGGAAGCCAGAGTTATAAGATTATTTGGAGTAGCTTTTAGGGAGGTGAGGCCAGATTTTGAGCGCAAGCCTCCAGTATGATAGATGTAATGTTGTTTCATCCCATAGTTTTTGTTAAACTATATATTGTACAGAGACACACATTGAGAATGTGAGGGCAAAAAAAAAAACCACGGATCCTCATGTAATCGTAAAAAAAAAGAGAATGTGAGGGCAATAGCGTAAGAAAATTAATTCTTCTTCTTTCTTCTTTTATTTAAATATGAGAGAGGGGATTATTCTATTTTGAGACGTATTCATTCATCTTCTCTTTGTGCTAGATCAGTGGTTTTCAAACTGCCCCCCTAATCTCACATTCCACCTTAAGCAATCCCTTACTAATCATCGAGCAGTTATGGCGCAGGGATTGCTTAAGGTGGAATGTGAGTTTGAAAACCACTGTGCTAAACATTCACTATTGTAATTTAAAGTAGTACACAATCCCCATTATTCCAAATCCCGAATGGCTAAATTCTATCCTAACTTATCTTCTAAATGCGATAAATGTAAAACTGAAGTTGGTTCATTGTATCGTATGTTTTGGTTATATCCATCTCAATTATTGGTAAGGCGTATTTTGTACACTATCTTTAGTTCTTAATATTAGTTTGGTCCCATCTCATTTTATTGCCTTATTTGGAATATGTGGGCCCAATGATCCGATATTGAATTTTTCCCAATCCCTTGTAGTAGTTTTTGCCTCCCTGATTGCCAGAAGGGCCACACGAATTAAATAGAAAGATGCTGTCCCTCCCACTCACACTAAATGGCTGTCTGATATGATGGCTTGTTTGTCTTTAGAAAAAAATTAGATGTTCCACCACTGTAATGAATGTATTCTTTATTTCTTTATGGGGTTCTAATTATTTCCCAAATTTGTAAGCTTAGTTAATTTTTGATTCTTGTGCTTGTGGTTTATTTTCCTTTTCATTATCGGATAGTGGACTATGTATTTTGCCAACCACCTCTGTAGGTAGGGTTCAAATTTGTAGAATAGCTAAGTTTTTTTCTTCCTTTTTGCACATATTCTTATTTTTAAATGTTACGTAGGTTTTGTCATTACTGTTAATAGTATCATTTAAATTTGATTATTGTTCTATTTACCTATTTAACATTGATAAATATAATTAATAAATATATTGAAAAAGCAAGGACATGCTTAGCAATTGCAGAAAAATTGAGATCTACTGAATAAAATAGTCAATAATGAAGAAAGCTGAGGTAACCTCCAAAAACAGAGATAAGTCATTGCTTGTCATCAATTGTTTAATCTGGGGGATCAGAATGGGGAAAGTTAAAACAGAAATGCTAGTCTTGCACCATTCATAAGAGGTAAAGAAATATTACTGACATTTCATGCCTGAGCCCCTCTTCAAAGTATAAGCACAGAACGGGAAGGTACCAAAATAAAGACTGAAGAATGGCAAAGGAGGAGTCCATACCAATAAAAGGTGTTAAATTGGATAAATCTGTTATTTTGACTCTGAAAATAGTCAGAGGGAAAAGGGAAGAGAGAGAGTTCTGGGGGAAGAAGGAGAGTGGGGTTTAACGACAAATGGAGAAGTCAATGTTAATGCCATCCGGTTGGAGGGTGCCCAGACAGAAGGTGAGATGTTCCTCCATTGATTGTCTGGCAGTGCATGGCATGGACAGACATGTCGGCAAGGAAATGGGTCAAGGAATTGAAATGGGTGGCCACTGAGAGATCCATACTATTGTGGCAGACAGAGTCGAGGTGCTCAACTTAACGATCTCCAAGTCTGCGCCCAGCCTCTCTGATGTAGCAAGACCACAATGAGAATACTGCATGCAGATTCTCAAGTGAAATGTTTCACTTGAAGGACTGGTGAGGGAGGACATGTGGAATCAGAAGCGGGGAGCCTGTTTTTTTTTGATGTATATCAACTTTTCACTGTGGAAAAATATAAAGCAGAGAGAAAAGGGTATGGGATCTTCATTTCATGAAGAGAGTTAAATGTAAGGAATAATGATGAACCTTAATAAACACTATGAGGCCACTAATTGCAGTTAGCACACTTTTAAAATGCTGTGAAGATGCAATGTTCACTACAGTTCTTCCAGGGCTAAGGCATTTCAGCAGCCAGATTAGACTGAAGAAGCTGCGCTGTTTTCCTTGGAGCCAAATATGTTGAAAGGAGATATAACAGGTAGGCAAAAGTGTAACAGTTCAGACAAAATCAATGGAAAGGAACTGTTACTGTTTTCATATCATTCACGGGTTTAAAGGACACCAATACATAACTATTTATTAAAAAAAAAACAACACACACACACACACAATTGGATCATCAACTCTGAGTTGATTGAATGAGGAGGAGGGGGTGGACAGGTTGTAGTGTTGGTACCTCACAGCTCTGGCATGCCAGGTTTCCCCCTAACTTGCAATGTTGTCTGCATGTTCTCTTTGTGATTGCATGGGATTCCTCCAGGTGCTCCCAATGACATGTGGGTTAGTGTGTTATTGGCCCTGCAAATTGCACCTAATATATGGGTGAGTGGTGGAATCTGAGTGGGAGGGAGGGGGAAGAAAAATATTGGATTTGTGTAAATGGTGGATACAAACTCAATTGTTTGAGTTTATGACTCGAATTAGGGTTAGGTTGGTGTAAAAAGAATCAATCAAGGCTTTCAATAGAGAAGGGCGGCATGGTTTGCATAACGGTTAGCACTACGTTGTAACAGCGCCAGTGACCAGGGTTCAAATCCAGTGCTGTGTGTAAAGTTTGTACATTCTCCCCGTGTCTGCAAGATTTCCTCCTGGTGCTCCAGTTGTTTCCCACTGTTCAAAACATCCTAGGGTTGTATGACAATTGGGTGTAATTGGGTGGTACAGTCTATTACTGAATAGCCAGCCTATTTTATAGCTATGCTCCTTTGTTCTGGAGTTTTCACTAAGGTAAAGAGTTACTTCCTCAATCAGAATCAGGTTTATTGTCATGAAGATGTGTCCCAAAATTTGTTGTTTTACAGCAGCAATATTGTCCATTACAGGTGCACAATTTGCTACAAATTACATTGTCCATTACAGGTGCACAATTTGCTACAAATTACATTGTCCATTACAGGTGCACAATTTGCTACAAATTACATTGTCCATTACAGGTGCACAATTTGCTACAAATTACATTGTCCATTACAGGTGCACAATTTGCTACAAATTACATTTCCATACAAGCATTTTTTTAAAATAAATAACTCATGCAAAAGAAGAGGAAAAAGTAAGGTAGTATCCATGGCTCATTGTCCATTCAGAAATCTGATGGAAGAGGGGAAGAAGATGTTTCGTATTGTTGGGTTTTCGTCTTCAGGCTCCATTACCTACTTCCTGATAGTAGCTGTGTGAAGAGGGCATGGGGTGGGTGCTGAGAGTCCTTGATGATAGGGGCTACTTTCTTGAGACACTGCCTCTTAAAGATGTCCTTAATGGAGTAAAGATGGCACTGGCCGAGTTTACAACCCTCTGTAGCCTTTTCCTGTCCTGTGCACCAGACAGTGGTACAACCACTCAGAATGCTCTCCAGGGTATACCTGTAGAAATCTGCAAGGGTCTACAATCCTCAGATTACCCCAAATCTTCTTTCTATCCATGCAACAGGTAGCTATCAAGTTGCCTCACAAAGAATTTTATGCCAACGTTCTAATCTGTGTCATGATGGAGGCAATTAAAATTAATTTGCCAAAGATTTTATCTGTAGAAAATATATGGTAAAATCATAGACCAGTGTCACAAACACCCTGGTCAAGCAACAAACTTTACATGAAGTCAGAACAAGATAAAGTATTGTGACGACCAACGTGGTTGGTACAGGTGAACCGGCTCCGATTGTAACGCATGCGTGCACCAAAGATGCCGCAGGGCATCTTCCCTTTCCCCCAAAGGACAGAGCTCGCACATGCGAAATCTGAATAGCTATCAGTCAGCGACGCAACTTCCAGTTCCCAATGGCGGGAACAGGTAGCATCTTTAAAAACCCTTGGTGAACCAAGTAATAAATTAGCGAGCTTTAGAACAAACCTGTTGACTGCCGGTCTCATTATTCGCTCTATTGGTGCGAATGCTACGGTATTTTTAACATGCAAAAAGTCCTGTAACTGTTCAATTTAATGCTTTTTTGCTCTTTCCTTCAACAAATTGTTGAGATATTTGAAAGGTTGAAATTATAGATTGTTGTACTCAATCACAAACAATATAAAAATACAAGTTCAGTGGGCCAATAACTAACAAAACCTTTTCAAGCCACATAATTAAACAGAAATATTTAGCTATGGCATACCATGGCTTTTTAAACTGCGTTATCTAGGCAAAAATTTGATTCAGAATTTCTATGCTCTCGTGCCACAAAACCTTAATTCCTCCTTGTTAGAAGGCAGAACATGAACAGAAGCAGCAGCAAATTACCAAAAGCAAGGAAAGAATTAATAGTTCTCAGTTGCTATGTTTGCACAAGGAACCAATTCTAATCAGCAATGGAACAAGTTTCAGTGGAACGGCCTTGATACACAGTCACCATACAAGCCAAAATAATTGCACAATTTGAAAATAAAATCATTAAAATCACCAATTTCAGAGTGAAAATCCCCACTGCCAAAAAGGGAATATTTTAACATCTGTGGACACTTTCTTACATGCTGTATTCAAGGCGCAGCTGTTTTTTTTTTCTAAAAAGTCAAGTTAAAAACACTCTTCCCACCTACAGATGCTAACTTGCACCTCAATCTCTTTTAAGATGAGAGTTCAATTTTTTTGAACTGTTATTGTTCAATCCAGAGGGAGAAACTAGAGATAACTAACTCCTTCAGCCGTGTTGAGGTCTACTCCTCATTACCAACAGCTGAAAACTTTTGATGCTTTTTGTTTGAAAAGAATCAACCGACCTCAAAGCACTTGGTCTAAAGCAAATAGGGGGTTGTAGTCCATTCACCATTTCTGTGTTACAGCTATTATGCAAAAAGTATAAAACACTGCCTTTATGCTGCCAAGCCACAACTACTCTTCTTACATCAAAGCATTTTCATCACAAGGGTTTTTTCTTCCAAATTTATTCATTCCCAAAACAGAAGACAACGATTCATACACCCTAATTACATCTAATTATCAATTCCTTTTTCTGTGACCAACTTCAGCCGGAGCTATTTACTACTTGCATTTCTCACACCCTCCCCCATGCCTTTTGCAAGACAGCTAACATAATGGCAAGTTCTTGGGAGGACAATTATTATTTCTTTTATGGCCTGTTATAAAGGTTCTACCTGCATTAAATAATTATTCTATTTTTGGTTTCAACAGAAAATGCATGTTAAATATGGGGACCGCCTGGCTAATTTGACAGTTCCCCACAGTGTTGCTTCTTAGAGGCAGTGGAAACGACCTCTCCTGTGGGGCTTCTCCTCAAGCTTTCTTTTCATGATCTAAATGAGACGTTTATTGGATTAGGGTTCTTCTCTGCAGACCTCCGAGGTGGCCTGCAACAAAGAATTTAAAAATCCCAATGACTATACTAATTGCCCTGGGATTAAAAACAGAAAACTTGATTCAGCATTACATCGGTCCACCAAAAACAGGGGAAATTTATTAATTTCACTTTGCGCACTGAAGCATTCAACTAGAGTGGGTCAAGGTAAGTTATAGTTAGATCTTCTCTGGAACTTTAAATAATGGCAGGATTCCAAATAAACCATGAAACCATGAAGAGAAAGCTTGTGAAAATTGAAGCAAAAATAGGTGCCAAAGATTTACAGTCTGTCATCAAGTGATAAATAGCTAAGTATTAAATTGACATCACTGAGAACACAGCACTGCAAAGTCAATTGATAAGCAAATATGTCAGCACTGGATTAACCCCAGTACTCAGCTCAGGTGACAGCCACACGGAGGTCACAGAACTGACCTCACAGGTTGGTCTCTGGGTCATTGTAGCTTGTAAAAAGACTGTTGTAGTGTCAAAGTCTTATAAGACTGCAATCTGACAACTCAATTTAAGCTTCCAAACTGATAACTTCAAGAGGGTGGCTAATTGTTCATGGTATTCTACTTGCCATTGGAAAAAAACTTGTTAATGGAACAGAGATATCCAAGTCAAAGAAAAAAATATCCAAGACAGATCAATCTACTGGACGAGATGAAATAAAAAGGGAACATAAAAAAAGCAACATATTAAAAAAAACTTTTAACCTCTCCGTACCAAATAGCTATGCCATGTGATCAGAGTAACTCATTTCCTCTATTGGCATTGTACAAAATTAAAACCTTAGGTGCAATTAAGTAGTCTCTGTCATGTTTGCTTGAGATATTAACAGTATCAAGAATGTCACGTCAAAAGGCTCTCAGTTCCAGCTATAAGTAATAAATCTGCTACTAAAGTTAGACTTAAATGTTATAAATCTGAAAACATAAAGGAGACACAACCATTCAGTTCTGCGGCACAAAATGAATCCCAATTTGCTTGAGTAATAAAAGTAACTAATTGAAAATCAGGAAACTTGAGTATTCCTAATTTTATCTGTTGTCAGGTTAATTCTTCTGTTTCATCTGAAAAGTCTTAGTCCTTTGCTCAAGTGTTGCAGTGTGAAGAACTGTCGAGTTTGAACCAATTTGTAAGTGGTATAAAATTAACATGGGACTTGTTCAGCCCCTCATAAAAAGAAGCAAAAATATAAACTACAAGAAAAAAGCAATTAATGGCTTCTGGATTCCATGAAGAAACATTGGTAAGAAATTTAGATTCAACTACAAAACAAAATAACACCATGGATGTAAAGCAGTATTAGAGCCAATAGCAGTCTTCCCCAAATCCCATGAGAAAGCATCTGAGGAATGTCCTGATGTAAGTTGACAACCAATTGACAAGATATGGTCTGCAGTCACCCCTATGATGTCAGGTGGGAGTACCCTTCCAAACAATGGAGGAAAATAAATTTAGGTTCTTACCTTTGCTAATTAGAAAAGACAAAACTCATACAGGGAAGTATACAGGGCTGAGATTAAAAAGCATAATGATTTGGACACAATATGAATATACTTATTCTGTCTCTTAATTCTTCCATAATTTGGATACTATTTTTGCAAATGTTAGCCGAGAAAGATATTTTGGCACTGTTCATTTAATTTCTTTGAGGATTCATAAAATTTGAATTATGCCTTTCAACTAGAACAACAAAATTCAGCTCCTCTTTACATTTAGTTGATTTAAGGTGAGAGTGAACATAATGCCTTATTAGAAAAAAATAACAAAAGAGGCCTTATTAGAAAAAAATAACAAAAGAGGTTAACCTGGTTCTGTAGCAATCATACCTAACTCACCAGTCAATTTCTACTTAAAGGAACAGAGATTTTCAATGGACTGGGAAACAACAGAATAAATACACTTAAGGATAACGCAGAACTGGTACAAAAACAAAATTTAATGTAAATGCATTTCTACAATGTGAATATTACAGAGATAAATTTGTGTTCAGAATATATTATCTATTATACTTCCTTTCTTTTAAAAATAAAATTGCCTGTGGCAGTCAAGAGTTAAAAGAACACAAGCTATCAAGTTGCCGTGAGCTACTCAAAAAATCTAAGGACCTGTCATTGTTAGGTTCTCTTTCTCAAACAACAATTCCACTATCAGCAGGTCATGGTAATTATTAGAATCATTCACCTTGAAGGCAAGATCAAAGGAAACTATATAAATCCTGATCAATATTACAGTCTGTGAGATTCTTTACCTTCAGGACAGCAATAAATGGCACAAAGTTAGCCCTCTGAAGCCCATTTTTATAGAGGTCTGAAAGAGAAAATTGGTTTTAGTTTTGCTACAGCTTGATAAAAGGTTCTCTTTTTATTTTGGCAAATACACACCCAACAAAATAATAGGACCAAAGGCACAAAATTGATTCCTGTTCAAGCAATATGCAGAGTTTTTAAGAATGATCTGTGATATTTATGATGAAAACCAGAGAGTGAACAACCCCAGAAAATCTGTGAACATTCTGAAAGAATGAGATCTCTACTGGTGCCAAATGGCCTAAGTCAACTTTGAAATAGAAGGATAAAACCTTTATTTTAATTTTACAAATAAAAGAAAGGCTGATGCAAGTTAACAAAATAATTTAGCAAAATACCTTGACAAATAAACAGAAATAAATATGTTTCAGTAATGTTTATTAAACAACTTTTTTGATGGTTAATAAATGTTTAAAAAGAGGCATCAATGAATGGTTATTTGAACACTCCAGTTCGAGTGCTAGATTTTTTTTAAAAACTGACAAAAACAGTCACAAATCTTTAACGTACCCTTATTTCTCTTAAGCTTGGTAACTGGCATGAGCGGTGCTCCTGGTTTAGTGTAGAAGAAATAGTGAGGCTATAGAAGGACTTAGAAAGATTAAGAGAATGGGCAGAGAAGTGGCAAATTATATGTTAGAAAGTGCACAGTCATGCACTTTAAGTACAAAAAATAAACAGACAGGCGTTTTTTTTAAATGGGAAGAAAATTAAAAATAGTCAGATGCAAAGCAACCTGGGAGCACTCGTGCAGGATACCCTGAAGGTAAACTTGGATGTTGAGATGGTAGTGAAGAAGGCAAATGTAATGCTGGCATTCATTTCAAGAGGAATAGAATATAAGAGCAGAGTTGTGATGTTAAGGCTTTACGAGTGTGGTGAATGTCTGCCAGGATGCCTGTCTCCCCTCTGGTGAGGCTTGCTGTACTAACATTAGCTGTGCATTATCTCTACTGTTAAGGACACACCCCTTGGATATAACTGTATATGCACCCATTGATTTCATTATTGTACCATAAGTTTCTGCTAATAAAAGCCATGATTATTGTTTGACCACATCGACTTTGTCTACTTCATCAACTGGCATTTCAATGAGGCACTGGTGAGACCTCAGGGAGTATTGTGAACAGTTTTGGGCTCCTCATTTAAGAAAAGATGTGCTGATGTTGGAGAGGGTTCTAAGAAGGTTCACTAATATGATTCCAGGAATGAAATGATTATCATGTGAGGAGCTTTTGACAGCTCTTGGCCTTTATTCATTGGATTTCAAATTAATGAAATATGTAAAGCTAATGGTGATATGAAAATTGATAATTTAGATATAAATGATCTTTTTTTTTAAATTTATTCTGAACTATACAGTTCTAATTCTCTCAAGGATAATATTGTAATGAATAATTATTTAGGTAAATTGAATATTCCTGTATTACCTGCTGCTAATCTAAAGCAATTGGATTAACCAATTTCCCATGAAGAAATTGTCCAGGCCACACATTCATTACACTCTGGGAAGTCACCAGGGGCTGATGGATTTCCTCAAGAATTTTATAAGGCTTTTCCCTTATTACTTACACCTTATTTATGTTCTGTTCTGTCTGATTCTTTTAAACTTGGCAAGTTGCCAGTCTTTTTAAGAGGCTTCTATCTCAGTAATTCTTAAAAAGAATAAAAATCCAGCTGAATGATCCTCACATAGGTCAATTTTTTTTACTCAATGTTTTTTTAAATAATTTTTTATTTTTCACACTGTGAACCTATCATCCAAAATATGTACAAATGTTTCTCATTAAATATACACAGTGGCATTTTCTCCCGTTTTCCTTCCCTCCCCTCTTCCCACTCCCCTCCAAAACCCATAAATATTCAACATATACAATACAATAAAACCATTAAACAATATCTTCACACAAAGGAAGATAAACAAGAAAAATGCGTCATCTATTTGTTACACACTGAATCTAGTCGTTTTGTCTTCTTATCATTTTAGGGGGTGGAGGTCTAAGGCAAGCCCTCTCTGTTATGTTTCATGTATGGTTCCCAAATTTGTTCAAACAATGTGACTTTATTTTTTAAATTATATTTTATTTTTTCCAGTGGAATACATTTATTCATTTCCATGTACCATTGCTGTATTCTCATGCTCTCTTCCATTTTTCAAGTTGACATTATACATTTTTTTGCTACTGCTAAGGCTATCATAATGAATCTTTTTTGCCCTTTATCTAATTTGAGGCCTAATTCTTTACTTCTTATGTTACTTAAAAGAAAGATCTCTGGATTTTTTGGTATGTTATTTTCTGTGATTTTATTTTATATCTGATTTAGTTCTTCCCAACACCTATTCACTTTCGTACATGCCCAAATTGCTTGTACTGTTGTTCCCATTTCCATCTTACAGCGAAAACATCTATCTGATAATGTTGAATCCCATTCTTTTAATTTTTGAGGAGTGATGTTCTGTGTAACCAATTATACTGTATCATACATAACCTTGTGTTTATTATATTCTTCAAAGTTCCAGAACATAACTTTTCCCATACTTCATTTTTTATCTTTATGTTTAAATCCTTTTCCCACTTCTGTTTAGGTTTATAGTTTATTTCATCATTTTCCTTATCTTGCAGCTTAATGTACATATTCGTTATAAATCTTTTAATTATCATTGTGTCTGTAATTACATATTCAAAGCTGCTTCCTTCAGGTAATCTCAATCTGTTTCCCAATTTATCCTTTAAATAAGCTTTCAGTTGATGACATGTAAACATTGTACCATGAGTTATTCCATATTTGTACTTCAAATGTTCAAATGTTAATAAATTATTTCCCAAAAAACAATTTTCTATTCTTTTCATTCCTTTTCTCTCCTATTCTCTAAAGGAAAGATTATCTATTATGAAAGGGATTAGTGGATTTTGCATCAATAATAACTTTTGTATTTGGTAATTCTTTTTTTTCCTTTCTAAGTGGATCTTCTTCCATGTATTAAGTAAATGATGCAATACTGGTGAGCTTTTATATTGGACCAATTTTTCATCGCACTTATAAAGTATATGTTCCGGTACCTTCTCCCCTATTTTATCTATTTCTATCTTAGCCCAGTATGGTTTTTCCCTTGTCTGGTAAAAATCTGATAAATTCCTTAATTGTGCAGCTCTATAATTTCTAAAGTTTGGTAACTGCAAACCATCTTGGTTATACCTCTCTGTTAATTTATCTAATGCTACCCTTTCCACAAGAATTTCCTTTTTATTCTCTTTAGTTCATTTAAAAAAAATTCTGTTAAGGGAATTGGTAATGTTTGAAATAAGTATTGTATCCTTGGGAACATGTTCATTTTAATGCAGTTTACCCTCCCTATCAACATTAGCGGTAATTCTTTTCAATGTTCTAAGTCTTCCTGAAATTTCTTTATTAGTGGCTGATAATTTAGTTTGTACAAGTGGCTTAAGTTATTATCTAACCTGATACCTAGGTATCGGATTGCTTGTGCTTGCCATTTAAATGGTGATTCTTTTTTAAATTCTGTATAATCCGCATTACTCACTGGCATCACTTCACTTTTCTTTGCGTTGAACTTGTACCCCGATATTTCTCCATATTCCTTCAATTTCTTATGTAATTCTTTTATTGATATCTCTGGCTCTGTTAGGTATACTATGATATCATCTGCAAACAAGCTGATTTTATACTCCTTCTCCTTTATTTTTATCCCTTTTATTTTATTTTCTATTCTTATCAGTTCTGCCAAAGGTTCTATTGCTAAGGAGAACAATGAGGGGGATAATGGACATCCCTGTCTAGTTGACCTACTTAATTTAAATTGACTCGATACATATCCATTTACTGCTACCTTCGCCAATGGTCCATTACACAATGCTTTAATCCAATTTATATATTTTTCTGGTAGATTGAACTTCTGTAATACTTTAAATAAGTAGTTCCACTCTACTCTGTCAAAGGCTTTTTCTGCATCTACAGCAACAGCCACTGTTGGTTTCTTATTTCCTTGAACTGCATGAATTAGCTTAATAAGTTTACAGATATTATCTGCTATTCGTCTTTTCTTAATAAATCCAGTTTGATCTTGTTTTACTATTTTTGGAACACAATCGGCTAATCTGTTTGCTAATAATTTCGCTATTATCTTATAATCTGAGTTAAGTAGAGATATTGGTCTATATAATGATGGTGTTAATGGATCCTTTCCCCCCCCCCCCTTTGGTATTATTGTAATTATTGCTGTCTTACATGAATCTAGCAAGTTCTGTGTTCCTTCTACCTGGTTCATTACTTCCAGGAGAGGAGGAATTAATAACTCTTTAAATGTTTTATAAAATTCTATTGGAAATCCATCCTCTCCTGGTGTTTTATTGTTCGGCAGTTTTTTTTAATATATCCTGTCCTACTTCTATTTCAAATGGTTTTATTAGTTTGTTTTGTTCCTCTTCTTGCAATTTGGGCAGTTCAATTTTAGCTAAAAATTCCTCTGTTTTATCATCTTTCCCTTCATTCTCAGTTTGGTATAATTGTTTATAAAATTCCTTAAAGTTTTCATTAATCTCTGTTGGATTATACGTAATTTGTTTGTCCTTTTTCCTTTGAGTTCTTTTAGCTTGTTCTGTTTTAAGTTGTCAGGTTAATATTTTATGTGTTTTTTTCTCTCAGTTCATAATACTTTTGCTTTGTTTTCATTCTGTTCTTCTCCACCTTATACGTTTGTAATGTTTCGTATTTTATTTTTTTGTCTGCCAATTCTCTCTTTTTCATTATATCACCCCTTTTTACTTGTTCCTTTTCTGTACTTAGTATCTCCCTTTCCAACTGCTCTATTTCCCGATTGTAATCCTTTTTCATCTTAACTTATTAATAACTTATTATCTGTCCTCTAATGAAGGCTTTCATTGTGTTCCATAATATAAATTTGTCTTTCACTGATTCTGTGTTTATTTCAAAATATGTTTTAATTTGGCCTTCAATAAACTCTCTAAATTCCTGCCTTTTAAGAAGCATGGAGTTTAACCTCCATCTATATGTTCTTGGTGGGATTTCCTCCCGTTCTATTGCAAATAACAGGAGTGAATGATCCGATAGTAGTCTAGCTTTATACTCAGTTCTCCTAACTCTCCCTTGAATATGGGCTGACAACAAAAACATATCAATCCTTGAGTATGTTTTGTGCCTACTCGAATAATATGAATATTCCTTCTCTTTTGGGTGTTGCCTCCACCAGATAACCATAAGTTTCATTTCCTGCATTGATTTAACCATAAATTTGGCTACTTTATTCTTTTGTCCAGTTTTATCCAACATTGGATCCAAATTAAGGTTAAAATCCCCTCCTATCAATATATTTCCTCGTGTGCCTGCAATCTTCAAAAAAATACCCTGCATAAACTTTTGATCCTCCTCGTTAAGCACATATATATTGAGCAAATTCCAAAATTCTGAGTATATCTGACACTTTATCAATACATACCTCCCTGCTGGATCTATTATTTCCTCCTCTATTTTGATTGGTACATTTTTGTTAACTAATATGGCTACACGTCTAATTATATGATGCTGCCACTACGTGTCCTACCCAGTCTCTCTTTAATTTGCTATGTTCCACTTCAGTTAGATGCGTTTCCTGCACAAATGCTGTATCTATTTTTTCCTTGTTCAATAAATTTAGTAGCCTCTTCTTTTTAATTTGTTTATGTATTCCATTAATGTTTATAGTAATATAGTTCAACGTGGCCATCTTATATCTTACTTACACCTCTTTTCCATCTCCTCGCCACCACCACCATCCCCCTTTTTCCCATTTTTATCTCTTAGTTTTCCCTTATTAAACTCAATGTACATCAATACATTTGAAACATTAAATACTCCAACAGTTCCCACACCCAATTATACCTTAACACCAAATGCTCCCCCCTCTCTGAGTTGCCCCTTATCCCTTGCTGGGCAACCGCAACTCTCCATTCCATTTGGATTGCGATCTTGCTCGCAAGCGTCAACTGATTTTGCAGTGACGGTTATTACCTCCCCCCCAGCTCCCCCCAGAAAACATTTTTTTTAAAACACATTTCACAAAGTTCTCTCTCTTTTCCCCCTTACTTCCTTCTTTCCCTTCTCTTTTCCCTCTTTAGTTTTTTACATACACATTGTTTTTACATCTTTATATATATTTTATCGCAATTCTTCATTCTTGTTACATCTCTTCATCTCTTCTTCTATCCTGCAAACATTCTGTGAATTCTTGTGCTTCCTCCGGATCCAAGAACAGTCTGTTTTACTCCCCGGTATAAATATTTTAAGCACGGCTGGATGTCTTAACATGAATTTATAACCTTTTTCCATAAAATTGTTTAAACTCCTTCCTCCTCTTTAAAAGTTCAAAACTTAAGTCTGGGTAAAAAAAAAATGTTCACCCTTGTATTCCAATGGCTTATTATCTTCTCTAACTTTAATCCTTGCCCGCTCCAGTATATTTTCTCTTGTCATATATCTCAAAAATTTTATTAAGATGGATCTTGGTTTTTGATGTGTCTGCCCTTTCTATTTCCTTTTCTTCCTGCATTTCTGACATTCCCAGGACCTTCGGGATCCATTCTTTTATCAATTCCTTCATGTCTGTGCCTTCTTCACCCTCCTTCAGGCCCATTATTTTTATGTTGTTTCGCCTATAATAATTTTCCAACTATCAATTTTCTGAGATAACAACTCTTGTGTCTCTTTAATTTTTTTGTCACTTTCTTCCGATTTTTCTCTTAAGTCATTTACTTCCATTTCTACAGCCGTTTCCCGCTCTTCCACATTCTCTACTCTTTTCCCTATTTCTGTCATGACCAGCTCTAAACTTTGCATTTTATCTTCTGCTCTTTACATTTTCCTTTTAATTGCACTAAATTCTAATCATAACCATTCTTTTAATGATCTCATTTGTACTTAAAAAAAAGCTTTATCTATATTCTGTCCATCAGTTTTACCTTCTATTTCTCTGTGAAGATCTTGGTCTTCTTCTTCCTCTTTTTCTTTGTCTGTACCTGTGTTTGTGTCTTCTTGTTCTCTTCTTTGTGTCTGTGTCTCTTCTGTTTTTCCTGATGAGCTGCTTATATCTCTTTGTTGGACCTCCTTTTTCTGGGCCTCTTGCTGTTAGTCTTCCCCTCCTGGGCTGCTCGTCTGTCGGGCCTCCTGTCATTGATCCTCTTGTCGGTCACCCCTCCATCTTTCTCCCTCATCTGTTTCCTTGCTCCCTCCTCTGCCACCTTCCTCGTCCTCCAGCTGAGTGCCCTGGTGTTGGGCATCCCTCAGCTGTTCGTGATGTGGCTGTCCGCTCCTCTGCTCAGCCTCCCTCCCATCGGTGTCCTCTTTTTTCTTTGATTGCGCACAGCGCATGTGTGAGGAGTCGCGCATGAGCAGTTGCGCACTTTTGTTTGGCTCTGAGAGCCATTTTTGAAGTCCACCAGTCAGGAGGTTGCGACTCCACAGGGCAGGCACCAACCTTGGGGATCGGGCACCCCTCACCACCACAGATCCCTGTTCCTTCGTGCAGGTAAGGCCTTCTTCTTTCTTCTCCTGTGACTTTTCTTTTTTTTTCGGTTGTTTTTACTTTCTCCTTCTTGGGTGCCATCTTCTTTCTCTTCTCTGTAACTTTATCTTCTATTTCTTATATTTTATTTTTGTTGTGCTTTGTCTTTTCCTAACTTTTTTCCTTTTTTTCTGGAGAGGGCTGGTTTTCCTGACCGGCTACTACTCCATCACGTGACTCCTTTATTACTCAATGTTGACACTAAAATTCTATCTAAAACTTTGGGTCATAGACTTGAAAATATTTTACCACTTATTATATCTGATGATCAGACTGGATTTATTATAAATCGGTTCACCCATTTCAATATATGCCATTTATTAACTATTATATAACTCTCCTTCTAAGAAGGTTTTGGAATGTGTGATATCTCTGGGTGCGGAGTAGGTGTATGATTGGGTAGAATGAAATTATTTATTTAAAGCTTTAGAAAATTTAATTTTGGAGCTGGCTTTATTTAATGGATTAAGTTACTATATTTATCCCCTTCTGCCTATGTGCCTGTGTTCTTACTAATTTTCAGATTTCTAAACCATTTTGTAATGGATAAATATTGGGGGGATTTTGGTAAGATTTAGAGTAGGTTACATACATACACACATTTTAAAACAGATCTTATTTGAAATACTGAAGAATTCATATTCAGTAACATTGCAGGATCTTTGGACATTTTTATGCACATTTCACAAGTTGATGCTAGTTGAAATGACATCATGAAATGCATAGACCATTGTTTGGAATCGGAGACAGGCTGGATGGTTGGATAACTACAAGGCTTCTGACCTTTCTGCAACGTGCTCACTGAAAGGTCACTCCTGGGTTTTGTTTATCTAAGATAACAGCTTGACCAAGGAGAAGAACTCCTGTTGTTTGCTGAAGAAGGTGGGGGTTTTGCAAGTGAGAGAGTCACATGGACTTTCTGGCAGTCTCAGTTGGAGAGAGAGAGAGGGAGAGAAGACAAGCCCTCTCACCTAGTTTGTGTGATATTCGAAGCGGCTGAATAGTGCAAGCCAGGAAGAGCTGGTTGGAAACAGAAAGTTCCAGAGCAGTGGATGGCTGGAAGTGTTATCTGTCTGATGTTTCTCTTGGAATAAGCGGAACAGAAAGGAACACTGTGGTGGTAGCCTAAAGAGAGAGGTTACCATCTGGAAAACCCTGATGGGCCAAGTTTCATCAGCGAGACCTTGAGGTGACTAATGGTGGTACTTCAGTTGTGGAAATCCTGGAACAACAAATCTCTCTCTGCAAACCCTGCAAGAACCTTCCTGAGCAGTAAACATTTACCTTTCATATAACCATATAACAGTTTACGGCATGGAAACAGGCCATCTCAGCCCTTCAAGTCCATGCCAGTTCACTCAAACAACTCCACTAGATCACCCCACCTATTCTCTGCCCATAACCCTCCAACCCCTTCCTATCTGTGTATATACCCAGCCTCCTCTTAAATGAAAGAATTGACTCTGCCTCAACTATTTCCTCCAGAAGATTATTCCATTCAGCCACCGCTCTCTGACAACAGGATCTAGGATAGAGTTGATGGCATCGTCAAGATAGTGAGCAGCCAGATTTCATGGTCCATGTAGGGCCTAATGATAACTTTATACATGTTAAATTCTGTGCACGGTATAAGAATTGCCTGCATCCAGAGAACTTGGCAGAAGGAGAAGTGAGATTCAACTGTGAACCAAAGAACGTTTCTTAAGCTTACACACTTAGAATTAGAATGGGGTTAATTTTGGGTAGTTAAGTATAGAGATTAGTTAAAGTTTGATGCTGTTTTCATATTTAAAGTTGATTAAAAACAATTGTTTTAAAAACTACTTGCCTTGGTGAATGTCTATTGCTACTGGATTTTGGGGTCCTTTGGGCTCGTAACATTTTAGATTTCAGTGTGGAACCAGACAAGGATGCCCTCCAGTCTATTGCTTTTTGATTTGGCTTTAGAACCTTGAGCTATTGCTTTTTGAGAATCTAATGTCATTACTGGCATTTTAAGGAAGGGCAGAGCCCACAAAGTTTCATTTTGTGCTGATGATTTATTACTTTTTACTTCTCATCTTCAAGCTTCATTGGGGCTTCTTTAATTGTTCATTTTAGTCAATTTTCAGGTTAGAAGTTAAATCTTCATAAGAGTGAATAATTTGGCACCAATAAATACTAATCTTCCTTTTTAAACTGTAAAATCAATTTAGCTATTTAGATGTAACAATTACTAAAAACTATATAAATTTTCTCACCTTAATCAAACACGTGGAAGGGGCACTATCAAATTGGTCAGCCCTTTCTTTATCATTGGTTGGTTGAATCAACTCTATTAAAATGAATATATTACTTAAATTTTTATACCTTTTTCAGATTTTGCCGGTTTTTAATCCTAAACCTTTTTTTTAATTCCCTTGACTCAATATTATCTTCTTGTATATGAAAGATAAACATCCTCACCTAAATAAAGTCCATTTACAAAAACTTAAAAAGAATGGAAGTTTAGCCTTGCCAAACTTTAGGTTTTATTATTGGACAGTCAATATATGAAATCTTACTTTATGGTTATTAACTGTGAAGACTGTCAAATATGGGTTTCTTTGGAATCTAATTCTGTTACAAAATTTTCTCTCATTTCTCTTCTTGGATCCTCACTTCCTACATCTTTAAATACATTAACTAATAATCCAGTGGTTAAACATACTTTGAGGATATGGATACAATTTAGAAAACATTTTGGTTTTATGAGATTTTCTCTCCCTTGTTCTATTTTTTCTAATTATTTCTTAAACCTTCCATGATTGATGTAACTTTTAAAGAATAGTATAGATTTGGCATTAAATGTTATAAAGATTTATTTGTCGAGGGAATTCTTGCTTCCTTTGAACAACTTGCAGTTAAATACAATCTACCAAATACTCATCTTTTAGTTATCTACAGATTTGAGATTTTTTACAATCTCAATGATTTAAGTATAATGTATCTTTTTGACTTTTAATATACATCATATGTACTCTGTATTTTTGGATGTGAAATTTCAATGTTAACAAAAAATATTGAAAAAGAAAGAAAACAAGGGGGGATCTCTGAAATATTTTAAAAGTTGAAAGACAATGGACAGAGTAGATGTAGAAAGGTTGTTTGCCATGGTGGGAGAGGGCACCACTTCAATATTAAAGGGCGGTAAATCTGTGGAAATGGTTGCCTCAGGTGGTGGTGGAGGCTAGGTCATTGGGTGCATTTAAGACAGAGATTGATAGGTTCTTGATTAGCCAGAGCATCAAAGGTTATGGGGAGAAAACCAGGCAGTGGGGCTGTGGGGAAAATGGATCAGCTCATGATTAAATATTGGGGCAGACTCGATGGGCTGAATAGCCTATTTTTGTTTCTATGTCTTATGGAATGTTTTTTTTTAATCCTGAGATGAGACAAAAATGAGAGGGCATGGGCTATGGATGAAAGGTGAAATGTTTAAGGGGACTATTCGGGGGAACTCCTTCAGTCAGAGAGTGATGAATGTGGAAAAAACTCCCAGCAAAAGTGACGGATGTGGGTTCAATGTCAATATTTAAGAGAAGACTGGACTGGTACATGGATGGGAGGAATATGGAGGGCTATGGTCCATATGCAGGTTGATGGGACAAGATGGAATAATAGCTCCACATGGACTAGATGGGCCAAAAGGCTAGTTTCTGTGCTGCAGTACTCTAAGGATGCACTTCACATTCTCCAAAATATTATTTGGCTGAGGAGGTAAACCATGCTCATTTCTTGTCTTCTGCTCAATATCAGAACAAATTGAGTTCTGATATTCAATCTCATTCTGGTGAATGAAAGCAAAAAAATCTGAAAATCCTGGAAATCTAAAATTTAAAAAGGTCAAAGGTCAAGAGATACTCAGTATGTTGAAATTAATTCTCTCTTCACAGATGCTGCTTAACTTGCTGAGTACCCTCAGTATTTCTGAAGCCATTTTGTTTTGGATTACAATTAGTCTAAGCAGTATTATATTTCAGGAAAACAGCATTCAACGTCAACATCCATTACGTTTTTCAGAACAATAAATGTGTACGAATACACGGTGAATGACCACAAGTTAGTCCGGCTAAAGCATCCACTAAATTCAAATAAAAATTCAGATGGATTTACATAAATTCAAAGAACCACCATCCATGAAAACAATTTGACAAAAAAAAGAGGCATTCACTGAAGAAAATCTGCAGATGCTGGGTTGATGGCAACACATAAAATTGCTGGAGAAACCCAGCAGGTCACAAAAGTAAAAGGTAATCAATGTTTTGAACCTGAACCCTTCATCAGGAATCAGGAAATAACAGGAAAATGCCTGAATAAAAAGGAGAAGGAAAGAGGAGAGGGGAAAGGGCGAAGAGCATGGGCTTAAAGGCAAGAGGTCATAGGTGGATACAGGTGAGAGAGTGGAAGAGAAAGAAGCTGAAGGGAAGAGGGGAGAGGGCTAAGAAGCCAAGGTCTCTAATAAGAGGAAAGGAAGGGATAGGGAGCAGGAGGAAAGGAAGGGATAGGGAACTGGAGGAAAGGAGACAGAGGGATGGGGAAAGAAACTGGGAGAGGGCATTAAAAGAAATTGGAGAAGTCGATATTAATGCCATCTGGTTGGAGACTGATGAGATGGAATACAGTATTGTTTCTCCAATTGGTGGATGGCCTTGATTTGGAAGTACACAAGACCATGGACAGACATGTTGGTATGGCAATGGGGTGTGGAATTAAAATGGTTGGCCACTGGTAGGTCCTTGCCGCTGCAGAGGCCACAACAAATGTGCTCAACAAAACAATCTCCCAGTCTCCCAAAGAGAGTGTATTGGGAGCACGGGATGCAATAAAATGACCACTACAGATTCACAAGTATTGTGAAGGACTGTTTGGGGCTTTGAATGATGGTGAGCAAGGAGATACAAGTGCAAGTATAGCACTTCTCAAGTCACAAGGCTAGGTACCAAGAGGCAATTAATGGAATGAGTGGAAGAGGGAGTCCTGAAGGGAGTGGTCCCTACAGAAAGTGGAGGGGGGGAAGGAAGATATGTCTAGTGGTGGGATCTCATTGTAGGTGGCGGAAATTGCGGATGATAGTAGGCTTGATGCAGGGGCTGGTGGGGTGGTTGGTGAGGATAGAGGGAGCCATGACCTTGTTGCATCTGGGGGGAGGGGGCCAGGGCAGAAGTGGAAAGAATAGAGGAGATGCGGGTGAGAGCTGAGTTAATAGCAATAGAGGAGAAATCATGTTTTCTGAAGAAGGATGCTCCCTCCATAACTCCCTCATCCATTTCTGCTAATTGTTCCCTTGGTACTGAGCTCTCTGATTTCTACACTTACACCTAATTTGGGCCCCAAACAGTCTTCTGAAGTGAACTAACATCATTTGTGAATCTGTAGGGGTCAAATACTGCATCTGGTTCTTCCGATGCAGCCTCCTCTACATCAGGCAGACTGGGAGATCATTTCGTTGATCACCTTCGATCAATCTGCTGCAACAGGAAGGACCTGACAGTGGCCAACCATTTTAATTCCATGCACCACTACTTTAAATGACGTGCCTGCTCATTATATTTATATTTTAACTCAGCAATCTCCAACCAGAAAGCATTAATATAAAATTCCCCAATTTTTGTTAATCCTCTCCCCTGGTTTCTCGCTTTCCCAGCCCCTCTGTCTCCTTTCCTCCTGTTCCCACCCACTTCCCTTCCCTTCCTTCAATCAGAGAACTACCCTCCTTAGCCCTCTGTCCTCTCCCCATCACTTCTTAGCTTCTTTTATCTTCCATCGTCCCATCTGTATACACCTATTACCTCTTACCTATTAGCCTATGCTCTTTCCCATTCCCCTTCTTCCCTCTTCTTCAGGAGTCTGCCTGTTTTCCCTGATTCCTGACAAAGGGCTCAGTGTAAAGGTTAAAACCTTGTGTTTTTGAATTTTTTTGATTTTATGCCTGTCCCTTAAGGAAATATTGTTTGTAGTATGACATCATATATCGTAATTTCTGGGTGGACAACGAGTTTGTATCTCATTCTTCGAAGAATCGTGACAGAAGTGCAAACTCGAGAGACTTTTCTTTGAATTCATCTTATTTTGTTTATATCTATTTAAAGTTGAATACAAGTATCATTACTTAAATATAAATATAAGAATAGAAATATGCTTTGCTTACTAATCATATGAAAATCTCAATGCAAAGTTATGCAAAGTAATGAGCATGGTTTTGTCAGGGGTAGATCATGCTTGACAAACCTGATTGAGTTCTTCGAGGGGGTTACAAAAAAGATTGATGAGGGGAAAGCTGTGGATGTTGTCTATTTAGACTTTAGTAAAGCTTTTGACAAAGTTCCCCACAGGAGGTTAGGAAAAAAGGTGGAGGCATTAGGTATAAATGAGGAGGTAGTGAAATGGATTCAGCAATGGTTGGATGGGAGGTGTCAGAGAGTAGTGGTAGAAAATTGTTTGTCCAATTGGAGGCCGGTGACTAGTGGAGTTCCTCAGGGATCGGTCCTGGGTCCACTATTGTTTGTTATATATATTAACGATCTGGAAGTAGGGGTGGAGAATTGGATAAGCAAGTTTGCGGATGATACAAAGATTGGTGGTGATGTGGACAGTGAGGAAGATTACCGTAGATTAAAAGGTGATTTAGGAAGGCTGGAGGTGTGGGCTGAGAAATGGCTGATGGAATTTAATACAGATAAGTGTGAGGTGTTACATTTTGGAAAGGCAAATCTAAATAGGTCATATGCATTAAATGGTAGGCTATTGAGATGTGCAGAGCAACAAAGGGATTTAGGAGTGATGGTAAATAGTACCCTCAAGGTTGATACTCAGGTAGTTGGTGTGGTGAAGAAGGCATTTGGAATGTTGGCCTTCATAAATCGGAGTATTGAATTCAAGAGTAGGGAGGTTATGATGAAATTGTATAAGGCATCGGTGAGGCCAAATTTGGAGTACTATGTACAGTTTTGGTCACCAAATTATAGAAAAGATATAAACAAAATAGAGAGAGTGCAGAGAAGGTTGACGAGAATGTTGACAGGATTTCAAGGTTTGAGTTACAGGGAAAGGTGGTGCAGACTGGGGCTTTTTTTCTCTGGAGCATAGAAGATTGAGAGGGGACTTGATAGAGGTGTTTAAGATTTTAAAAGGGACAGACAGAGTAAACGTAGATAGGCTTTTTCAATTAAGAGTGGGAGAGATTCAAACTAGAGGGCATGGTTTAAGATTGAAGGGGGAAAATTATAAGGGGAACATGAGGGGAAATTTCTTTACGCAAAGGGTTGTAGGGATGTGGAATGAGCTTCCGACAGACGTGGTGGAGGTGGGATCATTGGTTACATTTAAGGAAAGACTGGATAGTTACATGGATAGGAGAGGACTGGAGGGGTATGGACCGGGTGCTGGTCAGTGGGACTAGGAGGGCGGGGATTTGTTACGGCATGGACTAGTAGGGCCGAACTGGCCTGTTCTGTGCTGTAAATGGTTATATGGTTATATCAATGAATTACCGCTTCTTACAGCTGTAACTACAAAGTTTCATTTATTGGATTAATAAAATAGTAATTCAGAATATTGTCATTTTCTGTTGTGACAGTTTATGTTAAATTTTCTATTAAGCATAGATGTGTTTTAAAGGAGATAAATTGTGGCAGGTTTTTCAGTTAGGTCACAAAAAGATACAAACACTTCAACACAGATCTCATTTAAAATGCCAAAGCTCTGCTCAAGCCAGATAGTCCAGACTCAGGGTGGCTTTGCAAAAACTTTGAAGAATGCCGAGAAAGATTTCACAAGGTGTTAATTGGATATGCTGTGTAGAAATGGATTATTGTTTTGAAAAGCAACAGATGAACAGACTCGAAGATTGGGTCTGATGCCATAGTCTGTTCAAATACAGTTTGCTGTTCTAAGAGGGTCATGTGGTTCTGTGTGTGTGTGTGTGTGTGTGTATGTGTATGTGTGTGTGTGTGTGTGTGTGTGTGTGTGTGTGTGTGTGAGTGTGAGTGTGAGTGTGTGAGAGAGAGAGAGAAAGAGAGAGAGAGAGAGATCTACAGTTCAGCAGCAGCAGCTGGGACTGGAACAGGACAAGCTGGCAAGCTTGTGGAAACCCATTTTGGAAGATGGGTTGTGAGTTCTTAGTTCAGCCTTTTCAAAGCCCTTGAGGTCCAGACAAGAGGAGATGGCTGGCTGTATAATGTTTCACTTGAAATAAGGGAAACAAAAAGGAACTCTGTGGTGACCTGTAAGAAAGAGGTTATCATCTGGAAAACCCTGATGGGATAAGTTTCTTCAGCAAGACACTGAAGTGGCTGATCAAAAGGAATCAGTTGTGTGTGTCCAATGAGCAACAAATCTCTCTGAAAACTGACAAGAAGCTTCCTGAGCGGTAACCATTTACCTTTGAAGCACCAAAGCTTAGTGAAGTTCATAAATGTTACATTCTGTACACAGTATAAGAATTGCCTGAACTAGGAGGAATGGGAAGTGAGATTGGACTGTCAATTAAAGAACTTTTCTGAACTTACACACACATTACATACACATGTGCTTAGAATTAGAAGGGGGTTAAGCTAAGTTAATAGTAATAAGTTAAAATTTGACCTTGTTTTTATTTTTAAAGATAATTAAAAGCAACTTTTGTTTATCTTGGAGAATTTTTATTGATGCTGGGTTTTGGGGTCCTCTGGGTCCTTAACACTGTGAAGATGACATGTTTTGAAATTGGGAAATTGTAGAACTTGGAAAATGTCGTCTATACTCAGGCCCTAAAACTACATTACCTTTTACTTCCTATGCATACTGCCTGATCTGCTGTTTCTAAAGCACTTTTGTGTACTACTTTCATTGATAAAAGTGTTTCCAGGCTGGCATTAAGACTGAATGATATTATAATTTTTGAAATGCTTCAAAATCAATTGCTTATGCAAACTACAAAAGAAAGAACAGTTCTTGCCTGGTGCATCTCCCTACAAGTATTGCATAGTTCTGCAATGTCAGTCAATATGTTCACTCTAAATTCCTTCAATATTAAGCAATTGGCCAATCTCACAAATAATTGGTACATGGACAGATACTGAAGGGTTGTCAATGCATATACTGCTGTGGCCCAATGGTGAAATCACCACATTCAGGAAAAGAGAATAAACAAAAGCACAGGTTAGAAGAAGATAAACCAATTGCATAGCTCTGAAAACGATGCTGGACATTTGAATTAAGCAGGTGGATTTTGGCTGTGAAGAGTAGGCAGAATGATGTACGCCAACAGTCCAATTGCACTGCTGATTACTTAAGAGGTAACAGCAACTGCCCAGATATACTTATCACAGATAGGATTTACCCAGCACTTGATACCCAGACATCAGAGAGTAGTAAACAAGTTTTATCATGCATTGATCTGAACAGGCAAAATAAAGCAGCAACACATTCAAAATAAACCATCTTCAGTGGAACAAGGTCACAGACAATTTCCTTTCAGCAGGAAATTAATCAAATTTGGACAGAGTGAATGATACAACTGCATTTAACTGCAGTTTCAATGGGAATTAAGAAGAGCCGACATACAGAATTTTGCTTCCTCAAGATAGAAGAGAAGGGAAAAAAAATCTTCCAATTTATATAAAGGGGAAGAGGCTGGGTGAAGTGAATGCAAGTCACTTGAAGGCAAGAAGGGGAAATTAATAACAGGAAATGCAAAAGTGGCCAAGGCTTTGAATGACTATTTTGTGTCAGTTTTCGCGGTGGAGGTCACCTCTAACATACCAAAGAGAGAAGTTATAGATGGGATGGAAGGTGAGGATCTCAATACAATTGCTATCACTATGGAGGTAGATAGTACTGAGCAACTCCAGTTGGATGTCCCATGGTGTATTACAATGCATCCCAGGGTACTGAAAGAAATGGATGAAGTTATACTTGAGGTGTCTGAGATAATTTACCAAATTTCTCTGGACTCTGAATCGGTCCGATAGATTGGAAGAGAGCAAATGTCACTCACTGTTTAAAAAACGACGCAGTTAGCTTAACATATGTAGTTGGGAAAATGATTAAGGAAAAAGAGCGAACATTTGGATGGGAATTGTTCCATGAGGCAGATGCAGCATGGATTCAGCAAGGTGGGGTGTGTTTGACAAATTTACTTCTCTTCTTTGAGGATGCTATAAGCACAGAGGGAAACAGGTGACTGTTATCTACTTGGATTTCTAAAAGGCTTTTGATAGGGTGACATATAAAAGGTGTCCGTAAGATCAGAATTCATGGGGGTAATTTATTAGCATGGATAGAGGATTGGTTAACCAACAGAAGGGAATGATTTGGGTTTAAATGAGTGCTTCTCTGGTTGACAATCAGTGGTGACTGGAGTCCCACAGTGGTTGATGGTGAGCCCGTCAATTTTGTTTTCAGTTTAGATATACAGCAGTAACAGGCCATTTCTGGCCATGAGCCTGTGCCGCCCAATAACACCCAATTAACCTACAACCTCTCATACATTTCAAACAATATAACCATATAACCACTTACAGCACAGAACAGGCCAGTTCGGCCCTACTAGTCCATGCCGTACAAATCCCCACCCTCCTAGTCCCATTGACCAGCACCCGGTCCATACCCCTCTAGTCCCCTCCTATCCATGTAACGATCCAGTCTTTCCTTAAATGTAACCAATGATCCCGCCTCGACCACATCTGCCGGAAGCTCATTCTACATCCCCACCACCCTCTGCGTAAAGAAATTTCCCCTCATGTTTCCCTTATAATTTTCCCCTTCAATCTTAAACCATGTCCTCTAGTTTGAATCTCCCCCTTTCTCAATTGAAAAAGCCTATCCACATTTACTCTGTCTGTCCCTTTTAAAATCTTAAACACCTCTATTAAGTCCCTTCTCAATCTTCTACGCTCCAGAGAAAAAAGCCCCAGTCTGCACAACCTTTCCCTGTAACTCAGACCCTGAAATCCTGTCAACATTCTCGTGAACCTTCTCTGCACTCTCTCTAAAACTGGAACTCCCATGGAAAACCCATGCAGACATGGGGAGAATGTACAATCTCCTTATAGACAGTGCAGTCCTGATCGCTGCTACTGTAACAGTGTTGCACTAACTGCTACGCTAGCCGTACTATCCTCACGATATACATTAAGGATTTGGAAAAGGGGATCGATGTACCAGATCTAAGTTTGTTGATGACACATAATTGAGTTCAAACACAAATTGTGCAGAGGATAAGTGAGTTGGCATTGGCAGATGGAGCACTATATTGGTATATACTAGATCATCCACTTTGGAAAGAAAAATATTGTATTATTATTTAAATAGTAAAAGATTCTGTTATGCCGAGGGACTTGGGAGTGCTTGAATCTCAAAAGATTGATTTGTAAGTGCAACAGGTAATCAAGAAGGCCTTCATTGCTAGAGGGATTGAAATTAAGACAGGCTTGAGTTTAATGACATACGGCTTCTGTAATAGCCAGAATCCATTGCAAAGTTTAGTGTATGCCTTCCTGACCGTCTCCTGGTCTAGGTCGTCTAATCTGGCCACTAGCTGGAGTCTCACCAAAGCTGGTCTGCTCAACAGCGCCGCTTGTAAGTCTCTCGCCACATACACTTCTTCTGTGGGACTCCTCTCTCTGTCTGAGAACGTTTCTTTTGCCGATCCCAGGACTATTAATTTCACTACCCCCCCCCCACCCCCCCGACCATAAAATGGCTTCTGTGTTTTTCCTAACTTGCCATCTCCGGGTATAATTCTTTTGAACACTTGCTTGGGAATGGCTGTAACATCGGTCCCTGTATCCATTTTGAAGGTCACTTTGCTGCCTCCTACATTAACGTAGGCCATCTAGGACTTCTCGCCTGATGCTATTTTTCCGAAAAATAATCTGTCCACGTCCTCCGCTACCTCATTCACCATGTGGGTTGACCTGCAGACTTTTCCATAGTGCCCTCGTTTGCCGCAATTGTTGCATTCTGCACTCCTGTCCAGACATTGAAATGCTGGGTAGAACAGTAGTTTTCCGCACTTGGGGCATGTCTTGCGCTCTACTTTACTTTACATCATTTTAACTTTTTGCTGTCCTGTAGTCTGCCCTTTGCCTTTAAACTTCTGCTGTCTTCCTCTCATAAGCTGCACTGCATCTTGCACACATTTCTTGCCAGTTAGTTTGCTGCTGCTTTATCATCTGTGACTGTCTGGTCATTGTGACTGCTTTCATGAGGGCGAGGTCTTTGTCAAGTTGCATCCAGTGACAAATCTCTTACACCCACTAGTCTTAAGTGTAAAAATTCATCGTGCAGATCCCCATATTTGCGGTTCTCTGCATACAAGGCGGTAATGAACGCGTCTACTGTTTCTGCAGCCTGCTACACTCTCCTGTTAAATTTCACCGATTCGGAAATTAAATTCTTCTTAGGCACAAAATAATAATCAAACCCTCTCTGTACTACATTGTACTGCTGCAGCTGCATGCCTGTTAAGTCTAGGCCCTGTAGCACGTTGTCAGCCTTGTCCCTCATGCAGTATACCAGTGTATTCACCTGGTTAGCTTCAGAGGAATTATTTAAATTACTTGCCAGTCTGAAGCACTCGAATCTTCTTATCCACTTCTAACACTCCTGTGGCTTTGAGAAGTCGAAGGGTTATGGAGGTTTTATTGTGAAAGTCCCTATTGGAGGAGCCGCTACTCCCAATTGGGATACTTCTACATGTTCAAGTCCATCCTCCATCTTAGCTCACCTCTTTCATTTTTATTCTTTCATAGCCTGTCCTTCTCTCTGTGGCTCAAAAATCCCACTTCTGACAACATGTTGAGTTGGGTTCTGACATGCTCTTATAAAAATGACCTTGAGCCTGGAGTCGTGTTCATAGCTTGTTTTATATTACCATACACTTAGT
The DNA here is from genome assembly GCF_036971445.1 of Narcine bancroftii. Taxonomy (NCBI): domain Eukaryota; kingdom Metazoa; phylum Chordata; class Chondrichthyes; order Torpediniformes; family Narcinidae; genus Narcine; species Narcine bancroftii. The sequence goes on along the minus strand of NC_091474.1, from coordinate 224,180,829 downwards.
GAATACCTACATGTGCAGGCTTTTCCCTGCTAGGTCTGAACCTCCACTAAATCTTCACTAAACCCACTCTAATGGGTGAGTTCTCACCAGTGCCTTGTGTTGAGCCCAGAGAACCCCAAAACCCAGCAGCAATAGCTATTCACCAAGGCAAATGGTAACTTAAACAAAAGTTGCTTTTATTATCTTTAAACATGAAAACAGGATCAAACTTTATCTTATCACTATTAACTTAACTAACCTAACTTAACCCCCTTCTAATTTTAAGCACACGTGTATGTAATGTGTGTGTAAGTTTAGAAAAGTTCTCTGATTCACAGTCCAATCTCACTTCTCATTCCTCCAAGTCACTGGCTGCAGGCAATTCTTATACTGTGCAAGAATTTAACATTTGTGAAGTTCACCAGGCTTTGATGCGACAAAGGTAAATGGTTACCACTCAGGAAGGTTCTTGTCGGTTTTCAGAGGGAGAGAGAGAGAGAGATATATATTTGTTTCTCACTGGACACCCACAACTGATTCCTTGTAACCAGCCACTTTAGTGTCTTGCTGAAGAAACTTGCTCCCTCAGGGTTCTCCAGATGATAATGTCTTTCTTTCATGTCACCACAGAGTTCTTTTTTGTTTCTCTTATTTCAAGTGAAACATTAGGCAGCCAGTCCTCTCCTCTTGCATGAACCACAAGGGGTTTGATCAGGCTAAACTAAGCAGTCACAACCTGTCTTCCAAATGGGGTTTTCCACAAGCTTTCCAGTTTGTCCTGTTCCAGTCCCAGCTGCTGCTGCTGACTGTAAAACTGCAGAACTGAATTCTCTCTTTCTCTCTCTCTCACACACACACACACAAAGCCTGTTTTCTCTCTCTGCTTGCAAAAACCACATGACCCTTAGAACGGAAAGTACCACTTTAGACAGCCTGCGGCTCCGACAAGTTCTTTCATCTGTTGCCTTTTTGTAAATAGAAATTCATTAATGAAGTCTCTTGGGCATTCTCCAAAGCTTTTGCAAAGGCTCTAGGCACTGGCCTGTCTAGCATGAGCAGAGCTCCAGTATTTTAAATAAGATCTGCTTTAAAGTCTTTGTATGTGACCTACCAGGTCCCTTTGCATATAGGAATTTTTATTTTTCTCCCCATTTAGAAAATAGTCTGCTGTTTATTTCTACCAAAATGCATGACAGTACACTTTCTGACACTGTGTTTCATTTACCACTTCTCTGTCATTTTTCTAATCTGTCCAAGTCATTTTATTAGAAAAATGACTTGTAAACTCATTGCTAAGCCAAGCCAATACAACAACAACCAAAATACACATCCTTCTTCAGGAAATAATTGTTTTATAATTTCGAAGACAGAAGAAGACCTTGATTTCCAGAGTCCTAAGTTCCAACTACTTTCTTATCAAAGTCAGGTGTCTAAAACTTCTACTGAGTTAGCTCTTAGAATGCTGGTCAAACCATAATTCTTCCCAAGATATAAACTACAATACTTCACTAAGCCAGACAACAATTTGTACCTCCTACTATTAATTTTTACAGTCTTAAAATTTGGCACATTAGCAAACTTTTATTAAACTTGTTCCATAAACATGGTAAAATTGAAATGTGATATGAAGTATTGACAGATATTGTATGCTTGCCATCTTCTTAGTCTGTTTAAGGTAATCTTACAGTTTCTGATCATGTGAGGAATACACCTTTACAGGTTTACGAGCACAATACAGTCAAAGTCCTAAAATCCAGACTGTTCAGGGATTGGATTGGTTCAGATTTTCAGGCAGCACTGTTTATTCTGCTTACTTCTTTGTTCTTCTTCTCAAATTTAAGGTGAGTAAAGAAGTGACGAACAGATAAATTTTGATTGTATTTTATATGAAAAAATGTTTTGGTAATAAACTAAGTATAGAAAAAAATGTTCATTAATTTCCACATCTTCTGGCATCATGGTACTTACACATACATGAACACAAAATCTCATCAAATTTAAAAAGTTTGAGAGTTTTCAACAAGTCTGGATCCTTGGATGGTCCACATTTCTGGCATCCAGATTTTTGGATTTGTGCTGAATTTCTGGATGAGAATTTAAACTGATTTAAGATGTTTTTTCTCTAGCCAATAGCCATGCTTCTAAATAGGAATCCATATATTAGCTTGAAAAGAAAAATTTAAAATTGATATGTAACTGGATTCTCAACTCCCTCATTGACAGAACCCAATCAGTGCAGCTAAGCAACATCAACCCTTCTTCATTGGCCATCAACACAAAGGCACCTCAAAGCTGCATGCTTAGTCCCCTGGTCTATTTTCTAGGCCCTCATGATTGTGTAGCCAACTTTTGCTCCAACACAATGTACAAATGAAACATTGCCACTGTTGGCCGAACAATGGGAAGAAATGAGAATACAGAAGGGAGATCGAGAATCTGACTGGGTGGTGCCAGAATCTCATCAAGACAAAGATTATTGAGGATTTTAAGAATGGGTGGCCAAGGAAATGTAGTGTCAATTGTGGGGGGGGGGGGGGGTCATGTGATCTCTCCAGTGAACCTGAGCTCAGAAGTGACCTCACCTGCCAATCAATAGTTAGATCTCCACACCTGTGAGGCTGATGTTCTTGCAGCTGATGTGTGATTAGTCCTCTGGGTGTCAATGAATTGTTAGATCTTTCCACCAGCGAGGATGACGTGCGTCGCGATTGGTCTGAGCAGTTCATGGGAACAGGCCCTGCATTGAAAATCCATGCATGAAACCTGTTTGGCACCTTTTTTCTGCTGCCTCGAGACCAGCACTAGAGTCCAGGCTTCCAGCCACGGGTGGGCATCGGAGGTCCAAATGCAATGGGACCATCCCAGATCCCGAGCCATGGTCAATGCTGGAAACCAGGTTAATTTGATATACTTGTTAGTTGTAATTAATTTACTGTCCAATGGTGTGCTGTGCCTGTGGGTGGATGGGTATTGTGTGTTTAACGTTTGCATTCCCAATCGGGAGTTCAGAATGTTTAGTAGCGATTTATTTGCACTCGATGTATAGTTATTTGTGCATGATTCCAGGTTAGTCTGCAAGAGTGTTTGCCCTTTTGTGAATTCACGTGTGTAAGTAAAGACCACTGTTTGTTAATAAAACATATCCAGCCTTGACTCTATTTCAACCCATCGAATCTATTCTGAACACAACAGGAACCATGCATCATCATTGACGGGATGGTGGTGGAGAGGGTTGGTATCCATACATCACAGAACCCCTCCTGGAGCTAGCACATTCAGCCAACTGCAAAGAAGACAATGCCTTTGCTTTCTAAGAAGTCTGGAGATTTCTCCTATTTGTATACTACATCAAACTTCTGCAGGTGCACTGTGGTAAGTATGTTGACTGGTTTGGTCATTCAAGTGCCCAGGAATGTAGAAAGTAGCAAACATGGCAAAGTTCTTCAGAGGCTCCCACCTCACACTCATTGAAGCCATCTATATGAGGCGCTGCCTCAAAAAAGCAGCCAACATTACAAAGGACCCCTATCACCCTGGTCATAACTTCTTCTTACTGCTATCTTTTGGAAGAGAGTACAGATGTCTAAATTCCAGCATATCTAGATTCAAGAACAAATTTTATCCAATGGGTATCAGATTCTTGAACCTTCCCCACTATACTAACAAACTACTCCGCAACTGAAAAAAGACTTGTCCACCCTATTGAAAAGGAATTTTTAAAAAAAAACTGATATATGTAACTGGATTCTCAACTCCCTCACTGGCAGACCCCAATCAGTGCAGATAAGCAACATCAACCCCTCTTCATTGGCCATCAACACAAAGGCACCTCAAAGCTGCATGCTTAGCCCTCTGCTCTATTCTCTAGGCCCTCATGATTGTGTAGCCAACTTCTGCTCCAACACCTTGCTGTAACTGTAAATATTTAGTTATCTATCTGTCCTTTTTTTTTTTAAATCCCTTTCTGAACTGAGGTGGTAACTTAAAGTATACTTTTTAAGATGGTGTATCTTACATACCTGTATGGCTGCAGCAAGTAAGAATTATGGTGCATGTGTACATTATACTTACCTGTATGACAAAAACTTTATTATTAAATTATTAATGGGTGGGAGTGTTAACAAGTAACCATAAGATATAGGAACAGAAGTAAGCCAGTTGGCCCATTGAGTTTGCTCTGCTATTCCATCAGATTTCAGATTCAGATTTATTGTCAGAGTGGATACATGACAACACATACAACTCTTGAGATTCTTTTTTCTGCAGGACAAGGCAGAATTACCACTTATTGGTAGTGCAAAAATAAACTGTACACAGAGTATGCATGTAAACAAATAAATAACTATAAACAGATAAAAATGTAAACAAACTGCAATATAGAGAGAATTTTTTTTTTTTTTTTTTTTATAAATCAACATAGTCCACAAGTAAGAGTCATTAAATGAGTCCCTGATTGAGTTTGTTGTTGAGAAGTTTAATGGTGGAGGGCTAGCAGCTGTTCCTCAACCTGATGGTGCAAGTCTTTCCTGATGGCAGCAGCAAGGATAGAGCGTTGTACTGGGTGGCGTAGATTCTTGATGATTTCTGCTGCTCTTCAACAACAGCTTTCCTTGTAGATGTTCTCGAAAGTGGGGAGGGTTTTGCCTGTGTGTCCTGGGCTGCGTCCACTACCTTTTGGAGGGTTTTATGCTCATGAACTGATCTTTCTCCAACTCAGCCCAACTCCCCTGCCTTCTCTGCATAGCCTTTGATACCCTGAATATTTAGATATCTATCAATCTCTGCCCACAACTTTGCCTATACAGCCACCCATGGCAACAAATTTCAGAGGTTCACCATTCTTTGGCTAAAGAAATTCCTTCACATCTCTGTTTTAAATGGAGGCCTTCAACTACTTCCTTCCACTGCTTTGAAGGTACAAACATCTTAGTGCATGCTACTATTGTAATATTTGTGGGAATACATTCCACATCCCAGCAAAGATGACAAACAAAATTTGTTGAAGCAAGGCCTGATATATTTTCTCTTCAGTTCCCTTCCAGTCAACTTTGAGGTGGCACCTGGTCTTTCCTCAAACCTATTCCTGGCCAGAAAAACGATCATAGTTAAGTCATAATACAACACGTTGTAAAATTATTTATAGTCCACAAATATGCCTTTCATTTTCTTGCACCTAAATGGCATTTATCCTCTATGGGAAATTAATTGCACTCTTTTTTGTTGAACCCCATCAACAAACCCTTCAATTCCTTTCTTCATCATGCGCTTACCAGCTAATTGCAACTACAAAGAACATTGAACACTATAGCGCAGTACAAGCCCTTAGGCCCTCAATATTGTGCCAACCCATATATTCCTTAAAAATCTCTTATTTGCCTCAGTCAGCCTTGCTCTAACTGCTATCCACTGTGTTTCTCTTGAATTCACTACTTAATTTATCAATGACTTTTTTTGCATTGAGCTTCTCATTCATATCTCACAATATCTATACTGAAAAAAGCAATACCTCGATGATAACTGCAAAGTCATCGCTTAGTGAATTTTCAAAAAGTCTCATCCATGAGGATGGTACGGTAAGCACAACGCTGATACAGCACCAGCAACTAGGACCAGGGTTCAAATCCCGCACTGTCTACCCAGGTCTGCGTGGGTTAGGTCTAGGTGCTCGGATTTCCTCCCACCATTCAAAACGAACTAGGGGTTGTAGCTCAATTGAGTGGCACAGGCTCGTGGGCCAATAAAGCCTGTAACCATGCTGTGCGTCTATTTAATATTTTGGTGCAAATATAAACTGATATAATTCTAGTATAATAAAGAGTTTATTGTCATATCATTTTACAAGTACACATAGCAAAATTCTTACTTGCTGCAGCCAAACAACAACTTGCAATGAAAAACTATAATGGAAACTAATATATTTAAATTAAAAGAGGCAAATCATAAGATTAGATAATAATTATTCAAAGCAATCCTTGTGAAAAATCCACGAGACAAAAGTGACCTGTAATAGTGCAAACAGTCCTTTTGTTCTGTTGGATCAGTCTAATTTGTGTACCAAGGGGAATTTCAAGAGTCTGATAGCTGTTGGAAAGAGTTAAACAAGAAAATATGCAGATGCTAGAATAGAATACAATACACAAGTGTATTGGAGAAACTCCACAGGTCATGGCCATCCAATAGGGTAACCAACACTTTGAGCTCTGTCCTTTCATCCTAAGACAGACAGGCACCTAAATAGAAAATTAGTGGGGAAGGGGGGGTTGGAGAAGATTTTTTTTAAAAAGCTGAGAAGTAATACAGGGAAGAGCTGAGCATTACTCTCTGACAGAAGGGAAGGGCTGAAGAACTGAAGGAAAGGACATCGCGGAACAGGGAAAGAGAGAGATTCAGGGAAGGGGGCTAAAAGAAATTGGAGAAGTCAGTGATAATGCCACCTGGTTGGCCTCATGTATTGCCAAACTGAGACAATTTTCAAATTGCATGAACAACTTTTATTCCAACTTGGCTGTCTCCAACCAAACAGCATTAACATTATCAATTTTCCAATATCCGTTAATGCCCTACTCCACATCTCTCTCATTCCCTATCACAGTCTCCCCTCCTCCAGTTCCCCTCTCCCTTTGCCTCCTTCTTCTATCAGAGAGCTAACCTTGGTCTTCTCCCATCACCAGCTTTTTTTTTCTTCTTCCCTCCCACCTGTATCCACCTACTACCTCTCACCTGCCTCCTGCTTCCTCCCTCCTCTCCCTCTTCACCTTCTCCCCCGACTTTTTTACCTGTTTTTGCTTATACCTGACAAAGGACCCAGGCATGGATGCTACATGATCTGCTGAGTTTTTCCAGCATCTTTGTGTCTTGCAGCAGTTTGATAGAAACTATTCTTAAACCTCGAGGAGCTGCTGGTTTCAGCTTCTGATCTTTCTGCCCAAAGGTAGCAGGTTGTGACCAAGGTTATGGGGGTGTTTTATCATGTTGGCCACCTTCTTGAGGCAGTACATCATATAGATGTCTACAATGGTTAGAGGTCAGAGCCTGTAATGGATCTGACTATGTTTGCTATTTTTTGCAGCCTTGCATTCCTGGGCATTTGAATTGCAAACCAACCAATACTTGCTTTATTTCCTTTCCCGTAGCTCTCTTCTCTTTTTAATAACATGGAGTTCAGTATGTTGAAATCAAATATGCCTCATGTTTTTGCTGCACCGTTTAATTTTATGTTTAAAAAAATAATCTTACCTTCAGGTGGTCTGTTAGATGTAGCCACTACCACAACACCATTTCTGAATAGATTTTCAAAAAGCTGCTTCAATATCATGGCATCCGCAATATCTGTGACCTGACAAGATGGAAACAAAACTATCATCCTGTTGATCCTGGTTCATTTACACCTACATAATTAGATATGAATCATGAGAAAGATAAGACAGCTATATGGGATAAATGCAAGAATGCTTCAAACACCGAATCTTTTCATTACAAAAATTTGTCCCTTCATTAGCTTATGCCTAAATGGCCCTCTGCTATAAATGAAACAAAAATTCAACATGTGTAGAATGAGAAGAAATTAACATGATCAAATAAATTATGGACAGTTAAAGAGAAATGCAATTCGATTGGCCAAACAAATCACACATGCTAAGTCAAGGACTGCATGATCACAAAGGAATTGAAGTGATAAACAGTATGACCGGTGGAATTATTGTTTCAAGGGACTGTGTTCATTTTTATATACATTTAAATGTCAACATGTGGATAACAATAAATATTACTTATTACATCACCATGAAGAATTATGCTCCTAATGCAGTTTCAGAGACATTCCATTTGCTATTCTTGTTTCTTTCTCTCACATAATAAAATGCTTCTCTAAAGTTTATAGAATTGATTTTTTTTTCCTCATTCACTATCACATCGAGACTTCAGACTGGATATCCTCCCCATCCTGAAGTTGTTTGCTTCAACTTCTCATATAAAGGAGGTAAAGATGTATTAAATCTGATTTCCTGCTACTTGCCTTGCCTCTTGCATGTAGCCTGACTGATCTGCTCCAAAAGGCATTCATCACTATCTCACTACATTCCAGTATTCATTGGAAAAACAAAAGTATTCTCAACTTCTGTGGTGCTGGAATCAGAACTCTTGATGACTTGAGTGCTTGACATCGCAATGACACTCTCTCCTGCTGCACTGATCAGATTTACATTAATGCCAGATCCTTGGCTACTCTTAATTATCTCAGAGTCATTCATCCTTCTCTTACCCTCATCAGCCCAGTAGTTCAGTTAATTTCCCAGACATTATCCTCGTTGCTAATTCTAATTCCTGCACTGTCTTTCCTTTCCAAACACTGATCTCTTTTGACCTTGTCCTACATTTTCCTCTTCCACAACACCCTCCAACAAATCAGACTCTGCCTTCCAGTTCCATTCGTCCTGTTTTGTAACCCGGCCAATTTGATGACTGTTTTTTTTTCTGCAGCCTTTCTTTGCCTCAAGTACTGCCTTTTCACTATTCTGACCCTTGTTTCAACGTAGGGAAACAAATGCTGTTATTTCAGTTGGCATGCGTGGTTTCATATCTCAATTTCCATTAAAGCTTCCACTCTTTCTTGCTTCAAAAATGCCTTTGCTCTGTTCCCTTATGGGGAAAAAAAGGCCTGATGCAGTTGGTGTCTTATTCAACCTGAACCAAATTGTCTTTGCATGCAAATTAAATTAGATATTTGTTGAGATGCTGAGAAGAAAGTAAGTGTAGCTGTGGTTTTCTTAACACAAAAGCATTTATTAAGAGCAAAAGGGAAACTAACAAGAAAGTTATTCTTATGGATCAACGCGGTCGTCTATTTGTGGGATGGTTCTGAAATGAATATTTCTCATTTGTACTTAAGATAGTGATGGGCATGCAATTATGGAATTCAAGAAAGAGAACAGCAATATATCATGACACATGTTCACATCACAAAAGAGGAAGTGCTGATGGTTTTTAAAGCAAACAAAGATGAATAAATCTCTGGGGCCTGACCAGGTATATTCTAGGAGATTGTGGGAAGCTAGAGAAGAACCTGCAGGGACATGGGTAGGGATGTCTAGATCAACGCTAGCCAAACTGGAGAATTAGAAATCCAAGGACAAGACAGGGAATATCAGACCAGAGAGTCTAGCATCAGTGTTGGGCAATTTATTGGAGGGGATTCTGAGAGACAGGATTTACCTGCACTTGAAAAGACAGGAACAGACTCTGAAAAATGAGCATTGCTTTGTAGTGAGAAATCACGTCCATGAATTCAGTTGAGTTTTTTTTTTAAAAAGAGGTGACCATGAGGGCAGCACGGTTGACATCATCTACTTGAACTTTAGCAAGGTCTTTACCATGATCCCTCATGGTAGGATAGTCTGTAGGGTTAGAAAACATGGTAAGCAAGCTAATATGATACTAGGACTACTGTTCTTCACTATATATATTAATGTGGATGAAAATGTATTAATATGGTTGCAGACAACATCAAAATTGATGGTATATTGGAGAGTAAAGAAGGTAATACAAGATTAAAAGAGAAAAGTGGGCAAGAAACGCCATATGGAATTTAACTTGGATAAGTGTGAGGCATTAAATTTGGTAGTTAAATGAGGGAAGGACTTGCATAGTAAATTTCAGGGCCCTAGAACATTGTAGAACAGAGAGATCTAGAGATACATACACAGTTCCATGAAAGTGGCACATAGGTCAAAGATGGTGTTTGGCATAATTGTTCTTTTTTAACCCCAATGAGTGCACTGAGTACAAGACTTGGGACATGATATTGCAAATGTACAATATGTTGGAGAGTCCACACTGGAGCAGTGTGTGCAATTCAGGTTGCCGACCTACAGGAAGGATGTCATTTATCTGGAAAGGGAGCAGAAAATATAAACCGGGATTTTACCAAGACTAGATAGCTTGAGTTATAAGGAGAGAGAGAATAGGCTGGAGCTTTTTTTTCTCCCCTAGGAACATAGGAGGCTGAGGGTAACCTTGTAGAGGTACTTAAAATCATGATGGGTAAAGATAAGGTGAATACTCAATCTTTTCCCACAGTAGAGGGGTCTAAAATTGGGGGACACATATTTAAGGTGAGAAGCGATAAATTTGATTTCAAGGAGGAATTTTCTTTCTCCAAAAAGAGAGGTAAGAATGTGGAATGAGCTACCAGAGATAGTGATAGAAGCAGGTACAAGCAGGATAAGAAAGCCTTAAAGCAATGGTTCTCAAACTTTTTCTTTCCACTCACAATTTCACCTTAAGCAATCCCTATACCATAAGAGCTCTGTGATTGGTAATGGATTTTTTTTTTTTTTTTTTTTTAAAGTGGCATGTGAGTGGGAAGGGAAGGTTGAGAATCACTGCTCTAGATCCAATTGTTACTGAAATATTTTGCTTGAGAACAATTGTCATTGACCCATTTTCTTTGGAGTTATGAAACTGTGCACAAAACAGGCCAAACAGGTACAATTAAAACAGTGGTTTTCAAACTTTTTCTTTCCACCCACATACCACCTTAAGCAAACCCTTCCTAAACACAGAGCACCTATGGCATAGGGAATACTTAATATGGTATGCGAATGGAAAGAAAAAGGTCAAGAACCACTGCCTTAAAGGGCAATGGGCCAAAGACAAACAAATGAGACTAGTTTAGGTAGGAAACTTGGTTGGCATGAATGAGTTGGGCTGAAGGGCCTACTTTCATGCTTTATAAATCTATGACTATTCCTTTACTACAGCCTTTTCACTTCAATCATGGATACTTCTTTAATCCTGCATATACTGAAATTATCATTACTGCTGCTGCAGTGGGACTAGGAGGGTGGGGATTTGTTCCAGCACGGACTAGTAGGGCCAAACTGGCCTGTTCTGTGCTGTATATGGTTAGATAGTTACTACTACTACTGTCTAATTTCACTACATATGTGATAATAATGGAACTTTACATTTCTGGCAATTTTCTTTTTCTTAATTCAGAATCAATCATGTTATTTGAAGTACCAATTAGATTTAATTAATTGCTCTCAAAATATGTATGGGTATAGATATAGGGAGAGATGGAGAATGTACCAGAGAGACACAAACACAAAGCTTGCAGAGGAAAATATACAGGAGAAAGTGAGGTAGTCGGGTGCGTGCTCATGAGAAAGGAGAGCTGGGGTGCACGTGCTTGAGAGACAAAGGCACACACAGACTTATGAATTTCAATGAATGTGAAATCTAATATATTAAAATGGTGAGATACTTTAGCCACATCCTCAATAGTCCACAGGCCTGAAATTGTTCATTTGGTATGGGCTAAGTGCTGATAGAGTTTGTACAAAAAAATTCATATCCCAGGAAAGAAGGACCAATTATTCAGTTACCACATCTCTGCAATCTTCTTACAAGAATTTACAAAATCTTTTGTCTACCTGGATAGAGGCATCACTGACCATGGTTTCGAGGCAAAAAAAAATCTTTCTAATTTGTTACTTTTTTCTGAATGAGGTGAAATGTCATACTGAGGTCAACAACTTTAAGATAACGCACAACAAATAATTCCACTAAAGAGTGGATTTTATAGAAAGTTGCAGTAATAGATCAAAGATCAGCCTCATTCCCACAGACAAAATTTAACATTCATGGTCATGTTGAGAAGCTTAAAACCAATAGTATTCATTCCACAGGAATCATGAGGTAAAATAATGTACTGAATTATTCTAATGAAGGGTCTTCAATCTAAAATGTTGACGGTTTCTCTTTCTTCAGAAGCTGCTTTGTCTGCTGAATGTTTCCAGCAGTTTATGTTTCTATTTCAGAATATTCATGAAAATAGCAGGATACAGATCAGAGAAAATTGTGACACAATTCCAATCAGATAATAGCACAAGCCCTTTGTCATGTTCTAGTGATTGAGATGCAAAGATTTTCTGCATTGGATGTAAATTCAGAAGAGCCACCGGTTCCAAATTTCAGTGGTTTGAGTAAAAGGGAAAGCCAGAGATAGGGGTACTTCAGCAAGGAGAGGAGGTGTCTGAGAAATGAAATTAAACATAAAATACTGGGTTGTGAAATTTGGATCTGTAGAATGTTGTTGAGACAACACAAAAGATAAATGAAGAACACAAAATTAAATTGAGAGAATCAGATAGGGGAAATATGTTCAAATCGGTCAATTATAATCCAAAGCATTTTTCATATTATTCGAGTAATGCTCAAAACAAATAATCAGGAAGAGCTCAGTGAAATCCACAAATAACTTATTTGATACAGCAACGCCAAGTATTGCTGGAAAAGAAAGAATATATTTTTATGGTTGGGTAGTCAAAGTGGGTTGATAACATTCCTCATTTATAATTAACAGGACACTTTGCCACAGAAAATTATTTATTTCCAGCACATTTTAATTCAAACTTTCACTGCTAAAAGTTATATTTTAAAATTATCACTGTGATCTGTAAAGATGATTTCTAATAGATTAGTAACTGAATGGTTTTAGAATATAGAATTGTTGTGACAAGAGTCACATGTATCGGAGTTCCAGTATGCAAATTCTTTTGATGAAGAGAGAAGTAATTCTACAGTCTTAGCAAGCAAAAGACAATACCGTAACCAAAAGATATTCTCAAATGCAGCACAATATTCACTAAGAGGAAGCAGGATGGATACAAATTATTGTTAATGATAGTCAGTTAATAAGAAGAAAGAAATTTTGTTAGCATTTAAGTGAAAAGATTTTAATGACCTACAGTGGTTTTCCATTATGACTCACTCAAGCAAATGAGGGGGAAAAATACAATATTACATAAGCAAGTCCCTTAATCTCAGTTATTCTTGATTGGTTGAGTTCTCTATATATTACTAACCATGAATACGTGCCTTCATTAATTAGTAGGAGCTTAAAATCAAAAGCTTTGTTTTTATGGTGATTCAAACCAATATACCAGGTCATAAAAGCAGATTTAGAAAACTAATACTAGATATCTTTGGTTAGATTTCAAAATATTGAAATGACATTAAGATATTCACCCCACAATTGTAAATTTGTCGATCACAATATTACGGCATGCTTTTGTGAGCATTGAACCTGCTTAATAATAATGTCAATAATAGAAGAAAGAATTGTAAATATCTAAATAGGTAAACAGTATCTCAGCATTGAAGTGGGTCAAAAAGCAGTTCAAAACGCTCAAGATTCCTTCTCTGCACCACCCACTGCTGTAACTCTTATATTCAAAAAAGATTGTAATCATTTTTAAATCAATTCATATGCCAATTTATTCAATCTGAGCCTGTCTTTCAAAACATTGACACACTTTTTATTTCAAGGACTCATATCAAACAAGGGAATCAGCTTATCCTCCACAACAGAGTACTTTCCAGTATTTACTAAGCAAGCCAGTTAAAAGAATGCTTCTTTCCCAGATCACATCCATCAGTAGAGAAAAATATTAACACCAAAGCTTCCTTAATTAAAGATGAGTATGGTTCATTATAGGAATAAGCCTTTTACTTTCAAAAAGACAGAAGTGGGCAAGCAGAGAAATATTTATTTTAAAGCAAGGAAGTACAAGTAGTTGCAGCGTCCTTGCTGAAGATCTTATTCCAGCAGATGGAGCAATTTAACAAAGATTTCCTTAAATTAGATGTAACCCACACAGTATCTCACGACAAAACGATACTTGGGCAGGCTGCGCTAACTGCATTACAGATGACTTTGGTAATCCCCTTTTCAACAGGGCTAACTGACGAATTTATTGGCCTTCTTTCAATGATCCTATTCTCCTTCAATGCTGTTCTCCTCAGCATTACTTGACTTGCCAAAACTAGTCTCTGTGGCAATGAGTAGTGAAAAAGCAGAGATTTATTTCTATACATTTAAGGTTCTCTTCCTCTTGTGACTTTCTCTAATGCCTTGCCACATGAACAGACAAATTTGCCAATTTGCTATTTATAGGTACTCACAAGGGTAAAATGTTCCACAGAGGTCACTCTACTTACTGAACCTGTTCAATCCAGAGGAATTTTCAGAGCATGGAGATGGCTTCTGCTGACCATTAACTTGAACACACATAAATATTACTCTCTTAAGTTACTTAATGCATTCTCTTCTTCAATATTCCAACAAAAGAAGCTCCATTTACCTGAAACTCATCAAAACACAAAAGGCAGGTCTCATTGCTGATTTCTGAGGCAATGGGTGCTATTGGATCATACGACTTTGCCATTAAGCCAGGCTTCCTTTTTGGTAAAGACTGTTTTAATCGATGAATTCCTGTTTCAAATGGGATTAAAAGAATTAGTTATTCTTATTTCTGGAATTAGTTTTAAATATATGAAACTAAAGAGGTCCCATTGATCTTTCTACCCACCCCCCCCACTGTTTTTTAGAACCACCCATCTTCCCTCTCCTTTCTCAGTCCTGAAGCAAGGTGTCAACTCAATGTCAACCATTCATCCCCCATAAATACTGCCTGACCACCCCCCCCACCCCCCGAGTTCCTCCTTTTTTTTTGCATTGCATTCATCACAAATATTCTCACGTCACCATCGACAAGAAACTCAACTGCAATTGCTACATAAATACAATGGTTGCAAAACCAATTCAGAGACTAGATTTCCTCTGGCAAATAGCTTGCTTGACATCCAAGTCTTTCTACCAACAAGACAGGAGTGTGGCCTGCATGTGGCTTGGTGAGCTCAGCTCTAACAGTACTCAAGAAGGTCAGCTCTAACAACACTCAATAAGATCAACACCATCGAAGACAAAATAATCCACTTGATTGCTATCCCATCCACTGCCCTAAATGTTCATTTATCCAGTGAACCATCTACAAAACACCACAATTATTTCAAAAGCACCTCCCAAACTTGTGGTCTCTATCACCAAGAAAAACAAGGTCTTCATCAGTGCAGAATCTAAAAACTAGAACTCTCTACTCAACACCAGTGGGCTTGTACCATCACCTTAAGTCTTGCAAAAAAATCAGTGGCTCCCCATCACCTTCTCAAGGTCCATTAGACATAAAACATAGACCAATTTTAATAAACCAGATTGTGAAATGTGAATGGCATACTGATGTGACATGAAATACTATGGATAGCAAGCATAAAAGTGAACCTTAATTGCCTTTCAGATAATAAACGACTTCAACAGATTTCTTTAAAACATGTGAATCAGGTCCAGACCCTTTCATACTTACATCTGCAACATGTTTGATGCTTTCTGCTTCTTTGACAGTTTCCAGTATCAACTAGTCCATACATGTCCAATTTCTTGACATCTGCTTCCTCCCAACTAGATCCCCGGCACTGCTCACTTGGCGACACTCGTCCTAACGCTGGATAACTTTGCTTCGATTCCATTAATTTCTTCCTGATCAAAGTCTGACTACAAGAACTCGTATGCTTGTTATTGTGGAACAGTTTTTTTTTGTTGTAGTCCTACTTAGAATCATCCTTTCATTTTCTAGAACATTGATGACTATATGAGAGCAGCATCCAGCACTCAACACAAAACTTAAAATCTCCATTCTTCTTGCTGCCAGTTTCCACCTTATTCTCACCTTCACATGGTCCATCTCTGACACTTTACATTTTGGATCTTTCAGTCTTCATCTCAGGGGATACGCGAGTGACAAACATCATTACAAGTCCATCGAGCTTCATAACTATCAAGACACTTTCATATTCCTTGTCACTTCTCTATTCCTTCCTCCAAATTGTTCTATTTCTATCTGCTCAGATAATGAATGAATATTTCCTCAGATACCTCTGAGATGTCTGTTTTGCTTAACAAGGATTAGTGTTTTGTTTTATTTCTGATGTAATTAGGAAACAGCTATTTCAATCAGGTAGAATGACTATAACCAGAGAACCAATATTTGAGATAATATTACATATTATTTTTAATGAATGGGGTCAGAATAATAAAGTGATTTGGAGGAAGAGTATGGTGAATAAACTTTTGGTATCAGCCAAGGATATTTCATAAAGAGTCAAGATAGAATTCAGTTAAAGGCCCATCCTTATAAACAAGAGAGAGTAACAAATAATTGAAAGTAGAAAACCAAAAGGAAATTAAAGAATTTCTATTCAAAGCTAATCAATCAATTAAATAAGAGCCTGACAAAATAAAATCATGGATTTCTCTAGAATAAGTCAACACTGCCAATGGCCTTACTGTTTAAGACTTTAAGAAACATAGCAAATAAAATCATAATCGACAGGTCAGCAACATAAAAACAATGGTGATAGCATGAATCTAATTAATAAAACAAAATTGTACCTTCTGCCTGTTGGAACAATCATTATGCAAATTAATGTATTAACTGAGTAGGCAGGAAAGGAATGATTGGGAAAGAAGTAAGGAGCAAAGATGATGAAGGACAACTTGTTAATTAAATGGAAAATGAAACAATATTAACAGGCTGGTTGTATGTTAGTCTCAGATTGTGTTGAGCATGACCTCAGCAGCCACCTTCCCCAACTTGTCTTTTCCAAAGGCAGAGGGTGAAATAAACTGGTCCTTGACATCCTGCGAAGCAGAAGGGGTTCCAAACAAGGTGAAACTCAGGGTTTGGATATCAATGCCCTGCTTCTGGAATGGTGTGATAGCTGTTAACAACTTTTAATCTGTGTATAAATCCAAATATACACTATGTAAAAATGAATGGGACACCACCTGTATCAGCCCAGAGTGAAAATATCAGAAATCAGATATCAGAAATGCCAGCATATAATCTTTAATTTGACTCTGATTTTACATCTGAAAAGATGTTTAAGTTGAAGATAAGTTAAACTTTGAATAACTAACAGCAACAGGCATAAGTTTCCCATGATTAGGAGGCTAAAGGAAAATGAGATAGAGAAATATCAGAATCTGATGTCCTGTAGCGGCTGCTACCCAAATGGAAACACACCTCTGAACATGGTGGAGGGTTTCCAGTGAACTGTTTATTCAAATTTTGCGCGCGTCCTTTATGGGTGGTGTGAGCTCCTCCCTCGTGCTAGCGGTGACATCATCACGTTCGCCCAAGGTGCGCGCTTTGGCCTAAGCCACGAGGCACTGAGATCCCCCAACAGCACTATCTTCCCGCAGCTGCCCCCTGGAGCGGCGATACAAGCAGGGCCAGTTCACCACGAGCGATGTGCGCCACCACACAACCACCCCCCCCAGAACCGGCTTACATGTCTTGGCACTTCTGTGGCCGACCTCGTCGTTTTGGTCAGGCCGTCAGTACAGGTACACAATCCTTTACCCAGACATCTAAAATCTAGAAAGCTCCAAAAACTGGCAAGTGGGGAAAGAGACGGCAGCGCGAGTCGGGTGGGCAGGAGACCAGCAGCGTGAGTCAGGCAGGCAAGGGGGAGAGAGCAGCAGCACAACAGGAAGGGGGTGGGGTAGATAAGGCAGCACAATTCGGGTGGAATTAAATCTGGCTTTCCAAAATAAGGAAAAATCTGAAATTTGGAACACTGTCCCCCAAGGGATCCGAATAAAAGATTGTGTACCTGTACTGGCTAGCTAAGGTCCAAGTGGGCCGCCTTGAGTCTGTCAACTGTGAATATCTTCTCCTTGTCCCCAATGTCCAACGTGAATGTCTTGCCTAAGCGTTTCAGGACTTTGTAGGGACGCTGCAGAGGCGCGGGATGTAGGCCTCACCGGACGAAAACAAAATTAGTGGTGGATAGTTCTTTGGGGATGCTAGACAGGCAGCTGCCATGGTGGGTCGGTGGTGGGGTGCGAGTGTGGCGAGCTTGCCCCACATGTCTGCCAGTAAGGTCCAATTCTCAGTCGCGGAACCAGTGCTTGGGCCGAAGAACTCCCTAGGGAGCAACAACGGTGCACCATAGAGCAGCTCTGCGGACGATACCTGTAGGTCTTCCTTTGGGCCCATTCTGATGCTGAGCAGGACCCAGGGTAGTTTGTCCATTCAATTGGGCCAGTGAGACAAGCCATTAGAGCTGACTTGAGGTGCCGGTGGAAACGCTCCATTAGACCAGTGGCCTGGGGATGGTATGCAGTGATATGGTGGAGCTTGATCCCCAGGAGGTTCACCAGCTGCAACCAGAGGGCGGATGTGAATTAGGCGCCCCTGTCATTCATCATGTGTGCTGGAATGCTGAAACTGGTGATCCAGTGGGCGAGTAGATTTCTGGCGCAGGACTCGGCAGAGGTGTCTCTTAGCGGGATGACTACCAGCCACCTCATCGTGCGTTCGACCACAGTCAACAAGTAGCGGGTGTCCATGGACATGAACCCATGATGTCGATGTGTACGTGTTCAAACCTCTTGGTAGCGGAGTCAAACTTCTGTACCGGGGCCTTGACATGGTACTGGGCTTTGGAGGCCTGGCACTGCGTGCAGTTTCTCGCCATCTGGGCTACCTGTTTCTTGAGGCTGTGCCACATGAATCGTTCTGCCACCGTGCACACCGAGGTCTTGACTGAGGAGTGAGCCAAGTCGTGGAGCATGCTGAAGGCTTGCGGGCCTCCATTGTGGTGAGACTACCAGGGGCTATGAGCCACTGGACACATCGCAGAGCAGCATGTCAGGGCTGTCTGGCAATTTGAGGTTCTCGAGTCAGAGGCCCATGATGGTGGAGTGGAAAGCTCATGTTTCTGTGTCCTCCTTCTGTGTCTGTGCTAGCTGGGTGCAGTCCAGGCCAGGGGATAGGCTGTGGATGGTGGGCCTTGAGATCACATCTGCAACGACATTGACCTTACCGGCTCGATGTCGGATGTCAGTGGTTAACTTCAATACGTAGGACAGATGTTGCTGCTGGTGCACTGACCAGGGATCCTTTGACATTGAGAGGGCCTGAGTGAGCAGTTGGTGGTTGGTGAAAACAGTGAATGGCCTGCCCTCCAGGAAGTACCAGAAGTGTCTAATGCCCAGATACAGAGCCAGAAGCTCCCTGTCGAAGGCACTGTATTTTAGTTCTGGGGGAAGGGCTGAAGAAGGCAAGTGGGCGCCCCTGACCGTTCACCGATTGCTCTAGGATGCCCCCGATAGCCCTAGGATGCCCCCGATAGCCGTGGCCGAAGCATCCACTAAGAGTACACTGTGGGCATCGGGCTGCAGGTGGGCCAGTAGTGTAGCACTCACCTGGGCATCCTTCATCACGGTGAAAGCGTACTCAGCCTCTTCCGTCCACTCCAGGGTCTTATTCTTGGCTGCAATCAGTGCAAACAATGGCCACATGACACGAACCACCCCCGGGATGAAGCGGTGTAGAAGTTGACCATCCTGGTGAATTCCTGAAGGCCTTTGAGGGTGTCAGGTTTCAGAAACTGGCGTAAGGCTGCGACCTTCTCGGGTGCTGGGGTGGCCCCATTCGTGGATATGGTATGGCCCAGGAACTACAGGGACTCCTTGCTGAACTGGCACTTGGCCACGGCCACATTGACCATGAAGCCAAACTCTGCCATGAGAGCAAATAGTGCACGGAGATGGACTTTGTGTTCATCGTGGTCCCGACTGGTGATTAGGATGTTAACGAGATAGATAAACATGAAAACAAGGTCTCTGCCCACTACATCAACCGTTGAAATGTCTAGGCCACATTTTTAAGGCTGAAAGGCATCAGCAGAAACTTGAATAGGCCGAACGGGGTGATGATGGCAGTCTTGCCGACGTCATCGGGATGGACCGGGATTTGATGGTCCCCCATACCAGGTCGACCTTCAAGAAGACTCGAGTGCCGTGCAAGTTGGCCATATGCGGAATGGGGTATCGGTCCAGCGTAGTCGCGTCATTGAGTCGACTGTAGTCCCTACATGGGCGCCAATCCCCGGAAGCCTTCAGGACCACGTGGAGGGGGGAGGCCCAAGGGCTATCAGACCTGCGGACGATCCCCAGCTCCTGCAGTCAGGAGAACTCCTCCTTTGCCAGTTGTAGCTTCTCAGGGGGCAAACACCTGACTTTAGCATGGAGGGGAGAAATGTGGTGTAGACTCCATGTTGGGGCATGGCAGAAGTGAACTGTGGCTTCAGGATGGCGGGGAATTCATTGAGCATGCGAGAATACTCGTCCTTGGGGGCACTGATGGAAGTTATTCCTGGGCCGCACGTGTTTGTGGAATCGAGGCAGACGGATTGGAAAGTGAGGGCACGTACCAACCGCTTGCCTTTGATGTCCACCAACAAGCTGTGCGCCCAAAGGAAATCGGTTCCCAGTACGAACTTCCAGTGAAACCTGTCCTTGCCAATCTGGATCTGGGTGCTGTGTGTGCCAAAAGTCTTGATGGAGGATCAGTTGGCTGCCTGTAGGGTCAGGCCTTGAATACGGGTGTGGGTCTCGAGGGTCGTCAGGGGAAGCACTCAGTTCTGCTCTGGTGTCTACCAGGAAACGTCGGCCATTGGACTTATCGATCACATGCAGGAGGCTGTTAGTCCGGCCAGCCATCGCAGACATTAACGGCAGCTGGCCAGGTAGTTTCCCTGAAACGAACAGGGCTCCCTGCACTTGCAGGCTTTGGCCCTGCCAACGTTGATGGTAGAAACACCAGGTGGGATGGTGCTCTTCCAGTTTGTGCTTGGGGGGGCCACCTGCAGCTGACTGGGTCCTGTGCAGGTGACCTGGTTGTGGGTGACCTAGTTTTCTCGCTTGGTACGCCAGAACACGTCTGCGCGGGCTGTGACTCTGCGTGGATCTGAGAAATTCTCATCTGCCAGCAGGAGTTGGATGTCCTCCGGCATCTGCTCAAGGAAGGCCAGTTCGAACATCAAATGGGGTTTGTGGCCCTCTGCCAATGTAAGCATCTCTTCCATGATGGCAGATGGGGTTCCGTCGCCCAGTCCATCCCAGTGTAGGCTTAGTGGCCTGCTGCCGACAGGAGAGGCCGAAGGTCCCAAGGAGGAGACTTTTGAGAACTAGGTATTTTCCTTCCTCCGGTGGGTCGTGGATGAGGTTGTCCATCCTGGCCGCTGTTTCGTCATCGAGCGCACTCACAATGTGGCAGAACATCATCGTGTCTGAGGTAAAACTGTGCCTCCACTTCCCCAAACCAAGTGTGTGGGCAATGCGTTCGGGGGGGGGAGGAGTGGGGATTTCACCGCGACCGCGTTGACTGCTGTTGCATCTATATCTGGAGGTCAGAAAATCATCTGGACTCGCTGGGGTCATCAATGTAGCGGCTGCTACACAAACAGAAACACACTACTGAACATGTGACATTTGAAAGGCATAGATTTTTCACGTCTACAGAAAACAGCAGAAAGTATTGATCAGTATGTGACTGAATTGAGAAAAAGAAGCAAAATGTGCGAATTTGGTGGACTTACCGACTTGCTGATAAAAGACAAACTTGTGTGTGGTATTCCAGATAATAGTCTAAGGTTAAGATTGCTAAGAGAGCAAAACCTAGACCTGGAAAAAGCCATAGCACTCTGTAGAGCTGCAGAAACTGTAAAAGCATAGGCAAAAGAGCTGTTCAGTGAAACTAGCTGCAAGAACATTCATAAAAGGGAAAAAGAGGCATGGCCAGCAAACAAAAATAAAAGAGACAATCGAAAGCCATCAATGTGGTGCATGACACCTACCAAAAAAGTTTCCAGCATGTGGTAAAACATTCAATCTGTGCAACAAAGGCAACCATTATGCCCGTTGTTGTTGGAATCAAGTTCAACAAAGCAAGTAGATGAAAGGGAGATAGAGGAATTCTATGTAGATGTTGTGACTGAAAACAAGAGAGACAATAAAGACTGGATGTTGAGATTAAAAGTGAATGACATATACATTTCAGTAAAATTAGATACTGGAGCACAAATTAATGCAAGATCAGAGACTGATTTTAAGAGGATTAGACCCAGATCAGTGAAGTTAACAGGATATTCAGGTACCGATATACCAGTGCAAGAAGAATGCATGGTCAAAGTGAAACACAAGGACAAAGAGCACATGCTAGCATTTATCGTAGTACCAAAGGATGTACAGGCCATACTAGGTTTAACAGCCTGTGAGAAACTGAACCTGGTAAAAAGAGTCCTCATTGTGGAAAGTGAAGGAGAGACAGTCTATGATGAACCCATGAAAGACTACAATGACCTATTTCAGGGTCTAGGCTGCCTTCCAGGAGAACACACGATCAGAGTGGATAAACATGTGCCACTGATAATACATCCATGCAGAAAAGTCCCATTTGCGCTTCAAAAGCAACTAAAGGCAGAGTTGGATAGGATGGAAAGCCTGAACAGGATTCAGAAGATAGACGAGCCAACGGAGTGGGTGAGTTCACTCACTGTTGCGGACAAAAAGAATGGAAAACTTAGAATTTGCCTGGATCCAAGAGATCTATACAGAGCAATAAAGAGAAAACACTTTAAGCTTCTGACGCCGGAAAAAAATCATGTCACAGTTTGCAAATGCAAAGTTTTTCAGCAAGTTAGATGCAGCATCAGGATTTTGGCAGTTGAAATTGGATGAAGCAAGTTCAAGACTGTGCACATTCAATAGTCCATTTGGCAGATACAGATTCCTAAGGTTACCATTTGGAATTGGCTCAGCTCCTAAAGTGTATCACAAAACTATCCATATAGTCTATGAGCACCTGGACCGAGTTGATACCTCAATGGATGACATCATAGCATGGGAACCATGAGGATGGAGCATGATGAGAGACTAAGGAAAGAGCTGGAAGCAACAAGGAAAACAAACCTGAAACTGAATGGAGAGCTTGGGGTGACATAACTATCATTTGTCGGAGATATTATTGGCAGACCAGATCCCAGAAAGATGTCCACCATTGGGAACATGCCAAGGCCACAATGCAAAAAGGATGTACAGAGGTATCATGGAATGGTCAACTATATGGGTAAATTCACATCCAACCTCTCAGAAAAGACGGCTCCATTGAGAAGACGAACAGAAAAGAACATTGAATGGGAGTGGAATCATGGGGCATGAAAAGTCATGGAGGGAACTCAAGAAACTGCTCACAGAGGAACCAGTTCTGAGGTTTTACGACCCAGTGAGACCCATCAAGATATCATCAGATGCATCACATAGTGGGCTCGGTGCAGTTCTTCTGTAAAAATATGATGATTGGCAACCCACTGTGTATGCATCACACTCAATGACATACACTGAGATGCAATACACTCAAATTGAAAAGGAGCTGCATACATACACCTGTGAAAGATTTCATCAGTTTGTGTCAGGACAAGCAATCAGTGAAGAAACTGACCATAAGCCCTTGATTGCATTGTTCCAAAAGCCATTAAATGAATGTCCACTTAGAATACACTGAATGTAGCATACACTCCAGGTAAGCTAACATACACAGCAGACACTTGTCTCGAGCTGTTGGCACGAGCCCACAAACATCAAAATGGATGAAGACGTGAACACTTTCGTGGACATGATCACAAGTGCACTGCCCATATCAGATGCAAAAATGGAGCTCATAAAATCAGAGGCAAACAAAGATGAAACGCTGAGACAACTGAGAAAAAATATCTTGGATTGGCGGCCCAACATGAAGCAGGACTGCTCACCTAAAGCTGCAGAGTACTGGAACTGCAGAGCAGAACTATCAGTGGTTGAAGACATCATCTACAAATGAAGCAAAATCCTTATCCCAAAGAGTCTGAGAAAAGAGATGCTAAAAAGGATCCATGGAGGACATCTCAAAATCAAAAAATGTAAGAAAAGAGCATGAGAGGTGATGTACTGGCCAAAAATCAACAATGATATAACAAATGAAGTGTGAAACTGTACAATATGCCAGAAATATCAAGCAAGCAATCCTGAGGAACCACTAAAGCCAAACACAGCACCATACAGACCTTATCAGAAGGTAGGTGCTGACCTATTCAAATGTCAAGGACTATCTTATAGTCACAGACTATTACTCCCTGCTACCAGAGGTGTGTAAACTGAACACCACCACTGCAGATGCTATAACGAGTATTCCAGACATGGTGTGGCTAGGGAGGTCTTCACAGACAATGGACCCCAGTTTTGCAATTCAAAGTTTGCTAAAGAGTGGGACTTTGTACACATCATGTCAAGTCCTCATTTTCCACAGTCCAATGGTCTAGTGGAAAAATCAGTACAGACAGTGAAAAGACTGATGAACAAGGCAAAAGACAGTGGAACAGACTTCTACCACAGCATGCCAGTATACCGCACAACACGGCTCAAGTGTGGTATGTCACCAGCACAACTCCTGATGGGATGCTGGCTAAGAACAAACCTACCCATTCAGGAGAACCTTCTAAAAACAAAAGAAGGGAAGAAAATGAGGAAGTTCAAAGAACAACAAAAAGAAATGTAAAAGTATTACTTTGACAGAGGAACAAAAGACCAAGTAAGGCTAAAAGACAAAACAAACTTGTGGACTCAGAAGGGAACTGTCCTTAGTGAAGTCCAATCAAGATCATACACCATTCAGACAGAAGAAGGTTCTGTTCTGTGAAGAAATTGTCAAGATCTTCAAATGGGACCAGCCACTGTAGATGTAAAGATGGATACTGTTGATCAACCTGAATGCACATCTGAGAAGAGATTGTCTGAGGCAACAACTCAGATTCAAGGACAATCAATCAGGAGATCGTCAAGACACGTGAATCCTCCTCAGAGACACACTGAGCAAATTAAAGACTCCTGCTATCTTATTTGCTCTTCGTGTTTTAGTGTATGTAAATATGAATACACAAAACAAGTTTTAAAAAATGTTAACAATGTTGATAATAATGAAAATGCTAGTTCTTGGTGTTAAAAGTTAAAATTGCAGTTATACAAAGAAAACATGTTAGTTAAAAGTGAGCTACTTTTGTTTTAAGAAAGGGAGTTGTAATGAGAGTGATCATGGTTGGAATGCAACTAGCAATGCCATAAGGATTATAGCTCCCATTTGATTTGTGACAGAGTATATAGAGTAAATAGATATGTTTTTGTGAGATGAATTGGGAAGGTTTGTTAGAGTAGGTTACATACAAACACTTTAAAACAGATCTTATTTGAAATACTGGATCTCTGCCCCATGCTAGACATATCAGCTCTACATCTTTTGCAAGAGCTTTGAAGAGTGGTGAAGAGAATTCACTAATGGATTGTTGTTTACAAAAGGCAACAGATGAAAGATCTTGTTGGAGCTGCAGGTTGTCTGGAAGAGAACTTGTTCTAGAGAGAGAGGGAGAGAGAGAGAGAGAGAGAGAGAGAGAGAGAGAGAGAGAGAGAGAGAGAGAGAGAGAGAGAGAGAGAGAGAGAGAGAGAGAGAGAGAGAGAGAGAGAGAGAGAGAGAGAAAGAATCAGCTGAGAGTGGAAAAAAGAGGAATTCTGTGGTGCCTTAAAGAAAGAGGTTATCATCTGGAGAACCCTGAGGGGGCCGAGTTTCGTCAGCAAGATACTGGAGTGGCTGGTTATAAGGAATCAGTTGGATCTCATTGTACAACATACGTCTCTCTGAAAACCGACAGGAACCTTCCTGAGCAGCAACCATTTACCTTTCAAGCACCAAAACTTGGTGATCTTTATAAATGTTAAATTTTGTGTCTACAAGGAGAATTGCCTGCAACCAGTGAACTTGGAGGAATGAGAAGTGAGATTGGACTGTGAACCAAAGAACTTTTCTGAACTTATACGTACGTTTAGAATTAGAAGGGGGTTGTTAGGTTAAGTAAGTTAATAGTGATAAGTTAAAGTGTGATTCTATTTTCATGTTAAAAGATAATTAAAAGCAACTTTTGTTTAAGTAACAATTTGTCTTGGTGAATGTCTATTGCTGCTTGGTATTGGGGTCCTCTGGGCTTGTAAAAGATTATACGTGACTGCCAGCAGGGGATTGACAGAGCAAGAGACAGCATGCAAGATTTGTTGTGGAGGCTTGCAGCCTCATGGCATGCCTCATGGTGCTGTTTACAACAACTTTAAAATAAACCAATGTGCTGGCAAGCAGATTTGCTAGTGCTGTGGGGGAAGGTTTAAACTAGTTTGGCAGGGGGGTGGGGAACAGAGTGTGAGAGCAGTGTCAAGGGAGCATGGCCACCTAGATAGGAATAATAACGATAACAAAGGTAGGATGGAGATTAGGGTAAAAGGTAGAAAAGAGTATATAGGTGAGGGTCATTCTCTGAAATGCATATATTTTAATGCAAGAAGCATAGTGAACAAGGTAGATGAGCTTAGAGCATGGACAGATACTTGGGGTCATGATATTGTGGCAATTAGTGAGGCCTGGCTACAGGAGGGGCAGGACTGGCAACTTAATATTCCAGGATACATTTCTTTTAGTTGTGATAGATCAGGGGGTAAAAAAAAAAAAGGGGAGGGGTTGCTCTGCTTGTTAAGGAGGACATTACTGCCGTGAGGTGGCAGGATGGTCTGGAGGGATTGTCCAGTGAGGTTGTTTGGGTGGAATTGAGGGGTGAAGGAGGCATGAAGGTGCTAATAGAGGTGTATTACAGACCACCAAATGAGCCAAGAAAATTAGAAGAACAAATTTGTAGGGAGATAACGTATATGTGTGAGAATCTTAAGGTAGTGATCATGGGAGATTTTAACTTCCCTCACATTGATTGGGATACCCATATAGTTAGAGGGCTGGATGGGCTAGAGTTCATTAAATGTGTTCAAGATTGTTTTCTAAATCAATTAGTAGAAGAACCGACTCGGGACGGTGTAATACTAGATCTCCTGTTAGGGAACGAGCTAGGTCAAGTATCGCACATTAATGTTGGAGAAAAAATTGGGTCTAGTGATCATAACTCTGTTAGTTTTCAGGTAGTTTTAGGGAAGAGCAAGGAGGGGCCTAAAGTTGAGGTTCTGGATTGGAGAAGAGCAAATTTCAAAGGAATAAGAAGGGATTTGGGAAGTATTGAGTGGGACAGGATATTTTCAGGTAAGGATGTAAATTAAAAATGGAGGATATTCAAAAAAGAAATTTTGAGGGTACAGAGTAGATATGTCCCAGTGAGGATCAAAGGAAAGGCTGGAAGTCATGGGGAGGTTTGGTTTTCGAGGAATATTGGAAATTTGGTTAGGAGAAAAAAGGAGCTGTACAAGAGGTATAAGGAGCAGGGAGCTGAGAGTTTGAAGGAGGACTACAAGGAGTGTAGAAGGAATCTTAAGAAAGAAATTAGAAAGGCCAAAAAAAGGCATGAAGAGTCTTTGGCAGACAGAGTAAAAATAAATCCAAAAGGTTTCTATAGGTACATTAAAAGTAAAATATTAGTGAGGGATAAAATTGGACCCCTTGTAGTCAGCGAGGGTAGGCTGAGTGAGAAGTCAGAGGAAAAGGGGGAAATTTTGAATGATTTCTTTGCCTCGGTATTCACTAGGGAAAAAAATATTGAACCAGTTGAAGTAAAGCAAAATAGTGGGGAGGTCATGAAGGATATAAGGATAACCGAGGAGGTAGTGATGGCTGTGTTGAAAAAGATAAAGGTGGATAAATCTCCGGGACCGGACAAAAT
Source organism: Narcine bancroftii (assembly GCF_036971445.1). Lineage (NCBI taxonomy): Eukaryota > Metazoa > Chordata > Chondrichthyes > Torpediniformes > Narcinidae > Narcine > Narcine bancroftii. The sequence continues at coordinate 224,153,430 of NC_091474.1, read as the reverse complement.
ATTCCCAAGGACACTCAGGGAGGCTTGTGGACAGATAGTGGTGGCATTAACAGAGATATTTAGGATGTCATTGGTCACAGGGGTAGTGCCAAAGGATTGGAGGGTGGCGCATGTGGTTCCGTTGTTTAAGAAAGGGTCCAAATGTAAACCTGGGAATTATAGGCCCATGAGTCTGACGTCTGTGGTGGGCAAGTTGATGGAAAGTGTTCTGAGGGATGGTATTTACAAATATTTGGAGGTACAGGGATTGATAGGGAGTAATCAGCATGGTTTTGTCAGGGGTAGATCATGCTTGACAAACCTGATTGAGTTTTTCGAGGGGATTACAAAAAAGGTTGATGAAGGGAAAGCTGTGGATGTTGTCTATTTAGACTTTAGTAAAGCTTTTGACAAAGTTCCCCACAGGAGGTTAGGAAAAAAGGTGGAGGCATTAGCTATAAATAAGGAGGTAGTGAAATGGATTCAGCAATGGTTGGATGGGAGGTGTCAGAGAGTAGTGGTAGAAAATTGTTTGTCCAATTAGAGGCCGGTGACTACTAGAGTTCCTCAGGGATCAGTCCTGGGTCCACTATTGTTTGTTATATATATATTAACAATCTGGAAGTAGGGGTGGAGAATTGGATAAGCAAGTTTGCGGATGATACAAAGATTGGTGGTGTTGTGGACAGTGAGGAAGATCACCGTAGATTAAAAGGTGATTTAGGAAGGCTGGAGGTGTGGGCTGAGAAATGGCTGATGGAATTTAATACAGGTAAGTGTTAGGTGTTACATTTTGGAAAGGCAAATCTAAATAGGTCATATGCATTAAATGGCAGGCTATTGAGATGTGCAGAGCAACAAAGGGATTTAGGAGTGATGGTAAATAGTACCCTCAAGGCTGATACTCAGGTAGATGGTGTGGTGAAGAAGGCATTTGGAATGTTGGCCTTCATAAATCGGAGTATTGAATTCAAGAGTAGGGAGGTTATGATGAAATTGTACAAGGCATTGGTGAGGCCAAATTTGGAGTACTGTGTACAGTTTTGGTCACCAAATTATTGGAAAGATATAAACAAAATAGAGAGAGTGCAGAGAAGGTTCACGAGAATGTTGACAGGATTTCAGGGTTTGAGTTACAGGGAAAGGTTGTGCAGACTAGGGCTTTTTTTTCCGTGGAGCGTAGAAGATTGAGGGGGGACTTGATAGAGGTGTTCAAGATTTTAAAAGGGACAGACAGAGTAAATGTGGATAGGCTTTTTCAATTAAGAGTGGGGGAGATTCAAACTAGAGGGCATGGTTTAAGATTGAAGGGGGAAAATTATAAGGGGAACATGAGGGGAAATTTCTTTACGCAAAGGGTGGTGGGGATGTGGAATGAGCTTCCGGCAGACGTGGTCGAGGCGGGATCATTGGTTACATTTAAGGATAGACTGGATAGTTACATGGAGAGGAGAGGACTGGAGGGGTATGGACTGGGTGCTGGTCAGTGGGACTAGGAGGGTGGGGATTTGTTACGGCATGGACTAGTAGGGCCGAACTGGCCTGTCCTGTGCTGTAAGTGGTTATATGGTTAAAGAACCTTTTCCTTCATCCATGTGTTGTCTAAGAACTCACACATACAAATACAAGATGAAACACATGCAATTGCCTTTAAGATCTTCAAATAGTCCTTGAGTGTATGGCGTTATTAATTTTCTTCTTTTATAAAGTAATGCACATGACACTGGTTAAACCACACAAACAGGATGAGGAACTCCATTAAGGTGTTGGTAAGATGGAGGATAGGAATCACAATTCTGAATACAGAAAGTGCTTTCCAGTTCAGCCTTTTACGGAGTGTTATAAAATTCATTATCCTGATGAATTCAAGATTTAGAATTCACACAACTATTTCAAAGGCTCAGCATCATCAACAAACATTCATCAATCAAATGTAGTAGGGTTTCCTCTTCATAAAACTATGTGCTTAACCACCTGACAAGATAGAAGGGAATCATTTTCACTTTATACTCTTGCTAAGTCAAGTGCAACAGGAAATTTACACAAATTTCGGCCCAGTTTTAGATCACATGCTCAATTCAACTAAGAATTGGTCTGAAATTGTCCACACTCATTCTATCTGGTATTCAGACAACAAGACACTTACTCAATGCCAGCCTGGGTTAGATACAAACCTAAATAATCAGTTCTGAATATGTTAGATTAATGGCACTGTATATTTAATTGTTTGTTTAATGTGCTACAGATTTCACTTTCCACATGGTTATCATCTTGTAATCTGATCTGTTCCACCCTTCAATTAGATCATAGGAGTGACATCCATTTTCCTGACAACACCCAAAGGACTAAATTTCTGAGCCACCATTCTTTCCAAATCCATCAACCCTGCTCTGAAAACAGCGACTGAAAATCTGCAAATACAACTTAGGCTACTCTTCTTATTTTTATTTGCTTTCAAAATACAGCCTTGATGGCAGCATAGTTGGAATTATAAACCAGAAGGAACAGAGGATGTGAAGTCACATGTTTCACTCTATGATGTGGAGAATCAGAAATACAATGCAACACAGTTAAGCAGCACTATTGCTACTTTTATAGATACCCTGCAGCTCTGGTCCATAACTTAAAAAATATAACTTACTTTTATGAACATCTAGCATGAAACCATGAAAGTGTACTCGATTCTTCCTTTTAACTGCTGCATGAGAATAAAACAAATCCATCACCATGGTTTTCCCAGAACCTGCGAAAATTAAAGGTGAAATTGTGTGTCACATAAAGGCTTAGTATAACATTGTTTAAAATCTGTTTATTTTCTTTTCTTTTTTTTTAAATGGTTTAGTCAGTATTTTATTTTTAGTCAAAATATGCCCAATGAATGGGATATTCAACCCTAGCCTTGAGGCAATAAAGAAAGAATGAATGAAGATGTCAATAATTTAATTTAGCAACAAAAATAAAACAATAGTCACAGAAGAAATTTTTTTTAACTTAGCATATGCTGGTGCAGGCTGTCACAGCCCGTCTGGCCACTCCTGGGTCACTCTCTGCGGCTCAAAATGCGGCATAGCAATGGCCGTCTTCCTTACCCATAATCCCCCATGCAGCTGGAACTGAAAAACACAGAGCGGTTCTACCTGCATGGGGGATTATGGGTAGGGAAGACGGCCATTACTGTGCCATATATTTATGACAGGTGGCACTGTGGCACCAGTCGCCCTGCCTCCATCAGATCCGGAGATGTTACCAGGCATCTCTGGTTATGAATTTAGGCCCTTTCAGGTGGACCAGGCAACACTGTAAGCAGCCTTTTAGGGCTGTCACCTGAAAGGTGAGGCTGCGTTAAGATTTGCTCCTGCCACCACCCTCAAGGCAGAGGGTCCACCTGAAAGGGCCTTAAGATAGGGGACCCCAAACAGTACACAGTACTCCAAATGGGGTCTCACCAGTGCCGCACAAAGCCTCATTAACGCCTCTCTACTCTTAAACACTGTACTTCTCGAAATGAATGCTAGCATAGCATTTGCCTTCTTCACTACCAATCCTACCTGGGCATTAACTTTTAGATGACTCTGCACAAGGACGTCCAGGTCTCTTTGCACCTCTGAGGATTGAATTTTCTCCCCATCCAGATAGTACTCTGCCTGTTTATTTCCACTGCCAAAATGTAGAACCAAGCACTTCTCAACTTTGTACTTCATCTGCCATATATTTGTCTAATCTCCCAATCTGTCTATACCCCTCTGCAATTTTACAGTTTCTTCAAGAGTTCCTGCTCCACCACCTATCTTGGTGTCATCCGCAGATTTGGCCACAAAACTATTTAGTCCACAATCCAAATCATTAATATAAATTGTAAACAGGAGCAGCCCCAAGTCTGAACTCTGCGGAACACCACAGGCAGCCATTCCAAATGGGATCCCTTAATTTCAATCCTTTGCTTTCTGCCTTTCAGCCAATTTTCCAACAAATCTAATAGCATCCCTGTAATTGCATGGGCCTTCATTTTATTTATCAGCCTAATGTGCGGCACCTTATTGGAAAGCCTTTTGAAAATCCAAGAATATAACATTCACAGCCTCCTCTTTATCTATCCTACTTGAGATTTCATCAAAAAACTCTAATAGGTTAATCATGCACGATCTACCCTTTAAAAAACCATGCTGACTAGGACCTATCCTGTTGTAGTGGGCCGAGCGGGTACACAGTGCGATAACACAAACTGTCGCTGGCGCAGTTCTACAGGCGTGCAGAACCATAATACAGGCACTGCATATATTACGGCCATGTAGCGGGCCAAGCGGGCGCACAGCGTGGCAAGGCGAACTGTCGCCAGCATGGCTCTGCGGGCGTGCGGAACCCTAATGCAGACGTCTGGCTACTCACCTAATGGACCGCACATGAGGGATACTGAGTGCCAAGGAACGGCACGTTGAGCTGTTGAGTCTCCTGCCAGAAGGCGCGGGACACTTACAAGGCTAAACTTAAACCTGCCGGTCCCGTGGATCGGCAGCAATCTCGTAGTGACGACCCACCTTGTCCAGTGGAGCCCAGTACACACAGTATAGAAAAGAAGCCTGTAAACCCTGAATAAATCAGTCTTGAGTTGACTACACTGGCGTGTGTTTGTATTTCTTTAGTAGCTCTACTGTAGTAGCTGCTACACTGTCATGCATTTACAGGCATTTCATAACTTCATCCTTGAGGATTGACTAATATCGTCCCCACCACCGACGTCAGACTTATAGGTCTATAGTTCCCTCTTCTCTGCTTCCCACCTTTCTTGTACAGCGGAACCACATTCGCAATGCCCCAAAACTATGCCAGAGACTATCAATTTCTGGAAGATTGTCACCAATGGATCTACAATCTCAAAAGCCGCCTCTTTCAAAACCTATGGGTGTACTTTGTCCAGTCCTGGAGATTTATCTGTCTTTAATCCATTCAATTTACCTAGCACAATTTCTCTAGTAATTTTAACTGTATCCAAGTCTACTCGCTGAACCTTCTGTCTGTCAGGGATATTACTAATGTCTGCCACAATGAATACAGATGCAAAATATTGAATTAATTTTTCTGCCTCATCGTTGTAACCCATTATAATTTCCCCAACATAGTTTTCTATCGGTCCTATGTCAACACATGTCTCTCTTTTATTTTTAAAAACTCAGCATTTTTTAAAATATTATTTGCCAATCTCGTTTCATAACTCATCTTTTTTTTTCCCCTTAAGACTTTCTTTATTTATTTCTGTAAGTTTTTAAAGGAATTTCAGTCCTCTGATTTCCCACAAGTTTTAGCTTCCTTGTATTCCCTCTCCTTTGCTTTTATCTTGGCCTTAACTTCTTTTGTTAGCCACGTTGGTACCATCTTTTCTTTGACTACTTTCCTTTTTCTATGAAGACATTTATCCTGCATGCCTTTTATCATTTGCAAAAATATCTTCCAATCCTGCTCTGTCCCTCCTACTAGTTTGCTTTTCCAGTTGACTTGGGCCAGTTCTTTCCTCATACCATTATAATTTCCTTTATTCCACTGAAAAATTGATACATCCAATAACATTTTTTCCTTTTCAAATTTGAAAATGAATTCGACCATGTTGTAGTCACTGCTTCCAAGAGGTTCTAAGACATTTAAATCCCTAATGACCTCAGGTTCATTGCACATGACCCAATCTAGAACTGCAGATCCCCTGGTGGGCTTCTCAACAATCTGTTCAAAAAATCCATCTCTTAGGTTTTCTACAAATTCACTCTCCCGTGATCCAGTAAATTCCTGTCCTTCCCAATTCCCTGCTATGTTAAAATCTCCCACAATTAATTTGATATTATCTTTGTGACATGCCCTTTGTATTTCTATTTGTATCTCATCTAATATAATCTTTTTACCCTTGGCATTTTTAATTCAACCCATACTGATTCTATGGCTTTAGACCTTATGTCTCTTCTTTCTAATGATTTAATGTCATCACTTATCAGAGCCACCCTCCACCTCTACCCTCCTGCCTATCTTTCCTATAGACTGTCTACCCTCGGATATTGAGCTCCCAATTACCTCATTGAGGCATGTTTCAGTAATGGCCACAATGTCATGCCTTTTTAGTTGAATCTGAGCAACCAGGTGATGTCAAATAATTAAGCAACATGTTTACTGTAAGAACAAATAGGAATAGGCCATCTGGCCCATTGAGTCTTCTCTGCCAATCAATAAGATCACGAACTCAGTTCAACTTACCTTCTTGATCCCCATAGGCCTCAGCAACATGTAATCTGCTCGAGCAACTCAACAGGTCAATCATCGTCAGTCCTGATGAAAAGTTCCAATGCTCATCATTAGTAATTATTTTTTTTCTCCTACTGATGCTGCTCGACCTGTTGAGTTGTGTGTTGCTTCAGATTCCAGCATCCGCAGTCTCTCCTGTGCACCAATATCCCTTAATTTCACTATTCTTCAAACATTTTATCAATCTGTGTTTTAAATTGACTTGGTGAGGCTGCCTTCATTGCTTCCTTGGCCTGAGAATTCCACAAATGCACTACTCTCTAAGAGAAGTAGTTCCTCCTCTCGGTCTTAAATCTACTCCCCTGAACCTTGAGACAATATTCCTAGTTCTAGTACTACTTTCTGGGTCAATCACTAAATTAATCGATACTTTTTTTTTAAAAAATTATCTTGGTCAGTTGCACAAAGTTACACACAGCTCAACAGAAAGGACTGAAAGAGGTATTCTTTTGTTAACGAAGTTAAGGGAAAAAGAAAGCTACTATTGAAAGATTCAATTTGTTGTTTGGATGACACAGACCAAGATCATGCATAATGTCAGATTTATTTTCTGCTGCTACTAAATGTGCCATTAGCAGTCTATAATCATTTGAGGAGTATAAATGCCCTCCGTTGAATTAGTAAACTCAATCTATTCAAGAAGAGAATATGGAAAAGGCATATGTATAAAATATTTAAAATCTTGTATCTGAATATGCATCTTATTGATTGGTCATAACGTTCATGTAGAACATGGACCATAAAAAATCCATTCTTCCATTGACAGTAATATTTTAATTACATTTGTCTTGCATCTCCTCAAACAAAACTTCAGGCAAAATCTTATCTCTGGCCAATCTAACTCTCCATTTTCAACATTGCTGCAATTTCAGATACTTACGTTCAGATGTCAAAATAAAGTAAAAGCGTGATATAAAAATGAATAACATTAAAGTATATTATTAAAATTCAGTTAAGTCACATGCAAAATAATTATCAATTACACTTACCAACATCTCCATAAACATAAAGGCCTTTAGGAGGTTTAGATCTTGCAAAAAACTGTAAATGATGTAAAAGCAGATGATGTTAAATAATTAAGCAACATAAATCTAAGTCTTTGGAATTTTTTTTTTCAAATTGACTAGAATTTTCATTTATTTGAGCACAGCAGATCGCTGCTAAGTCAAGGGTATCGATCCACACTGAAGAGAGGAACAAAGGAATGTACCCTAAGTACCTACCATGTGCAAAAAGCAAGCCAGAAACTAAACTAGGACACCCCAGCAGGCACACTAATTCTAAAAGGAGGGTGTAGAGGGAAAGGGGAGTTGGGGGAAAGAGAAAGACTAAAATTAATACGCATCTGCTGAAGTAATGAGTCCAAAGGCAAGTGGGTTCCATTGTAATCAAACAATTATATTTTAGATCTATGATATAAAGTATTACTTAATCTTCCATGCTGCTCATCATGGTAAGTCAGGGTACATATGACAACAGAGCTGGTACAAAGATAAAATTCCTAATTGAAAATAATTTGAAGAAATCTACTCAGAGGAAGTGTTTTTCATTAACTGACTCAAAAAATAAATATTATTTTTCTTAGTGACGAAAGGAAGGAGAGGCAAATCATTATATACAGTAGACAAATTTAACCTATTCACGATAAGCAATCCTTTACCAAAAACCTCAAATAGGCTTCTTACTAATATCTAAAGCATGTCAGCAGGGATTTTAAAAAAACTAATTTGGGACAATATTTATTCCAATATTACTAATACCCAGATGAGTCATAACACTCTTTAGGAAGAGGTAAATTTTGCAGAGAAATTCAAAAAGAAAAGAAAGGAAAAATAGAAAATGTTGGCAAGTAAAATCATAGAAGGTCCACAGACATTTTAAGTACATAAACAGAAATAAATTAACCAAGGAACAAGTAAGGCCTATTAGCATCCAAAAAGATGGTTTACTTATGAGGCAGAAGTCATGGGTATGATTCTCAATGCATATTTTACAATTGTCTTCAGAAAAGAGGGACATGATGCTGATGTTCCAGAAAAGACAAACTAATGTGAAATACTGAATGGGATAAACAGAGACAATTTTGGTTTTTTTTAAATAGAATCATTGAGTTGTACAGCACAGAAATAGGGCCTTCAGCCCACCATGTTTATCTTTCTGCACTAATCCTATCTGACCACACTATATCCATATCCTTTTGTGCCTTCTCTACCTGGGTACCTCTAAATGTCTCTTAAACATGGTGACTGTATCTGAATTCACAAACTTCAGTTCCAGATATCAACCACTTGCTATGTAAAAAAAATGCTTTCACCTCAAATTCCCTTTTATACTTTTTCCTTTCACTTTGAATCTATGTCCTCTTTAATACCCCTAAAGTGGGCAGATGCATGAAGCACCAAGCTCAGACTATTCCAGACTATTGAATCAGCAGGGAATCTAGTTACAGAGGTCATACAAACGGACTGGAATACTGCTATTTTTGCTGTTTTTTTATTAAAAAAACCAAGCGATAGGCTAAGTAGAGACTTTTTAAATTTAATTCACTGGATTTCACCTTAATTTAGAAATGCACAGATTAATGGGGCAAACAGCATAGGTTAACAAAAGGCCACAGTTGAGAAATCCAACTAAATTCACTGCTCAAGGCCAATGGATTTTGTGTCGTTTACAAGGACCACTGAGGGGTTTTATTATGTACCAACTAGCAAGTTAGTCAAAAATTTAAAATCCAAAAGAAAATGGCAAGTTGGATCCAGTGTGTTTGAGTCGGTAGCAGAACGACAAGCACAGTATGCTCAGCCATTTCTGTTCATGCTCCTGACCACCATGACTGCATTGTTTATTGACCGCATCCATTTCCAACAGTGTCATCAAATTTGCAGATGGCGCAACAGTAGTTGGCTTCATCAGAAACTACAGAGAAGAGGTGGAAAATCTTGTGATATGGTGCAAGAGTAACCACCCCAGTCTCAACATTGACGAATTGAAGGAAATGATTGTGGACCTCATAAGGACCAGAAACAAACATCCTTCACTGCATATAACTCTGTAGTAAAGAGAGTGGAGAGCACAAAGTTCCTTGGAGTTCACTTAACTAGTGACCTATCGTGGACACTTGTCAGCACAACAGCATTTCTCAAGAAGACTGAAGCAGGCAAGGCTACTGGCCACTATAATGTCAATCTTCTACAGGAGCTCTATCGAGAGCATCCTGGCTGGCTGCATCACAGTGTGGTACGGTTGCTGCAGAGAAATGGATCAGAGGTCAATCCACAGGACGATGAGAGTGCCAGAGAGGATCACTGGTGTCTCCCTTCCTCCCTTCCCCCCTTCCCCCCTTCCGCATGATCTACCTGGATCGTTGTCTGAAGAGGGCACACAAAATCATTGAAGACCCCTTCCACCCTGCACACGGCATCTTTCAGCTGCTCCTGACGGAAAAGAGATTCAGGAGGATCAGAGCCACCACTACTAGAATGAGGAACAGCTTCTTCCCAAGGGCGGCAAGAATGCTGAACAACCAAAGGATGCTCACACTAACCATCTGAGACTCTCATACTTATGAAGCAATGTCTATTTATTTATATGTATGAATACTTGTTCTGCATATGTATTGTCAGTCTGGATGGGTGTTATGTCTGGTTGTACGTCTGCATGCTTTGCACCGATGACCAGAGAACGCTGTTTAGTTGGGTTGTACTTGTGCAATCAGATTACAATAAACTTGACTTGAAAAAAATTGATTCAGTGGCAAAAATCAAAAATCTTCTGCCCTCCCATCTGTATCTACTATGATCTCCTGCCAACTGATCTGTGCTCCTCCCCCTGTCCCTTCTTCCTTCCTCTCCTCTCCTCTCCTCCCCACACCTTGGCATTCAGGCACCTGCCTGCTTTTTAACTTATACCTTAATGAAGGGCTCAAGCCTGAAATGTTGGTTATATCTCTTTGCTTCCTATAGATGCTGCATGAGTTTCTCCAGCACTACTGTGTATTGCACATGATTAATATCATATGGTACATGGCTGTTCTTGGCTTCATCCATTGTCAGGGTAAGGCTCAATGTAGACTTGAGAAACAACACATTACATTCCCCCTGGACATCCTTAAACAGCAAATCCATTGACTTTTCTAATTCTATTTGGTTCCACTGCTTCCATCCCATCTTTACCTCCTGCAGTTCTTACTTTTCTCTCCTATTTGCCCCTCCCTCTCAATTGTCTCTCCCTCTTCCAATCCATCTACCTCTCCCACCTTTTGCCTAATACCCAATTCCTTTTGGCCCATCCATAGCTCCTTTCCCCTTTAATGTATACATCACCCCTTTTTTACTTTTGTCTTGATAAAAGCTTCCGACCCAAACCATTCACTGAGTTCAGATAATTCTAATTAAGAATAAAATAGAAATAAAAAAGGAAAATTCCATGTCAGAGAGAAGCATAATCAAAGTAGTGTGTATAGGAATTGAGATGCTATGGTAAAGTAGTAGAAGACATTGGTGAGGCCAAATTTGGAGTATTGTGTACAGTTTTGGTCACCTAACTACAGGATTGTAGTAATAATATAGTAAGTTAAAATAGTGCAGAGATTTACTAGGATGCTACTGGGACTTCAGGAACTAAGTTATAGGGAAAGGTTAAACAGGTTAGGACTTTATTCCTTGGGGGAACTTCTTCAGACAGATTGGGAAGGGGGAGGAGGGGGGAGTGTGGAATGACCTGCCAGCTGAAGTGGTGAATGCAGGCTAAATTTTAACTTTTAAGAAGAATTTGGACAAGTTACATGGATAGGAGAGGTATGGAGAGCTATGGACAGGGTGCAGGTCAGTGGGACTAGGCACAGACTAGAAGGGCCGAAAGGGCCTGTTTCTGTGCTGTCATGTTCTATGATTCTATGGTTCATTTCTATCCCGGATGCCACCTGGCCCACCGAGTTCCTCTAGCAGCTCGTTATTTTCTCAAGGTTCCAGCATCTGCGGTTTTTGAATTTCTCTATTTAATAAATTCATCAATTTCAAATGAAATTAATTGGAAGCAAATAACACAAAAATAACATGAATTTCTGTGGGCAAATTTAGTTGCTACACTGAAAAGTTAGGTTTATTGTCATCTGATTGTTCAAGTACAACTCAACGAAACAGCGTCCACCAGTCTTTGATGCAAAACATGCAGGCACTCAACCAGACAGCCCACAAATATTTTATCTATAAAAATAAATAAATAAATTTTGCTTTCTACAGATGAGAATCGTGGATGGTCAGTGTGAGCAGTTCCTCCGGTTGTTCAGCATTCCCACTGCCTGTGGGAAGAACTGTTCCTCAGCCTGGTTGGCACTGGCTCTAATACTCCCGTATCTCTTCCTCAAAGGAAGCAGCCGAAAGATGCTGTGTGAAAGATGGAAGGCGAACTCAATAATTTTGTAGCTCTCTTCAGACAACGATCCAGGTAGATCATGTCGATGGTGGGGAGGGAAAAGCAAGATCACAAAAGGAGCATCAAGGAATATTAGTCATTGTCTTGTGGAGCTACAATCTATATGGCCAGTCCAAAACTCATATTTTGCATAACCAAAGATCCTAGTTATCCAAACCTCTCTCTTTTGTACCATCTAGCTATCCTCACTGGGATCAATCCAAAGATGATCAACTTTGAGGTGGTGAATCTTAAGATTTAAGATTTCAAAGTTAGTAATCTCTTTCCTAACTACTTAAAATCTGCTGACAAAACCTCATACTTTTTTCTAACTATGACCTCAACACTTTTCACCCTCACACTCCAAAAAGTTATGAAACTACACAGTGCTAACCTTGGCAACAATTAGGCCACTTACCATTCTGGAATCATATCCATGACTCCAGCAAAGCCTTTTTGCTTCCCTACCCATAGATTTCACTATGTGTTGATTTCTTTCTTCCCTTTGTCCAGAGCCACCAATTATGCTATGGTATTGGCTCTGGGTGCATTCCACAAGGGAACCTTCTTTCTTAATCAGTATTCAGAATGTTAATATTGGTGTCAGAGCAACAAATAGGAACATAGGAAGTGGGAACAGGAGTAGGCCAAAAATGGCCCATCGATCCTGCTCCGCCATTCAATACGATCATGGCTGATCTAATTTATGATAAGTCCTCAGCTATGAGTGAGCTCTTTTTATGTCTGTCTAGCAATCGCTTATTTTCTCTCTTGATCTGTGGGTTGCCTACCTCCTGAAATGGGTTATCCGTGAAATATTCAGCCTCAAGGATGAACTGCTATTCAAGCTCCAAAACTCAGAGCTGAAGTTCCTCCATCTGGCATTATCTCCTGCATCTGTGAGTGTCCTGGAGCTTCCACATGAAACAGAATATGTATTCCATAGGTCTAAGATGCCCTCCTGTGCCTCATTCTGCTTAAACACACTCCCTAAGCAAAAGCCAAAATAATTTAATTGTTTAAGTATAAAGCTGCCCTTGCTTCACTGAAATCCCTTACTCATTAAACTCCACTGTAATTGCACTCAGTACCCAAGTATTGAATAGTATTTGAAAATACACCAAGAGGTTGCAATTTCCACAAATTCATATTCCCTGGTAGCACAAATTGTGCCCTTACCCCCTCTCCCTCTTTCCCTTGCTTTCTCTCACTTCTATATATTTCAATCCACCTCCCCATGCATATTTCATACTTGCAAACTCGGCGGACTTGGCTGTCGATCTCCTTACTGCATTACCTTACAATTTTTCTACTGGAGATTCACCAGGCAAATACAGTTGCTACCTCAATTTAAAAAAGGCTATCTGCTACCATCCACAAATTGTAGGCAAGGACACAAGTTTTGATTTCCAAGTATTTCAAACTTGGTGATCAGTCATATTGTGTACTTCTGCAAAGTTAGAAGCTCTTGGTCATGTGATCAGAAAGCATTTTGTGGAAAGATGCTGGAGAAATAGGTTTTCTTAAAACCCATCTAAATCCTCAGTAGAGAGTGCACAAAAGCAATTTACATCCAAATATAATGCAATAGAATTTAGTTTCTCCACTTTTGCATCTTCTTAAAGCTATCTGACCTAATCACCTTCTGTCCCCCAAAATTCTGATATCTCTCATCTTCTGACCTCACCTGTGAAAAGAAATTCTGCTGACCAAAATTGTATCCTTTAAGTAATTCATGAAGTTTCTGTAAACACTGCACAACCCTTCTCTGATCTTCATCGTTTTTGATATTTCCTTGTCGAACCAGTGAATCATAGTGTTGCAAAGGTCCTTCAATGCCTGGTACAAAGCCAGAGCCTCTCTGATGAATTCCCACCTCAGAAGCCACACTCTTTCTTGCTGGCAGACTGTAACCTAGAAAAATACACAAATTAAACTGATTATTTGAAGCTTCAATCTAACAGGTACAGTTAAATATGTTGATTTATTCTGAAGAAGATAAGTTATCATACAGGCATGCTATCTTGACTCTCCAGCAAGAACTAGTAGGTACCTTTTCTTTCAATATGAGAAGTCATTCAGACTTCTTCGTCTGTTTAATCGTTTAGTGGGTTTAATCTTTTTTCAGTTTTTGAACTACAGTAACGCCCCGGCTCGCAACATTATGAAAAACCTAGTCACTTTGAAAAGATACCTAAACACTCTCTCACATTTATTTATTGTCCTTCTTACCCAAAATCCTTAATTCAAATGAAAAAATAATTTAATAATTTATTTTAAGCATGGAAAACTCTTTATTTCAATTAAGAGCGCCAAATAACTTAGTAGTGTGTGTGTGTGTGTGTGTGTGTGTGTGTGTGTGTGTGTGTGTGTGTGTGTGTGTGTGTGTGTGTGTGTGTGTGTGTGTGTGTGTGTGTGTGTGTGTGTGTGTGTGTGTGTGTGTGTGTGTGTGTGCATACACCAAGATAACAGGCCCTTTCGGCCCACGAGCCTGTGTCATCCAATTACACCTACAACCCCGGAATACTTTTTGATGGGTGGGAGGAAACTGGAGCACCCGGAGGAAACCCATGCAAACACGGGGAGAGTGTACAAACTCCTATCAGTGAGTGCCAGATTCGAACACAGGTCACCGACGTTGTAACAGTGTTACGCTAACCATGCCGCCATGGAAGACAGGTGCAGGAATAAATCTATTCTACCCTTTGAGCCTGAACCACCATTCATTATAATTATACTTCCTCATTTCAGTGGTGGTGGCAGCACTGCCAAAGCCGCTGTAGCAACAGCTCTGCCACTGGTGTGGACCCATGGGGAGTGAGAGAGCGGAGATGCAGTGCTCCCGTGGAGTTCAGCTACCCAGTCGACTGCCGTCATCTCCACACCGACTTTGAATGGATCGTTGATGGAGCTGAAGGTGATTTTATTTGAAATCCTGTGACCGTGGGTCTGCGCCCAAGATGGCAGTGCCTATTCATCGGCAGCAGCCATGAGGAAAGCGGAGGACCAGAGCAGGGCAGTAAAGGATGGGAAGATCAACCCCCGCCTCAATCCGAGAGAGAGAAGTAGAGGAGACAACCTGTGAAGACAGTGGGATTGGAGGGGGTATTCTGCAGCTAAGGGACCAGTGTATGCAGTGGGCTGCTGGCGACTCGAGGAACCCGCGGAAGCTGTGGGCTACTGGAGACTGCTGTCAGGAGACTCGGTCTGGGCTGCGGACTGCTGGAGACCAGTTTGAACTGGCTAGAGAGGTACCAGGTATCTGAACTGAGATGCAAGGAAGTGAAGGGTTCCTGAACATGTTGGAGGTTCAGATCTGGAGCTCAGGTTGCCAGTGGTTTGGAGTGGACTCTGTGTGGCTGGAGTGCTGGGAGTGAATCTACGTACACTTGGTGACTCAATGGGCCGGGGGGGGGTGGGGGGGGGGGGGTGGGGGGAGACACACACTCACTTTTGCTTCTCTCTCTAACTGTAAGAGGAGCTTAGGCAATTCCTGTCAGTGGCGAATCTGTCTGCCTTGCAGCAGGAAAAAGTAAATTTCATGCAGTGTCATTTTTATTACTATTGATACTATATTGATTCTTCATGGTGTTACAATTTGCAGAAATCAGAAACTCAAGTCTCTATCAGGCCAGGTGAGTTGGAATACTGGAACAATGAATTACAATGGCCCAAGTGCACACTGCACTTCCAACCTGGTAACGTAGCAAATTACCAATCAAATTGTTGAACTTTGACATTTTCACTTTGAACCACTTACAACATATGCTTCACTTTTGCTGTGAAACTACTAGCCTTGAAATAAAACTATTAATCAAAGTCTATTAACAATTAATCAATTTTCAAGTAGCTACAGCAATTCTATTAATCAAATTTTTAAAAAACCACATATTTGGAGCTGCTTGCCCAATGAATAGATTAGCATCTGAATACCACTGACCTTTTGAGTTAATCCTTTAATTCCCATTTCACCTATTTTGAAATATCTCTTCAGCATCTCCCCTTTATTTTATTCCCTTAATATAGATCTGCCTTGATTCTTACGAATTTCAATATTTATTTAAACTTGTTTCTATTCATTCTTCAGGTATAATATTCTTTCCATTGCTAAATCCTTCAAGGAAACATTCAAATTGACCCCTTTCAAGGGCCCCTTTGTAACCAACTGGTGTGCAGGGCCGCCTTAGCTGGAGAAACATACAAAAATGTCAGAACTGGCTGGACTCTGAAAATCTGATAAAGAAATAATCATACTATTCAACACCTCACATCACCACTAAAAATTACACTTATTAAAAACCAGCCCTGTTTTAAATCAAAGTGCGCTGAGTATGACTTAAACCTTGGAGTTAAATTCATCATTATAATTTATTGAACCAATGAGAAACGTGGTTGCAATGCCAGTTTGTCATTAAGCATTTCAAAATGACTGCTAAAAGCCCCCAAACCTACAAGTGTTAGAAGCAGAATTAATTGTTAAATTGCCAACTGATTTTATGAGGCAGTCCAAGATTCATGAGATAATATCTCCTTGGAGGAGGCAAGAAGGAACAGTTGCTACCCCTCCACCATCAGATTCATTAACAATAAACTCATTGAAGGTCTCTTACTTTTGCACTTTATTGATTTTTTTCCTCTCTGTACTGCACAATTTTACATTTATATGTTATGTCGCTTTTTTTTGCACTACCCTTAAGAGGTGATTCTGCTTCACTTACAGGAAAAAGAATCTCAGGGTTGTATGTGATGCCATGTACTGTATGTACTCTGACAATAAATCAAAAATCTAAACAGAAGTAGTATCAGAAGACACCACTTCCCGAGAAGACTGAAATGGGCAAGATTACCAGTCACCATTATGCCAAGCTTCGACAGGAGCTCTAATGAGAGCATCTTGACTGGCTGCATCACAGTGTGATACAATTACTGAAGAGAAATGGACTGGAAGTCAATCCACAGGACCATAAAAGTGGCAGAGAAGATGACTGGAGTCTCCCTCCCCTCCATCGATGTGATCTACCGGAATCGTTGTCTGAAGAGGGTGCGCAAAATCATTAAGGACCCCTTCCACCCTTTCAGATGCTCCTGTCAGAAAAGATACAGGAGTATTGGAGTCAGCACCACCAAGCTGATGAACAGTTTTTTCCCCATGGGTAGTGAGAATGTTGAATAACCAAAGGAACTGCTCACAATAACCATCCGAGAGTCTCGCATTAGTGAAACAAAATCTATGTATTTATTTATTTATTTCTATATTTGAATACTTGTCCTGCATTTGTATTGTTTGTCTGTATGCATGTTACTTCTGGTTTTGAGTCCGTGTGTTTTATACCAAAGAACACTGTTTCATCAGGTTGTAATTGTGCAATCAGATGACAATAAACTTGACTTGACATTTCAAGTGTCCTCTATTCAAAATGTAATCACATTTGAGAGCCATTATTACCTTAATATATTTGATCTTTGAAATTAGTTATATGTATAACTGGGTAAACTAATACACCCAGATACTAAAAGATAACAGAATCTCATGAACATATGCACCAAAGGCATGTGTTTGATAGTTTTATTCATGGGCTGATCTCGCCACCGACCGTGCATCTTGGTGCCTCACAGTTCGGCGGGCAGCAACCTCCTTTGAAGAAGACCGCAGAGCCCACCTCACTGACAAAAGACAAAGGAGGAAAAACCCAACACCCAACCCCAACCAACCAATTTTCCCTTGCAACCACACCTGCCTGTCCCGCATCGGACTTGTCAGTCACCAACGAGCCTGCAGCAGACGTGGACATACCCCTCCATAAATCTTCGTCCGCGAAGCCAAGCCAAAGAGAGAAGAGTAAATATAGGGTTGATCTTCATCGCGAAAAGCAAAAAAAAAGCCAAAATATCTGCAACAATTTATTCGTGGCTATCAATCTATTCTACAATTCCAGTAGCCCCCTCCTCTTATTCTCATTTTTTCTTCCCCCGCTCTTTATCAAATCCTTCTGACTCCTTTCCCTCTCAAGTTCAAGTTTACTTTCAACTGATTTACTTTCATTTATACAACCTGACAAAATAACATCTCACCAGACCATGGTGCATGCACAAAAACACTTCATAATAATCACATAAAATATCAAAATAAATATACAAATATTTCACAGTAACAGGATACTGTTAATGAGTCTCACTACCTGTGGGAAGAAACTTTTTCCCAGCCTGGCAGTCCTGAATTTGATGCTCCTGTACCTTATTGATGGCAGTGGGTTGAAGATACTGGATGGAAAGGGTCTTGTACAATTCCTTGAGCACTTTTTGCCAATGCTCCCAGTCTGAAAAAAAATTGGTGGCATTGCAGAAGCAGCTTTAACTGCAGCACTCCCGCTGGTGTGGAGCGTGGGCCAGAGACACAGCGCTACTCTGCAGGCTCCTACACCCCCTTACAAGCTTTAAATGGCCCATTAAATGAGCCAGCAGTCTTTTATCTTGAAATCCTGCAACCACAGTGATATGTGCACCTGTAAGGGGGTGCAGACTCTGGGGGAGCAGCAGACTATTACAGGGCATTTACACCCCCTGCCCTCTGTTGAGAGGGAGAACCATAGGTCACAACCATACAAGAAAGTGACCATGGCAATGAACTGGTGAGGGGCTCAGTGGCTAAAGGATTCACACAGGCTGCCGGCTGCTGGAACTTGCAGTTGAAAGACCCACTCAGGCTGCGAGCTGCAGGAGACTGGCTCATGGGAACTAGCTATTGGAAGTGAGATTTGAGAGGGGGCTGAGGGCAAGAAAAGTCTTCCAAAGGGTCTCAGGCCTGAAGGCTTCCTGATAGTAATGGAGGTTTGAATCTGGTACTCAGGTGGCCGATAGTTTGAAAGGAGTCTGTACTGCAGAGGTTGTGGGAACACTGGAGACGAATCCATGGACACTGTGTTTCTGAAGGAACTCTTAATTTTCTTTGGGGCCACTGAGCAATGTTCATGGTGACACTTTGTGTGCCTTACAGAGACAAAAGTTGAAGTGTAACATGTATATTACATTTTATATATTATCACATGATAATAAAGGTAACCTTGAATCTTGACCTTGAATTAAATGTGATGCAGAGAGGAAAGGGAGGCACCAGTGATCCTTTCAGCTGTTTTAATGATCCTCTGCATAGACTTATGGTCTGATGCTTTGCAGCTACCACTTGACACAATGACGCAGCCACACAGGACATTCTAAATTATGCTCTTGTAAAAAGTTGTCAAGATGGTGGCCTGTAGCCTTGCCCTCCTCAGGAAATGTAGGTGCTGAAGCATTTTCCTGACCAATAAAGAGGTGTTGTGGGTCCAGCATAGTTCATCCTTTTATGCACACCAAGGAACTTTGCTCTCTACTCTCTTAACGACAGAAATGTTGATGTGTAGTGGAGAATGGTCGATCTTCATCCTCCAGAAATCCACAATTACAGTTCAAATCGATTATCCAAAATTGGATTCTCTGAAATCCTTATTTATCAAAAAAAATTATAAATCTTCGTCCACGAAGCCAAGCCAAAGAAGAAAGGATAAGTAAATCTGTGATAGATTATTTGTAAAACAAGAGCTCTCGGGTATCAGATTTGAGTCAGGTTATGTGTATCTCAGGCAGGATCATATTGGAGTTATGGTAATTGTCTTCCGTGTTGTTGAATTGGAGGAATGGGAGTGACTTTGAGAAAGCAATGAGAATGGTGGCTGGCATATCCTATTATAGTATGTTCATTCAGAGGAATAATCTCTACAAGAACATATAGGATGCATGTATAACAGGATTAGGCCTGAAGAAAGGCTACTGAATTATGAAACTGTAAACTGCCAGTGGAAAGCAGAGATAACGACTTACAAAATTAGGGGTTTCCAATGATTACCCACAATGGTAATTTTCTCAGTTCATCTGAACTCGTGAACTGAGGGATAAATTCAAGGACTCCATTACCATTGTACTAATATGCAAAGATAAAGTCCACACCATGTAAAAATTCATCATATCTTTGGCTTGGATTTGCGGACGAAGATTTATGGAGGGGGTAAATGTCCACGTCAGCTGCAGGCTCGTTGGTGGCTGACAAGTCCGATGCGGGACAGGCAGACACGGTTGCAGCGGAAAATTGGTTGGTTGGGGTTGGGTTTTTCCTCCTTTGTCTTTTGTCAGTGAGGTGGGCTCTGCGGTCTTCTTCAAAGGAGGTTGCTGCCCGCCAAACTGTGAGGCACCAAGATGCACGGTTTGAGGCGATATCAGCCCACTGGTAGTGGTCAATGTGGCAGGCACCAAGAGATTTCTTTAGGCAGTCCTTGTACCTCTTCTTTGGTGCACCTCTGTCACGGTGGCCAGTGGAGAGCTCGCCATATAACACGATCTTGGGAAGGCGATGGTCCTCCATTCTGGAGACGTGACCCACCCAGCGCAGCTGGATCTTCAGCAGCGTGGACTCGATGCTGTCGGCCTCTGCCATCTCGAGTACTTCAATGTTAGGGATGAAGGCGCTCCAATGAATGTTGAGGATGGAGCGGAGACAACGCTGGTGGAAGCGTTCTAGGAGCCGTAGGTGATGCCGGTAGAGGACCCATGATTTGGAGCCGAACAGGAGTGTGGGTATGACAACGGCTCTGTATACGCTTATCTTTGTGAGGTTTTTCAGTTGGTTGTTTTTCCAGACTCTTTTGCGTAGTCTTCCAAAGGCGCTATTTGCCTTGGCGAGTCTGTTGTCTATCTCATTGTCGATCCTTGCATCTGATGAAATGGTGCAGCCGAGATAGGTAAACTGGTTGACCGTTTTGAGTTTTGTGTGCCCGATGGAGATGTGGGGATGCTGGTAGTCATGGTGGGGAGCTGGCTGATGGAGGACCTCAGTTTTCTTCAGGCTGACTTCCAGGCCAAACATTTTGGCAGTTTCCACAAAACAGGACGTCAAGCGCTGAAGAGCTGGCTCTGAATGGGCAAATAAAGCAGCATCGTCTGCAAAGAGTAGTTCACGGACAAGTTTCTCTTGTGTCTTGGTGTGAGCTTGCAGGTGCCTCAGATTGAAGAGACTGCCATCGTGCGGTACCGGATGTAAACAGCGTCTTCATTGTTTAGGTCTTTCATGGCTTGGTTCAGCATCATGCTGAAGAAGATTGAAAAGAGGGTTGGTGCGAGAACACAGCCTTGCTTCACGCCATTGTTAATGGAGAAGGGTTCAGAGAGCTCATTGCTGTATCTGACCCGACCTTGTTGGTTTTCGTGCAGTTGGATAGCCATGTTGAGGAACTTTGGGGGGCATCCGATGCGCTCTAGTATTTGCCAAAGCCCTTTCCTGCTCACGGTGTCGAAGGCTTTGGTGAGGTCAACAAAGGTGATGTAGAGTCCTTTGTTTTGTTCTCTGCACTTGCAAAAACAGATTCAATGGCTTCTCTAGTTTATAACATAGAGCCTTCAGCCCAACTTGACTACACAAACCAAGCTAGACCCATTCTCCTGACCATATCCTTCTAAATCCTTCCTACCTTTGTACAGTAAAATTCCCACTAACTGGAATTCAAGAAACAGGCAAAATAAATGAAAGCTGGATCTAAATTTGATTAAAGTTTAAAATTGTAAATGTTCTCCAAAACAATGCACAACCCCTTGGTGAAGATGGGAGCAAATATTCAGCCAGTGGAGCACCCCAGTCATGCTCGCCACAGCAGCTGTTTGAATAAAGTTGTGTTTGAATAAAATTGTGGCACCCAGGATGAAGAGCCAGCTGACGCTGCTGGGATGATTCTCTCAGTATCTCCCTATCCCTACTCAGTAAGAGTCTTTATCTTTACTAGCATATTATTAAACATACAATACTAGTAAACTTGAGGGAAAGGGGTTAATTATGATAGTGACACGGTTAGTGTAGTGGTTAGCCCAATGCTGTTACAGCTCCAGCAACTTGGGTTCGAATTTCAGATTTATTGTCAGTGTACAAACATATCACATACAACCCTGAGATTCCTTTTTCCTGTGGGCGCGGCAGAATTACCACTAATCGGTAGTGCAAAAGTAAACTGCACACAGTGTAAAGCATGTAAATTAAACAAAGAACTGTAAACAGATAACAAATGTAAACAAACTAACTGTGCAATACAGAGAGAACAAAAAAAAAATCAATAAAGAATGCAAGAGTCCTTGAATGAGGCTTTGATTGAGTTTGTTGATGAGGAGTCTGATGGTGGAGGGGGAGCAGCTGTTCCTGAACCTGCTGGTGTGAGTCTTGTGGTACCTGCACCTCTCTCCTGATGGCAGCAGTGAAAACAGAACGTGTGCTGGGTTGTGAGGGTCTTTGATTTTAAATTTAAATTTTGTAAGTTACAGGAATTACCTGATTAAAGTGAACTTAACATAATTAAAGACTACAATACTTTTTTTTCTCTTCAAATTATATTTTTCACTGTCTTTTGTCTTTTACACTGTTTATTCTTAATACTAGGGTGCATTAGGAATTATAAGAGTGAGTCTCAAGCAAATGTTATATTTGCATATTGTAAGGTAAAACATCATGAGATGGGAATGTGTAGGGAGTTACCCTGTACAGGGCAGTAACAAGAAGGGGAGGTGTCCTTGTACTCCTGTTAGGTAAAACATCATGAGATGGGACCGGAGAAGGAGTCACCCAGTACTAAGGAGTAACAGAATGCATCCTTGTACTTACAAGATAAGAGAGACATTGATGGATTGAGAGGCAGGAAGCTAGCAGGGAAAGGATAGCAACAGTTTAAGAGAGACATTGATGGATTGAGAGGCAGGAAGCTAGCAGGGAAAGGATAGCAACAGTTTTAGTCATTGGACAAGTAATGATATGATGATGTTCTAAGCATGTATCCAAGGGTATAAAAAATCACCATTTTGCTGATAACGGCAGAATGCATTCTCCGACTAACTTTGTTAGTCGCAAGTGTTACAATCCGGTAATAAAGAACAAAGAACCCTGATTTCGACTCAGCCTGGTGTTTGTCTCACTCATTCATGAACAAAGCAGACCTAACAATTTGGTGACCCCGACGTGATGGGTGAGTGAACACTGGACGACGGTTTCTGTTTTTTCTGACAATCATCTCAGCCGGCTGATAAAAAGGTCCAGAGAAGCCTGTTTTAACAAAATTCTCTTTTTTTTTTAAAATCTTTATGATTGTCAGTAAGAACTGGAGATCGGACAAATTAGACGACCACAATTGAAGGTCGCATGCCAGGATTGTAACACGTAAGTGATTACAGACAAGATAAAAGTCCTTAAGGTGTTTGAATGACATTTATTAAGTGCTTCGCAAGAAACTACTAGAGTTTAAAAGTCTTTATTGTGTCGTTGCAAAGTCCAATAGAGTGAGAAGGTGGTCTATAAACAATTGAGGACCTGAGTTTTCTGCCCTAAACTGGTTATTAAGAGGAGAAATCTCCCACGTGAAGGTTGGGCTTTGAAAGAAAACAAAGGTTCAGGCTTATTGGCCTCAATTGTATCTGAGAGACTGACTTATAAATGTCCGGTAGGTATGATAATGTCTGTACACTTGAGAAGTTAAGAATTTATTTCCCCAATTCGCCGTGGTGGAATACCACAGCAGACACTAGAGACCTTGAGACAACAAAAAAAGTACTCAGGGACGCCTGCCTGGTGAACAAGAACGACGACAGAAGGCTGCGACAGCTGTGTCCGGATCAGGTAGGAGATATTAATGAAAAAGTTGACAAACTCCTAAGAGACACCCAGTTTATTCGAAATACTTTTGATAAGTTAAATGAGGGTATTCCCAACATCACCAAGGAGATAAAGTTACGTAAATTCATAGATTGGTACAGGGAAACAGGACAAAAGTATAGCCCAAATATTTGGTTTTCTAGTTGTAATTTAACTTTCAGACCCCTTTGGGAAAACAGAGAGTGGAAAACGAGCAATCAGAGTATACAGGACAGTCTGAAGTCAATTGGAGGACAAGACTTAGAGACTGTTCTTTTAAAAGATATTAGTCATCCAGCTTGCAAGGGGACATTTTTAAAAGCAATTTTCGTTGACATAGATCCCCTAAACAGACAAAAACCTAAATTAAAACAGGCATTAGAAAGCGGTCCCGCAGCTATGGCTGTACAGTTGCCTGCTAAGACTTTTGACCAAGTTATTAAGGAAATTAATCAGGAATTAGAGGAGCGAAATACCAGTAATGCGGCATTGGAAAAACAAAAAATGCTCCGAAAATGTGTAGACCGCTGGAGGAAGAGGGGTTGGTTACCCGGGGGCACTGAGATGTTCCTGACAGGTGAGAGAAAAAAAAAAATTTTAAAACGTAGTGTCTTAGATAAGCTGGAAGAAACAAAACACAGAAGGGAAAGGAAAAGTGCCTGTTTCCAGTTTCCAGCCACGAAGTGTCCGGGTTTGCTCTCTCCCTCCCTCCTTTCACCCTCCCCCCTCTCTCTTCTCTCCCCCTCTCTCTCTTCTCCCCCCCCTCCTCTCTCACCCACTCCCCCTCCCAATCCCAATCTGTGGCGGTGCTGCCCTGAAATCCCCAGGTTGGGCAGGGCAGAGAAATACAATTTGGTTTTAATTTTGTGCCCACAATTCCAGCTCCGCATCAAATGGGATCCTGTTTTATCCTCTCTCCCTCCCTCTTTCCCGCATCCCCACCATTGCGGGATCAGGGCAGACATTGTGGGCTGACGTGTAGCTCACTCGAGGTGGGAGGGAAGGAAGGAGTGATAGTTCCCAGTGGTGGGAGACCCAATCTGATCCAGACCAGTGATCACAGGATGAGAACCTTTTAAAACCTTTGAAACGAAAGTGTTAATCTGAAGACTTTTCTCCCAGTGGGGCCAGTGCAAGGCATTTTCTCTCTCTATCTCTTGTGCTCTGTGTATCTGCTCTCTCTCTCTCTCTCTCTCTCTCTCTCTCTCTCTCTCTCTCTCTCTCTCTCTCTCTCTCTCTCTCTCTCTCTCTCTCTCTCTCTCTCTCTCTCTCTCTCTCTCTCTCTCTGACACTGGAGTCACGTCCCTTATATTCAGATATTGAGACACTGGGGTGTGACAAGAACCACGGGAATAGGGACACATCAGACGAGGTACAGGCCCCTTTAATAAAAATAGAAGGGGGAGTAATAGATGTAGAGACCCCTCTGGAGTCCAAGAAAATAGAAAAGGAGTTAGAGATACAGAAATGGAACATGAAAAAGGTTCAGGATAACATTAAAAACTTAAACAGAGATATTAATGTGCTGGGGCAGATCAGTGAGGATCAAAAAGAATTAATGGTAGGTGTATTTAAGGAAGTGGAAAAGATAACTACAACACTGTCAGGAGAAATTAAAGCTGAAGGAATGGTAATAGGAGTAAAGGACGAAAAGTGTAGTACAGATGAGGAAACGAGATACGATCCACCATGGGAGGAAAGTAAAAGGAAAAGACTCGGGAGGGAGAAAAATAGACATGCCTACCTGGACATAGTTAGAACAAAAGAGAAAGATGTGAAACAACTAAACTATGGCCGAAAAGATTATCTTAGAGATGAACGTGACCAATATACCTTTGACCCTGAGACATTGGAAGCTGATAGGGACAGTGACAGTAACGAAGAAGAGTCAGAACAAGGTAGGATAAATAAATGCATGCCAAGAGTAAAGAAGGAGCAGAAATCCCCAAAATTGAGATATCAATGCCCATTACTGATCACGGGACGGGGAACTCAAAAATATGTACCCTGGTCACGAATGGACTTAGAGAGTTTAATGAAAAAACTACCTCCGTTGAGTAATGGGGCTAGTCCATGGATTTCTTGTTTTGAGCGAGAAACCTGCCAAGAACAATTAGCACTCGCAGATGTCAGAACTATCATGATAAAATTAAAGGCAGAAGGGGCCCTGAAGCAAATAGAGAGAATTGTAAGAAGCAGTAAATTGGGGGATGAAATAGAATTTAACCCACTTCGGAATAAATTTTGGGAAGCACTTAGAGAAACATTTCCTACACCCTATAGTTTGGATGCCTTGGTAACCCTTCAACTAAAGGAAGGAGAGACTGCACACGAGTATTTCACTCGAGCATGGGACTTATGGGAAACAGGGACTGGAGAAAGACCCGACCACAGCCCCTTAGGAAGGGCTCACTTTCGTAATGGGATAATAAACGGACTACCTGCTACGGTTCAAGCAAAATTAAGGGACATTGTGGGATTAGAGACAATGTCAGAGGATTTGTGGAAAAGACACCTGACACATGCAATCAAACGACATCGTCAATCAGAGCATGCTAAGTCAGAAAGTGCGCCCCAGAAGGAGGTGGACAAAACAACCGATAAATTGGTGAGAGCCATAGAACATATAGGGGTTAAATTAGCGGCCCAACAGATAGTCCCACAGGTCATGGGGCCAGTGATAAATCCGGGACCCCAAGTAAGAAATGGTTGGGAAAGACAGCTAGGTACAATGTATAGGGGGGAACATGCAGTATGCTGGTACTGCCAAAATCCTGGACACTACCAGCGGAACTGTCCGGAGGCTGGGAGAGCAAGGGGAAAAAGATTACCCTCTATTAGAGGCTATCGGGGAAGAGGAGGAAACTTAAGAGGACAAGCAAGGGGTAGGGGTGGACATATTGATGGGCCCCAGAGAATCGGGGGGTGGCAGAGTGATCAACAAGTCCAGGCACCTCAGTGTAATGACTATATTGAGGAAGGTGCTGAAGTTGATTATTGAAGGTGCCCTGGAGAATCAAAAATCACGCCTCCCTGGGAGCCACCAAAAATTTGGGGGACGGTAAATGGAGAAAAAATTGAATTTATGGTTGACACAGGGGCAGCAGTTACGACAGTGATTAAAAAACCCCCAGGGAGCACATTTTCGGGCAAAACATTATCTACAATTGGATTCTCCGGGATAAGGGAAACACAGCCCTATACAGATAACATCGACATGACATTTGGACGACAAAGGGTTAAAACGCCTGTCCTGGTTGTGCCAAGTTGCCCCATTAATTTATTAGCAAGGGACATTCTTACCAAACTAGGAATAACCATACAATGTTCTGAGAAGGGCCTTCGGTTAACATACCCAGGGGATACAATAAGAAGGGGAGGACAGTTTATAGTAATGACCCCATCTAACGCTTCAGAAGTATTTTCTGGAGTCGGCTACTGTATGATGAACCAGGCCCAGGGCTGATTAAACAGTTTTTTGAGTGGAGGGCCAGTATTCCTCGGTATGGGGATTACCATTATCCACTAGATCCTATGCATGTTACATTAAACTACACCATCCACCCGGACCAGGAATATGAGGAGAGGTGGGACTCTCTAAAAGAAGGGAAGACAGAAACGATACATTGTCCATTTATCTTTGTAGGTAAGGAGGGAATAGCTGCTATGGTTGTCATGACAGAAGAACAAATGGAGTGGTTCTGCTTAGGAGTAGAAAGTGTGCCTCATGTGACCTTGGGTATTGACAAAGATCATCACGCTCGACAGCTGGGTCCGATGGTAAAGGAAGCGATAGGGTGTGAATACAGGCAGACAGAAATCCCGGGATATTCCACCTCGGAGGGAGGAAAATTTGTCAGACTGAATATTGAAGCATGGGACCAGGTAGTGAATGAGAAAGTAGAAAGAGACCGAGCCATAGAAGGAGAAAATATTGATCACAGAGACTCAGACAAATATCTTTCTAATCTGAGTCCACATATATGGACAACGGGGCCCTATGATGTGGGAGTAATAAAAGGAGAGGTATTTCTAGAATTGGCCAACCCCGGGCAGAAACCAATATGGAGAAAACAATACCGCTTGTCGCCCAGTCAGGAGGAGGGTATTAAAGGAATGATAGAAGGGTTAATGGAGTCAGGGGTTTTAAGGGCGGCACCTGACAGTATGTGGTACACGCCCATCATGCCTGTTCCCAAACCGGGTAGAAAAGACTGGAGGATGGTACACGACCTCCGGGAGATTAACTTGGCTACCAAGACCATCGGGAGACCAGTCCCAGACCCATATGTAGCACTTAGGGCTCTGAGTCCGGAGCACGAATACTATACTGTCATTGATCTGGCAAACGCATTCTTCTGCTTGAATTTAGCTGAGGAATGGCAAGACTGGTTAACTTTCACTTACCAAGCACATCGGTACACATACACTAGATTACCTCAGGGTTATAAGGACAGTCCAGGACTGTTCAATCAGGCCCTTAGCGAAATCCTAATGAAATTAAAGCTCCCGGAAGATGTTACACTGATTCAGTATGTAGACGACCTACTATTAGCAGGGAAAACGCCACATGGGTGCCTGACAGGGCAGCCAAACAGGTTACTGGTTATCATGAACATATACAGGGGATGATTTTGAGGTCCCATAACAAAAAAAATGAATCTGAAACTAAGGAGACTTGTAGCAGATTGAATGACTACACAGATGAGTTTTGTGGAGGAAGAGTGCTGTACAACTGGCTCCCCGCTAACTGGGATGGTCGGTGTGCTCTAGTAACCCTTAATGCGCCAGTGCTGATTGTCAAAATGCAGGAGGGAGACGAGGATTCCCTAGAATTGCGCCACACAGAGAGTTGGCTGTGGAGAAAAAGGAGGAGTGTTGGACTCTTGGGGCCGGGAGGAAGGAACCCTGATGGGGTATGGATTGATGCCATTGGCCAAGCCCGGAATATTCCGGACGAATTTAAATTAGCCGATGAGATTGCAGCTGGGTTTGAAAGCTTTCCTGTTTTTAGTGCAATATTTCCCATCACTGTAAATAAGAATGTTAATAGGATCAACCTTATTCACTATAATGTCCAGCGCCTTGCAAATTTGACCAGGGACGTTGTTGAGGCAATACATCAACAACTGTCAGAAACTTCCCTTATGACACTTCAGAATAGGATAGCGATTGATATGGTCCTGGCAGAGAAAGGTGGAGTGTGTGCTATGTTTGGAGATCTATGCTGCACTTCTATCTCTAATAACACAGGGCCAGATGGATAACTCACTAAGGGGTTAACGAAACTTAGGGCATTGGCGAAAGAATTAAAAGCCCAGTCTGGAGTCTCCAATCCTGTTTTATCCTGGTTACAGGGAGTGTTTGGGAGATGGAGCACATTGTTAGGACAACTTTTGCTGGGTTTGTTCATTTCTGTATCAATTTTTATCACTTGTGGCTGTTGTTGTATTCCATGCATTCGAACGCTGGTCACGAGGACCATAGAGACAGCCCTTGCTGACCGTGATGAACTGCCTCCGAAATATCAAGCTGTGCAGGCTGTGGAGCAAGACTATCTCACATTACAGGAGGCGGAGAAAGTTGCTGAGATCGATCTGGAGTCTGAAGGGGAATGTGATGGGAAGGAGGGATTGTGAATTAGATTGTTACACATATAATTTTAACCTTGCTTGTAACCCAAATATTATAACATTGATTGTAACACAAACATTATTAATCAGATTGTAGAACAAGTATTATGAATTAGATTGTAGACCATATGTTAACTTGGGAATTTACTAATGTACGGGGGTTTAGCTAGTTTTTTGCTTGGGGGCAAATGGGATGAAACTTGTAAACGGGCAATGGGATCGGGGTGACGGATGGGGGGTGTACGCAAAGGAGGGTTGGGGGAGCCCTCGCCCACCAGCCGAACTGCCCTGTGAACAGAACCCGTATAGAGCTTGGCAATAATAGGCGAACTAATGTAACGCGGTGATAG
The DNA here is from genome assembly GCF_036971445.1 of Narcine bancroftii. Lineage (NCBI taxonomy): Eukaryota > Metazoa > Chordata > Chondrichthyes > Torpediniformes > Narcinidae > Narcine > Narcine bancroftii. The sequence goes on along the minus strand of NC_091474.1, from coordinate 224,124,082 downwards.
CATAGTCAGGGCGAGATTGTCCTCTAAAGAGGACAAAGGAGGGATTGTAAGGTAAAACATCATGAGATGGGAATGTGTAGGGAGTTACCCTGTACAGGGCAGTAACAAGAAGGGGAGGTGTCCTTGTACTCCTGTTAGGTAAAACATCATGAGATGGGACCGGAGAAGGAGTCACCCAGTACTAAGGAGTAACAGAATGCATCCTTGTACTTACAAGATAAGAGAGACATTGATGGATTGAGAGGCAGGAAGCTAGCAGGGAAAGGATAGCAACAGTTTAAGAGAGACATTGATGGATTGAGAGGCAGGAAGCTAGCAGGGAAAGGATAGCAACAGTTTTAGTCATTGGACAAGTAATGATATGATGATGTTCTAAGCATGTATCCAAGGGTATAAAAAATCACCATTTTGCTGATAACGGCAGAATGCATTCTCTGACTAACTTTGTTAGTCGCAAGTGTTACAATCCGGTAATAAAGAACAAAGAACCCTGATTTCGACTCAGCCTGGTGTTTGTCTCACTCATTCATGAACAAAGCAGACCTAACAATATCCAGCGTACACCGATCCTCTTAGGTGCCAGGTATCAGGGGTTTACTGTACTTACCTAAATGTCTTTTGAATGTTAAAATTGTCCCTGCTTCTACTACTTCCTCTTGACAATATATCCATCAGTTTGAAGGAAGTGCCCTCAGGTCCCTTTTACAACATTCCCCTCTCACCTTAAATCTCAAGCCTCTATATGGGAAAAATCATATAACTATTCATCTTTATGTGCCCTTTATGATTTTATAAATATCTATAAGGTATCCACCCCAGCTTGGCCTCCTAAACTCCAGGTAGAAAAGTCCCAGCCTGTCCAGATTCGCCTTATAATTCAAGCCTGTTAGCCCCAGAAACATTCTTGTGAACAATGGTTTCTCTGGCTTGTCATAATTTATACCACGTCTCATGATTGAAGTTCACCATTGTAAACAACATCATGACAAATTAAACTATTTCTGTACACCAATACTGAAATACTTTTCCCTGACCTTTTGATATGCTGGCTGTGGCAGAAGCTCAGTGAATAGAGATGCATTAGTTTCAGTTCATTCACTTCAGTACATACATTACATAACATACAACCCTGAGATTCCTTTTTCCTGTGGGCATGGCAGAATTACCACTAATCGGTAGTGCAAAAGTAAACTGTACACAGTGTAAAACATATAAATTAAACAAAGAACTGTAAACAGATAATGAATGTAAACAAATTGACTGTGCAATACAGAGAGAACAAAAATAAATCAATAACTTGTTTACTCTGAAGATATTGGAGTTGGGGAGGATGTTCTTTAATCCTTCTTTTCCAGAACAAGTCCACCTGCGATGAGCATATAGGTCTTCCTTCTGAAAATGCTCTGGTGGCATCGATGGCATAGACCCAAGGAGAAGAGCGTGGTTCAGGGCAAGTGCTTCAAGGTAATTTGAATTTGTAAAAGCCTTGGTGGTTGGATGCCTCAGTTTCACATAAAACTGTGTGGAGACCCTCCTAGTCAGGACTTTGCACATTTAGGGTGGAATTGAAAATCTTTCACACTGATTTAATTAATCTTTCCCATACACCTCCATGGTGTGAGCCAGCAGGGGGATGGAAGATCCAATTGATTCCTTTCTGGAGCAGTGTATTAAAGATTTGACCCGGATTCCAGCTTTCAATTGCCTCCCTCAACTCACACTGAGCTCCTACAAAATTAGTACCATTGTCAGATCTTAGTTCTTTCACTTGACCACATCTGGCTGTAAAACTCTGAAGGACATTGATGAAAGAATCTGTGTCAAGTGATGATGTGCATTGCCCTTGCAGCTAAACAGGTGGAAATAACACCATAGCACTTCCACATCACTCCTTCCATGCTTCACTCCAAGAGGTCCAAAATAATCAACTCCAACATATGTGAAGATAGGTTCATCGGGAGAAATTCTGTCCGGGGGAAAATCTGCTGACAAACAACACATTTCAAAACAATTTTTCTGATTGACACTGTGGCACCATCAATCCAATATTTCTGGCATAGTCTGGATAACATATGGCTGCGACCACCATGACCCACCTCTTCATGAGTGTATCGAAGAATTATATCAGAAATAGGAAAATCTTTAGTCAGGATGACAGGATGTTCCATCTCTTCTGGCATTGCTGCTCTGCTAAGTCACTCGCCAACTCTTAATACATCATATTCCAGAAAGGGGTGGAGTTCACAAATGTGGCTAGTCCTCTTAGCATTCATTCCTTTTCTCAGACCTGGAATTTCATCTGCAAATTTCTTCTTCTGACAAAAGCAAATTATCTCCATCTTAGCATTTGCCAGTTCTTCAACTGTGAGACCACTGTTTTCCTGAGCTCAAGATTTCCTCTTCCCTTTTGTGGCAGATCTCTCTAATGGATGTTATCTGGATGAAGCAGAGCAAGAATACTGCTTGCTCATTACCTTTTTCTGCTACGATACAGAAGCAGTCCTTTAAATCTGAGCATCCCTGCTACTGCCCTTTTCAAACGAGTGCAGGATGAGAAAGAGTGGATTAAGCAGGTTACCTGATCCACTTATTCAGACTTTATCTGGAGCAGCATGAACAGTTAATGCTCCTAATTTCAGGGTCCTTTGGTGAGGTTTCTTCAATCCATCAGCATTTTGAGGCCACTCTTTCTGAGGCCGAAAAAGAAAATGAGGCCCAGACACCCATATTTCTTTCTTCAGAAAAGATTTGACTTCAAATCCCGGGAAGCCACGTCTGCTGGATTGTTAACTGTGCTAACACTGTAGTGCACGTGAGACTTTGTCAATTTCAGCAACTCTGTTGGCGACTGTTAGGTCTGCTTTGTTCATGAATGAGTGAGTCAGACACCAGACTGAGTCGAAATCAAGGTTCTTTATTACCGGATTGTAACACTTGCAACTAACAGTGTTAGTTGGAGAAGGCGCATTCTGCCGTTATCAGCAAGTGGTGTTTTTTTTTTATACCTCAGGACACGCACTTAGTAAATTATCATACCATGACATTGTCCAATGAATAAACTGTTGCTACCCTTCTCTGTTAGTCTGCTCACATCATTCTTGTTAGTGCCAAGCTTATCTTGAGTGTACAAGGTCACATCTGCATCTTGTTACGGCCCAGCACTGGGTGACTCCTTCTTCATTCCCAGCTCATTATGTTTTTACCTAACACGACGCAAGTTCGGAACCTTGTGGTGTTGTTGATGCATTTGAGTTCAGAGGTGATCGGTCCAAAATGTGGAGTCTGCTAGTTTCATCTGCAGCTCTTTTCTCCACACGGTGTCCATTCTGTTTACTATGGTGGCAGCAGTCAACTCCATTTGGCTGGGTTTAATGGAGCCACTTTTGTTTTTCCCCCATCACAAACCCAATGTGCTTGACCATGGTTATTATGCAGTAACAGATAACTAACAGTTCCATAACCATCCTCACATGTATCAGCAAAATGCTGCAGTTGAGCAGATGTCACTATTCAAAAGTTTATGTGTTTGAAGCCTCTGTCAACCTTAAAGTCTTCCAGCTTATGAAGATCTTGAATCCAACACATCTATTCATGTACAATGGAGTCTGGTATCATATCATCCCAACCAATTTTTTTTCCTACACAAATCTTGCAGGAACGAGAAGTAAAAAAAATGAGGGATAGGACTAGCAGGAGTGGCCATACTGGATCAATCATTTTAAGTGTGGTTGAGGTCATAGTACTGAGGCTTTGAAGTGAGAAGTTTTGGGGAGAAGCAATACTGTAAGCAAGGCAAGGTATTTATTTTCTTTCACTACTGTAATTAATCAAGGTGTAGTAATGGCAGTGAAGTCCCCGATGACTAAATCTCCAAGAAGTGCATCCAGCTGCAGCTCCTTACAGACTGTGTTAGGGAACTAGAGCTGGAACTGGATGAACTCTGGATCATTTAGAAGGCAGAGGGGTGATAAACAGAAGCTGCAAGGAGACAGTCACACCCAAGAGGCAAGTTGTTTGAGATGAGTATGTTTTTTTTTAGACTGCAATGTCTGGAAAATCATGAAAAAAAATTAACATCAATACTGCCCGTGTGGTCGTTCACACTGGGAGCCTTTTTAGACTGCAAGTGCCTGAGTGCGATAGTCCCGATGGATGGACATGCAGTAGAGTGGATAGTCATCAATTAACTTCTGGGGTACGATTTACTCTGCAGGCATCCTCCAAAAAGTTGTAGGGGTCCTGCAGGATAAATCGTGGTTCAGGAATTGACTCAAAAATTCTGCACATTCCTTTTTAGACTGCCTGGGTAGTGGCAAAATTCCTTGATTGTGCTATTACATGCCTGCGGTCTAAAAACCACAAAAGATGAGGTTATGGCGCACTTGGAGGTGCACGACAAGCTAGGGCAAAGTCAGCATGGTTTCCTCAAGGGAAAATCTTGCCTGACAAACCTTGAAAAAATAACAAGCAGGTTAGACGAAGGACATCCAGTGAATGCTGTATATTTGGACTTTCAAAAAGCCATTGACAAAGTATCACACATGAGGCTGCTTCACAAAAATGAGAGCACATTGGAATTACAAGAAAGATACTTGCATGGCTAGGGCATTGATTGGTCAGTTGGAATGAAGGGATCCTGTTCTGGTTAGCTGCCAGTTACTATTGGTGTTCTGCAGGGTTGGTGTAGGAGCCACTTTTTTTTTTACATTATATGTTAATGATTTGGATAGCGGAATAAATGTCTTTGCAGATGATACAAAGATAGGCAGAGGGGCAGATAATGACAAGGAAACAGAGAGGCTCCAGAGAGACTTAGATAGATTAGAATATGCAAAGAAGCAACAAATGACATATAGTTTTGGAAATTATATGGTCATGCACTTATAGTAGAAGGAATAAAAGGGTAGACCATAATTCAAAATTCGGAGGTGCAAAGGGACTTGAGAGATCTCATGAAGGATATGGTAAAGGTTAACCAAACTGAGTCAGTGGTGAAGAAGGCCAATGCAACTTTGGCATTCATATCTAGAGGAATAGGATACAAGAGCAGGGATGTGATGTTGAGCACTGGTGAGGCAATATATACAAAAAGGCACACAACCTAGCATATAAGTACAAGACTCACTGGTTACCAAAACCTCCCTTTGTAATCTCACTTTGCTTTCCATTAATTAAATTGGCAGTATTTTACTGAGACACAAAAGATTGCAGAAGCTATCATTTGGAGCAAAAAGCAAATTGCTGGAAAAAAAAATCAGTCATTATTTATGACTCAGTCATAATTTTTTTCCTTTGAGGTGCAAGTTGTAAATTTTTTTTTTATATAAATGAGTTGCTGGTTGCCACTTCCCTCTTGGAGCCAAGTATTTATAACTTCTATAGCGCTCATCATCAACCGTAACCTGAATGGAAGATTGATAAGATTCCCTGGAGAAATGGTATAAGCAGCTAAACATCATGATTTACATTCATTCTATTGATTTCCAGTGAAATTTTTTGCACAAATTCTCCACAATTATATTTTGCTGAGGGTACAGGCCTACATTCTCTTCTTCCCCTACCAACTCCATCCCACCTTCACAAGATCACAAGACAAAGGAACAGAAACAGGCCCATCAAGTCTGTTCCGTAAATCTACACTAAGCTACTTTACACTAGTTCCAATTTCCAGCCTTTTCCCCATATCCCTTGATGCCCTCACTAATGAGATACCTTCTACCCATACTGTCAACCCCTTAACAAATGCTTCCTGAACTCTTTCTGTGGATGTGATTCTGCCCCTCTTTATTCTTCCTTTTCTCATGCTGGTGCAGAGTCCCAATCACTGGCATCAACAATCAATTTTCCTGCATGGCTGCGGCCTGGCCCAATAAGTTCCTCTGGAGTATATGAACTGTACTTGTCTTTGGTTAATTCCCGAGAAGCAATGCTTAAAGTTTCAACAATTAGCAATGTATAATCAGTATGATGTTCCATTATGCTTCAGGGGGCTTTAACAGTCAAAATTTGACAACATTAAATTAGGACAGGTGTTGTAATGCTTAGTTTAAAAAAAACCTATGTTTCAAGGAACAAATTAAATAAAGTGGTTGAAAGCACAAATGCCAAGCATAGAGCCCAGATAGGTTTTTAAAAAAACAGATAGCAATGGTGGAATGAAAATCAGCAATGAATTGGAAAGTGAATTTGGAGGAACAGTGTCATAATTAGAAAAAGGGTCACAGCTCAGAGCAAATTTTAAACACGAACCATCAAACTGCTTCAATAATGGGCTCACTTTTAAAAAACATCAATAGACTCAGAAATATGTGTTGTCAACTTACTTTCCAGTTCTCAAATGGTAAAAACCACCAGCTTTCCCAACAGACCCACAATGAATGCTGATCATCCAGCCTTCGTGCATAATGTAAATCAATGAAACGCACATCTTATTTAAGCAGTCATGGGAATGTCTTTCCACAAAACTCATGACTCTTAAAGTATGGCAAACGGGATCACATCAATTCATCTGACACCAGTTCCACACCCATCAGTGACTCTCAGGTCTGCGATTTTACACAAATTATAGGGTTTGAGACCCTGAAGAAACCATCCTGTCCATTTAATTGAGAATAATACAAGTTCCGGCCTTTGGCTTCAGGTCACGCGGCTGAATCAGCCAGATCATTTTTAAATACAGAACAAACAACGAGCTACTGGAACATCCATGGAGAGAAATGGCCAGTGTACATTTTGGGGTGGGACCCTTTATCGAGATTCAATTAAGAAGGTGACAGCAAGGATATCGACTGGGAAAAGAAACTGGGGAGGGGCTCCCCTCCCCTCCCTCCCTCCCTCCCCCCCTCCCCCCCTCCCTCCCTCCCCCCTCCCCTCCCTCCCTCCCCCCCTCCCCTCCCCCCCTCCCCCCCTCCCCTCCCCCCCTCCCCCCCTCCCCTCCCCCCCTCCCCTCCCCCCCTCCCCCCTCCCCTCCCCCCCTCCCCTCCCCCCCTCCCCTCCCCCCCTCCCCCCCTCCCTCCCCTCCCCCCCCTCCCTCCCCTCCCCCCCTCCCTCTCCTCCCCCCCTCCCCTCTCCTCCCCTCTCCTCCCCTCTCCTCCCCCCCTCCCCTCTCCTCCCCCCCTCCCCTCTCCTCCCCCCTCCCCTCTCCTCCCCCCCTCCCCTCTCCTCCCCCCCTCCCCTCTCCTCCCCCCCTCCCCTCTCCTCCCCCCCTCCCCTCTCCTCCCCCCCTCCCCTCTCCTCCCCCCTCCCCTCTCCTCCCCCCTCCTCCCCCCCTCCCCTCTTCTCCCCCCCTCCCCTCTCCTCTCCCCCCGCTCCCTCTCCCTCCGCTCCCTCCCCTCTCCCTCCGCTCCCTCCCCTCTCCCTCCGCTCCCTCCCCTCTCCCTCCCCTCTCTCCCTCCCCTCTCTCCCTCCCCTCTCTCCCTCCCCTCTCTCCCTCCCCTCTCTCCCTCCCCTCTCTCCCTCCCCTCTCTCCCTCCCCTCTCTCCCCTCTCCCCTCTCCCCTCCCCCGGTCTCTCCCACCATTTTAGGCGGCAAAATTCCTGACCTCCAAACCCCCCACGTTTACATTTCTCAAATCTCCATAACTGCGGTTGAAGGATCTTTCCAGATCTTTCTCTCCCCGCGTCGTTCAGCGACTCCGGCCGGACACGGGTCCCGCCCCGGGGTATGGACACGATTCGCCTCTTTGGGGGTGACTGTGATCACTCTCACCTTTCAGGGAATTCGGGCGAGACAGCCACAAGTTGTGTTTGAACCGACGGCTTTCGCCTCTCAGAAGACTGGCCCAGCGGCCGCCGGCCGCCAAGGGCGTCCAGGAGGCCGCCATCTTCGGGGACCGTCAACAAGGAAGAACTTTATTTAAACAGCCAGGAGGCGCAGGGAGTCCGCAGGTCAGGGGTCACGCCCGTGGTTCTCGAGCGAAGGTCCCGACGCGGACCGTTGGTTGTCCGACATTTCTTCCGATCGATTCCAACTCCAGTAGTTTTTGTCGTGGGGAAGTTAAAACTCGCAGCGTCCACGGGAGCTGACCATCTCTTGCCGACCTTTCCAGCCTGAGACCTTCTTCAAGGTACTTTTACTGCGGATTTTCGTGCTTCTCAGGCCAGTTGATGGAGCTAAAAGTCTGAACGTCTGTGTTGTGGGTCTGAGAAAATGGTTCTCTTTTATTGACACCTATAAAGTTAACTCCCTTTCTTCAGAGCAGGTCTTCAGCCTGAAATGTGAACTGTCGTTCTCTGGCCACAGTCTATTGAGCATTTCTAGATTTCTCTATTTCTATTGATTTAGATTAACTTTCTGTTGTGTCCATTGACCCTGGTTGAATTTTGAAACAGCAAAGTTTTTAAAATAGCCCAGATGTAATTTGTTTTAACCATTTGAAACTTTTATTTAAAGAAAACAGGGTGTTAGGGTCGAAAGATAAATTATCCATTTTAACTCCAGCTTTTTCAATGCTCAATAATCACTTAACGATTTGGGGTTCTAAAGGTATAAAGACAATACAAGATTGTTTTGTGTTATAGATAGAGAATTTAGGTTAAAAAGGGCTTAAGTTAAAATGTGATGATTAATCATAAAAGGGGAAGCCAGAATAGACAGGGAGCTTACCATAAAAGTTCAGCTAGACAATGTTATAACAAACAGAGATTTTCATGGTCACAGAGAGACATGTAGGAGCCAAAGATTGATAAAAAGAGTGAGAAACAGAATTTAGTGTGTGTAGAGTTCGTAGTGTACATGACAAACATGATAATTACAAATGCAAGTGTACTTTGGATGATTTTGCAAAAACTAACCAATTAAAACAGTGTTAAAAAGAAGGGGAAGGACAAACAAAAAAGGTATAAAAATCAATGCACTGTATGTATCGGGGCTTGACTTGGCGAGAAGCCAGTTGAGTCCAACTCTGCAGACTTGTAAATAAAGCTTGTCGTGTCACCAATTTTAAAGAGACTCATGTGTGAGAATTTGTACTTTTGACATTTTGTAGAGGGGCAATTTCTTTCTTTTAATCAATTGAGAGAAAGACCATCTGACTCAGGAATCCCAGGACAGTAAGGGATGGTCCCACATTTGAGCGCCTGTCTGGAGTACTCTCGGCACATGGGCATAGCCGCAGTAAAAACCGGGTGGTTACAAAGCCTAAGGAAGAAATTCCACGCAGTCCTGATCCACAATAGGAGGAGCAGCAGAGGCGTAAGGACTGGCAGTACTTTGATCGGTGCACACACTATCTGGGGGGCTAGCTGCTCAGCTACTCCCTTGAACATAGCCAGTGCTCTGGATAGCCCTGATTCCCCAGAGCTCATCCCTGAGGGATCTCAAGGCTCACCCAGCGTCAATGATGGAGGAGCAGGCCGCCGCAGAGGACTCCACTGCCACTGATCTGGATGCCTCCGAGAAAGGCAGCGCAGAGTTCAACGTCCCTGGAAGTGGCAAAGCGGTACTCTCACCACAGAACACAGGTACAGTAGCATTGAGGTTGTGTTTATGGAGAAGCACGTAAGTCCAATACTGATGCACTTTTCCTGTTTCCACCCACAGCCTCTGGTCCCAGATGCAAGCGCCGGTGATTGACCAAGCGTCAGGTTCTCGCTAAGGAGCTGCAGGTAATGATGATGGCACTTGACAGGGAGGACAGAGAGGGGGACCACCAGCGAGCAGAGGAGTCACTGGATCAGGAGAGAGCCATGCATGCTGACCTGATGGAGGAGGAGGAAGCAATGCACTGCTCCAAAGTGGACAAGCATGCCCAGTCAGTAACTGGGTTGTCAGCTTCTGCGGGAACTGAGCACCGCAATGGACAGGCAGTCTGCCATCTTCAACAGATTGGTCATGAGAATGGAGGCCTGTCCATCTCCATTCCCACAGTCATATGGTCACCCTCATTCTATGTACCTGGCCCCTCCAGCCAGCATGCCATTTCATTCCACACAAATGTATCACAGAGTGGACGCTTGGGCATGACTGAAATGCTGGAGTCCGGGACAGGTTCCTCAACCTCACCCCCACCTCATTCCTCTCAGTGCTGGAATAAGGTGTCCGTCGGACTAAACTTCCTTAATGCTGCTAACTCACTGTTCACTTTTGTTGTTCTTGAAGCCCTTTATATGTGCAATGTTCTGTGCAACACTTTAAGGATTGAAACACTCAGCAGTGAGATGCTATGGTACCGGGTGGAGGTGTTTGTTGTGTTTACCGTTTTTGTGTTTGTTCTGTGGTGTTCAAGTGTGAAGTGGATTTGCACTGTGATTTGTCCATTCCATGGTTTACATCTAGTTTAAGCATAATGTGAAATGTTTACGTCGTGATTTCTACCTCAGATATTTATGAAGCAATAAGGTTTCTCAAAAAATGATTTTTATTAAATTTTTGACAAGCACACAAGTCTCGTGTTTCATTTATATGCAACCGTTCCTTCACGAGAACACATAACATGCCAGGCAGCAGGCTCATGTCGCCGCATGGGGGTAGGGTTGGAGGGGGAAACAAGTTGTGGAAACTGGGGGGGGCTGCACAGGTTGGACATAATGGCAGAATGGATGGCCTGGTGCCCATGGTCCTGCTAATCTTGACAATCTGGGCTATTGGGTGCAGGGCCATCTGCTTCAACCAATGTCCATTCTGACAGGAAGTCTTCCTTGTTAACCTCACATATGTTGTGCAGTACACAGCAGGCAAACACAACATCTGGGACTAAGGTGATAGAGATATCCAGATGCTTGGACAGGCACCGCCAGTGGCCTTTTTGAATGTCAAACACATGTTTCACCACTATCCTTGCAGAATTAAGGGCCTTGTTAAATCTTGGCTGATCCGGATCCAGTACTCGGTGCTGCGTGAACCCTTTCATCAGCCAGAGTCGTAGGGGATATGCCACATCACCCACAAGATGCACTGGAACCTCCACTCCATCAATATCCTTGGACACCTGTGGGCACACAATGCAGAAATGTAGTTAATTTGTACACCTGACTGTTTACACAATAGGTGGGCATAACATTAACACACGTAGCTTTGAAGGGTGAACACTCCCATCACGTGGGAAAAGGTATCCAGCTTGGTCCTCTGCCTTTCTATACAGAGGAGAGTTGGCAAGCACTCGGGCATGAAGCGTGTGGCCCGGCCAACCCACAAACACATCTGAGAAGCTGTAACATGAATGGAAAGCACATTGAAGTTATAGACATTGTGATGTGATAAAGATTAATAAAGGCTTAACTCACCAGAATCTGTGGTCGACCACCGCTTGCAGAACCACCGAGTGCCACATTTTGCTATTGTAGTAGGCTGCAGCATCCATGCTGGGGTGATAATGGGAATATGTGACCCATCAATGTCACCAGCACACATTGGGTATCCCCATTGCGCAAAGCCATCAATGGTCTCCTGAAGACATGTTCCACTTGGCAGGGAGATACAGAGGAACTTCCTCAAAACGGTAGTCACCTCCTGCACCACCATGCACACGGTGCTGACACCTGTTCCAAAGATGGTACTGATGGATCGATACTCACAAGGTGTGGCATATCACCACAGGGCCACAGCTAATCAAAGTCCAGGCTCCAATGGTCGCTGCAAGTCCGAGCTATGCGCCTTCAGGTGAGGTTCTATGAGTTCCAGCATGAAGTGAAAGGTGCCACGTGACATACAAAAGTGTCTCCTCCACTCAGCATCATCAAATTTGGTGAGGACATTACTCCAGAACTCAGCACCCTTGGATCGGTTCAACCTCCAGAGAGACCAATGTGTCACCATAGCTAATTGACTGACAAGCAGCATTCGCCTTCGTATGGGGCGGTTATGCTCCGCGTGCCTTTCAACTTCTAACTGCCACCTTCTTGCCCATAACCTTTGCAAAAACCTTCTGATTGCACCTATATGATTTTCAAATCTCAAGGACGTTTGAAGAGCTTTGACAGCAGTAATAACCTTATCAAGGATCTGACGTATCTCGTTCTGAACACTCAGAAAGGCTGAAATCATCATCATTATGTCTCCTGCCCGCTCAGGGTCACCATCATCCTGTGTTCCTTCTTGTCATGCTCAAAATGGCATCACATCAGTGGGTGGGAGTACAGCTGACTCTGGAGAGGAGCCGGAGTGAGCTCAGAGGCGCATCCGGTGCAGCTGTCCCTTCAGGTGGTCCCTTCACGCGCTGCCACCTGAATGGCAATTCAAAGGCCGCTTCCGCTTCTGCAGGCGCATTCTTAGCGGAGAATGCGCCTGAAGAAGCCGACAGTGAGGTGTTGATTCCCACGTCTTGGAGTTTTGATCTAATTTTTTTAATCAAATGCATTCAGAATCCTTTATCATTGTAAATTACCACAGTTGCTAATATATTGTTTTCCAACGTCCTTCAAAATGTTTCAACTTCTGACAAGAAGAGGTTACTGCTTCTGCACAAAGTCACTGCTAGACAGTGTCAGACAATCCAGGTTCACTCCTGAGCTCTGGTGTATATGTTCTCCCTCTGATGGTGTGGGGGTTTTTTCAAGGTGCTCTGGTTTCTTCCCACATCCCAATGGGTTTTGGGATGTTATTTGGCTACTGTAAATTGTCCCTTTTGTGTATGAGAGTGGAGGAGGTTGATAGGAAATGTAAAGAGATTAAAAAATGAGATTAATGGAGGATTAGTGCGAATGGGTGGTTAATGGTTGATGGAAAGGGCCTATTTATGTGCTGTGTGACTCCATGATTCCACATTTCATTATTTTGACTCTAACTATATATTTTATCCTCCAAAAGGATTTAAGGATTTGTATCATAAACAAACAATAAAATCATTGATAATTAGCATATTTGATGCATATAAAACCTACTTTTTGCTCCAAAAAATGGTTCAATAATAGCCCCCAGGTCTTGTATGGACAGTTAAAATTAGGGTGATAATGGTGAGTAAAACCAACAGTGATCATAGTCCCTGTAGCTCACTAGCATCTCCGTCATCTATCATTGGTGACTGGTGGCGGGCTGTCATGGGGGAGTGGGGTGGTGGGATCAGCGTAAGGGCTGGTGGTGGGCTGTCAGGAGACTCTCTCAGTGGCCCGCTGTCGATCCCCGCACTGGTCCCACTGCCCCGCTCCCCCTCCACCCCCCGACAGCCCGCCACCAGACCCCACGTTGATTCCACTGCCCCGTTCTCCTGCCCCCAGGAGGGAGCGGGGCAGTAGGACCAGCACAGGGACCAACAGCAGGCCACCAGGAGAGAGCGGGACAGTGAGCCACCGGGAGAGAGCTGGGAAGCAGGACCAGGGCAGGGACTGACAATGGGCTGCCAGAAGAGACTCCCGACAGCCCGCTACCAGGATCCACACTGATCCCACTGCCCTGTTCCCCAGCAGCCCACCACCGGTCCCAACAATAGAAGCTAATAAGCCACACAGCGATCACTGTCGGCATTACTCACCATTAAATACTTACCTGTAAATACACTAAAACATTTCTTAATATTCCCTGCTGAAATGGGGGGGTGTCCTTATATCCCATCAATTACAGTAGTTCGTGCGAGTTTGACCACAGTAACCTGACCTCTTCTTCTCAATCTCTCTAAAGTCTTTGAAATACTGGAATCCATGATTATCTTCCTCTGACTCCCTTCTTTTGACCATATGACTTCTTACATTTGCTCATTATTCTTAATTATGGTAGAATTGGATTTTTTTTTACTGTGAGAGATGTAGCATGCACACTATATCTAAATTAAGATATTTAATTCAGAAATGCAAAAAAGGTCACAGTCCTTCTGGAAATAACCGCTCTTAAATGAATCCATTCTCTTCCATGTGACAAAGTATTCTCTTGAAGATATGCATTTATAAAACTGTATAACTAGTCAAATCAATTTTAATCCACAATCTATACAGTATTTTGCATAAAATAGCGTATCATGGCAGTTATATTGATCTACCAACAAGAAAAGAAAAAAAATCACCATCAGAAAGAGGTAATTGTGCCACAAGACTCGTACCACCAGGTCCAGCAATGGCTGCTAACCCTCCACCATTAGACTCCTCAACAACAAACTTAATCAGGGACTCACTGATTTTTGATTTTTTTTCCTCTCTGTATTTCACAGTCAGTTTGTTTACATGTATTTATTTGTTTACATGTTCAGTACAGTTTTTTTGCATGACAAATAAATGGTAATTCTGCTGCGCCCACAAGAAAAACTCTGACAATAAATCTGAAATCTTAAAATGCAAATTCCTAAATTTATTTTTTTACATATAACCACAAATGTACTTGTAGTTCCAGTTAGCATAATTTCAGGAATCATTAAAAAGTTATATTAGAACTGCCATGTGCTTTATGTGTAAGAAAGTGGTCAGTTATCATATGTTGTCTTGGCAGTCAATAATAGGATTATTTTAATGTTAAATGAAAAAACAGAGATTAATTTAAAGAATGCAATAAAAAATTGATTATTTTAGGTAGTAAGGAAAAGTTAACTAAGATCTAATAGTGATGTTCAAAAGAATAACATTTTTGGCAGGGTAAACAGTGAAATATTCAAAAGGTTTGCTTCCTGAAAAGAAATTGGGGATCAAGTTGAACACAAAGATAATTTCACATAGGAAGTTGGAGAAACATTAAATTAACTTTTATTGATTTATTCAATTAAAATGGACGTTGAATCGCATAATGATGCTGACACATTGCGTTAGTTCAGCTGACGTAAAAATGTTTTGCCACTGGTTCATTTGTACTCAGTTTCTGATGCCTCTTGTATCAGTCTCCAACAATATACGGCCAACATTGATGGATTCCATTTTTCCGTGGTCACAATGTCCTGGTAAAACATTTCACCCTGTTTATCCCTGACTGCACCATAGTCAGCAGGGGAAGAGGTCCAAGAGCAAATGCAGAACATGAATTTTCAATGACATGATGGAGTTCATGGTCTTGAATGCTTGAACCATCATTGAAAACATGTCAGGAACTCACAGAAGTATGTTACATCTAAGAAAGATATGTGATAGGAAATTTTTAAGGTGATTTTCATGTCAGCAGCCAAAATCCATAAAATACACCCCAAAGTGTTCAGGAAGAAAAATCTTTGTTGCCCATTGTTATTATTGGAAAAATGAAAAAGTGTGAAAAATTTAAGGTAATGAAGTTTCACTTGTTGTCAATGTTAGGGTGAACAATTTAACAGAGGAGGACTTGTGTATGCATTAGAAACAAATAATAATAAAACATAAATAGACAATGGAAATAAAATTGAGAATAGAGTCAAAAACTTGGTTTGAGATGACTGGAGACACTTACAGAATAGGGTAAATTATTTTCCCCAATTATGTTGTAAGTTCTTCAATTCTACAAACCATTAACTGCTTCTACATTTTATTTCCATAACTTTGTTTTATGATTTTTTTTTCTTTGTAGATGCAGGTCATTGATTTTTGCTCTCTCTTTGTGCTTGTTGATCAGAAAGGAAACTGGGGACCCACATTTTTAATTAATTATGCTTAACGGAAGAATAGATCGTATGCAGTAAACCCAAAGCAAATGGTTACCTACCCTTACAATTTCCAGAAACATTCAATCTGATTTTTGAAAGGTTTCTTCACCAAGAAAGGGTTACTATTTGGTCAATGCTCAGAATGAAGCAGGATTAGTGACTGAGTTCATTTTACCCCTTTTAAATATAAAATAAGGTTTTTTTTAAATTCATACCTAGTTTGGTTTTCACCATGTATGCAGTTTAAACATTCAGTACTTTCAATGAAATGCTATGGACAATTTGGATCATTTTCAGGGAAATTTTAAAAGTATCAATTCCTTTGAAAAATGTAACATCCTTATTTAGGTAACTATTGAAATTGCTGTTGATTTTCAAGGCTCAGCATTAAAACTAGAATTAACAATATTTTATGGACTCCTGACATTGATTTCTATCGTGTAGTCATTATTAATTCTGTACTTTGAAAGGCAGTCTTCTGTTGTCTGAGTAATCCACGATCCTTTTGCTTTCAAGAGGCACCACACACTGCCTGGCTTGTTTCCACAAATGTAATGTTTTTATTATGTGTTGGATTACAGAGCTTTCCTTTACCTCCTGCTTCAAAGTCTCCAAGTCTATCCACTCAAAGCCAAAATCACTGAGATCTTACAGAGCTGGAGTCTCAACTTCAGCAGTAATGAGGATTATAGCTGGCCACATAACCCTGGGTGAAGATAATTTTTTTTAAAGTTCCCATTCTTGAGTATTATCTGGTGATCTTTGATAATGAGTAAATAGGTATAGCTGCTGGCCATACAGTTGTATCCCCCATTGATAATGACTGTAAACACTTGAATGTGGCTATTTAAGACACAGGAACTATTCCTCAACATGATCAAGATTTTCTGACAGCTTTATAAAGATGAGATTTTTAAATTGATGCTACATAATAGTTGGATAAATGAAAGATTTAGAATATTAGATCTTCTTTTATAAATTTTTTCCATAGGTTTACTGGTATCACCAAATGGATTAACACTTGTCTTTCTTTTACTTCCCTAATCCAAAGTTTTTCACTCTGCGGACATGTATTTTTTTTATTACAACCTGTAACTTATCTTCGTATTTAGGATCATGAGTTTGTAAATGTAACATTAACGATGATATTTTCCAATACAAGTGTTAAAAGAAACATAAACCAGAGATGAAAAAGTGAAGATTATTACTATGTTGAGTTTCTGTGTGGACAGAGAAAAAAGATCACAGTAGAGGTCAGACTGAATCACTAAGACATAGAAGGCTATGGACCAAGTGGAGCATCTCAAGGCTTTGACCCTTACTCTATTCTCTGCACAACCATGATTGCATAGCCTACAACTCAATATACAAGTTCACTAATGATACCACTATTTCTATTGAATAACTGGAAATTATTAGTTACAATGCACAATGGAGATTGAGAACCTGGTTGGCCGGTGCCAGAACAACAAGCTTGCTCTCAATATCACCAAAACTAAGGAGCTTATTGTTGATTTTAGGATAGAGAGGTCAATAGGTCTGTCATCATTGATGGGATGGAGGTGGAGAGAGTCAGAACCTTCATGTTCCAGGGAGTCCATATTTCAGAAGACTTTCCTGGAGCCAGTCCATTGAGACAAACATGAAGAAGGCACAGCAATGCCTCGACTTCAGCGTATCGTGGGATATGCTATCAAACTTCCACAGTTGGGCTGAGGTAAGTATACTGACTGGTGGCATCGCAGCTTGGTTTGGTAATTCAAAGGCTCATGAATGCTGAAGGCTGCAGAATGAAGTAAACATAGCTGATCCATCACAGGCTCCAACCTCCCATCCATTGCAGACATCTATATGAGGTGCTGCCTCAAGAAGGCAGCCAACATCATAAAAGACCCCATAACCATGGTCGCAATCTCTTCTCACTGCTCCCTTCAGGCAGAATTCTAAACACCAACACCTCCAGGTGCAAGAAGTTTCTTACCTACAACTATCAGATTTTTGAACCTCTCGTGACTGCTTGCACTATTACAAGTGACTTTTTTTGGAACTTTGATTACATTGAATATTTATTGTCTGTCATATATTTATTGTCTTTTTAAATTCAATTAAGTTTACTAATAATTTATTTTACATATCTGTTCAGCTGCAGCAAGTAAGAATTTTGGTGGTAATGAACATTGTGCAATGTATATGACAATAAAATTATTATCATAATCAATTGCTGTTCAATGGATTTGTATAAATAAGTACACAATAAAACTGAATGAGTGGAAAAGCTAATTGTGCAGAAAATGAAGAGTTTGTAGAGAAATATAGATAGGTTAAATGGGTGGGTAGGGTCTGACATATGGTGTCCAACATCGGTAATTTGAAGTCATCCACTTTGGAAAGAAAAATAGGAGATTGGACTCTTATTCAAATGGTGAAAAGATGCAGTGTGCTGTTGTGCAAAGGGACTTGGGGGTGCTTGTGCATGAATCACAAAAAGTTTGTTTGCAGGTGCGGCATGTAATTGAGAAGGCAAAAAGAGTTGGGGGGGGGGGTTCTTCTGCAACTCTACAGGAGACTGGTGAGGCTACACATGGAATATTGCATATAATTCTGGTCTCCTTACTTGAGAAAGGATATACAGGCTTTTAAAGTGTTGCAGAGCAGTTTGATTTTTGGAAATAAAGGGGTTATCTTATAAGGAGAGATTGAGTAGCCTAGGACTACAGATCAGATTTCACATTTATTGTCAGAGTACATACATGACATCACATACAACCCTGAGATTCCTTTTTCCTGTGGGCAAGGCAGAGTTACCATTAATTGGTAGTGCAAAAAATAAACTGTATACAGTATAAAACGTGCAAACAAACAAAGAACTGTAAACAGATAACGAATGTAAACAAACTGACTGCGATACCAAGAGAACAAAGGAAAATCAATAAAATGCAAAAATAAGAGTCCTTAAATTAGTCTCTGATTGAGTTTGTCATTGAGGAGTCTGATGGTGGAGGTGTAGCAGCTTTTCATGAACCTGGTGATGCGAGTCTTGTGGAACCTATACCTCTTTCCTGATGGCAGCACCGAGAACAGAACGTGTGCTGGGTGATGTGGATCCCTGATGATTGTTGCTGCTCTCCGATGGCAGCGTTATCTGTAGTTGTACTCAATAGTGGGGAGGGTTTTGCCTGTGATGTCCTGAGCTGTGCCCACTACCTTTTGGAGGGCTTTACAATTAGATGTATTGGTGTTCCCAAACCAGACCATGATGCATCCAGTCAACACACTCCACCTCACCTCTGTAGGATTTGCCAGGGTTTCTGGTGTCATGCCAAACCTCTGAAAACTCCTGAGGAAGTAGAGGCACTGTCGTGCTTTATTAACCATGTCATTGGTGTGTTGGGTCCAGGAAAGGTCCTCCAAGATAGTGACTCCCAAGAACTTAAATTTTCTCATCCTTTCCACCTCTGATTTCCCCAATGATCACTGTATGTATATTCCTTTTTGTTTTTGAAGACTTTATTTAAAATTTTATAACATGAATACAATAGAGAATTACATTTAAAGAAAAATAAAAAAAATTAAAATGGTATGATTACAATATTACATCAGAAAACTACACAAAATAACCTCCCCCCCCCCCCCGCCCCCCCCGGTAATTGTAACACAATATTAGTAATCTAACTTAAAATTAGTCCAGCCCTCCCCCCCCCAAATAAAGAGTGGAAGAGTTAATAAAATTAACAATATTATATATGGAAAAAAATACCCACTTACAAAAAAAAGAGATAAAACTTAACCTAAAAAAAATTCTAACAACAAAAAAAATTTTATCGATACTAAAATATCACGCTTAAACATATATTTAAATCAAACTTAAATGCATATAATTAGCAAACGGAGTCCACTTTAACTTATAAAAAGACATCCTATCCTGAATTGAAAAAGATATCCTTTCCATAGTCAAACAAAATTTCATCTCCAAATACCACTTATCTAAAGTTAATATATTTTTATCTTTCCAAGTAAGTGCTATACATTTCTTAGCCACGACTAAAGCTAAATAGATAAAGGAAATCTGATAATCCTCTAAACCTAAGTCAATTAATGATTGCATGTTCCCTAATAAAAATATATTGGGATCTAATGCAAGATGGATATTATATAAACTGTTAAAAATAGATTGAATACCCTTCCAAAACTGTTGCAATCGATCACAAAGCCAAACAGTATGCAAAAAAGTATTGGCCGTCTGATCACATCGAAAACAAGAATCCAACTTACTAAGACCAAATTTTTTTAATTTCTCCGGCTGGATTGTATATTCCTGAAGTCAACAATCGGGTCCTTAGTTTTGGTAACATTGAGTGCAAGGTTGTTGTTGGTGCACGATTCAGCTAAGTTTTCAAACTCCATCCTGTATGCTGATTCATCCCCTTTATACAACCCACTACCGTGGTATCGTCGGCAAATTTGTAGATGGTGTTATTATCGTACCAAACTACATAGTATTAGGTGTAAAGTGAGAAGAGTAGGGGACTAAGAATACAGCCCTGTGGGGTTCTGGTAAAGATAGAGATTGTAGAGGATAAATTCTTACCAATCTTCACTGATTGTGGTCTGGAGATGAGGAAATCCATGATCCAATTACAGTGGGGTGTTAACTCCCAGGACTTGGAGTTTGCAGATCAGTTTTGAGGGGATAATGTTGGCAAGGTCACCATACCTCTGATATTGGAAGCCACACAGAGTTGTCCACCATCTTTTAGGCACCACTTAGCCTCTCCAACCTACAAATCAGGTGCATGTCAGCCAGTCCTTGGCTGGCCCCATACATCACACCCCCTGCTCAGCAGAGTGGGATATTTAAACCTGAGCACACCATTGTTCGCTTTCTTTGCCACATGGTCAAGTCCTGCACTTATTCTGGGTCATTGTCACCACAGTAGATGGCATCCGGAGGGGACACAGGTAATGGACTAGCAACCCTTAGGCCAACCAGGATATCACCAGCAACCCAGTAGGTACCAACATCGTAGTCAAAGTCCTCAATTTACTTGGGGTTAAAGGCTTTGTTTCTTCCCATTAGGTAGCCAGTTAGAACTCCTCGTCAGGAGTCAGAATCCCCTGCTTGCGGGTTGTTTCTCCCGAGAAGGGGGAGGGTTCGTACACACTCTTTTGTTGCTTAGCCCCTTCCCCTGGTCAGGATTTCAAGGTTGGATACGAGCCAGTAACTTGTGTGTGTGTGTGTGTGTGTGTGTGTGTGTGTGTGTGTGTGTGTGTGTGTGTGTGTGTGTGTGTGTGTGTGTGTGTGTGTGTGTGTGTGTGTCGCAGTCGGGGAAGGGAGAAGTCATTGCGGGGACAATGGCTCCGCCCACCACGCGCATGTGGGGAAGTCCGTGGGGGAGGTAGAGAGGTCATAGAGGGCCGCTGAGCTGCCGGCAGGTTTAGAGAGGCACACTTTTGCAAAGTGGCCTTTCTTGCCGCATCGGGAACAATACTGGTTCCTAGCTGGGCAGTTTTGGCGCGATCGTCAATCTGACCCACACCAGGACTCACAGTACTTACAGGGGCGCCGGGCGCCTGCCACAGCGACGTTCTTCTCCCTAGCTCGGCCTGAGGCTGCAGCTGAAGTGTGAGAGGGCCATGAGGGAGCCTGGGGGAACCTGGAATCAAAGACTTCGACATGCAGGGATGCTGCTTCCAGAGTTTGGACCACTTCCACAGTCCTGGTTAGGGCATAGATGCTGTTTTCCAGCAGCTTCTGCTGGATGGCCCTCGAGCATAGCCCTCAGATGAAGGTGTCCCGGGTCAGCCTCTCAACCTCCTCTACACCTACCCCGGGTTCAGCCAGACATGGTCGGGCCAACTCTTACAAGTGTCCCAGTAAGACTCAGCTGTCTCCCCGCATTGCTGGGCTTGGGTGTTGAGGTACCTTGCACAGACCACATTCATGGGGAGCTTGTACAAGTTCTCGAGAGTGTCCATTGCGCTCTTGTACGTGAACCAGCCTTTGTTTTCCTGGAAGGCACGGGGATCCAGCTTTGACCGGAGTAGGACCGACCTCTTCCGATCGAAGTCCAGGATGTTGCCCTCGTGTGCCTCGATGATTGCCTCGACCGCGTGCTGCCAAATCTCGAAGCATGTCTGGGTTTCTGGGTGGCGTGGGTTGACCTCGAGGCTCCCTGCGCACAGATTTTCCATAGCCACCGTGGGAAAATGTTGTGGATTAAATTGTGGTGCACTGTTAACCAGAATCAGACACACACAAAGATAAAGACTGTACAACAGGCTTTAATCCACAAAGACTTCCACAGAGCCAGGCTGGCTGTGGCTGCAGCAACTCTGAGTGAGGCCTCGGGAGGCCGGCGCAGGCTTATAATCCAAGAGGGTGATTGACACCCGACTGGGTGGGGCTTGATCCATTCAGGCCGGCTGATTGACTGCCAGCCAGGTGTTGTCCTGTCCCCTTACACTCCTGCAGGTACAGAGGTTGCCCCCTGCAGTAGGCCGGTGGTGTACCACCACAGTGTGTGTGTGTGTGTGTGTGTGAGAGAGAGAGAGAAAGAGAGAGAAGCTGCTTGTATTTGAACTTGTTTAACCTGTGCGTAGGCATTGGAACTGATTAACTGTGTTTGCTCTGGGACTGCCCCAGAGTCCTTTTTAATGTGTACTCTTTTAATAAAGCACGTATATTGTTGCACCACACTGTGTCCGGACTCGCTCACCTGCTGTACCCAAAAATGAACCGTTTCCACATAATACAGTGTTAAATGCCGAAATGTAGTCAATAAAAAGCAGCCTGGTGTATGGATCTTTGCTATCCAGGTGTTCCTGGGCTTTGTGGAGAGCCAGTGAGATGGCATTTGCATTACTTATTGTAATTTAGAAAGCTGAGGGGGGATCTTATAAAAACATTCACTATACTCATTGAAGTTTAGAAAGCTGAGGGGGATCTTATAAAAACATAGAGCATTATGAAAGGAATAGTTTCAACTGCCATGTGAGTCTTGAACTAAGGGACATAACCTCAAGATTTGGGGGCAGGTTAGATGTAAGACAGATGAGGAGGAACTGCTTTTCCCATAGAGTAGTGAATCTATGAAAATCTTTGCTCAAGGAAGCAGTAATGGCTGTCTCATTGAATGTACTTAAGACGCAATAGATTTTAAAAGAATAGGGAAATTAGGGCTGTGGGGAGCAGAGGGGTAAGAAGTTGAGTCTACAGCCAGATGACCAATGATCTTATTGTATGTTGGAGTATGCTTAATGGGCTAGGTAGCTAACTCCTCCTCCAGTTTCTTAGGTTCTTATAGTGCCTGTTTCTGTGCCGTATGACTATAACAAAACAAGCTGATAGGAGAGCAGCTGTTGGAAGTGTGATTAGTGTTTATCAAATATATAATTCAGTTTCTACTCATCATTAAAAAGTATTAATGATAATGTTGCAAGGCACTCACACCAATATTTATGCAGTTAATAGTTATGTGCTGAACAAAGCTTCAGTCGAGATCTTAGCTAATTTAAGTATTTAAATTGTTAGACACTATTTTCTGGATTGACCTTTTATATTCTTCTTTGGCTTGGCTTCGCGGACGAAGATTTATGGAGGGGGTAAATCTCCACGTCAGCTGCAGGCCAGTACAATTACTTAATTTAACATAATATTCATTCTTTTGTAGCAGGCCGAGCGGCCGCATCACATAGTAGGTCGAACCACCGTCCGTGCAGCTGGCTGATCGACCGCACAGCGCCGTTGGTCTAATCACCGCTCACTCACCTGGCACTGCAAGCCAAATCACAGCACACTAGGGAGTTAGTTACTCACCTACAAGATGGCGTGGGGGCTCCCGTCATCTTCACTTTAAGCCACGCGCCCTTTGGGTGAGTTGCAGGCATGGGATGATGTCACTTCCAGTCCCGGATGTCCGGGCTGGAAGTGATTTAAAAGAGGAGGCCAGTTTGAATAAACAGTCATTGCTGACTAACCACTGTGTCCGGTGAATTGATTTAGTAGCTCCACTGGAGGAGTCACTACACTTTCATCCTATCCTTCATGTAGAACATATATTTCACCTCAGTTAGTCACATTGCCATCTCCAAAATGAAAGGCTGTGGATTAAAGCCTGCTTTAGCACTTTAATCTGTACTGATAATGCTATGTAAAAATGTAGTGTCATGCAACTACACATCAATGACTTTAGAGTGAAATATTGCACTGGTCTGCAAAATATCAATTGGATTGTTAAGGATGGGGCTTCTGATGAACATTCATTAAACAAATAAGAATAAAACAGATTAACTAGCCATTTATTTATTTGAAACTTATAGGACCTCGCAATGACAGTACCCAAGTAACCTGCATCAAGTCCCTTGAGATATTTTGGATGGATGGAGTAAAAGAGAAATCCTTCAATATGCACTTGAAAAATGTAAGATGAATGTATTGTCCTTATGTGGAATATTTTTTACATCAGGAGATAGTCTAACTAAAGACTACAGCAAAGAGAGAAACAGCCAAAATGTCTTCATAGAACATTACAACTCAGTAAGGCCCTTCAGCCTATAATGTTGTGCTGTCTTATATAAACCTACTTTACATCAATCTAATCCTTCCCTACCTCACACCTATAATCTATTTTTCTACATTCATATGCCCGGAGTCTTTTGAATGTCCCTATTTTACCAACCTCCACCACCATCCCCAGCAATGCATTCCATCTGGGTAAAAAAAAAATTACCTCTGACATCTCCCCTAAGATTTCCTCTGATGTCCTCTGGTATTGGAAAAAAAGTGCTGGCTGTCCACCCTCTCTAAACCCCTTATAATCTTATTTTCACCTCTCATTCTTTGTCGCTCCAAAGAGAAAAGCCATCCTGGCTTCTTGTGACATGTTCTCCAATCCAGTAAAAGAGCTGGTAAATCTCATCTGCGTCTACGTCCAAGCCCCTTTAATCGTGGGAAATAAACAGTCTTGAGTCTAGTGGATTGTGATCTCTCACTCGCTAATCTTTTTTTCTGATGGAGGAGGGAGAAGAGGGTATGCCTGGGATGGGATGAGGCTATGTTGACTGCTTTTGCAAGGTAGTGGGAAGTGTAGATGGAGGCGCAGGAGGGGAAGGGGCTTATGTGATATTCTTAGTTGTGTTCACAACTCTCTGCAATTTTTTGCAGTTCTGGACAGAACAGTTCCTGTACCATGCAGTGATGCATTTGTGGAAGTTGTTGAAGAATGCAGGTGACATGTGGAATTTATTCAAGCTTCTGAAGAAGTAAAGGCACTGGTACAATTTCTTGGCCATTGTGTTGATGTGTTGGGCCAGGACAGGTTATTAGAGATGTTTACCCTCAAGAGACAGTAAATATTAAAATTGTACCCATGCTATTGCAAACACGATATATAAATTAGAATTAAGAATTGACCAGGGATGCCATTCCCATTTTTTTGATATTTGATGTAAAAGCCAGGTAAATGATACTGGAGAAGCATAGACAAGTAACTAAAGACTATGTTGTAGATAGTAATCATCACAGCCAAGGTGTTCAGAATGTGGTGGGTGTGAATATTTAGATCAATAGATGGTCTTTTTTTTGCACTACATGGCATGGATTTTCTTGTATCATTAGTTTCATTTATCTAAGCATCAAACTCTTGGCTGCATTTTGCAATGATGGAAGGCTTTGAGGAGTCAGGGGTCAATCATTCAGCTTCTGACCTCTATTAACCATAGGTCCTGTTAAATTACTGGTCAATGGTGACCACTGCCCCCAAAGCTTCCTTCCAAGTGCATGCATAGCAAGAATTTCATTTAGCATTTATTAGTTGTGTCTGAATTTGTTATTGTGTGGAGGGGGGGGGGAGGATCATGTGACTCCTCCAGCAGGAACCTGATTGGAAGCCACCATATCTGTCAATCAAGGCCAAGACCTCCCATGCTGAGCACTCACCTTGTAATTGGCCTTTTCAAATAAAGCACATACATCTTCACTGGCTCTGTTAATCACCTTAGATGGCCCCATTGACCAGCAGGGTGGTATAAAGCCTGACATGGAGCAGCTGGGTCTCTTTTCTTGAAGGAACAAACCAAGCTCTAATCCTGATCGTGAGCCACAGCTACCACCAGAGAATCAATATCACATCAGTAACGGATGCAGGGCTTTGTGGTGCATATGGACTAATCATCATACGGGCTTCTTATTTAATTTTGGTGCCTTATATCGGCACTAAGTCAAGGTGGTGAGTACTGTGGTTGCTCCTTCCTCAACTGTACATCTATAACTACTGCAGTTTATGGTTATAGCTTGCTCAGTTGTATCCAATGCGATTCTTGAGAGTGTATTCCCTGAGGTGAATTTCTCTTCTGGGCAAATAAAGATTGTTGTTACAATTGATCTGTCCCTTGACTCGTTGCTTCTTGGATGTCACATAAGAGTTGTCTCTGTCTTGTATGCCAGCATGAGCTTGTAGCATGATTGATAGTACTTGGAGACTTGTGCAGAACAAAAACACGCTTTTATTAGCTTACAATTAACGACTGGTATCTACAATGGTCTTCAGGTAAATTAGAGGCAGGAAAACAAAGTTTATATCAGGACTGACGGGAGCAGAGCCAAGAGGAGGGACCAGTCATCTAATCTACCTATAGACAGTGAATTTCAGTTTACTGCATTCATCCCTTCCTTCAGTAGAGAGCCTGCAGCTGAAAACGGAGACCACATTCAGCAACACGAGCTTTTACAATTATTTACAAGTTGAGTCTGTCTGGGGGCCTGGTTATTCTGGTTGAGAGACTTAGAACTGGTGGACTTTGTTCCCCCAGAACTTCCTGTGCCTCCTGTGGCTCTTGGTTACTGGGACACAAAGGGGGACTCAGGGGTTCCAGAACCGATGGTTGGAATCCTGCGCAAGGTATTTAGAGGTTCCAGGCCTATTGTGGGCATTGGGACCTCAGTTCCTGAAGGTGCCAGGTCTCTGATCGAGACGATGTCCTCTCTGCCATCTGGGTATGCCACAAAGGCATACATCAGGTTTGTGTACAGTAGGTGCACTCTCTTGACCAGAGAGTCTCTCCTCATGTGCTTTTTCAGCAGGGCTGGTCCTGGTGTCGTTAGCCATGCTGGAAGAGTGATCCCCGATGTGGATTTCCTCGTGAATGCAAACATTAGTTTGTGAAGAGTCACATTAGTCACAGTGCAGAGAAGCGATCTTATGCAGTGGAGCATGATGGGCAGAACCTCTTGCCAGCATGAGTCTGGAAGGCCTTTAGACTGGAAAGCTCATTTCACAGCTTTCCAAACCATTGCATTCTCTTTTTCAACTTGTCCATTCTCCTGGGTGTTATAGCTAGTTGCCCTGCTTGAGGCAATGCCTCTTACGAGCAGGTATCAGTGTAGCTCTTGGCTCATAATTGATGAGCCACGGATGCTGGGATACCCAAACATGGTGAAAATGGAGTTCAGAGCTCTAATGACTGTGATGGTGGTAGTGTCTGGGTAGGGGATGGCGGAAGGAAAACCCGAGTACTCATCAATAACATGTTACGAGCCCAGAAGACCCATAAACCCAAGACAAATAGTGACTTAAAGAAAAGTTGCTTTTAATTATCTTTAAACATGAAAACAAAATCACACTTTAATTTAACTAACCTAACTTAACCCCCTTCTAATTCTAATCGCATGTGTGTGTAATGTGTGTGTAAGTTCAGAAAAGTTCTTTGGGTCATTGTCCAATCTCACTTCTCATTCCTCCAAGTTCACTGGTTGCAGGCAATTCTTATACTGTGCACAGAATTTAATATTTATAAAGTTCACCAGGCTTTGGTGCTTGAAAGGTAAATGGTTACCGCTCAGGAAGGTTCTTGTCGGTTTTCAGAGAGAGATTTGTTGTTCCAGGACATCCACAACTGATGTACTTCCATCAGCCACTTCAGTATCTTGCTGAAGAAACTTGCCCCTTCAGGGTTCTCCAGATGATAATCTCTTTCTTTCAGGTCACCACAGAGTCCCTTTATGTTTCTCTTATTCCAAGTGAAACATTAGACAGCTAGTCCTCTCCTCTTGCACGAACCACAAGGGCTTTGAGCAGGCCTTATTCCAAATGGGGCTTTTCACAAGCTTGCCAGTTTGTCCTGTTCCAGTCCCAGATGCTTCTGCTGGCTGTAACACTGTAGAAGAAGTCTCTCTCTCTCTCTCAGAGAGAAAAGCCTGTTTTTCTATCTCTGCTCGCAAAACCACATGACCCTCTTAGAATAGCAAGTTCTCTTCCAGACAATCTGCAGCTCCAACAAGATCTTTCATCTGTGGCCTTTTGTAAACAACAATCCATTAGTGAAGTCTCTTAAGCACTCTCCAAAGCTCTTGTCTAGTATTATCAGAGCTCCAGTATTTAAAATAAGATCTGTTTTAAAGTGTTTGTATGTGACTTACTCTAACAAACCTTTCCCAATTTATCTCCCAAAAACATATCTATATACTCTGTCACAAATGTTAAGAAAGTACACATTTCCACTGGTGGAAGGAAGGGGTCTCTTGAAATCAATGCTGAGTCGTTCGAAGGGGAGGGAAGCTTTTATCAGGTGTGCTTTGTCAGGGTGGTAGAAGTGCAGACTTGGCATGACCTGTCATTTCCCTGATGCTTTCAATAGAGAAGGATAGGTTGCGTGCCTTGACGAAGTGAGCCATGTGGGTGTTGCCCAGGTGTAAGAGCTTGTTGTGAAGTGATTGCAACTGGCTGGTGTGTGCAGCTGTACAGCTTCCTCAGGATAGGGCATCTGGAGGCTCATTGACGGTACCTGGCCTATACACTATCTTATAGTTATCGGTGGAGAGTTCGATCCTCCACCTCACGATCTTGTCATTCTTTATATTTTACCCCTTTTTGTGTTATTGAACATGAATACTACAGATCGCTGATCAGTGAGCAGAGTGACTTTCCTGCTGGCCAGGTAGTGCCTTCAGTGCCTGATGGCCTCTACAATGGCTTGAGCCTCTTTTTCCACTGAAGGGTTTCAGAGCTTGTGGCCTTGTTGAGTGCAGGTAAAGAAAGCTACACACCTGCCTGTCTGGTTAAGGGTCATGGCCAGGGTTAAGTCTGAGGCATCATTCTCCACTTGGAATAATGCATTTTTGTCCACCGCATGCATGGTGGCCATAACAATATAGCTCCTGACGTAACAAAAAGGTGCCTAGGCTTTGGCCAATAATGGAAAGGAGGTGCATTTTAAAAGGGGACAGACCTTGTCAGCTTAATGAGGTACCCACTGGGCTTAGTATGAGAAGAAGCCCAGGCACCATCTTAAAGCTTTCATGGTCCTTGGGATTTCGAGGTCAAAGAGGGGCGCATACACTTTGGGTCTAGACCAATGATTCCATTCTCCATCATATAACCCAGGATAGCTAGACATTCAGTCTGGATCACACACTTACTGACATTATACGGGAGGTTCAGGGATTTGGCTGTGTGGAGAAAATTCTAAAGATTGGCATCATGGTCCTCCAGATTGTGCCTGCAAATGGTGATGTTGTCGAGATAAGGGAAGGTAGCCCTTAACTCGTACTTATCAACCATTTTGTCCATCTGCCTCTAGAAGACCAAGACCCCATTCGCAATACCAAAAGGGTCCCTCAGGAACCGATAAAGCATCTGCCTCGAATGCTGTGTAGGGACAGTCCTCAGTACAAATCAGTAGCTGGTGATATGGAACTTTCAGATCAATAGTCGAATAGACCCGGCACTGTGCAATTTCATTCACCTTGTCCAAGATTTGGGGAAGGGGGTATGCGTCCAGGAGTGTGAAGCAGTTAATAGTTTGGCTATAGTCAATCACTAGCCTAGGCTTTTCTCCCCCTCTCACAACTACCACTTGGGCTCTCCACGGGTTGTTGCTAGGTTCAATTATTTTTTCTTTAAGCAGCCACTGCGTTTCGACTCTAATAAATTCTTGGTCCCCTGCACTGTATTGGCTGCTCTTTGTGGCTATTGGCTTATAGACGGGGGTTAGGTTCTGAAACAGGATGGTGGGGGTTTGATATTCAGCGTGGAGAGACTGCATGTAATGTCTGGTTTTTGAGACCTTCCGTTCTGCACTGTGATTGGGGGAATTGGGCCTGAGTACTCCATGGTCATGCTTTTAAGGTGACACAGGAAGTCTAGGCCTCGCAACACAGAAGCACACAAATCCTCTAATACATAAAATTGGAACTTACAAAATTCCCCCCTTCTGCTGTACAGTACCATACCCCTGAATGGTTGCCGAATACAATCACGATGCTAGATAAATATAGTAGTCCATTGAGTAAACCTTTAAGCTGTACTGCTGAGCAGTCGCAGAGTTTATAAAGCTCTCAGTTGAGCCAGTGTCTATTAAGAAATCCGTCAGATGTCAGTTTATCCTTATCTCCATCATCAAGTTGTTCAGCTTGTGGGGTTTTCCCTGGTCAAGGATGACTGATGCCAGCGCTCCGGAGGCTGCATTGCTCTCCCTATCGACATTGTCTTGATCTGAGGGCCAGGAAGATGGCATCTACCACAAGGAGCGGCAAGATAGCTGCCGTTCCCGCCATTGCTTCACTTCCACACTCTGATCTTGAGCACAGGTAGTACAGTAGTTCAGGGGTTGCTCACGAGGTCGCCTTCCTGGGGTTCACCTTGGCCCAACAGACTTGCACCCAGTGTCCCCTCATACTGCACCCTGAACACACAGAATCCTTCATGGTCATCTGGCGAGGGGGTGTTTGGCCTGTCCATAGAAGTAGCATCCCTGGTTGCATGTGCCCATGGTAGTCGGTAGTGGGGATGGCTGCGGTCTGCAGGCCTGGTCTTCTGAGAAGGCACCACTTTCATTAGAGAGATTGTCTGCTCCCAATTTGGCCTGTTCAAAAGATTTTACCAGATCAAGGGTACTGGCAAGGTCCTTCTTCCCCAACTCTAGCAGTCACTACCTCGCATACCTTGATGAGTATGCTCATGTCATGTCTACTTACTTCCAGTAAGTGCTCTTACTCCTGTCACGAGTATCCCGGACTTGCTCTTCTTCTCTCACCTGGCTGAGACCGCTTTGTAGTGGCACTTTCTTGTCAGTGTCCATAGTTCCAGAGCATAGTTGTCCAGCGATTCACCCAGTCGTTGCTGATGTTGAGAGTGTCAGTGTCTCGCCAGCACCTCATTCTGAGGCCTCATGTAGTGGGCCTTCAGAAATTCGATGGCTGTCTCATACATCATGCATTCCCTGATTACTGCGTATCCCTTGGGACAGACTCGGGAGAAGAAGACTTTTTGGGTGTCCATTAGGTAGAACAGGAAGCACTCCAACCAGTAGGCAAATTCTTCCAGGGCCTCTGGGGACAGAGAGTTGACCTGGAGCATGCCTGGCTTCAATAGGGCTTCCAAACCATTTCCAAAGGTAAGCTAATAAAATTGTAACATGATTGAAAGTACTTGGAGACTTGTGTGGAGCACAAAGATGCTTTTATTAGCTTACAATAAATAGCCGGTATCTACAATGGTCTTCAGGTAAATTTGAGGTAAGGTGGGTGTGATAGTACAGATTCTATCACCAATGTGTATATATACATATGTACAGATGGTAGTGTAGGATGACTGTGATTGGCTGAGAGTGTAGCCAAACCAACTGGCAGGTCTTAAAGGATTGCTCCTAGCCAGACCAGGTCAGTCTGGACTGGTCGACCTACTTGTGATATGCTCCAGTCTTTTAGTTAATAAAAGTCTTGGTTTGGATCAACAAGTCTTTGGTTTTTTCGACGCGGATTACACTGGGAAAACAGGGTTTATATCGGGACCAATGGGGGTGGAGCCAAGAGGAGGGGCCAGTTGTCTAATCTACCCATAGACAGTAAATTCCAGTTCACTGCAGAGCTCAGCTAACTACATAGATACTGATAGTAGCAAATGAATTGAACAGTATGCAAACCTCATCAAAGATTCCTATTTAATCTGATAGTAGATAATTGATACAGTGATAAAATCCAACTGTTATGTACTGGGGCTGAGTTATGGATGTTCATCAACCACAACCATCTTTCTTTTTGTAAGATGACTCCATCTAAAGTTGTCACCTCTACCTCCACCTCATCCCCAACATGATTTCCATTGAGCACTTTTTATCTCTGATTTGATAGTGTTGTTATCTCATATAATTCGTACATTGGTTAAATAGTCATCAATACGATTTGGTGGGATGCCACTTATTGAAAATTAAAGGTAACATAGATTGCGAACCATTTGCAAAATAAAGGACATGTTTCTTCCTCCTAATGTTCTTTAAATCTAAGAACTGAGGGAGTGTTGTTGTGAGTGGAAGTCAGAAGTAGGAAGGGAGCTATCACTGTGTTGGGAGTAGTCTATAGCTCCCCAAATGGCCCTTGGGACACCAAGGAGCAGATAAGCAGGCAGATTTTGGAATGGTGAGGGAAATACAGGGTTGTACTTATGGGTGATTTCAACTTCCATAATATTGACTGGCACCTACTGACTGCAAGATGGATAGAATGGGCAGAATTTGTCAGGTGTGTACAAGAAGGATTCCTTACACAGTATGTGGACCAGCTAACCTTACTAGATCTGGCTGTGGGGAATGAACCTGGTCAGGTGGCGGACCTTGCTGTAGAGGAGCATTTTGGTGAGAGTGACCACAACTCCCTTCAACATAACTATGGAAAAGGATAAAAACAATCAAACTGGGAATGTGCTTAACTGGGGAAAAGGTCATTATGAAGGGATGAGGCAGGAACTTAAATTAGAAACAGATCTTTAAGGGTGAAAGCCCAGAAGTAATATGGAGGAAGTTTAGGGACCACTTGTGCAGGGTTCCCTCTGGGACAAGGAAGAGATGGTAGGAAAAGGGAACCGTGGCTGATGAAACAGGTCAGGCAAATAATTAAAAGGAAGAAGAAAACATGCATTTTAGATAAAGGAAGCAGGAAACAGGAAGGGCTCATGAGAATTACATGGTAGCCAGGAAGGAGCTTAAGAAAGAACTAAGGAGAACTCGAAGGGAACATGAGAAGGCCTTGGCGTATAGAATTAAGGAGAACCCCAAGGTGTTCTGTGCATGTGTGAAGAACAGAAGGATGACAAGAATGAAGGTGAGGCTGCTAAAGGATAAAGGAGACAGGTTGGGGAGGTCCTAAATAAATACTTTGTATCAGTATTCACAAGAGAAAAGGAACTTGATCAGGGTGAGGTCGAAATCGAATAGGCCTGTGTGCTAGACAATGTGGAGATTAAGGAAGCAGAAGTGTTGGATCTATTTAAGATCCCCAGGGCAGATGTGATATACCCCAGGCTGCTGTGGGAAATGAGATGAGATAGCTGGGGTAGTAGCTATGATCTTTGAATTCTCTTTGTCTGAAGGGGAGGTGCCGGAGGATTGGAGATTGGCAAATGTAATCCCCTTGTTTAAAAAAGCTAATAGGGAGAATCCTGGGAATTATAGACCGTCTTACGTCAGTGGTGTGTAAACTAATGGAGAGGGTTCTTAAGGATAGGATCAATGAACATTTAGAGAAATACAGCCTACTGAAAGATAGTCAGCATTGCTTTGTGAAGGGAAGGTCATGCCTCACAAGTCTAATTGAGCTTTTTGAGGAGGTAACAAAAGAAATTGATGAGGGTAGGATGGTAGATATGGTCAGCATGGATTTTAGCAAGGGATTTGGCAAGGCTCCACAAGAGACTCATCCAGAAACTCATGAGCATGGGATCAGTGGAACCTTGGCTCTGTGGATAAAAAATTGGCTTATAGGAAGAAAGCAAAGAGTAGTAGTGGAAGGAAAGTATTCTACTTAGAGGTTAGTGACTGATGGAATGCTGCAAGGATATGTTCTGGGACCCCTGCTCTTTGTGATTTTTATAAATGATCTGGATGAAGAGGCGGAAGGATGGGTCAGTGTTTGCAGATGACACGAAGGTTGGAGGAGTTGTGGATGGAACTGAAGGTTGTCAAAGTTTACAAAAGAATATAGACAGGATGCAGAGATGGGCAAAAAGTGGCAGATGGATTTCAATCCAGATAAGTGTGAGGTGATTCATTTTGGAAGAACAAACCAGAAGGCTGAGTACAGGGTTAATGGTCGGTTACTTAAGAGTGTGGATGAACAGAGGGACCTGCATCCCTCAAGATCACCACAAAAGTTGATAGGATATTTAAGAAGGCCAATGGGATGCTGGGATTCATTAATAGAGGGATTGAATTTAGGAGTAGAGAGATCATGTTACAACTCTACAAATCTCTGGTAAGATCACACTTTGTGTCCAGTTCTGGTCACCTTATCATAAGAAGGATGGAGAAGCTATGGAGAAGGTGCATTTAAGAGTCTCCTTCTCAGTCTGCTTCCCAATTTGTCCTTTAAGTAGGTTTTCAGTTGGTGGTATGCAAACATTGTAGCATGAGTTATTCCATATTTGTACTTAATTTGTTCAAATGATAATAAATTATTTCCCAAAAAACAATTTTCTATTCTTTTAATTCCTTTTCCCTCCCATTCTCTAAAGCACACATGTCAAACTCAGGCCCGCAGGCCAAATTTGGCCCGTGATATAATTATATTTGGCTCGCAAGGTCATATCAAATATGTATTAGAGCTGGCCCGCTGGCTGCCGCGCCAGTATAGCGCGTGCACAGCTAATACTACAAATCCCAGAATGCTTTGCAAAAGCGTTGGCGCTGGCCCGTCAGCCCGCTAATCGCCCCCACCTCCTCTCTTTACTTTCATTAGCACCTGCGACCTGTCGCCCAACTCACGTGTAATAAACCCCTGACGCAAAATGGCCAAACAAAAGACAGAAAACAGGACCTTTCAAGACAGGTGGGAGGAAAACTCTGACCCCAGAGTTTGATGAACTTGCATCTAAGAAGAGATGCCAAGTATCTGGTTTAGACCCAGGGGCATCAGAGTAAATCACAGTGTAGCAAGCTAAGCTTGGATTCATATTTTCTTTGGTTAACTTTAGACTGTTCATAGTTGAAAGATTGGATTTTCATTGAAGCAAGTTGTTATTTTTTTGACTTGTTGGCTTGTGAAAAAAATACATTTAAAAGGAGCTTAAAGGCTATACAGAAATATTATTTATTGAATATTTTATTTCTCATTTGTTAATGCTTCTTCTGGAAAGAGTTTAACCAAAACTATTATTAAACATTTATTTTAATAAGAAAAAGTTTATCATTACATATGTTGAAATAAGAGAAAACATGCAGATGTTGTTGAAAATTTTCAATGAATATTTAGTTTGGCCCACGACTTAGACCAAGTTCTTAACTTTGGCCCTCTGTGAATTTGAGTTTGACACCCCTGCTCTAAAGGAAATGTTATCTATTGTGAAAGGGATTAGTTGATTTTGCGTCAGTAATAATTTTGGTAGCTGGTAATTTGTTTTTTTCCCTTCTACGTGAATCTTCTTCCAAATGTTGAGCAGATGGTGCAGTACTGGTGAACTTTTATATTGCACCAGTTTTTCATCCCACTTATAAAGTATATGTTCCGGTACCTTCTCCCCTATTTTATCTAGCTCTGTCTTGGTCCAATCTGGTTTTTCCCTTGTTTGATAAATATCTGATAGATATCTTAATTGTGCTGCTCTATAATAATTTTTAAAGTTTGGTAG
Organism: Narcine bancroftii; assembly: GCF_036971445.1. Taxonomy (NCBI): domain Eukaryota; kingdom Metazoa; phylum Chordata; class Chondrichthyes; order Torpediniformes; family Narcinidae; genus Narcine; species Narcine bancroftii. The sequence continues at coordinate 224,089,009 of NC_091474.1, read as the reverse complement.
CTACAAACCACCTTGTTTGTACCATTCTGTTAATTTATCTAGCGCTATCCTCGGTTTCCCCCCTTTCCATAAGAATTTCCTTATTATTCTCTTTAGTTCAATGAAGAATTTATCTGTCAAGGGAATTGCTAACAATTGAAATAGGTATTGTATCCTTGGGAAGATATTCATTTTAATGCAATTTACCCTTCCTATCAGTGTTAGTGGTTAATCTTTCCAATGTTCTAAGTAATCTTGTAATTTCTTCATTAGTGGCTGATAATTTAATTTGTATAGATGGCCTAGATTATTATCTAGTCTAATACCTAGGTATCAGATTGCTTGTGTTTGCCATTTAAATGGTGATTCTTCCTTAAACTTTGTGTAATCCGTATTATTCATTGGCATCGCTTCACTTTTATTTGCGTTGATCTTGTACCCTGATATTTCTCCATATTCCTTCAATTTCTTAAGTAATTCTTTTTTTGATAATTTTGGTTCTGTTAAGTATACTATGATGTCATCTGGAAATAGACTGATTTTATATTCCTTCTCTTTTCTTTTTATCCCTTTTATTTTATTTTCTGTTCTTATCAGTTCTGCCAATGGTTCTATTGCTAAAGCAAACAGTGAGGGAGATAGTGGACATCCCTGCCTAGTTGACCTGCTTAATTTAAATTGGTTCGATGTATATCCATTTACTGTCACCTTCGCCATTGGTCCCTTATATAATACTTTAATCCAATTAATATATTTTTCTGGTAGGGGGAACCTCTGTAATACTTTGAATAAATAATTCCATTCTACACTGTCAAAGGCTTTCTCTGCATCTAAAGCAACAGCCACTGTTGGCGTCTTATTTCCTTGTACTACATGGATTAAATTAATGAAATTACAGACATTATCCGTTGTTCGTCTTTTCTTAATAAATCATTTTGATCTAGTTTTACTATTTTTGGTACTCAGTCAGCCAATCTGTTTGCCAACAGTTTTGCTATTATCTTATAATCTGAGTTAAGTAGAGATATTGGACTATACGTGCTGGTGTTCGTGGATCTTTCCCCGTCTTTGGTATTACTGTAATTATTGCTGTTTTACATGAAAATGGCAAGTTTTGTGTTTCTTCTGTCTGGTTCATTTCTTCCAGGAGAGGAGGAATTAGTAACTCTTTAAATGTTTTATAGAATTCTATTGGGAGTCTGTCCTCCCCAGTCGTTTTATTGTTCGGTAGCTTTTTTAATATATCTTGTATTTCCTCTATTTCAAATGGTTTTATCAATTTGTTTTGCTCCTCTTGCAATTTCAGTAGTTCAAATTTAGCTAGAAACTCATCTATTTTGTCTTCTTTCCCTTCGTTCTCAGTTCAGTATAATTACTCGTAGAATTCCTTAAAGTTTTCATTGATCTCTGATGGGTTAAATGTAATTTGTTTGTCCTTTTTCCTTGATGCCAATACCGTTCTTTTAGCTTGTTCTGTTTTAAGCTGCCAAGCTAGTATTTTGTGTGTTTTTTTCTCCTAGTTCATAATACTTCTGCTTTATTTTCATTATGTTCTTATCCACCTTATACGTTTGTAGTGTTTTGTATTTTTTTTGTCCGCCAAATCTCTTCTTTTTGTTGTATCTTCCCTTGTTGCTAGTTCTTTTTCTGTACTTACTATTTCTCTTTCCAGCTGTTCTATTTCCCGATTGTAGTCCTTTTTCATCTTAGTTACATAACTTATTATCTGCCCTCTGATGAAGGCTTTCATTGCATCCCATAATATAAATTTGTCTTTCACTGATTCCATATTTATTTCAAAGTACATTTTAATTTGGTGCTCAATAAATTCTCTAAATTCCTGTCTTTTAAGTAGCATGGAGTTTAATCTCCATCTATATGTTCTTGGTGGGATGTCCTCCGGTTCTATTGCTAATAACAGGAGTGAGTGATCAGATAACAATCTAGCTTTATATTCCGTTTTCCTAACTCTCCCCTGGATATGGGCTGACAACAGGAACAGGTCAATCCTTGAGTATGTTTTATGTCTACTCGAATAATATGAGTATTCTTTCTCCTTTGGGTGCTGCCTCCTCCATATATCCATAAGTTTCATTTCCTGCATTGATTTAACCATAAATTTGGCTACTTTGTTCTTTCTGCTAGTCTTTTGTCCAGTTTTATCCATCTTTGAATCCAAATTGAGGTTAAAGTCCCCTCCTATCAAAATATTCCCCTGCATATCTACAATCTTCAAAAAAAATCTTGCATAAACTTTTGATCCTCCTCATTGGGTGCATATATATTGACCAAATTCCAGAGTTCTGAATGTATCTGACACTTTATCATTACATACCTCCCTGCTGGATCTATTATTTCCTCCTCTATTTTGATTGGTACATTTTTATTGATTAATATAGCTACACCTCCGGCTTTTGAGTTATATGATGCTGCCATTATGTGCCCTACCCAGTCTCTCCTTAATTCCTTGTGTTTCACTTCAGTTAGATGCATTTCCTGCACGAATGCTATATCAATTTTTTTTCAGTAAATTTAATAGCCTCTTCTTTTTGATTTGGTTATGTATTCTGTTAATATTTATAGTCATGGCCATTTCATACTCTGTTTAAACACATCTCATTTCTGCTTCCTCACCACTATCGTTCCCCTTTTCCCCATTTTCATTTCTCAGTTTTCTTTTTTTGAATGCACTGTATGACAACACTTCTAAAACATAAAATACTTCAATCACTCCTACATCTGAAATTCCCTTAACCCCAAGTGTGCCCCCCATCCCTCTCTGAGTCGCCCCTTGTCCCTTGCCGAGCAACCACATCTCGCCTCTCCATTCAGACTGCGAACCCGTTCGCAAGTGTCAACTGATTTCACAGTGATTGTTATTTTCTCCCACCCAACCCCCTCCAGAAAAGAAAGATTCTCTTAGACAGACACATGGATGAAAGAAGAATAGAAGATTATGGGGTAGGGAGGGTGTAGTACTTTTTTTTTAAAGAAGGAATATATAGGTTGGCACAACATTGAGGGCTGAAGGCCCTGTACTGTGCTTTATTGTTTTATGTTCTATTTTGATAAGGATACATAATTCCTTGAACAGGATAGCACAGGTAGATAGGTTTACAAAGAAATATTTGGCACTGGCTAAAGTATTGAGAACAGGTGTTGGGATATTATGATGAAGTTAAACAAGACATTGGTGAGGCAAAATTTAGAGTATTGCTCAGTTACCCATAGGAAAGATGTCAATAAAGTTGAAATCATGCAGAGAAAATTTAAATTAAATTTTATTTACAATACAACAAAAGCTGATTCTAGCTGTTTAAACCTATGCTGACACAGGGAGAATGATCAAGCTCCTTTCAGGCAGCGCCAGATTCAAGTCCACATCACTGACCACACCACCCTTTTACAAAGATGTTGCCAGAACTTGAAAAGCTAAGAAAAGTTGAATAGGTTAAGATTTTCTTTCCTGAAGGGTTGGAGGTTGAGGTGAGATTTTACATTACATTATGAGTAGTGTGAGAGATGAGTAAAACTAATATGAAAATATGAAAGATGAGGAAACTAGTATGTGCAATGAATCTTTGGCTTGGCTTCGCGGACGAAGATTTATGGAGGGGGTAAATGTCCACGTCAGCTGCAGGCTCGTTTGTGGCTGACAAGTCCGATGCGGGACAGGCAGACATGGTTGCAGCGGTTGCAGGGTAAAATTGGTTGGTTGGGGTTGGGTGTTGGGTTTTTCCTCCTTTGTCTTTTGTCGGTGAGGTGGGCTCTGCGGTCTTCCTCAAAGGAGGTTGCTGCCCGCCAAACTGTGAGGCGCCAAGATGCACGGTTTGAGGCGATATCAGCCCACTGGCGGTGGTCAATGTGGCAGGCACCAAGAGATTTCTTTAGGCAGTCCTTGTACCTCTTCTTTGGTGCACCTCTGTCACGGTGGCCAGTGGAGAGCTCGCCATATAACACGATCTTGGGAAGGCGATGGCCCTCCATTCTGGAGACATGACCCACCCAGCGCAGCTGGATCTTCAGCAGCGTGGACTCGATGCTGTCGGCCTCTGCCATCTCGAGTACTTCGACGTTAGGGATGAAGGCGCTCCAATGAATGTTGAGGATGGAGCGGAGACAACGCTGGTGGAAGCGTTCTAGGAGCCGTAGGTGTAATGAATAAAGCCAGTATAAATAGGATAAGGATAGATATTAGAATGTAGGAAGTAGAGTTAGTCTGAATAAGATAAGGGTCTTCTAGCCTTACAGGGGGTATTCTGTGTCCCATCATGTCATTGTCCTTATTCACACCTTCCCAACCCTCAGAACTTGCTAATTCTGTCTATAATTACATATGCGGAACTTGCTGACTCTCTCTAAGGCTACCTGGTCCTCCAAGTTCACAGAAACAGCACGTAGGCAGACAGGATTGCCTAATGCCAAACTTATCCAGGAGGCAGAAGAATGTTAGGTGGGGAGGGTACCTCTACACTGAAATGAACTCTATAAAAGTTGGGTGAGCCCCAGTATGTGTGTGTATTCCAAGGGTAAGGGGAAAGCACCCAACTTTGCATTGTTGTATAATAAATGTTCTTTGTTCTCAATTTTTGTCTCGAGCAATTTCTGTGAAGGTACTTCTGTTTCTCACAAATGGGGGCTTGTCCGGGATCCCACTCCCTCCACTGACAGAGTGCTCGACGACGAGGGTAGGTGCACCCCGGCTGATTCAGTTGGACTCCCGGACGACGGGTGACTGGTCAGTGGATGAAGCGAGTGATATCCAAGAAGAGGCATTGAGAACAAACGACGGGAGGACGTTAAGGAAGCGCGCTAGGAATAGCTACTGTATCCCGGTAAGAGGAATTTTACTTACCTGTTAGTATGGGAGGTGTGAGTAGCAAGGGAAATAGTCCTAAGGAAGGACGGGACAATCAGATAACTAAGCAAAGTCCGTTAGGATTAATGCTATCTGATTGGGGTGCGGGGAGAACTCGCGGGAAAGACAAACAGACCATGGTCAGGTATTGCTGTCTGAAATGGGTTAAAAAACCCGATAAAAGGGAATTTGGTATATTGGCCAAAGTTCGGATCCGATGAGGACTGGATGTGTCAGGCATTGAACTCTGTCGGACTCTGGCTTTACCCTACCCTCAATTTAGTCTATGTGTCGTCTGAGTCCAGCGTGCTCGTTGAATGAAGTGATAGGAGAAGGTATTCGGTTCAACAATCAGTTTATTACACAGCACAAGAATAAAGCTTAACAGAGCTCTGGTTCAGTCGTTAGGTCATAGGTCACCTGCACAGTGAGCTATTCCCCAAGACTGACCTCTACTGTACAGTCTCTACAGTTTATATAGCTCAACCTTATCATACAGAACAAAAGTTGGCTTCCTTTGCTAGATCTCATTATCATACAGAACAAAAGTTGGCTTTCTTTGCTAGATTTCTTGCATAAGATTTATCACAAGTAATTTCCTGCTCTGCAGATATCTAGGGTATAGAGCTCCCAACTTAATCCTCAAGGCCAGAATATCCTGTTATTTTGATCAGAAATCAATTCATACCCCAGATATTTCTAATTATTTCTTTGTTCTCATTTGGCCATGTTCTTCTGTTCTACTCAACACCTCCTTCTGCCTTCTTACTGAGTTATTCCATTCTCTTTGTTTCTGACAGTCTCTGTCAGGATTCTCTTTGTTCTTGTCTGGCCATCTAATCAACACCTCCTTTTGCCTTAACATTCCTACTAAATTGTTTCATACATATTCTCTCTTTTGTATTTGGGGAGCAGGCAATTCTAAACCTACTGTAATCAGCCAACTTTGCTACATACTGTGGCTGCCCCTTACTTACATTACTCTTTCCCTTCACCATGAGATAAATATTAAATTGTTACATAGTACTGGATTCATGTATACAAAATGAATAGTACATAAGCATATATTCTACATATTTTCTATGATTAATTAACCCCTATATTCCAACACCCCATAGTAAATGGTTTAATGTTGTTAGAAATTAAAGTACCTTTAAAGAAATTGCTCGAGACAAAAATTGAGAACAAAGAACATTTATTACAACAACAATGCAAAGTTGGGTGCTTCCCCTTACCCTGGGAATACACACATATACTGGGGCTCACCCAACTTTTATACAGTCAATTTCAGTATCAGAGTGCCCTCCCCCTTACATTCTTCTGCCGCCTGGATGGGTTTGGCATAGGTAATCCTTCCTGCCTATGTGCAGTTTCAGTACACTTGGAGGACCAGGGGGTATCCTGTGGGTGTCCCATCATGTCATTGTCCTTATTCACACCTTCCTGATTCTCAGGGCTACAATCTCTTGGTATGCAGCGTTGACTCATTCTATCTAGGGTTGGCTAATTTCATATGTATAAATCTGTGTATGTTTAGCTAATTAGATATGTAGGACTTGGTACTTCTGTCCAGGGCTAGGAGACCTTTATCTGATCCAGACTACCTCAACTTCCTACATTCTATTGTACCTTACCATTCCTTTTCTTAGTCTTATGGTGGCTCTTGTCACACAGAAGATTCTTATGTTAATCGTGCTGACTCTGCTTTCCTGCATCCTAACCCCCAAGCTTATCCTGTTTGTACTGGTTACAGCCATTAACTGATGAATTTTAGTTTCTTCCATGTTCATAATTTTAGATAAATTTTCCCATCTCTCACAATCCTCACTTTTCTTTTAGATCAGTAATACTGATCTTTCACCATGATCAGTGTTACTGATCTTTGGTTACTAGTGTCAGTGTGACTGATCCCCCCACCCCTCCTCACTTTTCTTTTAGATCAGTAATACTGATCTTTTAAGTGTAAGGTGTTGTTTTACCCAGCTGGTCAATAACCGAATTGTAATACCTGCGTAAAGTCATTAGGTAGGGGAGCACCATGAAGGTCAGAGTAGCGAGTCCAGCTGCTTATTAGGGTTGCGAGTATCAGGCTCCAGTTCTCAGTAAAGAGTCTAGTCCAACCCACATCAGTCCGAAGTTGCCATGTCTGAATATGGGCGTGGGCAGATTCACGTTGAAACATTGAAGCAGTGTCTTTTAACCACCCGACTTTTGTAAGCATTGTCCTGACGAAGTCTGTGAGAGACGCTGCCTTCAGCAGCGAACGAGTAGCAAGAGTCAGGCGGTTCTGTTGAATTGTGGCTAGTATCTGATGTCCTCTTCAGCCCCGAACCCTAGGGCCACCGATCTCCGAAGGCTGTCTGGAGTCTGATATTAAAGTGTCAATCTGCTCACGTTGTTGGTAACTGGTGCTCCCCTTCACGGGGTGATGAAAAGAGACTGTTAGGAATTAAAGTACCTTTAAAGAAATTGCTCGAGACAAAAATTGAGAACAAAGAACATTTATTACTACAACAATGCAAAGTTGGGTGCTTCCCCTTACCCTGGGAATACACACACATACTGGGGCTCACCCAACTTTTATACAGTCAATTTCAGTATCAGAATGCCCTCCCCCTTACATTCTTCTGCCCCCTGGATGGGTTTGGCATAGGTAATTCTTCCTGCCTACGTGCAGTTTCAGTACACTTGGAGGACCAGGGGGGGTTATCCTGTCGGTGTCCCTTCATGTCATTGTCCTTATTCCCACCTTCCTGATTCTCGGGGCTACAGTCTCTTGATATGCAGAGTTGACTCATTCTATCTAGGGTTGGCTAATTTCATATGTATAAATCTGTGTATGGTTAGCTAATTAGAAATGTATGACTTGGTACTTCTGTCCAGGGCTAGGAGACCCTTATCTGATCCAGACTACCTCAACTTCCTACATTCTATTGTACCTTACCATTCCTTATCTTAGTCCTATGGTCTTGTCACAAAGGATAGAAGATTCTTATGTTAATCGTGCTGACTCTGCTTTCCTGCATCCTAAGCCCCAAACTTATCCTGTTTGAACTGGTTTCAGCCATTTTACTGATGAACTTTAGTTTCTTCCATGTTCATAATTTTAGGTCAATTTTCCCATCTCTCACAATCCTCACTTTTCTTTTAGATCAGTAATACTGATCTTTCACCATGATCAGTGTTACTGATCTTTGGTTACTAGTGTCAGTGTGACTGATCCCCCCCCCCTCTCCTCACTTTTCTTTTAGATCAGTAACACTGATCTTTCAAGTGTAAGGTGTAGTTTTACCCAGCTGGTCAATAACCGAATTGTAATGTCTGTGTAAAGTCTTTAGGTAGGGGAGCACCATGAAGGTCAGGGGAGTGAGTCCAGCTGCTTATTAGGGTTTGGAGTATCAGGCTCCAGTTCTCAGTAAAGAGTCTAGTCCATCCCATACGTTGAAATATTGAAGCAGTGTCTTTGAAGCACACGACCTTTGTAAGTGTTGTCCCGACGAAGTCTGTGAGAGGCGCTGCCTTCAGCAGCGAACGAGTAGCAGTCTATGAGAAGCGCTGCCTTCAGCAGCGAACGAGTAGCAGTCTATGAGAAGCGCTGCCTTCAGCAGCGAACGAGTAGCAGTAGTCAGGCGGTTCCGTTTGATTGTGGCTCGTATCTGATGTCCTCTTCAGCCCCGAACCCTAGGGCCACCGATCTCCGAAGGCTGTTTGGAGCCTGATATTAAAGTGTCAAGCAGCTCACGTTGTTGGAAACTGGTGCTCCCTTTCATGGGGTGATGAAAAGTGACCAAGCAGGGGGGGGATTGTTTCTTGTGATTTAACTGTGTGTTGCAGCTTGTCTGCTAACATTAGCATATATATCATTGAACTTGTGAGTTGCAGCCTGTCTGTGTACATTAGCATATGTATTAACTCTCTCTCTCTCTGTTACATGTACAATGCTGACTACCATTCTGTCTGTCTTTGTCCCACCATGTCCTTTGTGCTATCGCTTCAAAACTCCTGTCTTTAATACCTGTGTAGGCTATGATACAAATTAGATGTACTCCACTAAAGCTGTTTAATTCCCCTGGTCCGTATTGGGATCCCTTATATCCCATTATGATTATACATTAAATCTATGCCCTGTCTACATTCTAAAGGAGCTGAATTGTAACCTCTGCTGCCCCTATTCCAGGGGGGCTTAAAACATTAACGAACAATATTCCAAAGAAATTAGTAAACAACAATGAACAATACATGTAAAGCTCATTAAAAACAGCATTAAAATACAATAAGAACTGAATAAAGCACAATAAATGTAAAGCTCATTGAAAACTGCAATAAAATACAATAAGAACTGAATAAAACACAATAAATGTAAAGCTCATTGAAAACTGCAATAAAATACAATAAGAACTGAATAAAACACAATAAATGTAAAGCTCATTGAAAACTGCAATAAAATACAACAATAACTGAATAATCAAAAGACAAGTAAAATACAACAATAACTGAATAAACCATTAAAGAAACGAAAAAAAATGTTAAATTACGGCACTTTGTAACAATCTGACTTTCCCTTGTGTTAGTGTAAAAATTGTAAAATGAAACACAAACCATATTTGCATGGGTTTTGAATATGTTAGACCTTATTAAAATGCAGTTGGAGCTGCTTGTCTGTATGGGGCACAACCCTCCAATTTGTTAGAGTGAGTACATAACAGACATTGCAGCACAAGAGCCCCTGCAAGAGAACTTGAAACATATTCAACCTTTAGTTCTGCCTTAAGTAAAATGCCTTGTGCCACAGCTCACAGGAGCTGGCCTTATTTAAAACAGTCTGTAAAACAGGCACCAAAAAAAAGTTAAAAGATGTTCTTATGAAGATTGCACACACAATAATTTAAGTACAGGCTAGTTTCTATTATATTCCACTTAAAAGTTCTGCTGCATGAATCCTGGAGCTTGTGGAGTCATTATTGAATCAAGAAATATTGGTACCATGCCAATCTCATTCTAACATGCCAATTTCTCCAGTCCTTAAGTCAAGATGTACTGAATAGCATCTGGTACAAGATCTGTGAGTTCTTAATGATATTATTATTCTTATGCACCCAATTGTTCTGAACTATGCCACCAATTTAAATCATATTCCACCTATTGCAGTACTCACACACCACCATAGACCAGTTCGCAGGTTTATTTCTCCATTAAGCTGAATCCAGTCGCGCAGGGTTTACCTCCGTGATTATTTACAATGTAACTTCCGCACTACCGGATTTAAATATAAACCTGATGAATGGGGGAAAGTTATCATGAATTAAATAACAGCGGCAATACAGAGAAATTGTGCTGAGGCATTAATTTCACTCCGGAGGAAAATGCACCAGAGAAATGAATGATTAAACTTATAGGAATCCCCATAGGAATCCCCAGAGGTATCTTTATTCTCCAGAGGTGGGTGATCTTTAAACTCACGGACCTTGACTGCTGAATGTGTAGAAGAAATGTATAAAATGTGTTGATAGGGCTCCATACCTCTAACTGCAAGACAAGAGCCTGAAGCCTCAATTTCAAGTGCCACAGTGCACTTAAAGGGACATGCACACTCCCCCTTCAACTGGCTGATCCAGCCACTTTACACATCAGATCCTTTCTTTATCTCACATACACTTAAAGTTAAGATGTATAGAACTCACCCTATTTGCGCAAACATTTCTCCCTGCAAATGTTATAACATCACTATTCTCAGGTAGTCCCTGTGCAAAATCACATTTGAATACAATTTATTTCATAAATTGGAATTAACTGGTAGTTAAATTCGCTAATTCTTCAGTATTGAAAAATGATCCTTTATGACATTTAAATTTTAGCATGAATTTTAATCAATATTGGTCAGTGACTGAAGTGGGAAGTCGTGATTTATGAAATTATCTCTGGTCTCTACTCTCCCACTCCCTGCACTTCTCCCAACATTCAGGAGCTGGCACACAGTCCCTGCCTTTTCCATGTTACTCATCTACTATTACTTTAACTGCTTGCATCAAAATGTTAGCCTTTGCTTTCTGCTTATCCTCAAATGTCTGGACAAATGCTTTTTGTGTGATCTGTAGAAGCTGGGTTATTCCCTGCTCATGCCAATTTTCTGTCTTTTGTAATTTTCTCTTAATGTCTGGGGCTGAGTTGGTAACAAAACCTGTTAGTACCAATTGTTCCCCTGCTGGGGATTCTATGTCGAGACCCCCATATTGTATATATATTTGGTCCCAAAAATTGGTCTAACTGTTCAGCACATCCCTGGGGATCTTCTATCAGGGAGGTCAGTTCTTTCTTAAAGTTACACACTTCAGTACTGGTCAGGGGCACATTTACGAAACCGAGACCCTCTCCCATGGGAACTTCCCACAGTGGTCTCATCCAATTGGTTTCTAGCTTATTAGGTCTGGGTTCCTGCTCCCTGGGAAATGAATCAAAGGGTTCTGCCCTTTCTTCCTGAAGAGTCTCACGCTGTTCTGAATTAAAGTTACCTCTCTCTCCTGCCAACAGAGGTGGTAATCGAGTGCTTTGTGAGCAAGTTATCATACCACTCCTGCTCTCTTCTCTCTTCTCTAGTGGTGGGGGAGGTGGGGAAGGTGCAGAAGGGTAGGTCATAGGAGGGGAAGGAAAGATAGGAGCCGGCATAGGAGGAACATAGGGTGCAGGGAGGGAATGTAACACATCCCAACCCTGTGATTCAGGGACAAGAGGTTCCTCCTCTCTCTTATCCCTGGATTCTTTCTCATTCAAAACCAGCTGTTCAATGGATCCCTTGAGCCAGCAGGCTGCATATTCCCTGCTCTCAACATTGTCTGGCTGGTTTTGATAGAGCCATAAGTTCAAAGCTTCACACATCCATTCATCCTCGGATCCGAATTTTGGCCAGTACACGGAGCTCCCTTTAACCGGGTATCCCACCCATTCATTACAACAATACCTGACCGTCGTCAGTTTGTCTTTACCGCGGGTCTTTCCTGTGCCCCACTCAGATAACATCATCCCAAGCGGGCTGTACGTAGCTATCTGGTGGTCATGTCCTGTGTCAGGACTCTCATCTCTACTGCCCGCTATTCCCATACTTAGGAACAAGTAAAATACTCTTACCGAGTTCTGGCAGTACTGCTCTAGCGCGCGTCCTTCCGCCGTTTGTTCTCAATGCCTCTTCTCGGATATCACTCGCTTCTTCCACTGACCAGCCACCCGTCGCCCGTGAGTCCAGCTGAATCAGCCGGGGTGCACCTACTCTCGTCGTCGGGGTACTCTGTCAGTGGAGGGAGTGTGATCCCGGACGAGCCCCCATTTGTTAGGAATTAAAGTACCTTTAAAGAAATTGCTCGAGACAAAAATTGAGAACAAAGAACATTTATTACTACAACAATGCAAAGTTGGGTGCTTCCCCTTACCCTGGGAATACACACACATACTGGGGCTCACCCAACTTTTATACAGTCAATTTCAGTATCAGAATGCCCTCCCCCTTACATTCTTCTGCCCCCTGGATGGGTTTGGCATAGGTAATTCTTCCTGCCTACGTGCAGTTTCAGTACACTTGGAGGACCAGGGGGGGTTATCCTGTCGGTGTCCCTTCATGTCATTGTCCTTATTCCCACCTTCCTGATTCTCGGGGCTACAGTCTCTTGATATGCAGAGTTGACTCATTCTATCTAGGGTTGGCTAATTTCATATGTATAAATCTGTGTATGGTTAGCTAATTAGAAATGTATGACTTGGTACTTCTGTCCAGGGCTAGGAGACCCTTATCTGATCCAGACTACCTCAACTTCCTACATTCTATTGTACCTTACCATTCCTTATCTTAGTCCTATGGTCTTGTCACAAAGGATAGAAGATTCTTATGTTAATCGTGCTGACTCTGCTTTCCTGCATCCTAAGCCCCAAACTTATCCTGTTTGAACTGGTTTCAGCCATTTTACTGATGAACTTTAGTTTCTTCCATGTTCATAATTTTAGGTCAATTTTCCCATCTCTCACAAGACCAAGCTGGGGGGGGATTGTTTCTCGTGAATTTATTGTATTTGCAGCTTGCCTGTGAGTCTCTCCCTGTGTGTGGAATGTACATTGATTAATCACTATGTAGGCTGTTAACTGACTATCGCTACTGTGTTCCCCTGGTCCGTATTAAAATTGTCCTAAATCTATGCCCTGTCTACACTGTAAAGTATCACAATTGTAACCTCTGCTGCCCCTATTCCAGGAGGACTTAAAACATAGCGAGTACTGAAGTGACATATCCATTTAACGAACAATACTCCAATAAATGAATAAACAGTTAAAATACAACAATAAATGTATAAACCGTTAAAAATACGACAATAAATGTATAAACCGTTAAAAATACGACAATAAATGTATAAACCATTAAAAATACGACAATAAAAAAATACAACAATAAATGTATAAACCGTTAAAATACGACAATAAATGTAACATTACGGCACTCTGTCACGGCGCAGTGTAAGTTTCAGGTCTGAAGGATGAGGAACTGCACGCCAGGTTGAGGGTTGAGTCTGTGTGTCGTGATGTTGTGGTTCAGAAGCTGGTTTAATTCTTTGAATGTGGGTCCAGCCTTTTTCTCTTGTTCTTACTGCGGTGTCTGTAATTAAAAGTACACAGAAGGGACCATCCCAGGCAGGTTTTAGTTGATCCTCTTGCCATGCTTTTACATAAATCCAATCACCAGGTTTAATAGAATGTATAGGAAAGTCTAAGGGTGGTGTTTGGGCTAATAGTCCCTTTTGTTTCAAATCTTGGATGGAAGTAGAAAGCCCTCGTAAAAATTTGGAAATGTATTGGTCATTAGCCTCAGGAATGGGAGAATCAGTGTGGAACCCCATAAATGGGAGCCCAAACATCATCTCGTACGGTGAGACTGCAAGATCTTTACGAGGTGCTGTCCGAATTCTAATCAGGGCTAATGGTAACGATTTAATCCAGGAAAGACCAGTCTCTTCATTAAGTCGGGTGAGTTGAAGTTTCAATGTTTGATTCATACGTTCGACTCGACCCGAACTTTGGGGATGCCATGGGGTATGTAGTTGCCAGTCTATTCCTAGGTTCTTGCAGACACCCTGGAGAATCTGAGAGGTGAAATGCGTACCTCTATCTGAATCAATGGTCTGCATCATACCGTATCGTGGAATGACACATTCAATGAGTATTCTGATGACAGTGTTGGCACGATCATTCGGGGTAGGAAAAGCTTCAACCCATCTTGTAAAATGATCAACCATGACAAGGAGAAATTTGTAAATACCAATCTTAGGAAGTTCAGTGAAGTCTATTTGTATGCGCTGGAACGGGCGAACGGCAATGTCGCAACCGCCAGGTATTACTTGGCGCATCGATTTCTTATTAACCCTCTGACAAATGGGACAAGATCTAGTAGCAAGTTTAGTAATATTGTATATGCCAGGGCAGTGAAGGAAACGTCCAAAGGTATCAACAAGGGACTGGGTTCCCCAATGCGTTTGTTGATGTAACTGATCTATGACTTGGCGGGCTATGGCTTTGTTAAGGACTTGCCGTCTGTCTACTGTCCACCACAACCCGTCGGCAGTCTGGCAAAATCCCTTATCTCTCATTGAGTCCTCCTCTTCCCGTGAAAAGATGGGGTTCTTTTTAATCTCTATCGGCGTGGGCAGTAGCTGGTACATGTGAATCTTTTCTGCTAATGCTGCCTGTTTGGCAGCTGCATCAGCCTGCCTGTTTCCTCTAGCTTCAGGACTGTTACCAGTCTGGTGTCCCCGCACATGTACAATGGCAATTTCGGACGGGAGTGTTAAAGCCTCTAGGGATTGGGTAATTAACTGTTCATGGGCTAACTTTTGTCCTTTGCCAGTTATCATCCCTCTTTCTTTCCATATCTTACCGAAGGTATGGACTACACCAAAAGCATATTTAGAGTCAGTGTAGATCATTCCTACCTTGTTCTCTAGTTCGTGGAGTGCTCTACAGAGGGCATATAGCTCACAGGATTGTGCTGACCAATGACCAGGGAGGCGACCAGCTTCAATCACCAGTTCCTGTTTACCGTCCACTATACTATACCCACTATAGCGGGTTCCTGCAATACAACGTGAAGAACCGTCAATAAACAATCTTTCTCCTTCAGTTAAAGGGACATCGGTTAGGTCTTCCCTAATTTTGGTTTGTAAGTCGATAACCTCTGAGCACACATGTTCTAAATCGTTTGAGGATTGGTCATTAGTTGGAGAGATGAGGAAGGCTGCTGGGTTGAGAGTTTTGGTCGTAAGTAAGGTCAAATCATTGCTGTCCATTAGTATCGTTTCATATTTTAAGATTCTCGAATCCGTGAGCCACCTTCCAGCCCGCTGCAATAGAATATTGCGGACGGTATGAGGGGTATGAACTATCATAGGGGCGCCGAAAGTAATCTTTCGTCCTTCTTCAACCAAAATTGCAGTGGCTGCTATGGCTTGTATACACTCTGGCCAGCCGCGACAAACGGGGTCTAAAAGCTTTGACAGGAAAGCCTCTGGTTGTCTATAGCCAGCCCTGCTTTGGGTGAGCACTCCGGTGGCTGCCCCAGCTTTGGTATTAGTGTATAAATCAAAAGGTTTGTTTAGGTCGGGTAGCGCTAAAACTGGGGCACGCGTAAGGCACTGTTTAACAAAGTTAAAATTTTCAATCTCTTCATCCGTCCAGTCAAGGGTTTGGGTTCCTATACTGGGAATCTTATCATAAAGGAATTTGACCAGGTTCGAATAATTTTCTATCCAGATTCTACAGAATCCCACTAACCCAAGGAATTTCCTGAGTTCCTGGGCATTTTTGGGAGGGGGGATCTGTATAATACCAGTTATTCTCTCTGGGCTAATTTTCCTGGTTCCTTGACTGACTAGATGTCCTAAGTATTTGACCTCGGATTGCACAAATTGTAGTTTGGACTCGCTGACTCTCAGACCTTTCTTCTCCAAAAAATTTAAAAGTGCTACCGTAAAATCTTTAGCTAATTCATAAGTTCTTGCTGTAATTAGCAAGTCATCCATGTACTGTATGAGTTGGCAATTTTCTCTCCGAGGAGCTTCATCTAATACCTGCTCTAGGACTTGACCAAATAAATTGGGCGATTCTGTAAAGCCTTGTGGAAGGACAGTCCACCGGTATTGGTTTTTACGGCCAGTAAAGGGGTTCTCCCATTCAAAGGCGAACATGTCTCTGCTCTCTGTGGCTAATGGACAAGTCCAAAATGCATCCTTGAGATCAATGACACTAAACCATTGATTATGGGGGTCAATTTTACTCATGATGGTATAGGGGTTGGGTACAACCGGGTGACGGGCAAGAATGAATTTGTTAAGCTCCCTCAAGTCCTGTACTAGGCGGTAGGTGCCGTCTGGTTTTTGAACAGGTAAAATCGGGGTATTAAAGGGAGACATACAGGGTTCAAGTATACCGCCCTGAATCAACTGGTCAATTACGGGCTGTAAACCTTTTCGGCCAGCCATCGGAATCGGGTACTGTTTCTGTCTAACAATTCGTTGAGTATCTTTTAAAGTGACTTGTAGCGGAGGAATATCGAGGATTCCTCCATTTCCCTTTCCTGCCCATACTCTTGGATTTATTAGTTTGCGATCTTCCTCGTTTAAAACATAGAATTGTACTCCAATGCCTGATTGTAGAGGTCGAGTACCGATAGCCAATTGGTCCTGTAAATCCCTTCCTAGCAAGCATACTCCGGCTTGGGGAAGTAATAGAAGATCCTCAATTATGATCTTATCTCCCATTTGAATTCTGACTTCTCGCAATACCGGGACTGGAAAGTCTCGTCCTCCCACCCCAGAAACTGTAACTGTCCCTTCTATTTTCACCCCCTGGGGTTGGTGTAGAACGCTAGATCGGGCGGCTCCAGAATCGACCAAAAATGTCATCTTATCACTGTGGGGTCCTATGCATAAATTAACTAACGGTTCTCCTTGCAGCCCCACGGTGTGTATTAGCTGAGAACCGTGACCCCCCTATTCGTGATCAGCTTCCATCAGGGCATAGGAACGTGTGTCCATTGCTCGCAGTGGGCATTCCTTTTTAAAGTGCCCTTCCTTTTTACAATGAAAACAAATAAGGGGTCCTGTTTCCCAATCTTTCCCAAAATTTCTAGGGGGCATACGTCGTCCCCGGAATCCTCCTCTACTCCTCCACCTGCTGGGGTCTCCACCTCCCCACCCGTGGCTCCCCTCACCGCGTACAGAAGTTGGCCAGTAATCCTTATCTTTTTCGTGATGATCAGCTACTATTCCTTTGACTGTTTGTAATAAAATTTTAGCTTTCCCTTTTTGTTTATCCTCTGCCCTCTGGACAAATGCTCTCTGAGCAATCTGCAGTAGCTGGGTAATTCCTTGCTCGTGCCAATTTTCTGTCTTTTGTAGCTTTCTTCTGATGTCTGGGGCTGAGTTGGTAACAAAACCCGTTAGAACCAATTGTTCCCCTGCTGGGGATTCTATGTCGAGACCCCCATATTGTTGAATTGCCGTGCGCAATCTATTGAGAAATGCAGAGGGGGTCTCCTCGGGACCTTGGGGAACCTCAAAGGCTTTTTTGAAATTCTGTCCTTTGGGGACAGATTCCCCGATTCCTTTGATCAAATTAATCCTGTATTCCTCCATCAGTGTGCGGCCACCACTGGTATTTTTGTCCCAATTAGGTTTTGTGAGGGGGAATTTGACTTTTCCAGGGGTCGCCTCGTGCCCCCCTTGGTGTTCCTTATCCCATACTCTAATGCCTGCCTGTCGGATCATTCCCCGCTCATCTAAGGTAAACAGAGTCTTAAAGATGGATGTTAATTCCTCCCAAGTATACAGATTTGGTCCCAAAAATTGGTCTAACTGTTCGGCACATCCCTGGGGATCTTCTATCAGGGAGATTAATTCTTTCTTAAAATTACGTACTTCAGTGCTGGTCAGGGGCACATTTACGAACCCAAGACCTTCTCCCACGGGAACCTCCCGCAGGGGTCGCATCCAGCTGATTTCTGGTTTCTTAGATTTGTGTTCCTGTTCCCTGAGAAGTGAATCGCAGGGTTCTGCCACTTCTTCCTGAGGGATCTCACGCTGTTCTGAATTACAATGTTCTACCTCTACTGTCAACGGAGGTGGTAATCGAGCGCTTTGTGCGCGAGTCACCATACCACTCCGGTTCTCCTCTTTCTTCTCTAGTGGTGGGGTAGGAGGGGGAGGTGCAGAAGGGTAGGTCATAGGAGGGGAAGGAAAGATAGGAGCTGGCATAGGAGGAACATAAGGTGGAGGGAGGGAATGTAACACATCCCACCCCTGTGATTCAGGGACAAAAGGTTCCTCCTCTCTCTTATCCCTGAATTCTTTCTCATTCAAAACCAGTTGTTCAATGGGTCCCTTGAGCCAGCAGGCTGCATATTCCCTGCTCTCAACATTGTCTCTCTGGTTTTGATAGAGCCAGATGTTCAAAGCTTGACACATCCATTCATCCTCGGATCCGAACTTTGGCCAGTACACGGAGCTCCCTTTAACCGGGCATTTAACCCATTCAATACAACAATACCTGACCATTGTCAGTTTGTCTTTCCCACGGGTCTTTCCCGTGCCCCACTCAGATAACATCAACCCAAGCAGGCTGTACGTAGCTATCTGGTGTTCACATCCTGAACCAGGACTCTCTTCCTTGCTACTCATTATTCCCATACTTATAAACAAGTAAAATTCCTCTTACCGAGTTCCATTAGCAATGCTCTAGCGCGCTTCCTCCCGTCGTTTGTTCTCAATGCCTCTTCTCGGATATCACTCGCTTCTTCCACTGACCAGCCACCCGTCGCCCGTGAGTCCAGCTGAATCAGCCGGGGTGCACCTACTCTCGTCGTCGGGGTACTCTGTCAGTGGAGGGAGTGTGATCCCGGACGAGTCCCCATTTGTTAGAAATTAAAGTACCTTTAAAGAAATTGCTCGAGACAAAAATTGAGAACAAAGAACATTTATTACAACAACAATGCAAAGTTGGGTGCTTCCCCTTACCCTGGAAATACACACATATACTGGGGCTCACCCAACTTTTATACAGTCAATTTCAGTATCAGAGTGCCCTCCCCCTTACATTCTTCTGCCCCCTGGATGGGTTTGGCATAGGTAATCCTTCCTGCCTACGTGCAGTTTCAGTACACTTGGAGGACCAGGGGGTATCCTGTGGGTGTCCCATCATGTCATTGTCCTTATTCACACCTTCCTGATTCTCGGGGATACAATCTCTTGGTATGCAGAGTTGACTCATTCTATCTAGGGTTGGCTAATTTCATATGTATAAATCTGTGTATGTTTAGCTAATTAGATATGTAGGACTTGGTACTTCTGTCCAGGGCTAGGAGACCTTTATCTGATCCAGACTACCTCAACTTCCTACATTCTATTGTACCTTACCATTCCTTTTCTTAGTCTTATGGTGGCTCTTGTCACACAGAAGATTCTTATGTTAATCGTGCTGACTCTGCTTTCCTGCATCCTAACCCCCAAGCTTATCCTGTTTGTACTGGTTACAGCCATGAACTGATGAATTTTAGTTTCTTCCATGTTCATAATTTTAGATCAATTTTCCCATCTCTCACAATGTGATTGACCTCAAAGATGCTTTTTGGACCTGTCCGTTAGCAGCGGAGAGCAGAGACATGTTTGCCTTTGAATGGGAAAATCCTTTTACTGGACGCAAGAATCAATACCGATGGACGGTCCATCCCCAGGGCTTTACAGAATCACCAAATTTATTCGGCCAAGTCTTAGAACAAATACTAGACGAGGCTCCTAGGAGAGAGAATTGCCAGTTGATACAATATGTTGATGATTTGTTAATTATGGGAAAAACGTACGAATTAGTTAAACAGTATACTGTTGAACTTTTGAATTTTCTGGAGAATAAGGGTCTCAGGATGAGCGAATCCAAATTACAATTTGTTCAATCAGAAGTTAAATACTTAGGTCATCTGGTAAGTCAGGGAACTAGGAAAATAAGTCCAGAGAGGATACGTGGTATTCTACAGATCCCACCTCCCAAGAATGCCCAAGAACTTAGGAAATTCCTTGGTTTAGTGGGATACTGTAGAATCTGGATTGAAAATTATTCTAGCCTGGTCAGATTTCTCTATGATAAACTCACGATTCTAGGGGGTGAAGCTGTTGTCCGGACAGAGGAAGAGATTAAAGATTTTAACTTGGTGAAACATCGCCTTATTAGTGTCCCAGTGTTGGCTTTACCCGACCTAAATAAGCCATTTGACCTATATACCAATCCGAAAGGAGGTGTAGCCACCGGAGTACTAACACAAGAGAGGGCAGGCTGTAGACAGCCAGTTGCTTTTCTGTCAAAAGTTTTAGACCCTGTTTGTCGTGGTTGGCCAGAATGTGTGCAAGCCATCGCAGCCACTACTATTTTAGTTGAGGAAGGACAAAAGATTACGTTTGATGCCCCGATGATAGTTCACACCCCTCACACAGTCTGCAATATTCTCTTACAACGTGCTGGAAGGTGGCTTACAGATTCTAGAATTTTAAAATATGAAGCGATCCTAATGGATAGGGATGATTTGACCCTGATTACGAATAAAGAACACAATCCAGCAGCTTTCTTCGTTTCTCCAAATTCTGACAATACCATGAATGAGTTAGAGCATGTATGTTTAGAGGTAATAGATTTACAGACCAAAATTAGAGAGGATTTAAGCGATGAGCCTTTACAGGAGGGTGAAAGGTGGTTTATTGATGGATCTTTCCGTTGCATTGATGGCACTCGCTATAGCGGGTATAGTGTAGTGGATGGGAAGGAAGGAGTAGTGATTGAAGCCGGTCGCCTTCCCGGTCATTGGTCAGCACAATCTTGTGAATTGTATGCCCTCTGTAGAGCTCTCCAGCGTCTAGAGAACAAGGTGAGCACGATTTACACAGACTCAAAGTACGCTTTTGGTGTAGTGCACACCTTTGGGAAGATCTGGAAAGAGCGGGGAATGATAACTGGAAAAGGACAAAAGTTGATCCATGAAAACTTAATTGTCCAATCTCTAGATGCTCTTACATTACCTGAGGAAATAGCTGTAGTTCATGTACGAAGCCATCAAAGTGGTCACAGTCCTGAAGCACAGGGGAACAGACAGGCAGATGCAGCTGCAAAACAGGCTGCGCTCACGGAGAAAATAGACATGCAGCTGTTACTGCCTACCCCACATGAGGTTAAAAAGACTCCCATCTTTTCACAGGAAGAGGAAGTTTACATGAAAGACCAGGGAATGCGTCAAATTGTTGATGGGTTGTGGTGAATGGCAGAAGGACGTCAAGTGCTGAACAAAGCCTTGGCTCGGGAAATTATTGATCAGCTGCGCCAGCAGACACACTGGGGAATACAGGCACTTGTGGATACTTTTGTACGGTCTTTTCATTGCTCGGGCATATACACTATAGCCAAACAAAGTACTCGGGGTTGTCCAATCTGTCAGAGAGTAAATAAGAAAGTTATGTGCCAGGTAATGCCTGGCGGTCGCGATATAGCTGTATGCCCATTTCAACGGATACAAATTGACTTTACGGAATTACCTAAGATAGGGGTTTACAAATACCTCCTGGTGATGGTAGATCATTTCACACGATGGGTTGAGGCTTTCCTGACCCCGAATGATCGTGCCAGCACCGTTATCAGGATACTACTGGAGTCTGTGATTCCACGATATGGTATGATTCAAACCATTGACTCAGATCGAGGTACACATTTTACCTCTCAGGTACTCCAGGGTGTGTGCAAAATACTGGGAATAGATTGGCAGCTACATACCCCATGGCACCCCCAGAGCTCAGGCCGTGTTGAACGAATGAATCAGACCTTGAAAAATTAGCTCACTCGACTTCATGAGGAAACTGGCCTCTCCTGGATTAAATGCTTACCCTTAGCTTTAATTAGGACTCGCACAGCTCCTCGTAAGGACCTTGCTGTCTCACCATATGAAATGATGTTTGGTCTTCCTTACATGGGATTCCACACTGATACCCCTACCCCTGAGGCTAATGACCAGTACATATCTAAATATTTACAGGGACTTTCTACTTCTCTGTATGACTTACGACAGAAGGGCTTATTAGCTCAAACCCCACCCCTGGAATATCCTATTCATTCTATTAAACCTGGTGATTGGATATATGTAAAAGCGTGGCAAGATCACCAACTAAAACCTGTCTGGGATGGCCCCTATTGTGTACTTTTGATTACAGACACTGCCGTGCAAACGAAAGAAAAGAGATGGAGCCACATCCAACGAATTAAACAAGCTGCTGAATCACAGACTAAAGACATTGATAATCTACCCTCCACCTGGCGTGCAGTCCTTCATCCTTCTGATCTGAAAGTTACACTACGCCGGGAAAAAGTGCTGTAATGTTGTTTTTACCATTTGCTGTTTTGTTTACTTGTTGGTTCCCAATTTTGGGAAATCACCAAATTGCTCACAATGTATTAAGTCCTCCTGGAATAGGGGCAGCAGAGGTGACAATTATTTACCTTTAGAATGCAGACAGGGCGCAGGTATAGAGTATAGTCATAGTGGGCTACCTTATTTAGTATGGGTTAATATAGGATCCCAACATGGACCAGGGGAACAGAACGGCCCTAGGGGAGTAGACTTGGTTTGTATTCCGGCCTCTACAGATATTAAAAAGAGGAGTTTTAAAGAGATAGCACAAAGAAGATGGTGGGACAATGACAGACAGAATGTTAGTCAGGATTGTACACGTAGCAGAGATAGAGTTAATAAATATGCTAATGTTCACAGACAGGCTGCAATTCACAGGTTCAGTGATACTTATGCTAATGTTCGCAGACAAGCTGCAACTCACAGGTTAAGTGACAAGAAGCACCCCTCCCCAACTTGGTCTCCTGTAAATCATCCTTTGGGTCACACAGACATTCGGAATGTTAAGAACCACCACTGTAAGGGGAGTTCCAGTTGTAAATGACGTAAGCTGCTCCAGAACACCACAGCTGCTTGGCATTTAAATCATTTAATCAGACTCCAGGCTTGGAGATCATCACTGAACAGACAATGATGGCCCTGAATTTATGGGCTGAAGAAAGACGACAGATACGAGCCACAGTTCAACAAAACTGCCTGGCTCTCGATTACTTGTTGGCTGCTGAAGGCAGCCTTTGTGAAAGACTGGTTAATGACAATGCTCACAACGGTCAGGCGGTTAAAGACACTTCTTCAGGAGTTCAAAAATCTTCCCATGCCCAGGTTCAGACTTGGCACCCTCGGTCCGGTGTGGTATGGACTAGACTTTTTATTGGTAACTGGAGTCTGATACCCACAGCCCGTATAGCAGCTGGACTCGCTATTCTGACCATTATGGTGCTCCCCTGCCTAAAGGCTTGTGTGCAGTATTTAATTCAACAGACCCCTCGTCAGATCACTATAACCCAAAGGATGTATGTTTCCCAAATTCTGTCTGATGATGCTGAGACTGCAGTTCGTTTACTGACCCGCTGGGAAAAAGACCAAGTTTACAAGTAATACATTCCAGTTGAGAATTCACGAAGCGTAGCTGAAAGAAAAGTGAGGATTGTGAGAGATTGTGAGAGATGAGTAAAACTAATATGAAAATATGAAAGATGAGGAAACTAGTATGGATATCTGTGTAATTAATAAAGCCAGTATGAATAGGATAAGGATAGATATTAGAATGTAGGAAGTAGAGTTAGTCTGAATAAGATAAGGGTCTTCTAGCCTTAGAGAGAGTCAGCAAGTTCCGCATATGTAATTAGTAAGCCTTAGACAGAATTAGCAAGTTCTGCATATAAGAGTTAGTAAGCCCTGAGGGTTGGGAAGGTGTGAATAAGGACAATGACATGATGGGACACAGGCAGGATACCCCCTGGTCCTCCAAGTTCACAGAAACCGCACGTAGGCAGACAGGATTGCCTAATGCCAAACTTATCCTGGAGGCAGAAGAATGTTGGGGGGGGGGGGGGGGAGGATACCTCCACAATGAAATTGTGAGAGATGGGAAAATTGATCTAAAATTATGAACATGGAAGAAACTAAAATTCATCAGTTAATGGCTGTAACCAGTACAAACAGGATGAGCTTGGGGATTAGGATGCAGGAAAGCAGAGTCAGCACGATTAACATAAGAATCTTCTGTGTGACAAGAGCCACCATAAGACTAAGAAAAGGAATGGTAAGGTACAATAGAATGTAGGAAGTTGAGGTAGTCTGGATCAGATAAAGGTCTCCTAGACCTGGACAGAAGTACCAAGTCCTACATATCTAATTAGCTAACCATACACAGATTTATACATATGAAACTAGCCAACCCTAGATAGAATGAGTCAACTCCGCATACCAAGAGATTGTAGCCCCGAGAATCAGGAAGGTGTGAATAAGGGACACCCACAGGATACCCCCTGGTCCTCCAAGTGTACTGAAACTGCACGTAGGCAGAGAATCAGGAAGGTGTGAATAAGGGACACCCACAGGATACCCCCTGGTCCTCCAAGTGTACTGAAACTGCACGTAGGCAGGAAGGATTACCTATGCCAAACCCATCCAGGGGGCAGAAGAATGTAAGGGGGAGGGCACTCTGATACTGAAATTGACTGTATAAAAGTTGGGTGAGCCCCAGTATGTGTGTGTATTCCCAGGGTAAGGGGAAGCACCCAACTTTGCATTGTTGTTGTAATAAATGTTCTTTGTTCTCAATTTTTGTCTCGAGCAATTTCTTTAAAGGTACTTTAATTTCTAACAAAATGAACTGTATAAAAGTTGGGTGAGCCCCAGTATGTGTAAGGGGAAAGCATCCTACTTTGAATTGTTGTATAATAAATGTTCTTTGTTCTCAATTTTTGTCTGGAGCAATTTCTGTGAAGGTACTTCTGTTTCTCACAGTAGTATACGTGGACATTTACCCCTCCATAAATCTTCGTCCGCGAAGCCAAGCCAAAGATAGATAAGGTAAATGCAAGCAGGCTTTTTTTCCCACTGAGGATGGGTAAGACAAGAAGGACAGGATATGGATTAAGGGTGAAAGGTGAAATATTTAAGAGGAACATTCAAGGGAACTTCTTCACTCAGGGTGGCGAAAGTGTGGAACAAACTGCAGGGGAGGTGGTGGACGCGAGTTTAATTTTGGCATTTGAGAATAGGATGGATAGGTACATGGATGCTAGGGGATGGAAACTATGATCCCCATCCCCACGAGGCTAGATGGAATATTTGGGCCGAAGGGCCTGCTTTTATGCTGTCGTCAACTGATTCCAACATTTATTGCGCAATTGCAAAATAACTCGTTTGTTTAAAAAAAAGTTTTCAATCCAAATTTTATGCATTCCAAATAATTTAAAAGTCGTTATCGCAGAGGGCCGTTTGTCAGCTGCTTAAGACGAGTTTATCTGATGAAGAGGAGCGGCCCGGGGTGCGAGATGGGCGATGAATCCCGACCGCGTTGCACCCTGGACTCCGTGGTCCGGGGCCGCAGGCCTTGTGCGCGCCATCGCCAAGCGCGAACTACATTGCCCAGGAGGCGCGGCGGATCCTCAGTCATTTGAAAGGCAGCTGACGGCGAAAGGAAACGTCATCGGGAGCCGTCAGTTTGGGGGAGAGCAAGATGGCTGAGGCCGTGCCAGATACCAGGAGGTTGTTAGCGAAGCCTCAGAATCTCAACGATGCCTACGGGCCGCCCAGCAATTTCCTCGAGATCGACGTGGGGACCCCGCAGACGATGGGTGTGGGTCGGCAGCGTTTCACCACTTACGAAGTCCGGATCAAGGTGAGATAGAAAGGGGGAGGGCAGTAGTCGCTCGGCCGTCCAGCTGGACGAGGGTGGGGAGAGACTGCCTGTCCTCTGTCCTTCTCTTTCCTGCCCTTCTCTGGACGCCTTCTGGCTGGAGGGCCTTTCTTTGGGACTGTGCCTCGCTTAGTGCCACGGCCGGAATGTCTGGGGACACGAAGGTTGCAGGGTTAACTCTGCCCGCCAACGTCTCCTATTTAAACGAGATATTTGTTGAATTACTGTAAAGGTGTGCACCATCTTTTTGGTGGGGGGGGGGGGGGGGGGCTGCTCGGAAGACAGGAAGCAAGAACCATTCCTGCTACTTGTGTGGGAAGCAAGAACTGGAACGGTGGTTGTGCATTTCGTTGAAGCAGACGTTCAGAGTTTAGAATGGTGACGTTGTGCTCAAAATGTGTATATTTTTTGCTCCCGTTCTTAAACTTGAAACCAAATCAGCATTAGGTTCTGTTTCATTGTTCATGTAGTGCAAACAAAATTTTATACAAGCAGCGTAGACTGCGATTTTGTGAAATTGAGATTATTGGTCATGCTTGTAATTCTGGATTATTGCAGGTGATGAGATTTCGCAGCTTTCTCTGAAATTTGAACTGCTAAAACAAAAGAAAATGATGGCTTTCTCTATAAACTTAGCCCCATGCAATGCTTGATAAGTAAAGATTTTTCTGGACACTGGTAGTCAAATGGCGATAACTATATTTTTGAATAATTCAGTGAACTTGTTAATAATTAGTATCTGTAGTGAAATGGTTTTGAAAAGCAAAGGCTGTATTTTGTATGGTTCTCGCCAAGGTGCTTCAATTGGTCATAGCAAACTACTGTTTAAACATAATGAGGGGGCTTGAGGCAAAATGCTTGAAATAATTGGGCTGCTTCTGTAGAGAGATTAATCTTTTTTGTTTTAAAACAACTGTTAGAGGAATTCAGCATATCAGGCAGCATCTGTGGAGGAACAGTAGATGTATCATGACTGGCATTTTGAGTGCTGAGTATTTGCAACAGATTGCTTTATTTTAGGTCACCATTTGCATTTGGAACAGAATTGTTTTAATTTGTGGCTGACCTTTTGAATTCCACACGCTACTGCTGCACTGACATCTGTTCATGGCCATCTGCGAATTGTTTTAATTTTTGCATCGGTCCATCTGATTACTAAAATGTTGATCTAATCTTTCGGGAACTTTTGACCTTGTTGACTTTTATTTTTTGATCAGTTAGCTCATTAACTGAATTTGCATTCCAAGGTCATTTGTTATAGTATAAAAAAAATTTCATTGAGTTATCTACACAACTAATGAAGTAGAAGTAACTAAATTGTAGCAGAATTCTTGGGAGTTGATTCTTCTGGAAGACTTGTAAGATAGAAACTCTTCACTAGTACCTTATCTCAGCATTAACTTCCAGTAGTGGGTTTGATTAATAACGTAAAAACACCATACTTAAGATTCAGAAATAATGGAATTGAAGTAATTATAAACATTTGCTGTGCATATTTGAAATGTCAAATTCCCCTTGAGGAATCTGCTGTTCACACCCCACAGCCTGCTTGCTGTTGGGTTAATTTGCTACTGTAAATTACTTTTGGGTAGGTAAATGGTAGAAAAGTAAGTTGAATGTTGATATGCATGTGAGTGGAAGGGTGACCAGGACATAATTGAGTGTTAGAATTACCAGTACTTGAAACCAAAATAAATATGCGAGAGCAAATGGATGCTGTCATAGGAAGGAAATTAAAGTTGTCTCAGGAAAAGAATAAACTCTATAGAGAGTTGTTGACCCAGCCTGCGACATCATAGGCACCAGACTTCATTCCATCGAGTGAGGCAGTGTCTGAAAAAAGCTGCCTCTATCCTCAAAGACCCCCACCACCAAGGCCATGCCCTCTTCACTCTGATACCATCAGAGGAAAAGGTGCAGGAGCCTAAAGATGAGCACTCAGCAGCACAAAGAACAGCTTCTTACCCACTACTGTCAGATTCTTGAATAATCAATGAACCAGACACTACCTTACTATTTATGCACTATTGTTATTTTTTGGAGCTGTGTTGTCAGATGGTTATATATGTACGTTTGCACCTTGATGCTGCCACAAAACACCAAATTTAATGACTTGTTTGTGACAATAAATTCTGATCTGAGACAGAGTATATAGATGTTTTTGGGAGGTGAATTGGGAAGGGTTTGTTTGAGTGGATTACATACAAACACTTTAAAACAGATCTTATTTGAAATACTGGAGCTCTGCCCAGTGCTAGGCATATTGGGGCCTCATAGCTTTTGCAAGAGCTGTGAAGAGTGCTCAAGAGACTTCACTAATGCATTGTTTACAAGAGGCAACAGATGAAAGAACTTGTGAATGCCCCATTTTGAAAGACAGCCTGGTCAAAGCCCTTGTAGCTCATGAGGACTGGCTGCCTAATGTTTCACTTGAAATAAGAGAAACAAAAAGGAACTCTGTGGTGACCTGAATGAAAGAGATTATCATCTGGAAAACCATGATAGGACAGGTTTCTTCAGCAAAACACTGAAGTGGCTGATGGAAGTAAAAGGAACAACAAATCTCTCTCTGAAAACTGACAAGAGCCTTCCTGAGTGGTAACCATTTACCTTTCAAGCACCAAAGCCTGGTGAACTTTATAAATGTTAAATTCTGTACACAGTATAAGAATTGCCTGCAAGCAGTGAACTTGGAGGAATGAGAAGTGAGATTGGACTGTGAACCAAATAACTTTTCTCAACTTGCACGCATTACATTCATGTGCGCTTAGAATGAGAAAGGGGTTAAGCTAGGTCAAGTAAGTTAATAGTGATAAGTTAAAGTTTGATTCTATTTTCATGTGAAAGATAATTAAACGCAACGTTTTAAGTAACCATTTGTCTTGGGTTTTGGGGTCCTCTGGGCTCATAACATTTTATGGGGGCTCATCCATTCAATTGAAAATTGAAACTTTTGTGATTTTATTAGTTAATTTTTTTTTAAGATAATTTAAAGCTTGTGTGTGGGGGAAAAAGAGCAGCAATGGATGTTGATACATTTCTGTCACAACCATCACCTGCAGAGGAAGAGAAAAGAGGAACTGATGGTTATTTCTTGGGCATTAAAACTGACTGAAGTCAAGCATTGGATGAGGAAAATACAAATAGAGAGGATTATAGTGAAGTATTATATAGGTGAGGGAAATTTTGATGAGAAAGAAAATTTTCCAGAGGATAGATCTGTTGAGTTGGAATTGGAGAGACTGAGGGTGGGAGGAGAGAGAGATTGACTGAGGGTGGGAGGAGAGAGAGAGATTGACTGAGGGTGGGAGGAGAGAGAGAGATTGACTGAGGGTGGGAGGAGAGAGAGAGATTGACTGAGGGTGGGAGGAGAGAGAGAGATTGACTGAGGGTGGGAGGAGAGAGAGAGATTGACTGAGGGTGGGAGGAGAGAGAGAGATTGACTGAGGGTGGGAGGAGAGAGAGAGATTGACTGAGGGTGGGAGGAGAGAGAGAGATTGACTGAGGGTGGGAGGAGAGAGAGAGATTGACTGAGGGTGGGAGGAGAGAGAGAGATTGACTGAGGGTGGGAGGAGAGAGAGAGATTGACTGAGGGTGGGAGGAGAGAGAGAGATTGACTGAGGGTGGGAGGAGAGAGAGAGATTGACCGAGGGTGGGAGGAGAGAGAGATTGACCGAGGGTGGGAGGAGAGAGAGATTGACCGAGGGTGGGGGGAGAGAGAGATTGACCGAGGGTGGGGGGAGAGAGAGATTGACCGAGGGTGGGGGGAGAGAGAGATTGACCGAGGGTGGGGGGAGAGAGAGATTGACCGAGGGTGGGGGGAGAGAGAGATTGACCGAGGGTGGGGGGAGAGAGAGATTGACCGAGGGTGGGGGGAGAGAGAGATTGACCGAGGGTGGGGGGAGAGAGAGATTGACCGAGGGTGGGGGGAGAGAGAGATTGACCGAGGGTGGGGGGAGAGAGAGATTGACCGAGGGTGGGGGGAGAGAGAGATTGACCGAGGGTGGGGGGAGAGAGAGATTGACCGAGGGTGGGGGGAGAGAGAGATTGACCGAGGGTGGGGGGAGAGAGAGATTGACCGAGGGTGGGGGGAGAGAGAGATTGACCGAGGGTGGGGGGAGAGAGAGATTGACCGAGGGTGGGGGGAGAGAGAGATTGACCGAGGGTGGGGGGAGAGAGAGATTGACCGAGGGTGGGGGGAGAGAGAGATTGACCGAGGGTGGGGGGAGAGAGAGATTGACCGAGGGTGGGGGGAGAGAGAGATTGACCGAGGGTGGGGGGAGAGAGAGATTGACCGAGGGTGGGGGGAGAGAGAGATTGACCGAGGGTGGGGGGAGAGAGAGATTGACCGAGGGTGGGGGGAGAGAGAGATTGACCGAGGGTGGGGGGAGAGAGAGATTGACCGAGGGTGGGGGGAGAGAGAGATTGACCGAGGGTGGGGGGAGAGAGAGATTGACCGAGGGTGGGGGGAGAGAGAGATTGACCGAGGGTGGGGGGAGAGAGAGATTGACCGAGGGTGGGGGGAGAGAGAGATTGACCGAGGGTGGGGGGAGAGAGAGATTGACCGAGGGTGGGGGGAGAGAGAGATTGACCGAGGGTGGGGGGAGAGAGAGATTGACCGAGGGTGGGGGGAGAGAGAGATTGACCGAGGGTGGGGGGAGAGAGAGATTGACCGAGGGTGGGGGGAGAGAGAGATTGACCGAGGGTGGGGGGAGAGAGAGATTGACCGAGGGTGGGGGGAGAGAGAGATTGACCGAGGGTGGGGGGAGAGAGAGATTGACCGAGGGTGGGGGGAGAGAGAGATTGACCGAGGGTGGGGGGAGAGAGAGATTGACCGAGGGTGGGGGGAGAGAGAGATTGACCGAGGGTGGGGGGAGAGAGAGATTGACCGAGGGTGGGGGGAGAGAGAGATTGACCGAGGGTGGGGGGAGAGAGAGATTGACCGAGGGTGGGGGGAGAGAGAGATTGACCGAGGGTGGGGGGAGAGAGAGATTGACCGAGGGTGGGGGGAGAGAGAGATTGACCGAGGGTGGGGGGAGAGAGAGATTGACCGAGGGTGGGGGGAGAGAGAGATTGACCGAGGGTGGGGGGAGAGAGAGATTGACCGAGGGTGGGGGGAGAGAGAGATTGACCGAGGGTGGGGGGAGAGAGAGGTTGACCGAGGGTGGGGGGAGAGAGAGGTTGACCGAGGGTGGGGGGGAGAGAGAGGTTGACCGAGGGTGGGGGGAGAGAGAGGTTGACCGAGGGTGGGGGGAGAGAGAGGTTGACCGAGGGTGGGGGGAGAGAGAGGTTGACCGAGGGTGGGGGGAGAGAGAGGTTGACCGAGGGTGGGGGGAGAGGGAGAGAGAGGTTGACCGAGGGTGGGGGGAGAGAGAGAGAGGTTGACCGAGGGTGGGAGGAGAGAGAGAGAGAGAGATTGACCGAGGGTGGGAGGAGTGAGAGAGAGAGAGATTGACCGAGGGTGGGAGGAGAGAGAGAGAGAGAGATTGACCGAGGGTGGGAGGAGAGAGAGAGAGAGAGATTGACCGAGGGTGGGAGGAGAGAGAGAGAGAGATTGACCGAGGGTGGGAGGAGAGAGAGAGAGAGAGATTGACCGAGGGTGGGAGGAGAGAGAGAGAGAGAGATTGACCGAGGGTGGGAGGAGAGAGAGAGAGAGAGATTGACCGAGGGTGGGAGGAGAGAGAGAGAGAGAGATTGACCGAGGGTGGGAGGAGAGAGAGAGAGAGAGATTGACCGAGGGTGGGAGGAGAGAGAGAGAGAGAGATTGACCGAGGGTGGGAGGAGAGAGAGAGAGAGAGATTGACCGAGGGTGGGAGGAGAGAGAGAGAGAGAGATTGACCGAGGGTGGGAGGAGAGAGAGAGAGAGAGATTGACCGAGGGTGGGAGGAGAGAGAGAGAGAGAGATTGACCGAGGGTGGGAGGAGAGAGAGAGAGAGAGATTGACCGAGGGTGGGAGGAGAGAGAGAGAGAGAGATTGACCGAGGGTGGGAGGAGAGAGAGAGAGAGAGATTGACCGAGGGTGGGAGGAGAGAGAGAGAGAGAGATTGACCGAGGGTGGGAGGAGAGAGAGAGAGAGAGATTGACCGAGGGTGGGAGGAGAGAGAGAGAGAGAGATTGACCGAGGGTGGGAGGAGAGAGAGAGAGAGAGATTGACCGAGGGTGGGAGGAGAGAGAGAGAGAGAGATTGACCGAGGGTGGGAGGAGAGAGAGAGAGAGAGATTGACCGAGGGTGGGAGGAGAGAGAGAGAGAGAGATTGACCGAGGGTGGGAGGAGAGAGAGAGAGAGATTGACCGAGGGTGGGAGGAGAGAGAGAGAGAGAGATTGACCGAGGGTGGGAGGAGAGAGAGAGAGAGAGATTGACCGAGGGTGGGAGGAGAGAGAGAGAGAGAGATTGACCGAGGGTGGGAGGAGAGAGAGAGAGAGAGATTGACCGAGGGTGGGAGGAGAGAGAGAGAGAGAGATTGACCGAGGGTGGGAGGAGAGAGAGAGAGAGAGATTGACCGAGGGTGGGAGGAGAGAGAGAGAGAGAGATTGACCGAGGGTGGGAGGAGAGAGAGAGAGAGAGAGATTGACCGAGGGTGGGAGGAGAGAGAGAGAGAGAGATTGACCGAGGGTGGGAGGAGAGAGAGAGAGAGAGATTGACCGAGGGTGGGAGGAGAGAGAGAGAGAGAGATTGACCGAGGGTGGGAGGAGAGAGAGAGAGAGAGATTGACCGAGGGTGGGAGGAGAGAGAGAGAGAGAGATTGACCGAGGGTGGGAGGAGAGAGAGAGAGAGAGATTGACCGAGGGTGGGAGGAGAGAGAGAGAGAGAGATTGACCGAGGGTGGGAGGAGAGAGAGAGAGAGAGATTGACCGAGGGTGGGAGGAGAGAGAGAGAGAGAGATTGACCGAGGGTGGGAGGAGAGAGAGAGAGAGAGATTGACCGAGGGTGGGAGGAGAGAGAGAGAGAGAGAGATTGACCGAGGGTGGGAGGAGAGAGAGAGAGAGAGAGATTGACCGAGGGTGGGAGGAGAGAGAGAGAGAGAGAGATTGACCGAGGGTGGGAGGAGAGAGAGAGAGAGATTGACCGAGGTTGGGAGGAGAGAGAGAGAGAGAGATTGACCGAGGGTGGGAGGAGAGAGAGAGAGAGAGATTGACCGAGGGTGGGAGGAGAGAGAGAGAGAGATTGACCGAGGGTGGGAGGAGAGAGAGAGAGAGATTGACCGAGGGTGGGAGGAGAGAGAGAGAGAGATTGACCGAGGGTGGGAGGAGAGAGAGATTAAAAATTGAGATGGTGAGAAGTAAGAGAATTGAGGCTGTAACTCCTGGGGAGAGGTTTTTGGCTAGTAGAGAGGTAAATCTAGTTCCTCCTTTTGGATGATGGAGATAGATACATATTTTCAGCTTTTTGAAAAGTTTGCTGAGTTCAAGATTGCCAAAAGAAATATGGCCTTATGCTCCAAAGTGTATTGAAAGGAAAAGCACAATTTGCATACTCTAATTTGACTACAGAGCAAGTGGCAAATTATGATACTGTTAAACAAGCAGTATTGAAAGCTTAAGAGTTGTTTCCAGAAGTTCCAGAAGCATATAGACAAAAATTTAGCGGTTTGGTGAAAACATGGAATCAA
The DNA here is from genome assembly GCF_036971445.1 of Narcine bancroftii. Taxonomy (NCBI): domain Eukaryota; kingdom Metazoa; phylum Chordata; class Chondrichthyes; order Torpediniformes; family Narcinidae; genus Narcine; species Narcine bancroftii. Next base: position 224,055,730 of record NC_091474.1, on the reverse strand, counting down.
TTTTGTGTGGATTTTGTTTTGACAGTTGGTGTGCTTCAAAAGGAATAAATAATGACTTTGATAGATTGAGAGAATTGATGTTAATTGAGGAAATTAAAAGGTGTTCCAAATGAGATTAAATTGTACCTGGATGAGGGAGAGACGTGGGGATGTGGCAGCAAATGGCTCGATTAGCGGACAAATTTTCGGAGAATTAAGCCTGTTCAGAAGGTTAATGTGGAGCAGACTAGTAAGCCTGAAATTAAGTTTGTGGAGAATGCTAAGAGAAAAGATGAAGATATGGTGGGAAAAGATAGAACTGGATGTGTATGTCATTTTTGTAAGAAACCTGGTCATGTTGTTGCGAATTGTCTAGTATTGAAAAAGACACAGGAAAAGGAGGTTTTACCAGAAGCATGTATTCAAACATTTGAATTTAAGGAGAGCAGATGTTCCAAACCTGGTAAGGGTGTCATGGATGTTTTCAACCCTTTTGTCAGAGGGCTTGGTTTCAGTAAAGGAGGGAGGATCTTAGGTTCCAGTTAAAATTCTTAGAAATACTGGTGCTGCTCAGTCATTGTTGTTGGAATGTGTTTTACCTTTCAAGCAACAAAACCTGGTGAATTTTATAAATGTTAAATTCGGTTGTGACAGAGTATATAAAAATGTTTTTGGGAGATAAATTGGAAAAGGTTTGTTAGAGTAGGTCACATGCAAACACTTTAAAACAGATCTTATTTGAAATACAGGAGACCTAGTGGCTTTGAAGAGTGCTCCAGAGATGTCACTAATGGATTATTGTTTATCAAGGCAACAGGTGAAATGTTTTTGCAAGCAGAGAGAGTCGCAGGTTTTGTGTGTGTTTATATAGACTCTGACAGTGTCAGCCAGCAGAAATTGCCTGAACTGATACAGGACAAGCTGGCAAGCTTTTGGAAGAGAGCCTGGTTGAAGCCCTTGTGGCTCATGCAAGAGGAGAGGACTGGCTGTCTAATGTTTCACTTGGAATAAGAGAATCAGAAAGGGACTCTGTAATGACCTGAAAGAAAGAGGTTAACATCTGGAGAACCCTGATGGGGCAAGTTTCATCAGTAAGACTGAGGTGACTGATGGAAGTACATCAATTGTGGACATCCTGGAACAACACATCTCTCTCACTGAAAATCAACAAGAACCTTCCTGAGCGGTAACCATTTACCTTTCGAGCACCAAAGCCTGGTGAACTTTATGCATGTTAAATTCTGTGCACAGTATAAGAATTGCCTGCAACCAGTGAGCTTGGAGGAATGAGAAGTGAGATTGAACTGTGAACCAAAGACCTTTTCTGGATTTGTACACATATTACATATACATGTGCTTAGAATTAGAAGGGAGTTAAGTTAATAATAGATAAGTTAAAGTTTGAATCTATTTTCATGTTTAAAGATATTTAAAAGTAACTTTTTAAGTAACCATTTGTCTTGGTGAATATCTATTGCTGCTGGGATTTGGTCCTCTGGGCTCGTAACAGATTTTAGTCTCCTATCCATTCCTTGTATTTCCCCTTAATATTGGGGAACTGAAAGCCACATTTTTATAGTTAATTCTTGGGAAAAGAAGTTTCATTTGCATCAACATTTGGCGATATCACAAGCTATGTATCCATATGGAACCTTGTTACCTCATTTTAGTCAATTAATTTTAATTGGGAAAGCTATCAGGAGAATTTTATTTGCTTTTGATAGATTATACAAGAATTCAAAAACTATTCAGAGCATTATGAAAAATTGCATGTTCAGTCTTGCTACATGTATTAGCTTGAACAGCATTAAGTAATTGAGATTTCCTTATCTAATTTACTATTTGTGCTTCCAGTAGGAAGAAATTGTAATTCTGTCCATAATGTTACTTTCTCGTGTCCTGTGCAGCTGAAATGCATTGAAATATTCCAACTGGATTCTGGCCAGAGTGGAAGCAGATAGGATTTGAGGTATTCTAATAAGCATTGGTTTTATTGAAGAAGTTTGGTTTGTGCAGGATGGGAGCGGGGTAATCCACTATTTGAATCTGCTAAAGTTCTGCTATTCAGTAAATTCTGCTCATTTAATCCAGATAGATAAAGTTAATCCTAGTTCTCTTTCCAATTTGACACTTAATTTGGTAGTTATTGCCTATTTTTAGCAAACATTTGTCTTGTTGCTGGTTTAAATTCTGCAAAGTTGTCTTAGATGATTATAGAACATAGAAATCTACACCATAGTTCAGGCCCTTCAGCCCATAATGTGCCAACTTAATAGCCTACTCTAACAACTGATTAGAATTTCTTGATTGTGTTTCCCTCCACTTTTCTCAGTTCCATGTACCTATCTAATAGTCTCTTGAAAGATCTTGAACATGCTTCCACCACTGTTCCCAGCAGTGCATTCAATGCACCCACCACATTGTGTCAAAACTTGCCTCTAACATCTGCCCTGTACTTTCAAGCAGCTAAAAACTATGCCCCCTCATGTTAGGCATTTCAGTTTTGAGGGGGGGGGGGGGAGTGTCTAGCCATCCATATGATCAATGCCTCTCATCACCTTGTATTCCTGTATTAGGTCATCCCTCCTTTTCTGTTGTTCCAAGGGTGGGGGGGGGGGGAAGAAACTAGTTCACTCATCCTATCCTCGTAAGGCATGCTCTTCAATCCAAGAAACATCCTTATAAATCTTCTTTGCGCCCTCTATAGCATCCACATATTTCCTGTAGTGAGGTAACCAGAACTAAACACAGCTTTCCAAGTGGGGTTTAGCTAAGACCTTGTATAACTGCAACATTACCCCATAGCTCTTGAACTCTATCCCACTTGATTCGTGTACTCAAATGAATTTCTTGCATCAATTTCAATTGTATTTACTCTCTGAATGGTGTTCTTTGGTTCTTGGTGCAAAACGTGCAAACGCACAACCCAGATATGACATGCATACAGACAAGCAATATTTCTGGAGGACAACATAGAAAAATAAATAAATATTATTTAATAAATAGTTGAGTCTTTGATGGTTAGTGTGCGCAGTTCATTTAGTCATTTAGCAGACTCGCTGCCAATGGGAAGAAGCTGTTTGTCAGTCTGGTGATGCTGGCTGTGATACTCCTGTATCTCTTACCTCATGGGAGTAGCTGAAAGGTAGATCATATCGCTTGGTTGGGAGGGGGGTGGGCAGGACGGGGACGGATACCCTAGTTATCCTGTCTGCCACTCTTGCGGTCTTATGAGTTGACTTCTAATCTATTTCTCTACAGTAACTACCACACAGATGCTAATGGGCAGGATGCTCCTAATGGAGCTCCTGTGGAAGGTTGACATTATTGTGGCCAGCTCTCCACTGGCCACCGTGACAGAGGTGCACCAAAGAAGAGGTACAAGGACTGCCTAAAGAAATCTCTTGGTGCCTGCCACATTGACCACCACCAGTGGGCTGATATCGCCTCAAACTGTGCATCTTGGCGCCTCACAGTTCGGCGGGCAGCAACCTCCTTTGAAGAAGACTGCAAAGCCCACCTCACTGACAAAAGACAAAGGAGGAAAAACCCAACCCCAACCAACCAATTTTCCCTTGCAACCGCTGCAACCATGTCTGCCTGTCCCGCATCAGACTTGTCAGCCACAAACGAGCCTGCAGCTGACGTGGACGTTACCCCTCCATAAATCTTCGTCCGCGAAGCCAAGCCAAAGAAAAGCCTTGCCTGCTTCAGTCTTCTTGGGAAGTGCAGTCACTGTTGTGCCTTCCTGACAAGTGAGATAGGTTGCTTATTAAGTGGACTCCAAGGAACTTGGTGTTCTCTTCTCTCTCCATGACAGTTATTAATGTGTAGTGGAGGGTGGTCGTTCCTTGTTCTCCTGTGGTCTGCTATCATCTCCCTGCTGTGCAACTCCTTTTTATTGCTATTGTGAAGCCAACAATTTGAAGCATGGTTCAAAGTTGCATACAATTCTTAAATGTGGTCCAGTAATTAGTCACATTAAAATAAAAATTGATTTGACTATTTGAATACCTTGTATAATTAGGGTTCAGGAGAAATAGATTCTTGATTATCCCTGCAAAATAATAGGCAAAGATGCAATTTAATCTTGAGCATCCTTTTTGCAGACATTGGCTTTATTGCCCTTTTCTGGCTATTAATCCCAAAAGTCTTTCATGTTTGAATAGTATTACAGCTTTATTTGACTGTAATTCACGCTGTCTTAGCATTATTTTATTCATATTATGGCTTGCTTGATCTTGTGCAAATTTGCTATAGCATTGGACATCAATTTTTGCCTGTCAACTTATTGAAATTATTCTGAAAGACCAAGAGTTTCTTTCAGAAGTTTGCATGAAGCAATGAGCAGTTGACTTTTTATTTGCTTGAATCATTCTTTATTAATGGGTTTTATAGAGTATTTGCCTCTCAAGTAAAATACTGGAGCAGATATTCTGGCCTCTGTCAGACATTTTTAAAAATCTTATCTATGCTTAAGATGCCAGTGCCTGTGATTGGTTGTGTACCACAAGGAGTTGCAGACTGGTGCAGAGTGCGAGAAATGGGGAGAATACCCCCCTCTGAGAAGGAGAAGCATGGGAGATGACTCTACAGGGAGGGTGACTATAGCAGTGGAACAGCAAGGGGCTCAGATCAAAGGACTCGTGAGGCTGCATGAGACGGGCTTATGCGAACCAGGTATTGGAACTGGGATTTACTAGGGTGCTGAAGGCAAGGATTCCCAAAAGGATTCCGGTGCTGAAAGCTACCTGATCACATCAGAGGTTTGGACCCAGAGCTCGGGCTGCCAATGTTTTGAATAGAAATCTGTCTGAGGCAAATCCTTGGGCACTCAATATCTCTGAAGGAGCTCTCTTTTGCTCTTTTCCTCTTATTTTAGGGGTGCTGGCTAATGCTTATGGCACTGTCTTGCACCAGACAAAATTTGAAGTATGTTATGCTTCCCTCAAGGCTGCCACACAAGTTGATAGGATAGTTAAGACCAATGAGATGTTGAGATTCACTTATAGGGAGATTGAGTTCAGGAGTAGAGAGGACATGTTGCAACTCTACAAATCTCTGATAAGACCACACTTAGAGTATTGTGTTCAGTGCTGGTCACCATATTAGGAAGAATGTGGAAGCAATGAAGAGGGTGCAGAGGAGATTTCCTAGGATGTTGCCTGGATTGAAAACCAGTCTTATGAGGCAAGGTTAGTGGAGCTGGGACTTTTCTCTTTGGAGTGTAGGAGGCTGAGAGGAGACTTGATAGAGGTCTACAAGATTAAGAGGTATACGTAGTGTAGTCAACCAGCACCTATATTCCCAGGGCAAGATCAGCAAACATCATTGGATGTATGTACAAAGTGAACTGAGGGAAGTTTAGGGGAGACATCAGGGGTAAGTTTTTTTTGAGTTGTAGAGGCCTGGAATGCCTTGCTGAAGTTGGTGGTGGAGGCTGGAACCTTGGGGCCATTTGAGAGTCTCTTAACATGGAAGAGAGAAAAATAGAGAATTAAGGGGTAGGGAGGGTTTAGTATTGGAAGGAATATATGGGTTGACACAGCATCGAGGACTGAAGGGACTGTGCTGTATGTATATTTGTATTATGTGGCAATAACAGGAATGTTGAAAGAGGAAAAAGGCCTATAATCTCAAAGAATATTTTTAAAATGACAAACTGGCAGCTCACAGGCAGGCAAACTGGCCCTGCTTGTAAGCCACGCAGCGGGGCAGCCAGCCAAAATGGCGCCGTCAGGGGTTTCTCTACCTTCCAGCTCGAGGCTCAGAAACCAGTGCTTGTGGACCACGTGACGCCCACGTGATGTCAGCATCCTCCAGCGCGGTTCTCAGCCAGGTCCGGGCTGGGAGTATAAGTGCAGCCCAGCAGCCTGCAATAAACTAGTCTGCTCACTAAGCTCAACCTGTCTGGTTGCGTGTGTTATTGCAGGAACAGTGTAGCTGCCACTACAATTGGTGACCCCGACTGGTTCAAACATCTTTGAATCCATCATGAGTGAGCCTGGGCTCAGCCCTATAGCTGTGAAACTGCCTGAATTCTGGGTTCACGAGCCGGAGACCTGGTTTGGCCACGCGGAGGCCCAGTTTCACCTCTGCCATATTTCATCCAACACGACCAAATTCTACCATGTGGTTTCTGCCCTGGACCAGGCCACCGCCAGATGCGTACTGCACCTTGTTCAGCACTCACCTGCCGAGGACAAATACAAGACCATCAAGCGAGTGCTTACCGGGTCCCTTGGACTATCCAGACACCAGCGTGCCGCTCAGGTGCTGCACCTCGACGCCCTGGGGGCAGGTCCCCGATGGAACTGATGGACAAGATGCTCGCGCTCATGGGTGAGCACACCAACTGCCCACTTTTCGAGCGCATCTTCCTCGAACATATGCCCGGGGCATCCACCCACTGACCCGAGGAAGGTCGCCCAGAAGGCCCAAGAGCTACGGCTCGCACGATTCTCGGAAGGTTCAGTTGTCCAACAGGTCACGAGGCACGGGCACAACCACGTCAAGCCTGTTCCAAGTGCTGTGGTAGAGCACCCGGCCCCTGCAGGGGCCCCCAAGTGCATAACCAAGGCCACAGCATCTTCTTCAGGCCTCTGCTTCTACCACCAGCGCTGGGGAGTCAAGACTCGGAAGTGTTGTCAGCCCTGCTCGTTCCAGGGAAATGACTAGGCTAGTCACTGTTGATGGCTGCGGTGGCTGGCCAAAGACACAGCCTTCTCTACCTGCGGGACTCTGTCAGCGGTTCCTCGTTGACACTGGAGCCCAGATCAGCGTCATCCATCGAATCTAGGAACCGACCTCATGGACCTCCCCTCCGTGCAGCCAACGCAAAAGCAATCTGGACGTATGGAGACAAGACAATTCATTTCCAGATCAGCCAACGAAATTTCGTGTGGAGATTCACTGTCTTGTCCCTCCCGACTGCCATCCTGGGTGCAGACTTCCTCCTCACACATGGGCTTCTGGTGGACATTTGAGGTAGGCGCGTGGTCGATGCCCGTACCTTCTAGGCCGTTCATCTCAATGCCTCCGGCTCTGAGCAACTGCAGATGGCTAAGATCAGCACGCCCAGAGACTAGTTCCAGCAGATCCTGGATGTGTTCCCAACACTCCTCAAGCCACAGTTCTCCACTGCCTTGCCACGCCATGGGGTGTTCCACCACATCCCCAGCCAGTTCCCGCCAGTTCACGTCAAGGCACGCCGGCTCCCTCCTGACAAGCTCCAGGTAGCGAAGGAGGAGTTTTCGCACCTGTTGGAGCTGGGGATCATTCGACGGTCCGACAGCCCATGGGTCTCGCCACTCCACCTGGTCCTGAAAGCCTCTGGCGGCTGGCATCCCTGCGGAAACTATTGACTGCTCAACGAGGCACCGTTCCTGACCGTTACCCCATCCTTCACATCCAGGAATTTACAGGCAACCTGCAAGGCACGAGGGTCTTCTCCAAGGTTGACCTGGTGTGCGGATATCATCAGATCCTGGTGCACCCTGAGGACATACCCAAGACGTCCATCATCACCTCCTTTGGCCTGTTCGAATTCCTGCGCATGCAGTTCGGGCTCAAGAACGTCGCTCAGACCTTCCAGCGACCCATGGACTCAGTGGACAGGGATCTGGATTTCGTCTTCATTTACTTAGCCTTACCATCAACCTGGCCAAATGCCAGTTCGGCAAAGAGTTCATGCAGTTCCTGGGCCGTACCATCAAGGCCGAAGGAGCTATGCCCACCACTACGAAGGTTGCCGCTATCAGGGAGTTCCCACACCCTAACAGCCTCAAGGGGCTACAGGAGTTCGTGGGTATGGTCAACTTTTACAACCGCTTCATCCCGGGAGCTGTGTGCATCATGCAGCTGCTGTTCGCCCTCATCGTAGCCAAGCACAAGACGCTCACTTGGAATCCAGAAGCCTACACCGCATTCGAGGCCACAAAGGACGCCCTCACGAAGGCCGCCATGCTTGCCCACCTGCACACCAAACTGCATGTGGCACTCTGTCGATGCCACTGCCGTCAGTGCCATCCTGGAGCAGCAGGTGAATGGGCATTGGAAGCCGCTGGCTTTCTTCAGTCGCCTGCTCCGCCTGCCAGAACGCAAGTATAGTGCCTTTGACCACGAGTTACTGGGCATGTATCTGGCGGTGTGGCATTTTCTGGAGGGAAGAATTTTTCCCATCTTCACCAACCACAAACCCCTCACCCAGGGGCTCGCGAAAGCAAGGGATCCCTGGTCAGCCTGACAGCAGCGTCACCTCTCCTTCGTGTTGGAGTTTACCACCAACATTCCGCACAAGGCGGGGAAGGACAGTGTGGTTGCCGATGCACTCTCGCGACCGGCCATCTGCGCGCTGACGCCCGGCCTAGACTTTGACAAGCTCAACCGGGACCAGGAAGCTAATGAGATGAGGGCCTTCAAGACCACCATCACCAGCCTGCGGTTCTGAGACCTCGACTCTGAGTGGCGAAGGCACCATCCTGTGCGATATCTCCTTGGGCACCCCGCGGCCAGTGATTCCGCAGCAGTGGCGCAGGCAGGTCTTCCGTCACATCCACGACTTTTCACATCCGTCCATCAGGTCCACGGTCTGGATGGTAGCAGAATGGTTCATATGGCATGGGCTGGGAAGCAGATCGCGGGCTGGGCCAGAACATGCACCCATTGCCAGATGTCCAAGGTGCACAGGCACACCAGGGTGCCTGTACAGGAGTTCGAGCACGTCTGGAAATGGTTCAGCCACATTCACGTGGACATCCTTGGGCCGTTTCCCGGGGCAACTGTTACCTGTTTAAGGTGGTGGACCGCACCACTCGCTGGCCCCCTACACCGCACCACGGCCCACCACCCGCAGGCCAATGGACTGGTCGAATGTCTGCACCGCCACCTTAAATCGGCTCTCATGGCCCGCCTCACCGGTCCTGACTGGACGGACAAACTGCCTTGGGTGCTCCTGAGCATCCGCTCCACTCCCAAGGAAGATCTGCAGGTGTCATCAGCTGAGCTTGTCTAAGGTGCGCCGCTGGCACTACCTGGTGAGTTTGTCGACATACCTCACAATCCACAGCGGTCGCCACACGAAGTATTTCCTCACCTCAGGGCATGCTTGGACTCCTTCGAACCCCCACCGCTGCTCAGATATGGCACCCGCCCGTCTCGCATTCCTGGCGAGCTGCTTTCCATGGAGTTCGTTTTCATTCAGCGGGGCCCGACTGCAGCACCTCTGCGGGTTTGCTTTATACAGCGTTCCGGCTCAACATTCACGCTGGACTTAGGTGGCAGGCATGAGCTGTTTACCATGGACAGGCTGAAGCCAGTGCACCTCGATATTCCACCGAGCCAGTGGTCGTTGCCCTGCCCAAGAAGCGAGGCCGCCTGGCATAAAAGGTCATTGATGCTGGTTCTGGGGGTGGGGGTTGGGCTATGTGGCGGCTCACCACAAGGCAGGCAAACTGGCCCCACTTGTAAGCCATGCGGCGGGGCAGCCGGCCAAGCTGACACTATCGGGGGTTTCCCTTCCTTCCAGCTCGAGGCTCAGAAACCCAAACTTGTGGACCACGTGACGCCCGGGTGACGTCGGTGCCCTCCAGCATGGTTCTCAGCCAGGTCTGGGCTGGGAGTATAAGTGCAGCCCAGCAGCCTGCAATAAACTAGTCTGCTCACTGAGCTCAACCCGTCTGGTTGCGTGTGTTATTGCAGGAGCAGAGTAGCCGCCGCTACAAATACCAAAATATTTAAATATAGAATTTAGGACTTCATGATTTTTTAAATTTCTCTTTTGTATTTTATTTATTTTCCTGCTTTCTTTTATTTTTGCTTTATGTTATAGGGGGTGGGGAGAAAAGGCAAAAAAATGTCATTGTATAATTTAACGATGAATGTTTCTATATATTATTGAAGTATTTCAGTGAAATAATAAATAAAAAATTATAAAAATAAAGTGATTGCCAATAGATACACCAAGCCTAATCAGCTTGTTCTGTGGAAGTAAGTACCATCTTGAGCAGATTTCAAATGTTAATTTAAGTTCTAAGTTTACAAAGTTTTGATTATTGACAGATTTAACAGCTATTGATCTGGACATGCACTTTCCATCAGTTGCTTTTATTATTGTGTTTTGGTCGGGGGTAGTTGGTGGCGAGATTTGCTGAATCTTCTTAATGTCTTGTCTCCCATTGGAGAACAGCCCAGATCCATATTTGGGGATTTAATCACTGCTTGGTCACTGCAGGCAGTCAGGTTTCTCACCTACACAAGTCGAGCCAATATTGAACATTCAATGAGTTGGTACTCTTCTGCTTTCTGGCAAGGGCAATGTCAAATTATTTGCATTATCAATGTGAAGATTGCTGAAATCACCTTGTACTCAAGATTTTGGGGAGGGAGGTGTTGGGAATGATTTGTATTGCTATATGGAGCTCGTTATATTTTCAAGTGGTAGAGCAAATTGCAGAAAAAGATCTAGGATATACTGCAATTCAACTGGTTGTTAGTGTGGAATTGTGCTTTTATAGACAGATTTACTAGTGTATCCACAAATTCAACGGTAGTTGGGGTCTGTTGGAGTCATTATGGTCTGATAATATGGCTTATTTGCCCTTTAGTTCTGAGGCCTTTTGAGTCTACCCTGCTTTTGACAAAAGATTGCAACTGACCCTGAATGCGGTCCTTGAATAATTTAAGCTTGTTTATCTTTTTGGGTTTCATAATTTGTTTTGGTTTTGCTCTGTTGGGCATTTGATGAGGAATATAAACAACAGTATCTTCCTAGTGGGGGCGTGGCAAGATGGCGTAGAGTCTAGACGTGCAATCTCAACCTCTCTGGCCAGAATTTTAAATACTCGTTTAACCCTTTGTTTTCAAGTTTAAACTTTCTAAATTTTAGTTTAAAGTATTAAGGAATTATTATGGCCACTAATGGTAAAAAGACTAAACCTCAAGTTCAAAAGAAGATACATTTTTGAAATGTTGAAGATCTCGGGCCTAGACGACTTGAAACAGCCCCAGGCTAAATTTCTTCATTGCCTAAATCCCAAAGATCGCCTGTGGTGGCTGAAAAAAAAACATCTATTACTGATCAAATGAAGGATGGTACTGGAATTACCCGTTCCCCAGAAGAAGGTGCGTGTTCCCAAGAAGTGGACCCCAATTTGGAAAGCCTTTCGATTTCAATGGAGGGAGCATGCATCAGGTAACATTTCAATCTGAAGAAATCGTCTTTCTTCACTAATTGATGAGAAAACAACAAGATACGGGGGGAGACCAACGGCGACCCCCTGAGGAAATCGGTGTGCCGTCGCTGGGAGTCCAGACCTGCAGTAAAACTTTAAAATGCCTTCTGTTGAATTGCAGCAGGAGCTGCAGTTACCTTGTTCTGCCACCATGTCAGAGAGAGCAGAGCTGATATTTACCGAATCACAGTGTATGCAAATAAATGTAGTTATTCAAGCTGTTTTAAAACCTGGAATGGATTTGTTGACATCTCAGATGAATGCTGGTATGAGTTCAGAAATAAATATGGTTAAGACACGTGTGGATGCATCTTGTGAAGAATTTTTAAAATTTCAGACTGCTTTTTTGGACTGTAAACAACAAGTGACTTCTAACACAGAAAAAGTTTTGAAGGTGGAAAAATCAGTCATAGAATTAGGAGATGGTGAGAAGGAGCAAGAAAGAAAAGTAGATTATTAGAAAGGAGAGTAGATTAAAAGCAGAAGGAATAATGTGAAAATTGTTGGTTTGCCAGAAGGTATAGAAGGACGAGATCCTCTTCGTTTTTTTTAAAGACTAGATTCCGCAAATATTAGGGCAAGAATTTTTCTCTAGGGGATTGGCTCTGGAAAGAGCTCATAGAGCTTTAAGGAAAATACCCTCAGCTGGTCATCCCCTGAGACCAGTAATAATTCGATGTCTGAGATATTTGGATAGAGAAGCAATACTTGACTTGCAGTACAAAATGTGAGACAATGACAAACCCCATTATTGATTCAGAATAGCAGAGTCTTTTTCTATCCTGATCTGAGTCAAGATGTCATTCAACGTCGACGTCGATTCAATCCAGGTAAAGAAGTTTTGTGGCGTAAAGGTTATAAGTCTACTTTTCGTTACCCTGCAGTGTTGAAGGTGTTTTACGGAGACTATCAATTTCGGTTTTTTGAAACTGATTGTGAAGCAAAAATTTTTGCTGACTCATTGCCAGATATAAGAGGACAAAGACGTAGTCCACCATTATCTCCTAAAGGAAAATTTGGTAGCTCTGGAAATGGAAGAAATGGCAGAAATGGGAATGGAGAGAGTCTACCTTCTTCAGAAATGGGATCTTCGAGATTGGAATCTTCTGGATGAAAAGAATTTTCTTTTTTTTTTTCTTGTTATTATATTTTGATGTTACTGATTGTTTGGCTGGGGAGGGAGAGATTTGCACTAAGTCCTTTACTAGTCATCAGCTACTGGTGGGTGATCCACACCCAATTTTTGTTTAGGGGATTATTACCTTTTGGGGTTTTTTTTTTTGCGGGGGTTTCTTTATTTTTTAAACTTTTTTCTTAGTCTTTAATTTGTGATTTTTTTTAAAATTGGAGGGCCTATATACGTTGATTTGAGTTTTTATATAAAGATATTATTGGTATTTAGTAATAATAGTAGATATGTCAAAGTTGAAGTTTGCTACTTTTAATGTTCAAGGATTAAATAGTACAATTAAACGTAAGAGAGTCTTGGCGTATATTAAGAAAATGAAAATTGATATTGCCTTTTTACAAGAAACACATTTGAATGTGAAGGAAAGCGTGAAATTAAAAAAGGATTGGGTTGGGCATGTATATTCTTCATTTAATTCTAGAGGTAATGGTGTAGCAATTTTGATACATAAAAATTTATCTTTTGAATTACAATCAATGGAGGAAAAGGCAGGATGTATTCTTAAATTCAATTGTAAGATTTTTAGTGAATTTTGGACTTTACTTAATAAGTATGCTCCAAATGCAGATGATGAAGTATTTATTTCGGATGCATTTTTATATTTTTATGATAATATTTTAGTTGGTGCTGATTTTAATTGTGTTTTGGAACCTTTATTAGATAAATCTCCGAAGAAATTTAGTAGATATTTGGAGATGTCTAATCCGACAGAGAAAGATTTTTCCTTTTATTCGTCTAGACATGAATCGTTTTCAAGGACTGACTTCTTTTTAGTATTGGCACATTTATAAGGGAAAATACAACAAGCGGAATATAAAAGTAGGATGATTTCAAATCATTCTCTGTTATATTTTACATATGAAACCTGAGAAAATTCAAATAGCTTATCGTTGGAGATTTAATACAATGTTGTTAAAAAATATGGAATTTATTGATTTTTTTGGGGGGACAAAAACTTAATTTTTTTTGAAAGAAAATTCTAAATCTGTTCAAAGAAAGTTTGTATTATGGGATGCTATGAAAGCCTATTTGAGATGACAAATGATTAGTTATACTTCTAAAATAAAAAGAATCTATTAAATCTGAGTCTTGAATTAGAGAAACAGATCGATGAGTTAGAAAAGGAATTTCAGAAAGATGCTACAGAAGATCAGAAAATAGAATTATCTGGGCTGAAATTGAAATATAATACCTTGCAATCTTATCAATTTGAATGTGTGATTAATAGGACTAAACAACGCTATTACGAATGGGGAGAGAAAGCACACAAGGTATTGGCGTGGCAATTAAAGAAAGAACAGTTATCGAGGACTATTAATGCTGTTAGACGGAATTCTCTTATTACTTATAAACTTTGTGAGATTAATTATGATTTTTATTCATTTTATAAAAAGTTATATACATCTGAAGGAAAACAGGAAACTGGATTGATTGGATTTTTTAAAAATCACAGTTGAATTTACTGATATTAGAGGATGGAGATATACAAGAGTTAGAAGAACCATTTACTGATTCGGAAATTAAAATGGCTATGCTGGAAATGCCGAATGGTAAATCACCTGGTGATGGATTTTCGGTTGAATTTTATAAAAATTTTTATGATTTATCTACAGTTTGGGGATGTATTGCATCAAGTTGGAGAACATTATGATTTACCTGAATCTTGTTCTAGTGCTTTAATTACAGTAATTCCTAAAAAAAGATAGAGATCCTTTGAAGGTATCTTCATACAGACCAATTTCGTTGTTAAATGTAGACTATAAAATAATAGCTAAAATATTAGCGAATAGATTGGCTAAATTTTTACCAAAGTTGATTCATATTGATCAAACAGGTTTTATAAAGAATAGATATGCTTCTGATAATATTTTGCGAGTGATTAGTTTGATCAATAGATTTTGACAATCTTTAGATCATCCAATGGTGATATCCATAGATGCAGAAAAAGCATTTGATAGAGTTAAATGGAATTTTTTGTTTAAAGTTTTGGAGAAATTTAAATTTGGTCCTTCTTTTATTGGTTGGATTAGGGCTCTATATAGTAAACCGGTAGCTAGAGTATTAACGAATGGTTTGATTTCGGAATCTTTAAGTTAACTCTATCAACTCGTCAAGGTTGTCCTTTATCACCAGCTTTGTTTGTGTTTAGTGATTGAACCTTTGGCACAGTTGATGAGACAAAATACACAAATACAAGGTATGAAAGTTTTAGATGAGGAGTATAAAATTAATTTATTTGCTGATGACGTATTGGTGTATTTAACAAATCCAGCTCAGTCACTTTTGCATTTGAAGGAATGTTTAATACAATATGGATGTCTTTCTGGATATAAAGTTAATTGGGGAAAAAAGTGAAATATTACCGGTAAGTGAAGGAGATTATTCAGTTTATAAGAATATTATTAATTTGAAGTGGACTAGTGTGCGACTGCGACCTCAGGTGAGGTGGCAGAATCCAGTACGCTGACAACGTGCTGGAACTAGGTGTCTTCTGAGACAATTCCCCTGATGTGGAACTGGGACTCAGCCAGTTCCTGGGCTAGTTTGCCCAGAAGGGTGGCAAATGCACACCCACCGCATTGGTTGCAACTGTTGCGAATGCAGTAGTAGTGGTATCTTGCATCCTGTTGTGTTTGCGGGTTCCAAAACGTTGGAACCGTCAGGCTTACGACTGTAGCATCTACTACGGCATAGCTACGGAATAAAGAGAAGTCCACACGGTGTGAGGGTGATCCAGTACCTGATTTTATTGTTTGAATTCACCGTGTTGCACGAAGGGGACACCCACTCCTAGTGATGTATGTGCTGGCTTCCAGAAGTGACGTCAGCCCATCACGGTGTCGCTCCTTGGCTGGTGGTACGCTTCCTGGAAGTGGGGAGTTCCCTTAGTCCACATATAGTGTCAACCTTTGGCTTCTCAGTAGTGAAGGGGGCCATCTTGGGTCAGCTGACTGGTGCAAAAATTTGGCCTGTCTATCTGTGCAGTCGCTCGGCCCACTACACTTATTATTGAGGTTAATACAAATTATCCATTTAAAAGCTGCATACATAAATAAATACTATTGTATTAATATTTATGTAAATATTTTGTAACAATGTGCATTTGAGAATTAAAAACGTGTAATTTTCTTTCGTGTCTTATATAATCACAAACATCTGAAATTTATTATACGTGGCTCTTGCAATAAGCAAGTTTGGCCACCCCTGCTATTAATGGTAAGTAAATTTCTGTCTTTCATCATAAAGCCCACTGCTCCCATTTTGGCAGTATGGGACATTAGAAAGAAATTTCAAAATGTATCTTTTGAAATTCTGCTTGATCATACTCTATAGCTCTTGAAAATCTGATCCTAATCCTGCACTCTATATCCTTAATACTGATCCCAATCACTATTGGTTCACTCATAACCTATCCCTGATCACCTTTACAGAAAACCTGTCAGTTTTATGCTAGCATTAGAGGTAATGCTTGCACCTTAACCTTTTTTCTTTTGCACCCCCTCTGCTTTAACAAGGTGATCTTTAAATGTATTGATTCCATTTGTTTGAAAGTTGCATCCTATCGTGATATTTTAGGCATGACACTTAAAAATTCTTGCCTTTGCAGATGACCTTCTTTAAATACACACTACTGAATTGCATGTGCCTCAGTGTACTGGAAAATGGCCTTAATATTACTGGGTTGGAATGACTGCAGTAGGTCATAGGACTTGCTCCGATGTGTGTGACTCTTGTTTTAAAAATTTAAGCTCAGATTAAATTGAGAATGATCTGCAATTTGTTTTTCACTGACCTGTGATAGAACTCAGGTATTTTGGGTGCTTAATACTTCTATAAGCAAGATTTAGAAATGTACCAATTTTAAATGTAGTTTATCTCCACTGGCTTTGAATCTGTACCAGCTGTTTGCAGTAACCCTACTGGACCACTTGTCCCAGAACCTGAGCATGAGGTGCTTTTGAAGCAATATTCCTCTTAAGCCAGGAATGGTCAAACTTGCTGAACATAAGAGCCACCTACGATTAACTTCAGATGTTTGAGAGCCACAACAATTCTGTGATTGCAAGCCACACCCACTAAAACTACCATTATAGGCTGTTGTGAAAGTCAGCCCATGCTGTAATAAAACAAACAGCAAAACCAATTGAGCATACAACAATTTCTTTAGCTTTGGTAATGCTGGTGGGAGTGAGGGATGATAAAAGAAAGAGTTACTGACTCTCACTCAATGGTAGGTAAATTAATGGAGAAAATTCTTAGAGATAGTACTTATAAACATCTGGATAGACAGGATCTGATCAGGAGCACTCAACATGGATTTGTGGGAGGAAGGTCATGTTTGACCAATATGATTGAATTTTTTGAAGAGGTGACTAGGAATGTGGATGAGGGTAGCGCAGTGGATGTTGTCTATATGGACTTCAGTAAGGCCTTCGATAAGGTACCACATGGAAGGTTAGTTAGGAAGGTGCAGTCTTTAGGTATAAATTTTAAGATAGTCAAATGGATTGAACATTGGCTGAAAGGGAGAGGCCAAAGAGTGGTAGTGGATAATTGTCTGTCAGGTTGGAGGCCGGTGACCAGTGGTGTGCCTCAAGGATCTGTATTGGGCCCATTGTTGTTCGTTATATACATTAATGATCTAGATGATGGGGCGGTGAATTGGATTAGTAAATATGCAGATGATACTAAGATGGGTGGAATAGTGGATAATGAAGAAGGTTTTCAAGGATTGCAGAGGGATTTGGGCTGCTTAGAAAAGTGGGCTGAAAAATGGCAGATGGAATTTAATGCTGATAAGTGTGAGGTGCTTCATTTTGGTAAGAAGAATCAGAATAGGACATACGTGGTAAATGGGAGAGCATTGAGGAATACAGAAGAGCAGAAAGATTTAGGAGTAATGGTACATCGTTCCCTGAAGGTAGAAACTCACGTGAATAGGGTGGTGAAGAAGGCTTTTAGTATGCTGGCCTTTATCAATCATTGCATGGAATATAGGAGTTGGGAGGTGATGTTGAGATTGTATAAGACGTTGGTGCGGCCTAATTTGGAGTTCTGTGTGCAGTTCTGGTCGCCTAATTATAGGAAGGATATAAACAGAGTGGAGAGAGTGCAGAGAAGGTTTACCAGAATGTTGCCTGGGTTTAAGCATCTGGAGTATGGGGAGAGATTGGACAGATTGGATCTTTATTCTTTGGTGCGTAGAAGGTTGAGAGGGGATTTGATAGAAGTATTTAAGATTATGAAAGGGATAGACAGAATGGATGTGGATAGACTTTTTCCGTTAAGAGGAGGAAAGATTAAAACAAGAGGACATGAGTTAAGAATTAAGGGGCAGAGGTTTAGAGGTAACATGAGGGGGAACTTCTTTACTCAGAGAGTGGTAGCCGTGTGGAATGATCTTCCGGGAGAAATAGTGGCGGCGGAGTCAATTGTATTATTTAAGAAAAGGTTGGACAGGTATATGGATGAGAAGAAGATGGAGGGTTATGGGCATTGTGCAGGGAGGTGGGACTAGAAAGGGGTGTTTGGTTCGGTGCGGACTAGAAGGGCCTAATGGCCTGTTTCCGTGCTGTAATTGTTATGTTATGTTAAGCATTAGAGTGTACATCATACTTTTATACACCTTTGGCAGGGGTCTGTGTGAGACCCTTACAGGTTTTACACGAGTTTCACATATCTGGCAATTTTGTGTTTATAATGACATGCTTCCCTTTGGGGTCTGCAAATGGCTGGGAAATGTCAGGGTGTCCTTGCTCTTGCTTTTGTTTTCGTTCTTTGTGGTGTCAGTTACTATTTCATTACAGCACAGGGAAGGTCATGTTAGAAGATATCCACTAGGTTGCAAAGCAACTATATGCTCAGATCAGCTCTCTAACCCTTTGTTAGGCATATTCATTAAACTTGTTATTTCACATTCTCTCCTTTATCATAACCAATATAATTAGAATATGGTTTTATCTTCTCTTCTTCCCCACCCCCCCCATACCCTACTGTTAATAAAAGGGGGTGGGGGGGAAGAAAACAAATTATACATGAAGGGATTAAGCAAAAGCAGTGCAAAAGCAATACAACCAGTAGGATGATGGACAGGACCTGGATAAAGGTAGTCCACCATCTCAAAAGGCCACCAAGATGGTCCGGGGGGGGGGGGGGTGTAATTGTGGAATGGTCTCTCTATTGTCTGCACTATATATATGTTATATGTGCGGTCAGATACAGCAGTGAGCTCTCTGAAGCCTTCTCCATAAACAATGGCGTGAAACAAGGCTGTGTTCTCGCACCAACCCTCTTTTCAATCTTCTTCAGCATGATGCTGAACCAAGCCATGAAAGACCTCAACAAAGAAGACGCTGTTTACATCTGCACGGATGGCAGTCTCTTCAATCTGAGGCTCCTGGCCTTACATTAAATACAATAGCGAAAACCTACCGGGGACAATCATTACCTAAGTTAACGGAAGGAAAAAGAAATGAAAAGAATGGACTCAGTAGAATTTCTCGTGTATTTTTATTGAATGACCACATTGTCTGACTGGTTTAATGTATCCTAAATTTTATACCTTAAATGGACGGGAGGGGGGAGGTAGGGGGGGTGGGATGGGAGGGGGGGGGGGGAGAAAATGGCACTGTATATGTATGAAAAGGAAAAAGTGTGTACCATGGTTAATGTGATTTATGGTGTGAAAAATAAAAAAAATTTTTTTAAAAATCTGAGGCTCCTGCAAGCTCACACCAAGACACAAGAGAAACTTGTCCGTGAACTACTCTTTGCAGACGATGCCGCTTTAGTTGCCCATTCAGAGCCAGCTCTTCAGCGCTTGACGTCCTGTTTTGCGGAAACTGCCAAAATGTTCGGCCTGGAAGTCAGCCTGAAGAAAACGGAGGTCCTCCATCAGCCAGCTCCCCACCATGACTACCAGCCCCCCCACATCTCCATCGGGCACACAAAACTCAAAACGGTCAACCAGTTTACCTATCTCGGCTGCACCATTTCATCAGATGCAAGGATCGACAACGAGATAGACAACAGACTCGCCAAGGCAAATAGCGCCTTTGGAAGACTACACAAAAGAGTCTGGAAAAACAACCAACTGAAAAATCTCACAAAGATAAGCGTATACAGAGCCGTTGTCATACCCACACTCCTGTTAGGCTCCGAATCATGGGTCCTCTACCGGCATCACCTACGGCTCCTAGAACGCTTCCACCAGCGTTGTCTCTGCTCCATCCTCAACATTCATTGGAGCGCCTTCATCCCTAACATCGAAGTACTTGAGATGGCAGAGGCCGACAGCATCGAGTCCACGCTGCTGAAGATCCAGCTGCGCTGGGTGGGTCACGTCTCCAGAATGGAGGACCATCGCCTTCCCAAGATCGTATTATACAGCGAGCTCTCCACTGGCCACCGTGACAGAGGTGCACCAAAAAAGAGGTACAAGGACTGCCTAAAGAAATCTCTTGGTGCCTGCCACATTGACCACCGCCAATGGGCTGATATTGCCTCAAACCGTACATCTTGGCGCCTCACAGTTCGGCGGGCAGCAACCTCCTTTGAAGAAGACCGCAGAGCCCACCTCACTGACAAAAGACAAAGGAGGAAAAACCCAACCCCAACCAACCAATTTTCCCCTGCAACCGCTGCAACCGTGTCTGCCTGTCCCGCATCGGACTTGTCAGCCACAAACGAGCCTGCAGCTGACGTGGACATTTACCCCCTCCATAATCTTCATCTGCTAAGCCAAGCCAAAGAAGAATATGTACATCATTGTTGTCCCACTACTAAATAAGTTCCACCCATTTTCTGCTAAAAGTAAATCTAACGCTAAAGTTTTTTTAGACCACTATTCATATGACCACTAATTCACTGGCGAGCATGTATTATTTATTAGCTTAAAATTATGGACACACAGTTTTGATGTGGTACAACTAACTCTGAACTTCATTTGAGTTGGCAATCTAGTAATTGATCTTGTCGTTTTTTTTTTAGAAATGATTAAAGATTAACCTTTTGTTTTAAATTTGATATTTGAAGGCATTTCCAAAATGCTGTCAATTTAAATGGACAAAGTCTTCAACACTAATGTCCCAAAGGTTTTGGGCACTGTTGCAAATGAAATAGCATCCTGATCTTGGCCTTAAACTTTTCAAATATTTTTGTTCCTCTGGGAATGTGAATATTTTGCACCCAGTAAATACCTTCCGAAGCACCCTTGCTGGTGCATTGTAGGAAATGGCCTATTCCTTGCAGCAGTGATCAGTATTGCGAACAAGCCACAGCAGTGCAGAATGACCTCTTCAGGTTCTGGTCATGCAACCCACAGGATGAGAATGTTGGCTTGGGAGAGACTATTAGGAGCAGTAATAGGCCATTTGGCCTGTTGAGTCTGCTTTCCCATTCTATCATGAGCTGATCCATTCTCCCATTCAGCCCCACTCCCCTGCCTTCACCCCATAACCTTTAATACAGACTGTTCTGATGCCTCTCTTAAATATGCCCAATCAAATTGCAGAGGTTCACCATATTGGCTAAAATAATTCCTCTGCATCTATTTTAAATGGGTGCTCTTCAATCCTGAAGTTGTGCCCTCTTTTCCTTGACTCCACCATGGGAAGATTCCCATGGTCGGAGTGGGGGGGGGGCGCGGCGGGAGGGGAAGAGGAACTTTGCCACATATGCTTTGTAAAGGCATTTCTACCTTCAAAATGCTTCTTTGAAGTCCCCTCATTCTTCTGATTGCAGTCAGAGAACTGTCAAATGTTCCTCGTATGCTAATTCTTTCATTCCAGGTATCATGTAATCCTTCTCTGAACCTTTTCCAATGCCAGCACATCCTTCCTTAAATAAGGAGCCCAAAACTGTACTCTGTACTCCAAGTGAGGCCTCACCATGCCTTGTAAAGCCTCAGCAGCACATCCCTGCTCTTGTATGCTATTCCTCTAGATATGAATGCTAACATTGCATTTGCTTTCTTCACTACTGACACCACCTGGTGGATAAGCTTTAAGGTATCCTGCACAAGGGTTTCCAAGCTCCTTTGCACCTCTGAATATTAAATGATCTGCCTATCCAAATAACAGTTTGCCCTTTTAGTCTTCCAACCAAAGTGAATGATCATGCACTTTCCAACATTGTATTTCATTTGGTACTTCTTTGTCCATTCTCCCAATCCAAGTCACTCTGTGGCCTCTGTTTCCTCCCCACTGCCTGTCCCTCTACCTATTTTTTTTTGTATCATTTGCAAACTTGGCTGCAAAGCCACTTATTTCACAATCAGGATCATTAATGTACAATGTAAAAAAGAAGTAGCCCCAACACTGATCTGTGGTGCACCACTGGTAACTGGTAGCCAACCAGAATAGGATCTCTTTATTCCCAATCTGTTTTGTGGTAATCAGCCAATGCTCTATCCACGCGAGTATCTTTCCTGTAATTCCATGAACTCTTACTTTGTAAAGCAGCCTCGTGTGCAGCACCTTGCATTATGAGCTCACGTTTCATTTAGTGTAAATATTACTTTAAGGCCTAGCACAGACTGCAGCCATTCACAGCTGTGAAGAAACTGGGTGGCAACAACTAGTACAGACTGGACCCAACTTCACTACTTTGGAGAGGAGAAGGAAGATTTGTTTTTTCCAGGGACACAGGTGGTGAGAAAGTCATGTGAATGGGGCACTGAACGAAATTAATCACCAGCCATCTCTTGAACACGGAGCTGGAATGACTGTGTGATGATGGACAATTCAACTGATTCTCATTGTCGGGGAATTTACTGAACCTCCATGACCAAAGGAGAGGTCACTTTGACCTGGGTATTGGAAGCATCGTGGAAGTTGCTTGTTTTCCCGTACAAAAGGAAAAAGGGAGTTGTGACAATCGTTAGTATGGAAGGATTTTTTTCCAGGAAGAAACAACAAGGATTCATGAGTTTTTGGTAGTATGGTCACTAAAGGGTGTTTTCCATCTGGTCCAGCAGACTCATCTACCCTTAGACTTCCAACTTTGAGCTCATCTGCGAGTGAAGCTTTGCTGTCTCCTGTGACACTGGATTTAGTTTTGTAACAGGTTGTGTGACGTAGGCCCTGCCACAGCTGTTTATAGTCTCATCTGGAATCTCCACAATGTCCAGGAGATGGCTTTCCATAAGTGGTTCTTGCTCCTTCTGTAGTGATCTGGATATCTGGACTTGAATGCCAGTGATCTGGCTCACAGCAGAGTCAGATTCTGGGTGGATTTCATTGTTCATCCAGAGCTTCTGGTTGAGGAAAACCCTGTATGAATTGGTGAGGACACACTTATCCACAGTGGCTTTTTAAAAAGTAGCTGTGGTCAAGTTTGTAACAGCCCTGGTGTAATCATTTCAGATCCTCAGCTGAGTTCTTGAGCACTGCCCAATCCATTGACTTGAGGCATTCCTGTTGCTGTTCTACAGCCTCCAGCAACTGCCTTCTGGCTGTCCTGATCTCTGGAGTCTCTCTTTAGGGCCTGTCTATAGGTAGGAGAACCGACGAGTGATCTGACTTGCCAAAATGCGGTCTTGGGAAAAAGCAATAAGCTTTCCTTAATGTAACAGGGATTAAATGTGCTGGGACCTCTGGTATAGCAGGTTATCTGATACTGATAATTTTGCAGCGTTTCTTGAGACAGGCCTGATTTAAAGATGACACCTATGTAGTGTTGAGCCTGCAGTTTTGATTCTTGTTGCTTGTTCAATAAGCCATTGTTTATATTTTTTTTAAAACTATGTACAGAGAATATCATGCATACAATTTTTTCTAAATTTGTAACATTTCCATGCACTTTTCATGAAAATCCACAAATCCAGTAAAACCTGTTATCTGGAATTCAAGCAACCAACAAAAAAAATTGATGAAGATCAATATTTTTAAAAATAAGAATTAATCAAAATGTAAATGTTTACAATTTTAAGAGTAAATGTTCTCTGGAGTAACACATAAATCTTTGAAGATGGGGGCAAGCATTCAGTCAGTGCTTTGCTTGTAGCAGCTGTCTGAATTAAATGAGTTGCCCAGGATGAAGAGCTGGTTGATGCTGCTCGCCATTGGCGTGACTCTTAGTGTCTCCTTATCCCTGCTTAGTAAGAGTTTCCATGGTCAGAGGCTTTATCTGTAAATTTGGGGGAGGGGGGGTTAATTATGTTGGGTGACTTCATGGAGGGGGAGGAACCTGCAGATGCAAATATTTTCAAAGAATGTGACTGAAAATAAAGTAAAAATGCTTTCAGGTTTCTATATTCATGCAAGTGAAGTTTGTTCATGGTAAGTACAGTATTTTTGTCTGTTGGTGTGAGCATCAAGGAACCGGAAAACGTGCTTATCTGGCATCTACCAATCCCTGTAGGTGCTGGATACCAGGGATTTTACTGTACTTCAAAACCACCTGGTTTTGTCTATTTGTATGGTTGCTTGTTTTCAAATGCTGAGACTCTTGATGTAACTTTAAATATCTAGACACTTTTTATTAAACTGTGCAACTACTCAAACTGAACAAGATTTGCTGTGTAGAAATGTAAAGCAGTCAGATTTATCAGATTGCTTGTCATGAATTGTAGTGGATTAAACTGATTCTTTTATGCGTAATTGATTCATTGAGGTCTGTGAATATTGTATTTACTTTCTTTTTTAATACAAGTACTGCTGTAGATTAGAGCCATAAAAGTGAACAGAAGTGATGCTATTGCATTTCTGTAATAGACCAGTGTCTTCAACCTTTCTTCTGGTCGATGAATAAAGAATGAGGTGTCAGAAGTTAAAAAGGGCATTTTGAAGTCAAATTAATGTGGATTACTTGCTTCTCGTCAATGTACCTGCAATCATGATCTGCATCAAGGATTAACTTTTTATAGACTTCCGTGCCCACAGGTAAATCCTAGGTAGGCTTTTTGGTTTGGTTGATCTTTCTGCCAAGTAAAATAGAAGCTAATCTCTCTGTAATTTGAGAGAATGTGTTTAAAATGCAGAGTTCCATTTTAATGTAATCAGTGCTGTAAAGGTTTTGTTTGGAGTATTCAGGATTCACAAAGACTCGATTGGTGTTTCAGGGAGAAGTAAGGCAAATTCAGGTAAGAAGCTAGTTGGTGAAATTTGATATCTCTAATCCAAAGTACAATTGGTGCAAATTACCAATTTGCTTTGAAAATGGGAGAGTTGCATTCCTTCGAAGAAAGCAGCTGACCAGAAACATCTAGGGATCTAGTTAGAATCTTCTGGCTAGTTTTGACTTTCAGATGCCATTTAAAATAGATTATAATTTGTTCATTGCAGTGTAGATTTGAAACTAGAACACAGTGGTTCACTTCTGAGAAAATGAAGCTTGAGCATCTTTGAAATCTTGCAGTCAAATTTACTGATCACTTTGGATATGGGAATTTTAACTCATTTTAATTGAATGTATGGGATTAGTCTCAGTCAAAGCAAGGAAAGAGGAAAAAAAGCTATTTGTTCAGGCACCTGCCTACATTTTGCCCATGCCTTGTTGAATGGCTCAAGCCCAAACATTGGTTTTGTATCCCTGCTAGATAAAGTACTCTGTTTGACCTGCTGAGTTTTTCCAGCATTGTGTTTTTACTTCAATCATTGTCTGCAGGCTTTCAGGTTTAAGCTATTTGGAGTTTGAGCTAAATTTCTCAGTGAATGTGTTAGAAGTCGGTTGTTGCTAATTTATATTGCATGTTTTGGATATGGCCTTAATATTTATTCAAAATTGAACATTGATTTTTGACATTCCAAAGAGCCTTGAAAATCTAATGTCTGTACTTGAGATGTGTATTTCACTCCCATTGCCATATTTGCAAAATAAAATTTTCCTGGCATCTTGGACATTGACCTCCTTCTCTCTTCCCCTCCAAAACAAAATAGTTAAGATTATAACCGTATAACAATTACAGTACAGAAGCAGGCCATCTCGGCCACTCTAGTCTGCACCGATTTAAGTGAATGCTACTAGTCCCACCTCGTAACCACCTCTTCTGGAAGGTCATTCCACTCCGCCAATACTTGTGCAAATACTGAAACCAAACCTGACAAATCTTTGGAAAGAGTGTCCTCAGAATGGGTGCTGAGCTTCTTTCAAGTGAAAACTTGTGCAGCCCAGCATCTCTCCAACAAATTTGCATGTTGGACCTCCCCCATTTATCTTGCGTCGTACACAAGTGCTGGAGAAACTCAGCAGGTCATGCAGCATTCATGGAAACCAATGGACAGTTGGTGTTTCATGCCTGAGCCCTTCAGCAGATGCAGTAGTAACATTGGCATTTAAGCACTTGAACATGAAGCAAATGGAAGGATGTGGATCATGCAGGCATGTGGGATTAAATTAATTTGACTGTGCTTTCCAGAGCTGCTGAGGCCCATTGGGCTTGTTCTAAAGCTAAACTTGTCTATCAAAGCAACAATATACCTTCTAATATTTCAAGATTGTTGACATTGATTGAGATTATGATCATGTCATGGTAATTTCTAATTCTGCTTTTATCGATGTTAATCTCTTTTCTAGCACCTGGGCTGCAGCCTTCAAGATCATAGTATTTCAAATGTTCACTAGATATTTACATTCTCATTTCACTCTCTTCCCCAACAAGGTTTCAGATTTTATTTTCCCCATGAATGAGACTTCCTTGCATTATTTCCTTTAAATCATTTGCTTAAACTTATGTGCACTTGTTGATAGAGTTGTGATTATCTCCAACACTAGGAAGGAGACAGAATTTTCTTGTGTGGAACTTTTAATCCTTTATTTATTCATAAATCTAATCGCCTCTTTGCAGAGGTTCTACTGTGCAAAAGGGAAATGGTTCCTCCATCAATCATGATCTGTCTGGTGCATTTTTTTTAAAAACTTCAGAATTACAGTGATAAAACTTAAGTGGCATGGAATTTTAAACTCCTTTTCCAAATTATGATCAATCTGTATGTATTAAATATTTAACTACTTTAAACTGTCAATTTTGACTTTTTTTAAAGCATTTTCATTGCATTGAGTAACTTATATTTTTCAGACCAATCTTCCAATATTCAAGTTGAAGGAATCTTCTGTGAGAAGAAGATACAGTGACTTTGAATGGCTGAGAAATGAACTTGAAAGGGAAAGCAAGGTAAAGCCCAGTTATTTTGGGACCGAAATGTCTGGTTAAATTCATCTAACAATGGGGTTGTGTCCTCCAACCATAACTGGGTTTCCATCAAAGCAATATTCTCAAAATAGGTCACTTTTTTTGTTGGGGGAGGATGGGGAGAACTACATGCCTTAAAAATTGAATCAATGAGTAAAAGTTACCTGGTAACATGCATCTTTAACTTTTTTAACATACAATTTGGGTGCCTTTCAATTTGCCTAAATAAAATTGGAGGGATTTCCTGTGGGTTAAACTTAATTTGACTTTGAAATTTGCATAAATATTAAATTTGAATTGTAATGGCCAATTCCTTTCGTATTTAAAATTGCTACTCAATGAAGCTAGGATCTGTAAACCAAAATCCACTAACAATTTAAAGCAAGGCTATAGCATATGGTCTTGAAATGCAGAACTACAAGTCAAAATGGGGCACCTCCAAGACTGTAGCTAGGAAAGAAAACTTTTAGGTTTATAATCATTTTTTTCCCTCAAAGTCTGGAATGAATTGTTTCATCAGTGCTTCATTGAAAGCTACGAAGTACATGGATGTGCAGATTGGCATAGAATTAATCAACAGATGTTTTTTAGAGTAAGAATGAAAAATATTCCACGACGTGAGGACACCAGAACTCTTGTTCGTTGTCACAACAAACTGACTGTGGTGCTTCAAGAACTAAACTTAAGCATGTAAATTGTCAAGTGGAATTGGTGCAGGTATTGCTTGTCCAATTGTTGTGAATAGACTTGAGATTGCTATTCAAAGCTAACTTGATTCATTTGACTTCACTTGATTGTTGCATTTACCTCTGGCGTACATTGAATAAGAACCTTTTAGGTGAACCAACCCTTCTTCTGTTACACTATCTGCTATAGTATACATCTTATGACCTAGGAAAGGCATCATTGGGACTATTACGTGAAACTCTTGAGTATCTGCAAGGAATGGGACATGGACCTTCTATAGTTAATGAATGAAACTGCATCTCCCTCCATTGCACCAATGTTTCTCCAAAAGTTGTTTATTTTTAATGATTTAAAACTTTAATGTTTCAAAATTCTCAATATTAGCTGATCAGTTTTGAATTTTCAGCTGCAGTAGTACTTGGGGAGTAACTTGACACAAAAAAATTGAGTGCATGATTTATAGAATTTATTTTCCCCCTCATGTAAATACTTGCTCTAAAGTTGGTTGGACCAGATCTTGTAGACACATGCATTAAAAGCAAATTGGTGGGCAATGACAAATTAATATATATTTCAATTTGTGGCATAAGGATTTTCTGTAGGTAACTGCTTAATGGTGAAAAGATATGATCTTAGTTGGTATATCCACCTTTGTACATTTTTCTTTGCCATGAAATTAACTCTGGCTGTTGTGATTAAGTATTGTCATCACTTCATCTATCAGTGGTGGAACACAAACAACTTTCATTTGGTGGTTGACTATTGAATAGCATTTGCACTGTACACTTCAAAGTTAAATACAGTAAAATCCCTGTTATCTGAAATTCAAGTAACTGGCAAAAAAATTGCAGAAAATAAATAGGTTTTTAAAAAAAAGTTTAAATTTGGAGCCCCTTGCAGTCAATTTGCCAATCCAAGCAACACAATCTTAAAATTCTCTTATCCGACATCTATCAATTCCTATTGGTGCCAGATATTGGGTTTTTACTGTAGAATGTTTTTCTTTCAGAAGACATGCTAAATATGTAGCAAGGCATTTATTTATTCTGTTTTCTTGGCTAAAAACATTTTTTTCCTTTTTAGGTTGTGGTACCGCCATTGCCTGGCAAAGCACTATTTCGTCAGCTGCCTTTTCGAGGGGATGATGGCATCTTTGATGACAACTTTATAGAAGAAAGAAGACAAGGACTTGAACAGTTTATTAACAAGTAACTTCAATGGGAAAATTGTTTTCCATATTTTTTTTTCTCCTGAAACCATGTTCTATACTTTCAGTCATTACTTTTAGACACCGATGATCTACATTTAGTGGAAAAAATATTGTACCTTCCAGGTAGTTCCCAACTTGTAACAATAATGGGGACCGAAAAATTGGTTGTAACTCTGGTTTGGTCGTAAGTTGGGGAGCGGGGACCACTGTATACAGTTCTTTTAATACAAAATATGTACAGTAGTTTAAATTTTAAAAATTCAAACGTGTGTGGGTGGACGTAACTCGTATAAGTCGGAAATCGAGGACTACATTATCAGGTTAGTGTTGGTACCTTTTTAACACAGCTATTGTTTTGCAAAATAAAGCTAGACAAATTTTATCCAAATTGCACTAACATCTTAAGATTGTAGTTAAAGATGCTCATCTCGAACTCCACTTTTAATTTTTAAAATTTTTTATTTGCAACATGGTAGAAGTTGATTCTGGCCATTATGTTTGGAGGGTGGGAGGAAAGGAACACCTGGGGAAAACCCATACAGATATGGGGAAAATTTAGCAACTCCTCGCAGCATTGGATTCAAACCTGGATCACTGGTGCTAACAGCTACACTAACCATGCTGCCCAACTGAAAGATGTCACAAAGGTACTGGAACTTTGTTTGGGGGGAGGGGGGAAGAAACACTAGTAAACTTGTAGCTTGTGCAGAGAGGGATGTAATTTTTGGTTTTATCTAAGTTCACTTTTATTTGATAAGTTTGCTAGTTGGACCATCTTAAACATAGTGAGCTCTTAAATTATTGCAATGCATTTTGAGGGGAATTGACTCCAGTCTGCCCTAATGCTGTTTTTGTTCAAACTTAAGTAAAATAATTCATTCATTGTGCCATATACAATAATGGTGCATAGCTATCTTCCAACAGTTCGCCAGAAATTTTTGCTTGCTTTTGTTGCACTTGAACAAATTGGTCGTCAGATGAGGCTTCCCTGTATCTTGCTTGAAATTGGTGATTTCCCCCCCCCCCCCCCCCCCCCCCCATATCATGACCTAGTTGATAGGTGGGAGCTGACATAAGCAACCTTCTCTATTTAATTAACAAATATTAATACCCTTCAACTTTCTGTTATCAAAACTATCTGGTAAATTGTGCTATTTAGCATCCAATCAGCACCATTTTGCCTTGTCTCTTAATTTAGTCTATTAATTGTAGTGTAGATTTGTTTGATCTATATCTGTTAGGCATATCCATTGGTTATTTATTTGAACCAGAATATCAAGTATCTTGAGGATTGGAGAGTTATGGCAAGCCCTTTAACAATCTCCACTCCACTTTTGAAGTGTGATGTAGTCAATCAACCAGATAACTTGTTTCCTGTACACATGGACAGCTTTTCTAGTCTTTTCCCACCATGTCAGTTATCTTTCATCTCTTTCTTGAAAGCTGTCTCTGGTAACCCCAATGCAATTTTTTATGAAATGCTAGGTTTTGTTGATTCTAAACTTATTCACTGAAATTTGAATATTTTGCCTTTTCAGAGTTGCTGGGCATCCCTTGGCACAGAATGAGCGCTGTCTTCATATGTTTCTGCAAGAGGAAATCATAGATAAAAACTACACGCCAGCAAAAGTGAAACATGCACAAACAGTGTGAAAGGACTAAAACACTGATTTGTCAAAAATCCTTCCATACCAATTGAAGATGCTGGTTTTTGGTTAATCCTCAGTACAT
Organism: Narcine bancroftii; assembly: GCF_036971445.1. NCBI lineage: Eukaryota > Metazoa > Chordata > Chondrichthyes > Torpediniformes > Narcinidae > Narcine > Narcine bancroftii. Next base: position 224,025,572 of record NC_091474.1, on the reverse strand, counting down.
CTTTCTGCTTACTGATGTTTCTGAAAACAGAATTTCATCTTGGGTGCAGATCAAGAGGAAGAAAGATCTGCATTTGGGATTGGAGCTGGCTACTATAATTTGGCTTTGTATAACACTTTATTGCATTATTCATACTGAAGCCTTAAATTGAGTAAAGTATGCTCATGTAATTGTCTGTGCCCAAATGTTGCATTTGACAGAATTTGTCAGATGGACCTGTGGTATGATTGCAGCACTTCTAACAATTTTATCTGATGCTTTGTCATTTGTGAAAGAATATTTTTATAATGCATGTGCTTTATAATTTAAATCCTAGCTGAAGTCTAGGATTTGACAGATGTTGCTCTTTGAGTGAATGGTAAATAGACGGAGTGAATAAAACTTACTGGAGGCCATCAGTAGCCAAAATAAACATTTGAATTTCAGTAATATGCCTTCAAACTATTGCTGTTCAACTATTGCCATGTATCTCCTTTCTGTGGCTAGTTATCTTTATCCATACACTGCATTTGTTACAAAAGTAGAGCCTATTCGAATGTTTCCATCAGATTCCTTTTCACTTTTTTGTACTAACTCTTGTAGCCAAGTCTCTGTCTGAATTTCTTGGACACTAAGCCTAAACATCCTGCAAAGTTTAAACGTTTTTGAATAAAGTCAAACAAATGTTGAATCCTATTGAACTGGTACATGTGTTACTGTTTTATCATCAATTCTATTTGGTTTGATCGTTGTTTAAATCACAGTCACTATTTTATAGTGCAATTGATTTACCAGTCACCAGTTAAATGCTGTATTTTGGTGGATGGTTTTGTCTTGACTACCTGCACTTAAAGATATAAGGATATCTTGAGACTGTAGAAACACACTAAACATGGTTTGATAACTGATTCATGACTTCAGTATTTGCTCAACATTCATTCAGTTTGGAGACTTGCTCACTTAACTATTCATGAGTCTTGACTCTATTTTGTTGCCTACTGGGCTTTAGTGCTGTTTCACATACTATATCATGTGAGGAGATTATGATGAAAATTGGTGCATCTCTAGTCTGCCTAAGAAAGCTTGATGGTTGCATCCACTAGTTTTGGTGAATGAGGCTGGGTGTGGAAACTATACTAAGACAAATGAACAGATACCTGCTTCTGAAGGTGGCAGTAAGTTTGAGGTAGTGTCCTCCCACATTTCTAGCCACATTGTTCCTTCTGCATGTAGATTGGGGTGGGGGGTTCCCATTCATTTGCATATTGATGTTTTAATTGCATCCTTGAATCCTTCTGCCTATAATGCCTTCCTACCAGGGTTCAAGTTGGTCCATTTACAAAATGTGTTTGGTATGCAAATGTGGCTGGTCCATCAGAGCTGACATGTAATCTGTGAATGAGCCTGAGGATGTTATGATTTGATTGCCCTTCCATTGGATATGAGTCCTTGGCCACAGGAGGTGCTGGAGGATTGAAGAAAAACAAATGTGGACTTTTTGGGTATTTTTTTAAAAAAAGGAAGAAACCTGGGAGTTATAGACTGGTGATTCTTGTGTCAGTGGTGTGCAATCTGCTGAGGATTCTTAAGGACAGGATTTATGAGCATTTGGAGAAGTACAGAATACATAGCATGGCTTTGTGAGAGGAAGGTCTTGTCTTATGAGCCTAATTGAGTTTTTTTGGGAGGTAACAGGAAATTGGAGGGAGGGCAGTAGATGTGGTCTGTATGGATTTTATTAAGGCATTTGACAAAGTCCCTCTTTAGAGACTTGTTCTAAGTCATGTGGCATGGGATCCATGAAACCTTGGCTGTGTGGATTAAAAATTAGCTTGCATGTTGAAAGCAAATAGTACAAGATAGTAGATGGGAAATATTCTGCCTGTAGCGTCAGACTCGTGGAATTCTGCAGGGATTTATTCTGGGACCCCAGCTCTTTGTCATTTTTATGAATAACCTAGATGAAGAAGTGGATGAATGGGTCAGTAAGTTTGCAGAAGATAAGGTTGGAGGAGCTGTAGATAGTGTTGAAGGTTGTCATAGGTTACAAAAGGATATTAACAGGATGCAGAGTTGGGCAGAAAAGTGGCAGATGGTGTTCAATCCAGATAAGTGTGAGGTGATGCATTTGAAACCTCAAACCAGAAGGATGAGAAAAGGGTTAATGGTTGGATACTTAACATGGGGATCTTGGGGTCCAAATCTATACATCTCTCAACCTTGCATAGAGGTTGATAGGTTAGTTAAGGAGGCCTATGGGATGCTGGGCTTCATTAATAGGGGATTGAGTTTAAAAGTCAAGAGGTAGTGTTGCAACTCCACAAATCTCTGAGACCCCACTTGGTCTATTTTGTTCAATTCTGGTACCCTCATTATAGGAAGGATGTGGAAGATTTGGAGAAGGTGCAGAGGAGATTTATCGGGATGTTGACTGGATTGGAAAATAAGTCTTGAGGCAAGGTAAGAAAAGCTGGGCCTTTTCTCTTTGGAATGGAGGAGGATGAGAGGAAGTGAAGGAAGATGAGAGGAAACTTGATAGAAATCTACAAGATTCTGAGAGATGAGGATGAATATAAGGTGGACAGCCAGCACCTTTTTTCCCCTAGGGCAAGAATAGCAAACACCAGAGAACATCTGTACAAAGTGAAGAGAAGAAAGTTTAGGGGAGACATCAGGTGTAGGTTTTTATAGAGTTGAGTGCCTTGCCAGGAGTGGTGGTGGAGGCTGAAACATGAGGGGCATTTAAGGGACTCTGAAGCACATGGATGAAAGACAAGGTTATGAGTTGGAAGAGTATAGTTTTTGTAGGAATATAAAGGTTGGCACAACATCAGGGGTCAAAGGGTTTGCACTGTGCTGCAATGATCTGATTATTATAGGAAGTGGGAGGAATGCCACACTGGAGAAACAGAAAATATTTTGAGTTTAAAGTTATTGTATGTATTTGAAATTGGCATCAAAAAACATGCATATTAATTACTAGCAGCCTTTAATTCTAATACACACGAGCCAGTAATCTCCATTCCAAACAATCAACTATCTGACTTTTGAAATCCCAATGGTTTAACATTTGGTTTATTGGGTGATTTGTCCTGCACACCCTTGAAGGTGACTGTCACATCTTTGCTTTCCATTAAAGTCAACTCTTCCTATTAGAAAAGTTTAAAATTGCTATGTTGAATTGGCAATTAAATTGGTTTTGCAATTTTAATACTGATCAAAGGAAATTTAACTGTTTGAAACACCATCTTGCACTAGAAATTGAAAGATACTTTAAACAAGGCATGAAAAATTACTGATTGATGGAATATGGATTCCAATTGCAATCAGATCATTAGTCGTTGTTTTAAACACTAAAGAAGGGTTGAAGAGCTGAGTGACCACCTTTTGCTCCAAGATTTGAATGTTCCTTTGATAAACCATTTCACCTGATGGAGACCAATTCTGAACACCAGTGAATCAATAAAAATTGGTTCAGTTAGAAATAAAAGGAAACTTCGAATAAAGATTTGAAATAGTTGCGATTTATTTAAATGGAAGGTATGGTGACCATAAGACATCCTGGAATACTTTAAAGTGAGGTACTTCTGAAATGGCAAGGCTGTAGAGCAAGAAATATAGTTGCTTATTTAAGTATCAATTACACGAAAGTAATGCCATGATGATCTGAAGAATTTTTAGTGATGAATAATTTAAGATATGGCACCATTTTGTACTCTTTGAAATTGTGCCTTAGGATCTTTGCCTCCAAGATCTCATTGTAGTGCATTGCTTCCTCTATGGTTCACTTAAGACAACACAAAGTCAGAATGTATTGGGTTGGAGGCAATAAGCGGCAGAAAGATCTGGATGTAAATGACTGAACAATCAATCATGTTAATTAGGCAGGCAATTGGCTGTTGTTGCTGGAACCACTTTCTCACCAGTCACAAACCATTTGAACTTGGGAAATGGGAGAGCAATTTCAAAATGCATGGATAAACAGGAGAGTAAATGGCTACCACAGGTAATCAAGAATGCTGAATTGAATTTGCAATCCCAAGAAGTAGTCAAATGAGTATACTTGGTACAAATAGATGGTTTACCAATCATTTGCCAATCATAAATGTGTAGTTTATTTTAGTTGGAGATATAAATACTCAAAGTAGATAACTAAGTGATTGCAGCAATATCTTCAGGCAAACATATCAATAAAATAGTAAACAGCTTAATGAAATAAAAGTAATATTTAAGTTTGGCATATTAAAAACTAATATTTTTATTCTGTATGCAATAACTGTTCTCCTGATGCACGATGCAGAGCCCTAGTCCAGTGGTTCTCAACCTTTATACTCGTGTACCACCTTAAGTAATCCCTTAACCAACCACAGAGCACCTATAGCATCCTACGTGGTTGTGTCAAATAACATGGATAAGTTCAGAGGAAATAAACACATGAATGAGAAAGATAGACCAAGTTAAACAAAGGCAAATGGAGGATGATCATTCTGACTATAGTCCCATTGAGTTTAATGGCTCATTTCTTTGATCTTCTGTAGTACAAGCTGCTGCAGAACATTAGTGTTAAGTGTGTGGTTTATTTGCAATATTGATGGACAGTGGAGAAGTGCAATAGGTACTAATCTTAATTCAAAGGACATATATGCCATAGGTGCTCTGCAGTTAGTATGGGATTACTTAAGGTGGTATACCAATGGAAAGAAAGGCAGTGGTTATGAACCTTAAACCTATGCCCTCTAATATTTGGCATGTTCATCTAGGGAAAAGTTATCTATCCATGACTCAATTTTATGAGCTTCCATCAGATCAGCTGTCAGTCCCCAATGCTCCAGGGGGAAAAAAACGTCTGTAGATACTAGGGTTGAGTACAATACAAAATCACATGTGGATGCCAAGTGGCCTGTGAAGTTTCTCCAACACCTTTGGTTTCTCTGGTGCAATACACAATCTAAGCTTGTCCAACCTTGTATGGTTATGTTGTCTGAATTGGAAAAATTAACAAAACAATTACAGGACAGAAACAGCTCATCTCGGCCCCTTTCGTCCCACCTACCTGCTCCCTGTCCATAACCCTCCAATCCCCTCACATCCATGCACTTATCCAACCTTCTCTTAAATGACAAAACTGACCCTACTGCAACCACCTCTTCCAGAAGGTCATTCCACTCAGGCACCACTCTCTGAATGAAGAAGCACCCTCTCATGTTACTTTTACCCCTTAACACTGAACATAACCCCTCATTCCAATCTCACCTACCCTCAAGGGGAAGAACCTATTCACATCTACTCTGTCTATCCTTATAATTTTATATACCTCTATCAAATCCCCCTCAACCTTCTATGTTCTAATGAATAAAGACTTGGTCTATTCCTTCTTTCTTTGCATTCTAGATACTGCAATCCAGACAACATTTTAATAAATCTTCTCTGCACCCTCTCTACTTTATCGATATCCTTCCTATAATTTGGGGACCAGAACTGCACATAGAATTCCAAATTTGGCCTCACCAATGCCTTGAATAGTCTCAATATCACTTCTCAACTCCTATATTCTATGCTTTGATTTATAAAGGCCAGCATATCAAAAGCCTTCTTTACCTCCCTTTCTACATGAGCATCCACTTTCAAAGAACAATAAACAGTTATTCCAAGATCTCTGTTTCTCTGTAATGCCCTCCCCTTCACTGCATATGTCCTGTTTTGATTATTCTCCAAAAACTCTTCTAAGCAGTCCAAATCCTTCTGCAGTCCCTGAAAACCATCTTCACTATCCACAACTCCTCCCATTTTTGTATCATCCACATATTTACTAACCCAATTTACCACTCCATCAAATGACAAACAGCAAGGGACCCAACACAGCCCTAAGGCACACTGCTCGTCACCAGCCTCCATCCTGACAGACAGTTATCAACCATGACTCACTGGCATCTACCTTCTAGCCACCATTGATCCCATCTGACTATCTCAACATCAATACCTAGTACCTGAACCTTCCTTACCAACCTTCCATGTGGAACCTTATCGAAAGCCTTACTGAAATCCATATAGACTACATCTACTGCTCTGCCTTCATCAACCTTTCTCTTCACCTCCTCAAAAAATTCAACAAGATTTGTCAAACATGACCTTCTCTGCACAAACCCATGTTGGGTGTCCCTGATCAGTCCCTGTCCCTCTAGATACTTAAACATTATCTCTAAGAATACTTTCCATTAGTTTACCAGCCAACAATGTCAAACTTACTGGCTGATAATCACCGGACCTACACCTGGACCCCTTTTTAAAAAAAGGAACCACATTTGCGACGTGCCAATCCTGCAGAACCAGCGACTGTTGAAAAATTACTGTCAGAGCCTTCGCTATTTCCTCCCTGACTTCCCTCAAGGTCCTGGGGAAAATTCTGTTGGGACTTGGAGAATTATCCACCTTTATATGCCTCAAAGGTTCCAACACCCCCTCTTTCCTAATCCCTACATTTTCCATAATTACCCCTTTTGCTTCTCTTGTCCTACACAATTCCATATCTTTTTCTTGAGTGAATACCGAAGAGAAGAACTCATTCAGTATCTCCCCCATCTCATTTGGCTCTGCACTCATTATTCTGCTCAGATTGACTAGTTGTCCAATTTTATCCTTCACTCTCCTTTTGCTATTCACTTATCTGTAAAAACCCTTCAGATTTACTTTCACCCTGTTCACTATAGCCACCTTCTTTTCGTACCTTCTTTTCACTATCCTAATTTATTTCTTAAGCTTTTGACAATCCATCTATTTTCCAAGCATCTCATTCATACTTTGCTTCATGTATTTAATGTAGGACTCCCTTTTATATCGAAGCAACTTTCTAATTTCCCTTGAAAACCATGGCTCTCTCGAATTTTTGTCCCTGCCTTTTATCCTAACAGGAACATAAAGATTCTGTGCCCTCAAAATCTCACCTTTAAATGAGCTCCAATTCTCCTCTACCTCCTTCCCATAAAACAAATCAGTCCAAACCACTCCTTGCAAATCTCTTCTCATTTTATCAAATCTGGCTTTTCCCCACTCAAAAACCTTAATCTTTGGACCATACTTATCCTTTTCCATAATTATATTGAAACTAATAGTACCATGGTCACTGGATCTGAAGTGCTCCCCAACACATACCTCCATCACCTGCCCTATCTCATTCCCCAACAGTAGATCCAACACTGCCCCTTCTCTATGTAGAGAAGATCAATGTATTGCTGCAAAATAACTACCCTCCACACATTTCACAAATTCTAATCCATCCAGCCCCTTCACAGAATGCATTTCCCAATCTATATGAGGAAAATTATAATCCCCACTAACATAACCTTGTGTTTATTACAAATCTCTGCTATTTCCTTACACATTTGCTCCTCTATTTCTCGCTTGCCCATTAGGTATTCTATAATACACCCCTATAATTGTAACTTCTCCTTTTCCATTTTTAATTCCACCCATACTGCCTCCCTTGACAAGCCTTCCAATCTATCTCGCATCAGCACCGCCGTAATATTTTCCCTGACAAGCAATGCAACACCACCCCCTCATAACCCTCCAATTCTATCACACCTAAAGCAGTGAAACCCCGGAATATTTAGCTGCCAGTCACAACCCTCCTGCAACCACGTCTCACTAATCGCCACCACGTCATGCTGCCAAGTGTCTATCCACACCTTCAGCTCGTCCACCTTCCTTACAACAAGTAAATACATTTCAGAGATTTCCCACAACTTACCTTCTGCTTATCCCCATTCTTAAGAACAAATCTATTATTTATTACCTCGTGAACCTCTTCTGCACCCTCTCCAAAGCCTGAATATTCTTCCAGTAATGCATCAACCAGACTCTCACAAACTCGAGTTGTTTTCTTTGAGGAAAAAATAAATTGGGTGGGGGTTTTATGGAGATATTTAAAATCAAGAAGGGTCCACAGAGTAGATGGGTTGAAAATATTACTTTTAAATATGAAGGATTGAGAATTAATGCAAGTAAGCAATGAGGGAGCAGATCAGCCATGATCTTGAATGGCAGAGCAGGCACAAGAGGCTGGTTTGCCTTGCCTTGCCCTATCTTACATTCTTAAGGTAAACTGCTCCCATTGGGCAGAAGGGTTGGAAACCTGAGATTTATAAAATGAAGCTGATTGGCAAAAGAAAAATTCGAAATGAAGCAAGTAAGACAGTTTCGTTCTCAGAATCAGCTGTTAGGGTCTGCAATGCACTGCCAAAGAGGTTGGCGGTGGGCGCAGATTCTCATCTGCCACGCAAACGGCAATTGGAAATGACTTCGTGCAGGCCTGTAGGGAAATAACATGGAATTGAAACTAAGTTGAGTGACTCGTGCCCGAACTGACTTGACGGCTTGTTGGATACTGCAATCTTGCAATTCTGAATTGGTCTTAGACCAGCGCGAAATTTCAAAGAGGATATGGAAGATTAATGAAGAAATTGGAGATAATGTGCCAAAGTTTCATGAACTGCGTGGTCAACGAGCCATTGGGGTTTGATTCGGGCATTTCGGGTGAGTGAGTGAAACTGGGATAATGCTAGTTTTGAAACATCGTGGGCAAAAAAAGATAAACCATAATCGTTTCCTAAGCTATCGATACCTGTTCAAGCATGGGGAGACGGCAAAAACAAAGTCGACCCGCTGTTAGTTGGTATTGAAATGTTGTTTCAGATGTCGATGTAAATAACTGTTCCTGGAGAATCTGTCGTCTAATAAGGAATGAATCCTCCACTTTTCATGTGAGTTCTCACTCTCGCTTTCCTCTGTTCGTGTCTAATTCGCGTCGGTTTCACATTTGCAAACTTAGCATTCCAATTATTCAGCTAAATCGTCCCTTAGTGCATTTAAACATTTATAAGAAAATCCGGAGAAATCTATTTATTCAGAATATTCAATTTACTTGCACTTTCAGTAATTAATTGCCATTCAATACGACTTTTGAACGTTGATATTTTACTTGTATAATTATACTCTATTCCGAATGAATTACAAGATTCTTGACTTGACAACTCAGTTACATTTGATATTTATGCACAGAACAACGCAACGAACGTTTCTGTTAGAAAAATGTCCAAGTGCTGCTTTCCTTAGTGCTTATTTGAAAGATAACGCATCCACTCCACAGTTCTCGTGCAAAGACGTAATGAACTTTCCCGATCAACGGCGCCTCGACCATAAATCTTCCCCCAGCCGCCTCAATAGTGGCAACTCCTTCCATGCATGCCGCGTTCAAACTGCACTGGCAGTTTGGCCAAATACCTCAAGAAAGCAAAAAGGCACTTGTAAAGGAGTCTATGATAGACGAACTCTCTCCGATTGGTTTCTGGTCACATTGAAAGTCTTTCACCTTGTTGGAGAGCAGCAGAAATGACCTCAAAGTTGATAATCGGGCAGGAGTTCTGCGGTTTCGCCACTGGAAGTCAAACTGACGTCGCCTTTGGTTTCAGCACTAAGTCACTGGACAGCAACTGGCTGGGCTGGGTCCTTCGCTTCATCCTTCACATTTGGTTTGTCTAATTTACACGTGTTGGCCTTACACATTTCTTCAAAGCATCTTTGAAATGTTAACAAAATTTTTATAAAAACAATCTACTAAGAACGGCAGGAGTAAGTATACTGGGGGGATACTACCAGCTTTTCACGAATAGCCGTTGTTTTCTCGTGGCATGGTGCTCTCCAGGATGGCACTAGTAGGTCAGATGAAGGATGTGTTTTAAAGTCCGCCTTGTGATTTGCCAAGAATTATGTTGGAAACGCATCAGATGCAAGGTTTAAAAAAAAAACATTTTGCCACAGTGAAATGAGCTTTGGCCAACATTCCATTTAGGTCAAATGGGCCCTGCATTGTTTCGCCCACCGGCAGCAGTAAGAACCCCCCCCCCCCCCCCCCCAACTCCCTAAAGCGTTAACAGAGATCTGCCAAGGATGCCAAACTTCTAATGGATTCTGCTGAAAAGAACATGGTCAAATTTGAACTCGCTAATTGGTGAGAACTTCAAACAGCTTATTTGGCAGGAGAGGCAGCTGTCGGGCGCGAATGGCACATTATCAACAACCCTTGGCCAATTTTATACAGGCATACGAAACATCTTTTTGACAGTAATAGCCACGATTTCTGTTAGTCTGCGGAAGTTTCACTTGTAACACCGGTAACGTAGATTATCCTTTTGAAAGATTTGGAGTTAAATATCGCTGGATTTGTACATGTCTGACAATAGTCTTGTGATAGGGACGTTGCCGATCGTTTTCTTGAAAAAGACTTCTTCAATAGTCGAGGGATTCACGGAACGTAAAGCTGGCAGAAGTAAAAGTAACTTTCCAAAACGGCATGGCTGCGTGGGGTATCTGGAGAATACAGAGGAAATAAACGAGTTAGCATATGAAGGACGGCGAGTACTGTCCCCGTGATATTGCAGCAAGAAGCAAAACAGGGTTGCCTTGATAAGACTGAAGGGCGGAAGCCCGAGGGAGCATCTGGCGGAAGGTCGAGGGTAGCTCTGCGTCCACCGTTCTCCACTTCACCCAGGGGCGCGAGTTTCGCATACTGAGCAGCATTCAATTGCCCAAGTGATGGTGAGCTGCCTTCTTGACCCGCTGCAGTGACAAATCTTCCTCCGGCTAACTTAAAATGCGCAGAGAATCCCAGAAACTGGCGATTCGGCCCACCCAGTCATGTACCCGGATCGTAGGCCTTCATGTCCTTCCCATCCATGTATCTATCCAAATGTTTCTTAAATATTGAAATCAACCTGCATCCACTACTTCCACTGACAATTCATTTCACACTCTCATCACCCTCTGAGTGAAGAAGTTCCATCAAATATTCCCCTTAAATATTTCACCTTGCACCCTTAACCCATGCTTCACAACCACAGTGGGGAAAATATGCCTGAATTTACCCTATCTATACCAGAAGACCATAAAACATAGGAGCAGAAATAGACTGGTCCATTTTTCCCACTCAGAGCCACTGCCTAGCCCCATAACTTTTGATGCCCTGGCTAATCTCTGGCTTAAATGACCTGGCCTCCACAACCATTTGTGACAACAATTCCACAGATGTACCAGCCTCTGGCTGAAGAAATTTCTCAGCATCTCTGCTCTAAGCGGACACTCTTCAATCCTGAAGTTGTGCCCTCTTGTCCTAGACTCTCCCACCATGGGTAACAATCTTTCTACATGTACTCTGTCCATATCTTGCAACATTCAAAATATTTAAATGAGATCCCCTCTCATTCTCCTAACTTCCACTGAGGTATAGGCCAAGAGTTGTCAAACACTCCTCATTCCCAGAATCATCCTTGCGAACCTCCTTTGAACCCTCTCCAAATTCAGGACATCCTTTTTTTTTTAATCCATAATTTTTATTAGAACAATTTATTCACTATCAAACAATGATGTCAAACTTTAAACAAATCACATGTATTATATTTTGTCATACTGTATTTGCTTTCATCTTCTCATCTTCAACACATCCTTTCTGAAATCAGGAGCCAGTGCCTCATAAAGCCTCAATATCACATCCCTACTCGTACATTCTATTTCTCTGATGAAATTTGCCTTCGTTACCACCAACTCAACATGCAACTTTACCTTCAGGCTATCCTACACGAGGACTCCCAGGTCCCTTTGTGTCTAGGTATTTTCAATTTTCCCCTCATTTAAAAAATAGACTGCCCATTTAGGTTTTCTACCAAAGTGCATGACCATACACTTTTCTACATTGTATTTCATTTGCCACTTCTCTACCTAATTTCCTTCTCTGTCAAGTCCTTCTGCAGCCTCCCAGTTTCCTTAAAGTTACCTGCTCCTTCACCTACCTTTATATCATCTGCAAATATGGCCACAAATCCATTCATTCCAGGATCTAAATCACTAATATACATCAAAAAAGTAGCAGCCCCAACATCCACCTCTGTGGATCCACCACTAACTAGCAGCTGGCAGCAGCGCATTATCAAATAACTTCTAAAAATCCAAATACACACAGCATCCACTGCATTTCCCATATCCAGTCTGCTCGTTACTTCAAAGAATTCCAATAGGTTTGTCATGCAAGATTTTCCCTTAAGAAAACCGTGCTGGCGGGGGAGTCACGTGATGGAGTAGTGGCCGGACGGTGAACTCCAGCCCTCTCCAGAAAAGTCGGGAAAAACAAAGGAAAACACAAAGGCACAGAAATAAAAGTTACAGAAAAGTGAGTATAAAGGTGGAAAGAAGATGGCGACAAAAAAAGAAAAATCGAAAGCAACGGTAAGAAGAGAGGAAGAGAAGACAAAGGAGGAAAAAGGTGAAGGCCTTACCTGTCCGAAGAGGCCCGCTGCGGAGAGAGAAACCCGCTCCCTCAGGTCGGTAAATAATGGACTACAAAAATGGCTCGCTGAGCCGAGTAAAAGTGCGCAACTGCGCATGAAAAAAAACACACCGACGGGAGGGGGGACCAGCTGGGGAGTCGATCTCCACAGCCGGCAACGACAGCTGCAGAACACCTGCAGCAAGAAGAGACCACAGAAGACAATGGAAACAAGAAAGAAGAGAAGGAAAGGGCAACAAAGAAACAACAGATGGCCAACCCAGAGGAAGAAGAAGAGGAAGAGGAAGAGTACAGTGAAATAGAAGAAGAAAAGAAAGGCAAGATAAAGAAGGTACTTTCTCTTATTAAAGGATACATGGAGTCATTTAAAGAATGGCAAACACAGGAATTTAATGATTTAAAAAAAAGAATAAACAACACAGAAGAGAAAATGAATAAAATAGAGATGACCTTAACAGAAATGGGAAAGAAAATGGACAAGATGGAAGAGCGGGCAGTAGCAGCAGAAATGGAGGTAGAAGACTTAAAAAAGAAATTGGGGGAATCTAATAAAAAAACTAAAGAGACACAAGAACTACTAGCTCAAAAAATAGATACAATGGAAAATTATAACAGAAGAAATAACATAAAGATAGTGGGCCTTAAGGAAGATGAAGAAGGCAAGAATATGAGGGAGTTTATAAAAGAGTGGATCCCTAAGACCCTAGGATGTCCAGAACTACAGCAAGAAATGGAAATAGAAAGGGCACATAGAGTATTGGCCTCTAAACCACAACCACAACAAAAACCAAGATCTATTGTAGTAAAATTCCTAAGATATACTACAAGAGAAAAGGTACTGGAGAAGACAATGGAAAAAGTAAGAGAGGGCAACAAACCACTGGAGTATAAAGGGCAAAAAATCTTCATTTATCCAGATATAAGTTTTGAACTCCTAAAGAAGAGAAAAGAGTTCAATACAGCAAAGGCGATTTTATGGAAGAAAGGGTATAAATTTATACTAAAGCATCCAGCGGTATTGAAAATATTTATTCCAGGACAACAAAACAGACTATTCTCGGATCCAGAAGAAGCACGAAAATTTGCAGAACAATTACAAAAATAGACTGAGGGAGGAAGACGGGTAATGAGAGTAAAAATGATCACGATTGATATGTATGTGGGTAAAGACAAAAATAGACTGAGGGATGAAGACGGGTAATGAGAGTAAAAATGATCACGATTGATATGTATGCGGGTAAAGAGGTATAAGAGTGAATAGAGACAATGTGCATACGTGAATGTATCTGTACTTAGAGGAAAATATAGATAGTATAGACAAGAATTAATAAGGGAAGGTAATGGAATAGAGAGAATAAGGAGGGAATTAAAAGAGTGACCTTTGTGACATATGAAAAGTGAAATCTTTTCTGGGGGGGGCGGGGTGGGGGGAAATAGCGGTCACTGCAAAATCAGTTGACGCTTGCGAGTGGATTCACAAATCCAAATGGAGAGGGGAGATGTGGTTGTCCGACAAGGGATAAAGGACAACTCAGGAGGGGAAGGGGAGATTGGGGATAAATAAGATGGAAATAGGAGAATAAGGAAAATGTTGGATGTTGTAGGAATGTTGTCTTATAAAGAGTTGAAAATAAGAAAACAGAAATGGAAAAGGAGGAAAGGTAATGATGGAAAAACGGAAAGAGAAGATAAACAAAATATAAAAGGGCTACGCTGAACTATATGACTTTAACTATTAATGGAATACATAACCAAATTAAAAGGAAGAAACTACTAAATTTAAATGAATAAATGTATTCCATTAGAAAAAATAACATATAGGTTAAGAAATAATATTGAAATATTCGAACAAGTATGGGAGCCTTACATTAAATACAATAGCGAAAACCTACCGGGGACAAACATTACCTAAGTTGATGGAAGGAGAAGGAAAGAAAAGAATGGACTCAGTAGAATTTCTGGGGTATTTTTGTTGAATGACAACATTGTCTGACTGGCTTAATGCAACCTAGATTGTATACCTAAAATGGATGAGGGGGGGTGGGGGGGTGGCTTGGGAGGAGGGGGGGGGGAGAAAAAGTCACTGTATATGTGTGAAAAAGAAATAGTGTATATCATGGCTAATGTGATTTATGGTGTGAAAAATAAAAAAATTAAAAAAATTAAAAAAAAACCGTGCTGGCTTTGGCCTAGCTTCCAACAACTCTGTAACCTCATCCTTGACAATTAATTCAAACATCTTCCCAACCACTGATGTTGGACTAACCAGTCTATAATTTCCTTTCTGCTGCCTCCCCCCTTTCTGAATAGTGTAAGGTAAAACATCATGAGATGGGAATGTGTAAGGAGTTACCCTGTGCAGGGCTGTAACAAGAAGGGGAGGTGTCCTTGTACTCCTGTTAGGTAAAACATCATGAGATGGGAATGTGTAAGGAGTTACCCTGTGCAGGGCTGTAACAAGATGTGAATGCATCCTTGTACTTACAAGATAAGAGAGACATTGATGGATTGAGAGGCAGGAAGCTAGCAGGGAAAGGATAGCAACAGTTTTAGTCATTGGACAAGTAATGATATGATGATGTTCTAAGCACATATCCAAGGGTATAAAAAATCACCATTTTGCTGATAACGGCAGAATGCATTCTCCGACTAACATGGTTAGTCGCAAGTGTTACAATCCGGTAATAAAGAACAAAGAACCCTGATTTCGACTCAGTCTGGTGTTTGTCTCACTCATTCATGAACAAAGCAGACCTAACAATAGTGAGGTGACATTTGCAATGTTCTAGTACTTTGGGACCATACCAGAATATATTGATTGCTGAAAGATCATTACCAATCATTACCAATCAATCATTACCAATCATTACCAATCATTACCAATCATTACCAATCATTACCAATCATTACCAATCATTACCAATGCCCCTTCATCAAATCACTCGATTCTCCATCACTCCATGGAATAAAGTCCCAGGCGATTTAACATTTCGCCATAACTTAGCCCCTCAAGTCCTGGTAATTTGTAAATTTTCTCTGCACTCTTTCAATCTTATTGATACCGTTACGGTATGGCAGTACGCCATTAGGCAGGTGAACCGGTCTCGCTTGTCACGCACGTGGCGGGGCAGCTGACCAAAATGGCGCCATCAGGGGTTTATTCCTGACCTCAGCACTGGGCTCAGAAGCCCGCGCTTGGGGGCCCACGTGATGCCCTGGTGATGTCGGGGCCCCCCAGGGTGGTTCTCAGCCAGGTCCGGGCTAGGAGTATAAGACCAGCCAGGCAGCCTTCAATAAATCAGTTTTTGCTCACTGAACTCAACCCGTCTGATTGTGCGATCCTTCAGTTAGCAGTGTAGCTGCCGCTACAATCGGTGACCCCGACAGGTTCAAATGTCTTTGAACCCAACATGAACGACCCTTCGATCAACACTATAGCCATCAAGCTTCCTGACTTCTGGGTTCAGGAGCTGGAGACAGATTTCATCGGATTCGATCATGTTTTACCATGTGGTCGCCAGCCTGGACCAGGCCAATGCCAAACGAGTGCTGCACCTCGTTCAGCACCCACCCGTGGAAGATAAGTATGGGACCATCAAGCAGGTGCTCACTGGCTCCCTCAGCCTCTCCAGGCACCAGCGTGTCACTCGGATACTGCACCTCGATGTCTTGGGGGACAGAACTCCAATCGAGTTAATGGAAGAGATGCTCACGCTCATGGGTTATCACACCAACTGCCCACTCTTCGAGTGCATCTTCCTCGACGATCTGCCAGAAGATATCCAACTGTTATTGTCCCAGGCGAGCTTTGTCGACCCTAGGAATGTCGCTCAAAAGGCTCAGGAGCTATGGCTCGAATGATTCCTGGAGGGCTCAGCAGTCCAGCAGGTTACGAGTCATGGACATGACCATGCCAAGCCTTCCTCTAGCACTTCGGTGGAACACCCGGCCCCTGCAGGGGCCTCAAAGAGCATAGCCAGAAGCAAGTCATCCACTTCAGGCCTGTGCTTTTTCCACCAGTGCTGAGGAGCCAAGGCTTGGAAGTGTCATCAGCCCTGCTCGTTCCAGGGGTATGAGCAGGCCGGCGGCTGTTAATGGCTGTGGCAGCTGGTCAAGAACACAGCCTTCTCTACCTGTGGGATTCAGTCAGCGGCCGACGCTTCCTCATCGACATTGGGGCCCAGATCAGTATCATCCCGGCCACAGCCATTGAGTCCTGGAACCGGCCTTGAGGACATCCCCTCCATGCAGCCAATTCGACAGAGATCTGAGCGTATGGAGACAAGACCGTCCACTTCCAGATTGGCCAGCGGAAGTTCTCGAGGAGGTTCACCGTTTTTTCCATTCCAACCACCATCCTGGGTGTCAACTTCCTCCTCGCCCATTCAAGGTAGGCCGTATCTTCCAATCCATTCACCTCAACACCTCCCGCACAGAGCAGCCACAGATGGTCACGGTCAGCATGCCCAAGGACGAGTTTCAGTGTATCCTGGATGAGTTCCTGTCCCTCCTCAAGCTGCAGTTCTCCACCGCCTCACCACGCCACGGGGTGTTTCATTACATCCCCACTCAAGGCCCTCCAGTTCACACCGAGGCATGCCAGCTCCCACCGGATAAGCTCCAAATAGCTAAGGAAGAGTTCACTGGACATCAGTGGTAAGAGGGAACTCTTTACGGTGGACAGGTTAAAGCCAGCCCACCTCGACCCCACCGAACCAGTAGTTGTGGCCCAACCCAAGAAGCGAGGCTGCCCGGCAAAAAAGGACATTAGCGCTGGTTCTGGAGGGGGGGGGGCTGTTTGGCGGTACACCATTAGACAGGCGAACCGGCCCAGCTTGTCACGCATGCGGCAGGGCAGCCGGCCAAAATGGCGCCGTCTGGAGTTTCCTCCCGACCTTGGCACCAGGCTCAGAAGCCTGCACTTGACGACCCATGTGATGCCCCGGTGACGTCGGGGCCCCCCAGCGCAGTTCTCAGCCAGGTCCGTGCTGGGAGTGTAAGACCAGCCAGGCAGCCTGCAATAAATCAGTTTTTGCTCACTGAACTCAACCCGTCTGGTTGTGCGATCCTTCAGTTAGCAGCGTAGCTGCCGCTACAATGGGTTATATTTTATATTAATATGTCTTTAAATATAAATTGTGAGGGTTTAGTGTGTAGGTCACTTCACAAACAGTAAAACTTCACAAGACATTTCACTTAAAATGCAAGAGCTATGCATAAGTAGAAACTTCATGTCCACAGTGACTTTACAGAAACTTTGAAGAATGCCTATGGAGACATAGGGAGGGGGGGGGGGGGTGGTGGAGAGAGAGAGAGAGAGAGAGAGGGAGAGAAGACAGTTCTGCAGTAGATTTTGGAGGCTGCAACATGGCAAGCCTGTTGAATCCCCATTTTGAAGATGAGTTGTGAGCTCTGAGTTCAGCCTGTTGAAAACCCTTGTAGTCTTTACAAGAGGAAATGTCTGGCTAGAATGTTTCTCCTGAAATAAGGGAAACAAGAGGAATTCTGTGGTGACTTGGAAGAAGAGGTTATCATTTGGAAAACCCATGATGGGGCAAGTTTCTTTGACAAGACACTGAAGTGGCTGATTGGAGGGAATCAGTTTGTGTGTCCAACAAGCAACAAATCTCTCTGAAACCAACAAGAACCTTCCTGAGTGGTAGCCATTTACCGTCCAGCAGCAGAACCTGGTAAAAATTCATAAATATTAAATTCTGTGCACAGTACAAGAAATGCCTGATACCGGAGAACTTGGAGAAGTGAGATTGGATTGTGAATCAAAGAACTTTCCTGAACATATACACAGTACATACAAATGCGCTTAGAATTAAAAGGGGATCAAGTTAATAGTAATAAGTTGAAGTTTGATCCTATTTTTATGTTAAAAGAAAATTGAAAGCTACTTTTGTTTAAGTAACCATTTGTCTTGGTGAATTTCTATTGCTGTTGGGTTTTGGGCTCCTCTGGACTCATAACAATACCTTTCCTGTAGGTAGGTGACCAAAATGTGCATGATACTCCAAATTTACCAATGTCTCACCAATGTCTTATACAATGTTACCATAACATTCCAGCTCCTGCACTCAGTACATTAAAATATGAAGGTAAATGTACCCAAAGCTCTCTGTATGGCCCTAACTAATTTCAAGGGATATCTGTATTCCCAGATATCTCTGTTCTATCATACTCTAGGCCTTTTTTTTTTAAAGATGTTTTTATTGAAGTAAAATAGCCAATTTTTTCATAAACAGATAAAGAAACAGACAGAAAATCAAACGACAAAACAAAATACTCCCTCCCAACCCCCACCTACAACCATGATATGATAGAAATTTCTCCCTCGTTCACAATTGAAAAGTAGAAAAAATTAAAATTTGATCAGTTCAGGTATGAGATCCTAATGTATGTAATGCTACAGTCAATAATAGGGGCACGAGAGGACAGTTATCCGTGTTAATTCAATAGCCAAGGAAGTGTACTGATGATAAAAAGGCCAAAAAAGAGCCACTTTTTTTATGTTGCTGGTTTCCTCCTCACACTATACAAGATCTTTTCAGATGTACTATATAATCCTCTGCCTTCTATAAACCTGATTTCCTTGTGTTTTCTTGCATTTTTTATGCTCCTCAAGTATCTCATTTGCTCCTTGCTACCTATGCCGGCAATGCATCTCCTTCTTCTTAACCGGGGTCTCAATCTCTCTCGAAAACTAAGGTTTCTTAAACCTGTTAGTCTTATCTTTAATTCTGACAAGAACATACAAACTCTGTACTCTCAAAATTTCATTTTTGAAGGCCTCTCATTTACCAAGCACACATTTGTCAAACAACAATCCACACTTGCCAGATCCTTTCATCGAAACTGGCCTTTCTCCAATTTAAAATCTCAACCCGAGCACCAGACCTATCCTTTTTCATAATTAACTTGATACTGATGACATTATGATCACTAGATCCAAAGTGTTCCCTTACACACACCTCTGTCACCTGCGCTGCCTCATTCTCCAATAAGAGATCCAGCATTGCACACTCTCTAGTTGGGACATCTATATATTGGTATAGGAAACTTTCTTGAACACATTTGATAACCTTTTTCTTTCCACTCACATACCACTTTAAGTTTTCCCTATGCCATATGTGCTGTGTGATTAGTCAGGGATCACTTACGGTGGTATGTGGGTGGAAAAAAAAAGTTTGAAAACCACTGTTTTAATTGCACCTCATTGACTCGTTATGTGCATAGTTTCATAATTACAAAGGAAATGGGCCAATGACAATTTTTCTCAAGCAAAATATTTCAGTAACAATTGGGTCTAGAGCAGTGATTCTCAACTTTCCCTTCCCACTCACATACCATCTTATAACTAATCACAAAGCACTGATGGGATAGGGATTACTTAAAGTGGTATGTTAGTGGAAAGAAAAAGGCTGAGAACCACTGCTCTAACCCATCCAGCCCCTCTACAGTATGGGAGTCCCAGTCAACATGTGGAAAGTTAAAATCACCTCCTTACAATTTGATGTTTCTTGGAATGAACCCGCCCATGTACACCGTGTGAGGCTCATGACAGCTGAAAATGACTTCAATGACATGAAAGCATCTTAAAAGTAAACAAATGTGATAAAGCAGACCTGCAACTTTCAAATGATCTTCTCTATGCCAGGTAATATAAATGAGTAAAAGACCATTTTCCTCACCTCCTTCAGTTTATCTGCATTCTCTTGGACTTGGCAGCTGAGATTTAAGACCTGAAACTGACCTGAAATTTTAACTTTGTTTCCCTCTCCACATCCACTGCCTGAATTGTTGAAGATTTACAGCATTTTCTGTTCTCTCTTTAAATTTAAGATCCTATTTTTGTTGAATAGGATCACTCCCACAAATAATAGCGGCATACGCATATATGGGATGCGGACTATTCTGGTCAAGTTTGGCTCCTGCCATTTTACCTGGCCTTCACTTTGGCTGACGTGTCTCAGCTCCTACTGAGTGCAGACTTCTTTTGAACCCACTGCCCTCTAGTTGAATAGACCCAATAATTCATTTATAGTACTGGTAAACTGCTGAGTATTTCCAGCATTTTTTTCATTAATTAAATTCAACTGTTCACTATCAATAGAAGAATTCCATTGCACTTTGTAAATAATGTAATAAATCTACACGTTATGTACTAACAGCACTTAAGTGTATTATTGGAATTAGCTTTTAGCTTGTAAAAATTGACTTGAAAGTTAATGGAATATTTGAAAGTCTGAACTGATTAGTTGATGAGACCAGCCATAACACGATATTTTCTGGGAAAGTGAAGCTCCTTTATTTGTCTGACAGATGGATTGGCAACTGTTTAAGATAACCAAATGGAGGTAGTCATAAGGAAAAGTACATCAGTGATTTTTATAAAGGACCTAGATGAGGAAGTGGAAGTGTGGGTTTGTATGTTTAAGGATGACACAAAGGTTGGATAGTCCGGAGAATTGCCAGAGGTTACAGAGGGACACTGATAGGATGCAAAGCTGAGCTGAGAAGGGGCAAATGGAGTTTAACTCAGAAAGGTAGGGTGCTTAATTTCGGCAGGTCAAATTTAAAGGCAGAATACAATGTTAATGGGAGGACTCTGAGTAGTGTGGAAGAACTGAGAGATCTTGGGGTCTATGACACTCAGAGTTGCTGCACAGGTTGATAGGAATGCTAAGAAGGCAAATGGTGTGTTGGCCCTCATTAACCGTGGGATTGAGTTCAAGAGCCTTGAGGTAGTGTTGCAGCTAACCAAGACCTTGGTTAGATCCTACTTGGAATATTGTGTTCAGTTCTGGACATCTCACTACAGGAAGGATGTGGATACTATAGAGAGGGTGCAGAGGAGGCTTATAAAGATGCTGCTTGGATTGTAGAGCATACCTTAAGGTTGAGTGAACTTGGTCTTTTCTCCTTGGAGTGCAACCTGGCAAAAGTGCATAAGATGATGAGAAGTATTGATTGTGTGGATGGCCAGAGGCTTTCCCCCAGGGCTGAAATGGCTAACACAAAGGGGCATAATTTTAAGGTGCTTGGGAGTAAGTACAGGGGGATGCAAGAGGTAAGTTTTTCACACAGAGAGTGTGTACACTGCCAGCAATGCCTGTGGTGCAGGGACAAAAGGACCTTCTAAGAGACTGTTGGGTAGGTACATGAATCTGAGAAAAATAGAGGGTGTTGCAGCTGGGAAATTCTAAGCAAATGTTAGAGTCAGTTATTATGTCGGCAAAACACTGTGGGCCAAAGGGCCTGTATGGGGCTGTAAATTTCTGTTTTTAATGCATCATTACAGAGAGTAAAAGTGGGAAGGAAAAATGTAATAAAATTTCTATCAGTCCAAGTTCAGATATCTCCTTCCATTGAGACATAGAAACAGTTTAGAGCTTAGTCTCTACTCAAGTGATTTTTGATTGCATTGAACTAATGAAGGACATGAGAGGGAGTCATGATCATCTGGACTTTATTTAACATTCAGATTAATCCATTAGAAATCATAGCCACTGTTTCTATATTTAAATGAAGCTAATGGTCGTGATTCCATTATCCCTATTTAAGTCCAGTTCCCTCTTTTGCTCCTTTATTTATTAAAATACCAACTCCTTGCAAATTTTCATTTTGTCATCCAATATTTACTCCCTTTCAAATTGTTTCTGACCTCTGTTCCTTCCACCCCTATAGCTTTTTAAATTGATCTGTGATTTGTGATTCATTTTCTTTTGATCTGGAATCAGCGATATGACCAACTCCAACAGCTTCTGGAGAGGGTGGTGATTAGACTGGTACCCCTGGATCTTTTAATGGTTCAGGTGGAAGATAATCAACCTGAAAAGTAATTCTCTATATATCTGCATAGGCAATGATTGACTTGCTGAGTAGTTCCAGCGATGCCTGTACTTGTTTTGGATGTCCAAAATCCATAGTACTTTGCTTTGTGGGAGGACTTGTACCTGGACTGATTCCGCAGCACATGAAACTTAGCAACGATATATCTACATTATTGTGCATACGAATTAAGACTATAATGCAAATAGGGGCTGGAATTTGCAAAGGGAAAAATTGAAGGAGACTGTTTGGCATCTGGATACGTGAAATGGAAAGCATAAAATTTAATAGACAATGGGCAACTTGCTAGTGGCCATAAGTATAATAAAATGAATACTCACACATAAAGACTTAGTTTCAATTATTATGAGTTTGTAAGAGGCAGATAACATAACATATATAGAAGTAGAGTGATGTGGTTTAATAATGTGTCCCATAGAACCCTATGGCAAATCACTGACTTTGAATTAAAAGGATAGAGCTGCAAGAATGCGGTCAGATAGCGGTCAGAAAAGAGAGTACATTTAAGATGGAGGAGTGCATTTGGCAGTATCCCCAAAGAAACCTCTTTCTCTTTTCCATAAAATCAGAGATCTGGATTTAGGTATGGGGAGCAAAATAGCAGAATCACTGCCAATAGCATCTCAAGGAAAAGCAATGAGAGAGGGACTGATTAACCACTTGAGACAGGAAGAGAGGCAGGCGGGTAGTCAGGGAGATGCATTCTCACTCCAAAACTTTATCTCCATGTTGGAAAGCAGTGAAGATGAAAAGCAAATGTCCGAGGACCACCGTGGCAGAAGAGTTGATGGTGAAGGGAAGAGACAAGTACCTCTGTGACCATAGTCATGGATTCAGATGGTGCGATGCCTCCCAAGTGCCAGGGTGAACAGGTTTATAGAACAGTTGCAGAACATTCAAAAATGAAAGGGTAAAGTGTTCACTGCACAGTACACCGACCTCAGTGGTGATCCCGAACGTCCAAAATGGCATTTTGGACTCCATGATGAATGAATGACACAAGCACACGGGACGCAGTCTTGCTGAAGCTGTCGAGCTTTTGGACCTCACAGCCGGTAGTCTAGGCAGAGGCCCAGTTTCAGAACAGGCAGATCACTGCAGTCTCCACAAGATATTACCAGGAGACTGTCAGACGAATAATCAACTTCTTACATCAGTCGCCATTTATCCACACCTTTGGCCTTTCCTGCCGCGAACAATATGCTGGCATTAATGGATGGCCACCAGCCCTGCTTACTGTACAAGCAGTGAACAGATGCCAGAAGACATCCATCTACTTCTCGCAGATGATAACTTCAGCGACCCATGCAGATTAGCAGCCCGTGCGGATGTCCTGTGGCATGCCAAGCAATATGGCGGGACGCCCGTTGACCTAGATACTTTGTCATGCCCAGTAACTTGCCACTTTCCCACTTTACCGAGGAGGCTGGTGATAGCCATAGCAGGTGGAGACTCAAACTCATGTTTCTACCTCAAAAATGGGGTTCTGGAGCCTACCGCTGCCGTCCAACCTGCTCCCATTGCTAATGGCAATGATGGTTGGCCGCCAAGACAGCCTTCTTTATCTATGGGACCGGCCCTCAGGGCAGCATTTCCTTGTGGACACAGGGGCAGAGGTCAGCGTCTTGCCCCCCTCGAACTGAGACACCCATGCCAGGAAGTCAGGACTGTCACTCCCACAAATAATAGCGGCATACGCATATATGGGATGCGGACTATTCTGGTCAAGTTTGGCTCCTGCCATTTTACCTGGCCTTCACTTTGGCTGACGTGTCTCAGCTCCTACTGAGTGCAGACTTCTTTTGAACCCACTGCCCTCTAGTGGACATGGAAGGATGCCATCTGGTCAATTCTAGAACTTCACCCTTCGAGATGCCAAGTTCCCGGCCTCCCACCTTGACTCAGTAATCTTATCAAGCAATGAGCTTGCCAGATTCCTGGCAGGATTCCCAGCCATTTTAACACCACAGTTCTCCACCGTGATCCCAAAACATGGTGTCCAGCACCACATCCCCACACAGGGACCACCACTTCAAGCCTGGGCTCGCAGGCTTCCTCCTGACAAGCCGCAGCTCACCAAGGAAGAATTTAGGAAGATGGAGGAGATGGGAATCGGTGGGCTTCTCCTCTACATAAGGGACCAAAGTCTCTTGGGGGATGGAGACCTTGTGGGGACTACTGTTTGCTCAATGATGCCACGATAGCTGACCGGTATCTGGTTCCTCACATCCAGGACTTTATGGCCAATCTATATGGAGCGAGGTACCACCTGATCCCTGTGCACCCCAGCGATATCCTCAAGACAGCTCTCTTCACTCCATTCGGCCTTTTCAGGTTTCTCTGCATGCCATTCAGCCTCAGCGCAGCACAGACTTTCCAGGGACTCATGGACTCAGTGGGGTGCTGCCTAGATTTTGTTTTTATCTACCTAGACGACATCCTCATCGCCAGTCGTCATGACAGGAGTACCTAACACATCTGCATCTTCTCTGCCAGCAACTGAGTGGCTACGGCCTTGCCATCAACCAAGCGAAATGTCAGTCCAGCCTGACAGCCATCAGCTTCCTTGGACACCACATCGATCGACATGGGGCGGTCCCTCTTCTGTCAAAGGTTGAATCCATTTGTAGGTTTGCCATGCCAACTTTGGTTAAAGGTTTTCAGGAGTTCATTGGAATGGTCAACTTCTACCATCGGTTCCTGTTGTCAGCTGCCAGGATCATGTGATTTCTTTTCAAGCTGCTGTGTGGACAGGCCAAAGAACTCAGCTGGGACACGGAGTCCACGGCAGATTTCAACCAAGCCAAAGATGCTCTGCCCAACGCCACCCTGCTACTGCATCCATGTGTTGATACGCCCACCGCACTCACAGTCGATGCATCCAATATGGCCTTTGGCAGCATTCTGAAGCAGCTGATTGATGGACACTGGGGACCGCTTACTTTCTTCAGCAAACACTGACGACCCCTGGAGCAGAAGTATAATGCATTCAACAGGGAGTTGCTAGCCCTCTACCTTGCCATACACCAATTCTGCTATTTTCTCGAAGGACAGGATTTCATGGTCTTCACCAATCACAAGCCCTTCACTTTGCCTTCGCCAAGTTGTCAGACCCACGGTCGGCAAGGCAGCAGCGTCACCTCTCTTGTATCTCATTGTACATGACGGCTATCAAGCACATTTCTGGCAAGAGCCACCTCGAGGATGATGCCCTGTCCCATATGTCTGTCCTGTCTGTGTATTCCCTGTCCCTCTGGAATTGACTATATAGCACTCACAGTGCCCAGCGGCAGGGTGGAGAGATACTAGCCTACTGCACTGCAGTCTCAGGGCTACAGATGGAAGACGTGCATTTCGGGCCATCTGAAGCCACACTTCTCTGTGACGTGTCCACCAGTCGACCTAGGCCCATTGTTCCCACAGCGTGATGGCATTATGTTTTTGACACGCTATGTGGTTTGGCCCACCCATCCATCCGGGTGACAACTCAACTAGTCGCAGACAGATTCATGTGGCATAGCCTGTGTAAACAGGTCAGCCACTGGGCTAGAACTTGCCTGCAATGTCGGATACCCAAGGAACAGAGCCATGTGAAAGCCACACTTCAGTTCTTCCCGCTGACACATAGATGATTTGACCACATCCACATGGACATTGTCAGGCTTCTGCCAGTTTCCAGGGGCACCATGTACCTGTTCAAGATGGTGGACAGGTTCATTAGGTGGCTGAAAGCTGTCCAGCTCTCGGATACTTCCTTGACATTCTGCACCAAGGCCTTCATTGCCAAATGAATAGCCTGTTTCGGCCTTCCTTCCAATATTTCATTGGACAGGGGGGTACAGTTCACATCTGGCCTATGGCAGAGTTGCATCAGCTCCTAGGAACCCAGTTA
The DNA here is from genome assembly GCF_036971445.1 of Narcine bancroftii. NCBI lineage: Eukaryota > Metazoa > Chordata > Chondrichthyes > Torpediniformes > Narcinidae > Narcine > Narcine bancroftii. The sequence continues at coordinate 223,999,509 of NC_091474.1, read as the reverse complement.
TATCACGCCACAGCCTAACCTCCACAGTGTAACGGCCTGATGGAAAGGTTCCATCGCCATTTGAAGAAGGCCCTCATGGCGTGGCTCCGAGGCCTGGATTGAGTGGACAAGCTGCTCCTTAGCATCCACGCAGTGCCAAAGGAGGATTTGGCCACGTCCTCTGTTGAGCTGGTCTATGGGGGCTTACTGACAGTCATGGGAGAGTTTGTGCCAGCAGTTTACAGCCAGGAGGAAACAGCTAAGGCACTGGTAACATGACTTTGCGAGAAGTTGGGAACCCTGGCCTCTGTCTCAACCTCACACCACAGTCTAGCTCCATCCTATGGCCCAAAGGATCTCGAAGACTGCAAATATGTCTTCATAAGGAGAGGCGCACCCTAGATGCCTCTTCAGCGCTCATACGAGGGTCCATACAAGGTGTTATGGCACAACAGGACAACAAGACTACATGCCTTTTAGACATTGGGAGTAGGCAGGAAACATTCACGGTCGACCGCCTCAAACCAACACACCTCAATCTCGACAACCAATAACTGTTCCAGCCCCATGGCGGAGAGGTCAGCCTCCCAAACATACGAACTGTTTACGAACTATGGACTCGGCAACTTCAAACACTGGTTCTGGTGGGGGCGGTGGGGGGCGGAGGAGGCTTGCACTTGCTTATATCACAATGGTCCCAGTGGGGGTGGGGTGGGGACCACAAAGGATCATATAAAATCATTTGGTTGGTTCAGCTCACTCACAGCTTCCGTGTGGTTTGTCTTTCGCTCAAGGCAGTAATTACATTTAAATTTTAAATTTTTTTTGTAAATTTAGATAAACAGCACAGTAACAGGCCATTTCAGCCCATAAGTCGGGGCTACCCATTTTTCACACAATTAACCCCCCGGTACGTTTCAAATGGGGGAGGAAACTGGAGCCCCCAGGGAAAATCCATGCAGACACCAGGAGAACATACAAACTCCTTACAGACAGTGTGGGACTCAAACCCTGCCGTGATCACTGGCATTGAAAAGGCGTTGCGCTAACTGCTCTGCCAGCCATGCCGCTCCTTCGTTGGATTTGACTTGCCCTATTTTTGTGAAGAGGACATATTAAGTGATCATTTATAAAGTCAAAACAAGCACTACATACGAACACTAGCCAGTACAGGCTATTTTGAGTTTTTACAGCTATTTTGATCAAGGATTTCTTTGCTGATTCTGGTAAGCAAATCTGAAGACTGCAAACAAAAATTAGCCTCTACGTGAAGACCATTTCTCCCGAAGAAGCCAAATGAGTATGGGTGGGACATTCTCCTTTACCTGGTATGGATGTAGCTGTTCAGAGTGAGCTGAGCCTCATCTTGGAGAGCTGCGATTCCTGAAGCATTGCGGAAATTCCTCAGCTCTGAGCCACTCTGAGTTGGGACTAGGAATGAAGGAGAATAAAAAGAATAATGATGTAGACTGCAGTAATCCATCGGTGGAAAAAATGTTCTGTTAAAAGGCGTCATCAACCTACAGCATAAAACTAGCATTAACTAAATAGAATGTCAATGTAAGATTAATTGTAAGGGGAAAAACTGGGAATGGTTTTCATAACTAAATCTGTGTTTCAGAAAAAAAAACATGCACCACCATAATTTGAAGATACGTTTGAAGACAGTTTTTTCCACACCACCATAGACAGCTAGTAATCAAACGAATGAATGGACCTCTCATTAATGAAATGATGCTACCCTTGCCCTGTTTGTCACTGAGCTTTTCTCTGTTCCACTGGACTCTGCACTTTTGTTTTATTTTGCACAACCTGTTGACTTAAGGAGAGGTTGATTTGCCTGGATAGCACACAGAACAAACTTTTTCCACTCATGACAATAGATATTCAAATCCAATTTGAAATGGAATCTGTCTCTGACACACTGCCTATTCTGATTGGTAAATGAGTGGAAACATGTTTTGATAGGTAGATTTTCTAGCACCTAAAGCTGAAGTTTGATCAGAATGGCGGCACATTCAAATTCAATCAGTCTGATGGGAACCAGGGATAGTGGGCAGGTATAGTGGTGAGCATTGTGCTGGGTGGGATGGGAACATATAATGGTAGATGAAAGTGGTGGGGTGAGGTCAGTATAGTGAGCTGGGACTGGTAGGAGGTGTGGTTGCCAAGATTGGTGGAGTGGGTAGGAAAGGGGGGTGTGCAGAGAATGGTGGGTGTGGTGAAGAAGCTGACTAAGTGGGAAGATGTGGTGGGCATGGATGTCGTGAGATGTACTAGGTTGTAATCACATGGCAGGGGGTGGTGTTAGATGTTGTGGTAGGGTTCATTGTTCATTGTTGGATGTTGGAATAGGTTTAGTGGTGTGTAGTGGTGGGTGTGGTGATTCTCCTGGATTGCACAAGGATGGGTTCTGAACAAAGACTATTAGTTGTCCATTCACCATTTTGATCTGGGTTGGTACATTGTCAGAACAGAACAATGAAATCAACCACTTCTGGGAGTCAGTCTTTGTAGCTTTTTATCAGAACTGGAGACACATTCTCCTATTAAATCTGCTTATTTTCTACATTGTTTTTCCTCAGACTACCAGCATCTGCACCATCTCCATTCCTCTTTTTGTTCATTTCCAATGTAGATCTCCTCCAGAAGAATGAGGTGTTCTCCATCTTTCATCACCCTCTCTCAGCCAACTCCATTGCCATTCTCTCACCATACCTTTATGAAGGGTTCAAACCTGAAATATTGGTTCTATATCTTTATCTTTGCTATAAAAAGTTCACTGTTTGACCTGCTGAGCTTTTCTAGATTTGTGTTTTTACTTGAACCCTGGTGTCTGCAGAGTTTCCTGTTTTATTCCTATCACAAGCCACTTTAGGGTGCTCGGACACAGATAATGCGTCGGCAGACGCAGCTAGGGGAGTGCAGCTGGGATGTTCAGGTGGCCAAGGAGAAGACACCTTTCTGTCACCTGAATGTGCCAGCTGAAGGAGAGCCGCGTCCAAGTGAACGCCGGCTCATGTGGACTGTGGCCGTAGTCCCACTGCTGCTTTCAGGTGCAACGGGGGATTCTTGGAGCCGGAGATTACACCCACAGGAGGAATGTTAGGTAAGTGCTCCTCCTGGCCAGGTTCTCCACTTTCAGGTGGCCTCCCGACAGCCGCATAGGGATAGAATATGCAACTTTAAATCAGGGTATTTTGGCCACCTGAAAGTGCCTACACAGATTCTTTGTTCTCTCCACCCCTCTCCCTTCTAAAGGCTCTTTCAGGTGGCCAGAATACCCCGACGTAAAGCTGCATATTCTACCCTTATGCAGCTCTCAGGGTACCCACCTGAAAGAGCAGGAGTCCCCTCTGAGGTGCACTTTCTAACCCTCCTCCAGGAGGGATAATCGCCGGAGCATTGAAGGCCCCGTAGGCACCTGAATACAGTTGCCTGAAAGCTACAGTGGACAGGAGCGGGAGTGCGCTCCGAGGCGCCTCCCGCGCAGCTGTCCTTTTCAGGTGGACAGCGCAGCACTTTTAGGGCTGCCACCTGAACGACGATTCCAAAGCTCTGCATCCACTTCTGCAGGTACATTCTTGGCGGAGAATGCACCTGAAAGTGGCTTAAGTTTCAACAGTTCTGATGAAAGGCCATCAGCTTGTATTACTAACTCTGTTTATCTCTCTGCAGATGCTGCACGACCAGCTGAGTATTTTGAAAGGGTACAATATGACTGCAATGTTCAATTCTGAACTCGATCTAGAAATCGGGACTAACAATCAAAGGAACCCAGTTCACATTGCACCAGGGGGCTGTGAAATATACATACAGTTAATATCCTGGGTTTTCAAAGAATTGTGCGCAGCTTTTCATTAGTAGCAATGATTATGAGAACGACTGGATTATTGTAAAATACAATGGTTTATTTATTTAATGGAGGTCTCTGCCTGAAAGACTGTGACCAAAACAAGCAGGAAGATTAACTTCTTGGTACACAGATGTCTTTTTGTCATATAACTGCATCTCTGGGCCCCATGCCGTATGATGGGTTAAGGGTGAAAGGGATAACGTTTAAGGGGAACATGAGGGACAATTTCTTCACACAGAGAGTGGTAGGGGTGTGAATGAGCTTTCAGCTGAATTGGTGAATGCGGGCTCAATTTTAACACTTGAGAAGGATTTGGACAGGGACAGGGATGGGAGAGGTATGGAGGGCCATGGACTGGGTGCAGGGCAGTGGGACTAAGCAAAAATAGGTTCGGCATAGACTAGAAGGGCCGAAGGGGCCTGTTTCTGTGCTGTCATGCTCTTTCGTTCTGACCTCAATTCTAAAAGCACCAACATAGTAGCCGCTATCAAATAGCCAAATAAATTTTCGGTCTAATAAATAACCTAAAATCCCCAGGGCTTCAGGCAACTCTCTCGTCCCGAATAATAAATGCAAGTATCACTCCAAAAGCCGGAGCAATGCCCAGGGTCGTTCTCCCAGTTACACTCCGCGATTTGGGGATTTCTCGTTGCAATCCCGAACATCCGTACTCTGGGGAATGTCGCGCGGTTACTCTTGGTTTCAAAATGAGTATCGAGCCCGAAAGTCTGCGCGGAGGGTCCAGCACTGACCTGCTTTGAAAGTCACGATGCATTTCAGGCAGGCGAATTCAGTGGCGTCCACGCGGAGCTGTCGAAATCGCGCCACCACTTCCTGCAGAGCGTGGATTTCCGCGATGATTTTGTTCAGCTTCTGCGAGTCCGTGTTGTCGCTGTTCATTCCTTGGTGTGTGTGTGTGGGGGGGGGCGCAGAATGAGAGAAAGGCATGAACTCGCAACCCACTGTCCCTGGTTCGGTTCCTTCCTGGAATCAGGTCGGCTTCAAGATTCATTGCAAGAAGACTGGGGGGGGGTGGGGGGGGGGTCTCATTTTGTCACGTCAACCGCTTCAAAATCAATCTAATCTCTCTCAAAGATTCCAGATCGTTAGATAAATGTTTTTTTTTTACAATACACGTGTGCGATTTTAACAGCTTTACTAACTTTAAAAAGCCACGAGAAAGTTTTCAAACAATTGAGTGGGTCGGGGTGTAAGGAAGCTGGCGAGACTTGTTTCTTTTAAAAAAATAGGGGCTACCTCACACTGTCAGGGGCATTGAAGTGGATTTTTTAAATGGAGGTGGACAACATAATCGGTGAAAGAAAGTTCATGCTGACAGCCCACTAACATAGTTGGTGAACAGCCCCTTTTAATACAGTCTCTTTCAGCGAGATATTATTAAGAAGTGAAGCCTTAACTGAAGTCAAGGACATTAACAATGGTTATTGACGCTTTCTCCTTCATATTAAGATAAAACTAAGATTTCACGAGAACAACATATAATCGAGTTCTCTCGAGTCGATCCCGTTGTACTGTCTGTAACCGCACGGTCTCTCTGTATAAATGGACGTACTTGTCGAGCAGGATCTCACGTGAACCGATACTCGAGGTCTCCAATCAAGTTCAGTTCGTTGACACATTCGGCGGAGTCGCCAAGGATGCCGATTAAAACGGGATCGGAACAGTTCACTTCGTTTACAGATTTGGCATAATTCGACCCCCCCCCCCCCAAAAAAAAAGAATAAAACTAAATGTCGTCGACAGAGGGAAATCTGCACCCTTTTAAATCCGGCGATTGATGTTAAAATCGAATTAAAGGCTCGTGATTCTTGCCCCTCTCCCCGGTGGAAAGGAAGGGCCCCCTGCCTGGTGGTGTTAACGTCTCATTCACGCCACCAGGTGCCAACAACCTCATCACCAACCCGAGAAACGAAGAGCTCCTTCAATTCGTGATCGCCATGTAAATCTATACTCATGTTATATTTGGACATTTATTTCAGAAGCAATAAGATTGTTGAAAATGATCAAGTATCCCCTTTAGGAGAAGATGAACTAGTGCTCCCAGGAAATGACACTAAACCGATCGTAGCTGTTGGATATGCATGAGTTTTCGGTCCTTACGGAAGGTTGGGTCCCATTCAACTTATCCGATGTGGCTATAATGCAAAAATCCTAATGAGAAACTCTCAAATACCCCAGAGCTACAGAAATGGGTCTCAATTGCATACAATCATCCAGGAATGCTACCAACCTCGTTATAACAGATCTAAACACCCTCCATTCGTGGAATTAGGACACCCAGGTAAAGGAAATGTTTGCTTTGGGCAAACAGTTCCGGGTGGAAATATTGTTGGTAATAGTGATTGTGAGAGCAACTGGAGATGGGTAGAATCTACAACAAAAAAGGATCTTATCATTAATTGGGCTGGAGCGATTTTAAAAAGCCTTCTTTCTTGGCAGGAAATTATCGTACCAATGTGGATAGGATCATTTTTACTGCATAAAATGGTACTTATTTCATTTGTGGGTTTAAAGCATACCCTGGGCTCCCATACACTTGGACTGGGTTTAGGATATGTTGTCCTTTACATATATTTTGTGAATGATTGACAGAGTCTCCCCTATTTAGTCCTGAATCAAATATCATGGGAAATCAATACTGTTCAACCATCTTTAGCCCTTATTAGATCTCCTTTTGGAATGATCACCTTATTACGGGATTAACAATATGATCTCTGTTTTAGAGTAGGTACTCAATGATGCAACAGAGGTCAAAAAAAAAAGGTAGATGGTAACAAAAGAACAGTTACTCTCCAGAATAGGATAGCACTAGATTATTTGTTAGCAAAGAAGGGAGGCACTTGTGCTTTGATCGGCACAGAATGTTGTACTTACATTCCCGATAATTCTGAGAGTGTTACCAATCTGGTGAACCACATCAGGAAACAAGAGACTAACGATATCCTCTGAGAGATGGTGAGGTAATTTGGGGCATTGGTTTTCTGGATTAGAGACCCGGTTCTCACACGGGATATTGATTGTAGTAACGATTAGTTTAATTCTTTGTTGAGCTATTTTTGGAAAACATGGTGCCAAACACTTATTACTTACATTACGATGGTTAGTAACAAACATACTTCAACACTAGTTGAAATGGGAAGGGATTATAAACCAAATGAGACAGAAGAAGATAACTGTGTTGAGGCTGAAGACCTGCCAACGTGCCCATACCCTGTGGGTTATCATCCCCCTTTCATAGCGAAACATCACCAAATTTGTCGAGTGCAAACACTAAAGTGCAAGTAAAGAGGTAAATGAAAGAGACTGAGTGTGTTAATCCAAAGGATTAATGGAGATTGACAATTGACACCAAATCTGTGGAGGAAAGTCTGTGCTGACAGCTTTGACATTGACACTAACAGATGGTGAACAGCCAGTTTTAATACAATATTTGTTCAGCGAGATATTATTTAGAAGTCAAGACTTAACCAAAGTCAAGGACGCTAACAGTGGTTATTGACACATTCTTCTTCATATTATTTTGAAACTAAATTGTAGCCTTTACTGTAGTCAAGGACATTAACAATGTTTATTGACACTTTCTCCTTCATATTAGATAAAACTAAGATTTCAATAGAAAAACTGTAATAAAGATATTTATGTAGTTTTCAATGATGTAAATCCTATTTTTAGTAACAATTGGATAGGAAAGGTCTTGAGCGATATGCAGGCAAATGGGACTAGCTTGGGGCTAAAGGCGGGGTTCACAGCTGTAGAACTCTGCTACTCTATGACCTGAAAAGTCGGCAATTCTTTTTTCCTCACAGATGCTTCTGCACAAGCTGAATTATTGCAGCAGGTTGTTTGTTTTGATCATGAAATCTCTCCTTGTAGTGCATACATTGGATCACAAATAAACTGCATTTTGAACATTAATTACTGATTATTAAGAATATACTGGGACTTACCAGACACCGCCAACAAGGTACTGGAATCGATTGGAATGGCCCATTGGGCTATTCCCAAAACAAAGAGTTCTCTCCATGCATCTTCCAAAAGAATTAGCTGGAATGGGATAAAACACATAAATATTTCCATTATTTATGGTTATTATGATGGGTATAGATCAGTGGTTCTCAGCCATTTTCTTTCCATTCACATACCACTTAAATATTCCTTATCCTATAGGTGCTCTGTGATTAGTAAGGGATTGCTTAAGGTGGTACATGGGTGGAAAAAAAAAGTTTGAAAACCACTGTTTTAATCGTACCTAATTAGCTCGTTATGTGCACAGTTTCATAACTCCAAAGGAGTTGAGAGGAAGGAGATTTAACAGCAACATTTTGCCCAGAGAATGGTAGGCGCCTGGAATGGGGTGTCAGGAGTAGGGGTGGAAGCAGGTCCAATAGTGACAGTTAAGAGCTTCAAGATAAACACTCAAATATGAAGGGGATGCGGGATACCTATCAGATGGAAGCAACAGAGTTTTAGTGTAATTTGAATATCATGTTCTGAACCGACCTCTGGGCATAAGAGCCTGTTTCTTTTTTTTTAAATTTTTTATTTTTCACACCATAAACCACACTGACCAAGATACATACATTTTCCTTTTCAAATATATACAGTGTCATTTTCTACCCCCCCCTCCTCCCACCCCACCCTCCCTACCTCCCCCCATTCATTTAAAGTACAAAATCTAAGATACATTAAACCAGTCAAACAATGTTGTCATTCAATAAAAATAAACAAGAAATTCCACTGAGTCAATTCTTTTCATTTCCTTCTCCTTTCATTAATTTAGGTGGTAGATGTCCCCGGTAGGTTATCTCTATTGTGTTTCATGTAAGGCTCCCATATTTGTTCAAATATTTCAATATTATTTCTTAAATTATATGTTATTTTTTCTAATGGAATACATTTATTCATTTCTACATACAATTGTTGTATTCTCAAATTATCTTCCAATTTCCAGGTTGACATAATATATTTTTTTTGCTACGGCTAGAGCTATATTAACAAATCTTTTTTGTGCACCATCCAAATCAAGTCCAAATTCTTTATTTTTTATGTTACTTAGGAGGAAGATCTCTGGGTTTTTTGGTATATTATTTTCTGTAATTTTATTTAATATCTGGTTTAGATCTTCCCAAAATTTTTTTACTTTCTCACATGTCCAGATTGCATGAATTGTTGTTCCCATTTCTTTTTTACAATGAAAACATCTGTCAGATACTGTTGGGTCCCATTTATTTAACTTTTGAGGTGTAATGTATAGCCTGTGTATCCAGTTATATTGTATCATATGTAACCTCGTATTTATTGTATTTCTCATCGTTCCAGAGCATAAGTTCTCCCATGTTTCCTTCTTTATCTTTATATATAAATCTTGTTCCCATTTTTGTTTAGTTTTACCATTTGTTTCCTCATTCTCCTTTTCTTGCAGTTTAATATACATATTTGTTATAAATCTTTTGATTATCATTGTATCTGTAATCACATATTCAAAATTACTTCCCTCTAGTAACCTCAGACTACTTCCTAATTTGTTCTTCAAGTAGGATCTCAATTGGTAATATGCCAACACTGTATCTTGAGTTATATTATATTTATCCTTCATTTGTTCAAAGGATAATAATCTATTTCCTGAAAAATAATTTTCTATTCTTTTGATTCCTTTTTTCTCCCATTCTCTAAAGGAAATGTTATCTATTGTAAAAGGGAGTAACTAATTTTGCGTCATTATTAGTTTTGGTAATTGGTAATTTGTTTTATTCCTTTCTACATGAATCTTCTTCCAAATATTGAGCAGATGATGTAATACTGGAGAACTCCTACATTGTACCAATTTTTCATCCCTTTATATAATATATGTTCAGGTATCTTTTCCCCTATTTTATCTAGTTCTAATCTAGTCCAATCTGGCTTTCCCTTGTTTGATAAAAATCTGATAGGTATCTTAATTGTGCGGCTCTATAATAATTTTTAAAGTTTGGCAGTTGTAATCCTCCTTGCTTATACCATTCTGTTAATTTATCTAGTGCTATCCTCAGTTTCCCCACTTTCCATAAAAATTTCCTTATTATTTTCTTTAACTCCTTGAAGAATTTCTCTGTCAAGTGTATTGGCAATGCCTGAAATAGGTATAGTATCCTTGGGAAAATGTTCATTTTAATACAGTTTATCCTTCCTATTAGTGTTAGTGGTAAATCTTTCCAATGCTCTAAATCGCCCTGTAATTTTTTCATTAGTGGATAATAATTGAGTTTATATAGATGGCCGAGATTTTTATTTATTTGTATACCTGGGTATCTTATTGCTTGCATTTGCCATCTGAATGGTGATTTCTTCTTAAATTTTGAGAAATCCACATTATTCATTGGCATTGCTTCACTTTTATTTACATTAATCTTGTAACCCGACACTTCTCCATATTCCTTCAATTTCTTATATAATTCTTTTATTGATAGTTCTGGTTCTGTTAAGTATACTATAATATCATCCACAAATAAACTGATTTTATATTCCTTGTCTTTTATTTTTATCCATTTTATATTATTTTCTGTTCTTATCAACTCTGCTAGTGGTTCTATGGCTAACGCGAACAATAAGGGTGATAGTGGGCATCCCTGCCTTGTTAATCTGCTTAAATTAAATTGCTTTGATATATATCCATTTACTGTCACTTTCGCCAATGGCCCCTTATATAATGTTTTAATCTAATTAATATACTTCTCTGGTAAACTGAATTTTTGCAATACTTTGAATAAATAATTCCATTCTACTCTGTCAAAGGCCTTCTCTGCGTCTAAAGCAACTGCTACTGTAGGTGCTTTATTCCCTTCTACTGAATGAATTAAGTTAATAAATTTACAAATATTGTCTATTGTCCGTCTTTTTTTAATAAATCCAGTTTGGTCTAGATTTACCATTTTAGGTACATAATCTGCTAATCTGTTTGCTAATAGTTTAGCTATTATATAATCTGTGTTAAGTAATAATATTGGTCTATATGATGCTGGTGCGAGTGGATCTTTCCCTTGCTTTGGTATTACTGTAATTATTGCTGTTTTACATGAATCTGGTAAGCTTTGTGTTTTGTCAATCTGGTTGATTACTTCCAGGAGGGGAGGAATTAATAAATCTTTAAATGTTTTATAGAATTCTATTGGGAATCCATCCTCTCCTGGTGTTTTATTATTTGGTAGTTTTTTTTTATTATCTCTTGTATTTCTACTATTTCAAATGGTTCTGTTAATTTATTTTGTTCCTCTATTTGTAATTTTGGTAGTTCAATTTTAGTTAAAAATTCATCTATTTTACCTTCTTTCCCTTCGTTTTCAGTTTGGTATAATTGTTCATAGAATTCTCTAAAGTTTTCATTAATCTCCGTTGGATTGTATGTGATTTGTTTGTCTTTTTTCCTTGATGCCAATACCATTTTCTTAGCTTGTTCTGTCTTAAGCTGCCATGCTAGAATTTTATGCGTTTTTTCACCTAGTTCATAATATTTCTGTTTTGTTTTCATTATATTCTTCTCCACCTTATATGTTTGTAGTGTTTCATATTTTATTTTTTTATCTGTCAATTCTCTTCTTTTAGTTGTATCTTCCTTCATTGCTAATTCTTTTTCTATATTTACTATTTCCCTTTCCAACTGCTCTGTTTCCTGATTGTAGTCCTTCTTCATCTTGGTTACATAACTTATTATTTGCCCTCTAATGAATGCTTTCATTGCATCCCATAGTGTAAACTTATCTTTCACTGATTCTGTATTTATTTCAAAGTACATTTTAATTTGTCTTTCAATGAATTATCTAAAATCCTGCCTTTTAAGTAGCATGGAGTTTAATCTCCATCTATACATTCTTGGAGGGATGTCCTCTTACTCTATTGTCAATATCAAGGGTGAATGGTCCGATAATATTCTAGCTTTATATTCTGTTTTTCTTACTCTATCTTGCATACGAGCTGATAACAGAAATAGGTCTATTCTTGAGTATGTTTTATGTCTACCCGAATAAACTGATTTTTCCTTTGGGTGTTGTTTCCTCCATATATCCAAAAGTTGCATTTCTTGCATCGATTTAATTATAAATTTGGTTACTTTGTTCTTTCTGTTAATTTTTTTCCCAGTTTTATCCATATTTGAATCCAAATTAAGGTTGAAATCCCCTCCTATTAATATTTTCCCTTGCGTATCTGCTATCTTCAAAAAAATATCTTGCATAAACTTTTGATCTTCTTCGTTAGGTGAATATACATTGAGTAGATTCCAAAACTCCGAATATATCTGACATTTTATCATAACATATCTCCCTGCTGGATCTATTATTTCCTCTTCTATTTTAATTGGTATATTTTTACTGATTAATATAGCTACTCCTCTTGCTTTTGAATTATACGACGCTGCTGTTACATGTCCTACCCAATCTCTCTTTAATTCCTTGTGCTCTAATTCAGTTAAATGTGTTTCTTGCACAAATGCTATATCAATTTTTTATTTTTTCAGTAAATTTAGCAGTTTCTTCCTTTTGATTTGGTTATGTATTCCGTTAATATTTAAAGTCATATAGTTCAACGTAGCCATTTCATACTTTGTTTATCTTCCCTTTCCATTTCTCCATCATCACCTTTCCTTCTTATCCATTTCTGCTTTCTTGTTTTGAACACTTTATAAGACAACATTTCTAAAACATTAAACATTTTCCTTATTCTCCTATTTAAAACTTCTTTAACCCCATTCTCCCCTCCCCCTCCTGAGTTGCCCTTTATCCCTTGTCGGGCAACCACATCTCCCCTCTCCATTTGAATTTGCGACTTCACTCGCAAGCGTCAACTGATTTTGCAGTGACCGTAACTCCTCCCCACCCAGCCCCCCCGGAAAAGATTTCAATTTTCGTATATAACAAAGGTCACTCTTTTAATTCCCTCCTTATTCCCTCTATTCCCTTTCATTCCCTTATTAAATCTTATCTATACTCTATATATTTTCCTCTAAATACTGATACACTCATGTATACACATATATATATATTTATATATATATATACACCCATATACACACATACATATAGTTCGTGGTCATTTTTACTCTCATTACATGTCTTCATCTCTCTGCTTGTTTTGTAGTTGTTCTGCAAATTTTCGTGCTTCCTCTGGATCCGAGAATAGTCTGTTTTGTTGCCCTGGAATAACTATTTTAAGTACCGCTGGGTATTTTAACATAAATTTATATCCTTTTTTCCATAAGATCGTTTTTGCTGTATTGAACTCCTTCCTCTTCTTCAGGAGTTCAAAACTTATGTCTGGATAGAAAAAATTTTTTTGACCTTTGTATTCCAGTGGGTTTTTGTCTTCTCTTATTTTCTTCATTGCTTTCTCCAATATATTTTCTCTTGTTGTATATCTTAAAAATTTTACTAAAATGGATCTTGGTTTTTGCTGCGGTTGTGGTTTCGGGGCTAATGTTCTATGTGCCCTTTCTATTTCCATTTCTTCCTGTAATTCTGGGCTTCCTAGGACCCTGGGGATTCAATCTTTTATAAATTCACTCATATTCTTGCCTTCTTCATCTTCCTTAAGGCCCACTATCTTTATATTATTTCTTCTATTATTCTTCTTTGGCTTGGCTTCGCGGATGAAGATTTATGGAGGGGGTAAAAGTCCACGTCAGGTGCAGGCTCGTTTGTGGCTGACAAGTCCGATGCGGGACAGGCAGACACGGTTGCAGCGGCTGCAGGGGAAAATTGGTTGGTTGGGGTTGGGTGTTGGGTTTTTCCTCCTTTGCCTTTTGTCAGTGAGGTGGGCTCTGCGGTCTTCTTCAAAGGAGGTTGCTGCCCGCCAAACTGTGAGGCGCCAAGATGCACGGTTTGAGGCGATATCAGCCCACTGGCGGTGGTCAATGTGGCAGGCACCAAGAGATTTCTTTAGGCAGTCCTTGTACCTTTTCTTTGGTGCACCTCTGTCACAGTGGCCAGTGGAGAGCTCGCCATATAACACGATCTTGGGAAGGCGATGGTCCTCCATTCTGGAGACGTGACCCACCCAGCGCAGCTGGATCTTCAGCAGCGTGTACTTTATGCTGTCGACCTCTGCCATCTCGAGTACTTCGATGTTAGGGATGAAAGCGCCCCAATGGATGTTGAGGATGGAGCGGAGACAACGCTGGTGGAAGCGTTCTAGGAGTCGTAGGTGATGCCGGTAGAGGACCCATGATTCGGAGCCGAACAGGAGTGTGGGTATGACAACGGCTCTGTATACGCTTATCTTTGTGAGGTTTTTCAGTTGGTTGTTTTTCCAGACTCTTTTGTGTAGTCTCCCAAAGGCGCTATTTGCCTTGGCGAGTCTGTTGTCTATCTCATTTTCGATCCTTGCATCTGATGAAATGGTGCAGCCGAGATAGGTAAACTGGTTGACCATTTTGAGTTTTGTGTGCCCGATGGAGATGTGGGGGGGCTGGTAGTCATGGTGGGGAGCTGGCTGATGGAGGACCTCAGTTTTCTTCAGGCTGACTTCCATGCCAAACATTTTGGCAGTTTCCGCAAAGCAGGACGTCAAGCACTGAAGAGCTGGCTCTGAATGGGCAACTAAAGCGGCATCATCTGCAAAGAGTAGTTCACGGACAAGTTTCTCTTGTGTCTTGGTGTGAGCTTGCAGGCGCCTCAGATTGAAGCGACTGCCATCTGTGCGGTACCGGATGTAAACAGCGTCTTCACTGTTGAGGTCTTTCATGGCTTGGTTCAGCATCATGCTGAAGAAAATTGAAAAGAAGGTTGGTGCGAGAACACAGACTTGCTTCACGCCATTGTTAATGGAGAAGGGTTCAGAGAGCTCATTGCTGTATCTGACCCGACCTTGTTGGTTTTCGTGCAGTTGGATAATCATGTTGAGGAACTTTGGGGGACATCCGATGCGCTCTAGTATTTGCCAAAGCCCTTTCCTGCTCACGGTGTCGAAGGCTTTGGTGAGGTCAACAAAGGTGATGTAGAGTCCTTTGTTTTGTTCTCTGCACTTTTCTTGGAGCTGTCTGAGGGCAAAGACCATGTCAGTAGTTCCTCTGTTTGCGCGAAAGCCGCACTGTGATTCTGGGAGAATATTCTCGGCGACACTAGGTATTATTCTATTTAGTAGAATCCTGAAGATGAGCAGTCTGATTTCTCGCCTTTGCTTTTGCACAGGGTGATGATGGTGGCATCACAAATTCCTGAGGCAGTTTTCTTCTATTATAGTTTTCCATTATATCTATCTTCTGAGCTAACAGCTCATGTGCCTCTTTAAATTTTTTATTAGATTCTTCTAATTTCTCTTTTAAGTCCTCTACTTCCATTTCTACAATTATTTCTCATTCTTCCACATTATCCACTCTTTTTCCTATCTCTGATATGACCATTTCTATTTTATTCATTTTTTCTTCTGCACTCTTAATTCTTCTTTTTATCTCATTTAATTCTTGTAATTGCCATTCTTTCACTGATTCCATATATTCTTTAAAAAAAGATATATCCATTGTCCTGCCTTTCTCTTCTTCTTCCATTTCTCTATGTTCTTCTTCTTCTTCTTCCTCTGGGTTGACCATCTGTTGTTTCCTTGTTTTCTTTTTACCCTCTTCTTTCTTGTTGTCGTTATTTTCCATGTTCTGCTCCTGTTGCTGTGTCGCAGCTGTCACTCTCAGCTGTGGAGATCGACTCCGCAGCTGTTTCCCCCCTCCCGTCAGTGTGTTTTTTTTCATGCGCGGTTGCGCGCTTTTACTCAGCTCCGCGAGCCATTTTTGTAGTCCCGAGCCCGGGACTTCCACTGACCTGAGGTAGCGGGCTTCTCTCTCCGCGGCGGGCCTCCTCGGACAGGTAAGGCCTTCACCTTCTTCTTCCGACGTTCTTTCATCTTCTCTTCTTCCCGTTGTTTTCGACTTTTCTCTCTTCGCTGCCATTTTCTTCTCACCTTTATTTTTACTTTGTTTTAATTTTTACTCTTGTACCTTTGTGTTTTGTGTGTTTATTTTTCAACTTTTCTGGAGAGGGCTGGAATTCCCTGACCGGCCACTACTCCATGTTTCCATGCTGTATGGTCTATGGTCTTACTCTGGAGGAACCCCTCTGATGAAACTATAAAATGACCCTGATTCAGGTTTTCATCTCTGCATTATCTTTTATGTCACTGTAGCGAGATGTGAAGGCACGCAGACAAATGGCTTATGGCTTCTGTAAGATGCTCAACTTAGAATTTTTCAGCATGGAAGGAGGCCCTTCAGCCCAACATATACCAACTTGTCTACCCAATCAAGTCCCCATTTCCTGTGTCTGGCTCATCCCCCTATACCATTTAAGCATCACATTTAAACTGTACTCATCTCTACCACTTCTTCCATAAACAGCTCATTCCATAAACACTCTGTCTGATAGAGGGAAATCTTTCACCTCTCACCTTAAATTTATGTCCTCTAGTTTTAGATTCCCTTGCCCTTGAAAAAAATGATGACTTACCTTTTATAAACCTTCATAACGTTCCCCTCATCCTTTTATGTTCCAGGGAGAAAAGCCCCAGCCAATCCAGCCTCTCGTTATAATTCAAGTCTGCCAATCCCAGTAACTCAATTGAACAACTTTTCTGCACTCTTTACAACATAACAATATCTTTCCTTCATCTGCACAATACTCCAACTATGGTCTCACCACCATCGTGGACAGTTGTAACATGATATTTCTATTCCTGTATTCAAATGCCCTGTCTGATGAAGGCAAGCATGCAAGGCTCCTTCTATACCACCCTACCATTTGTGTAGTTACATTCATGGAATTATATTCTGGTACCCCTAAATCTCTCTGTTCTTCCACATTCTTCACGGTCCTGCCTATGTAAGTCCTGCCCTGATTTAAACTGCCAATGTTCAACATCTTGCAATTGTCCAAGTTAAGCAGAGTATTTGGAATAAAGAGATAACAAAAGTTGGGTGCAATGTAGACCACTAACCTGATCCTGGAATGGGAGTGTGGAAAAGGCAGGCACACTCTTGGCCCACTTGATACTCATGAAGAGGAGCCTCGCAGCAGATTCACACACTGATTCAGTTGCTACTTCGTATAGATACATGGGTGCTCCGTTGACCTCATGTGGGTACTGAAGAAAAAGACTTTGATTATACATTGATCAGAAGAGCAAGAATAGTTCAGGAGATTTATATTGTTGAAAGATTGTGTGAGCCATTACAATCCCTTTTCTGCTGTATCTTTATTTATGGATAGGGTATTATATAATAACTTTTTCAATTTACATAAATACTGATCCCTCATCAACCCCACGAGCACTGATTCAGATTGACTTCCTGAAAAGCAAATCACAACAGATGCTGGAAAGTTTAAGAAAATGTTGGAAATTCACAGCAGGCCAGGAGGCATCTATGAAGAAAGAAACAGAATTCAGGTTTCAAGTGCAATACCTATCATCAGAATTGAGAAAACTTGTCCAGGAAATCAAGCGTGCTTTCAATTGCAGAGCAGGGGTGTAGGTGAAAAGAAGGACAATGTGTGTGTTAGGATGGAGACCAAGAGAGAGTGAATCACATAAATAGTGGTGCAGGCTGAGAGAGGGGGGTGAAGTTTGTTTATTTATCGATCCAAGCCTTTAATATGCACAGTGACTCGTCATCTGCAGCCCTCTGAGGTGGAAAGTTTGCTGGCAGTAAATTCTGAGCTAATTATTGGCTTGCCGCGTGCGTACAGGGTTTAGCAAAGTCGTAACTTAATTGAAGGAACACAAAAACAGAGCTACTTTCCCTTATTTTGCCTCTCCAGTAGAGTCAGCCAATCCATCTGCTACCCGAGCAGAAAGCAACCTGCTCCAGGAACTCAGTGGGCGGAACAGCTTTAGTGGGAGAAAAAGAATGGTCAATATTTTGGGTTGAATCTTTGGTCATGCCTGGTCTTCAAGGTCATCAAGACTGTCCCCAATCCATCTCCTGTGTTCTTTATGCAATTTTTCTGTAAACCATTTCCATTCGATTCATTTATTTTACTGTTACCACTGAACCTGCTTAAAGCAGTGAACATCAAAATATATCAAGCCACTTTGCAAAGTGTTTCATTTTACCTTTGGACCTTTTGGCTCTGACCTTAAATCTTGACTACTTGTTTCTTTTATTAGAAACATGCTTCTCATTTACACCATTAAAGCCACTTATGGTTTTTAAACAAGATACCACCAACGAAATCTCCTGACCTTCTCTGCTCAAAAGGGAAACCTCAGCCTTTCCCAACTCATTCTGCTTAAATCCCCCTGCAAGTGCTTCCTCTAAAGATCTGATGCTGAAATCTGACCAGTCAGTTGCTTCCAGACATTGTATTAAATGCCGTTCAGTCCATATCTGCTCATTTTAATTTTCCAGCTTTAGTGTTTGTTTAGTGAAATTGGAAATTCCGTATTAACTGTAGATTTTGAGATTTCATCTGTTTACACATGTCCAGGTCATGAATATATATCAAGAAGGGCAGTGGTCCTAAATTCTACTGTATATCTCCCTCCAATGTGCTTATTTTCCTTAGTCAATTCTATACTGTATTTACTGCCTTATTCTTATGCCCTATGGTAAATGTTGTCAATCATTTTTTGAGAGGCCATATAGACAATGTCAACTAGTTTACCTTGTTTAAATGTTTTTATTGGAGAATCATAAAACACAATCAAGTTAATCAATTTTTAAAAATAATACACCCTTTTTAGCCCATGAAATTTGTGCTGGCCTATTGCACCCAGTTAAACTACCAATGCCATACACTTTGACCAGAGCACCCAGAGAAAGTCCACACAGGTCACGAGGAGAATGTGCAAAATCCTTAAAGACAGCACTGGATTTGAACCTGCGTTACTGGTGCTGATATAGCGTTGTGCTAACTTTAACACATATGTACTTACTCCGATTTATTAACCATTTACTTTCTATTTGTCAATCATTTTTGCCCAGACTAATGAATTTCAGTTCATCTCTTTGTAAAATAGATTTTCTTCATCCATGCCACCCGACTCTATTACCTTTTGCCTGTTACTTTAAATTTGTGAACCTAATCATCCACTAATGGGACAACACCTTATCAATGCAATTATCCCCTTTCACCATTCTTTGCTTTATGAAGTATAATCCAGGCTTTCAAGTCCAACTTAGAACTGAAGAAAAACTAGAAAATCTCTTTGCACCTTCTGAGGCCTTCACATCATTCTCACGATCAAAATTAGGCTGATTGGCCTGTAATTGTCAGCTCCATCGCTTTCTTAGTTTGAAGTAATATTTTAACACTTTCAATCATTGCCATCATGTGCCATCACTATATCCACACTTTAGCTTGGATGCCTTTTTAACTTTAACGATCACCAACCATTTCATTAACACCTGTGCGATATTGCCCCTTCCTCCCCACCCCACTACCACCTGTACAACCCCTATTCCCTAGTGAAAACAGATACATTAATTTCAAACTTTGCTATATAATCTGCATCCAAAAGCAGGCATACTGTTTTATTCTTAATTATCCTCATCTTTTTATTTATCTACTCCTTGCTACTCATGTATATTTTTGGGTTATCTTTTAATTTGTTTCTAATCTACTTTCATTCTCTTTCTTTGCTCTTCATCCACTTTAAAAAAAAATCTCCATACTTTCAGCTCATTTCTCCAGTATAGACCACATTTTCAGTTTTATTTTAAAACTGAAAAGAATATTTACTTTTTCAGGCTTTTCTTGTCTGTTCACAGTTTTTTTTAATGAATATTGTGTAAAGGTTAAGTTATTGAATTAACAGCCAGGCTTATGACCATCCACGCAGATACCTTTGATAAAGTGACCCCTCGGTTGCTTGAAAATAAACATGAATTCAGCTGCAGCAAAAGATTTTAATCATTTTGCAAAGCATGAGAACTCCTTTACATCAAGAAGCACTGTGTAATAAGCAGCTAGTCTCGCCCCAAGAGTCTGCCTCATGGCTTAAAAATCATATATTTATTCATTCCGACCCTTGGGTCTCTAGAACATTCGAACACAGGTACATGGTGTTTTCTTGGGATTTGTTAATCAGGGTCGTGTTCCTTTCCCAATGGTAAATAGCCTTTCACTACCTTGCCAAGAAATAAAGGAATGCAACTCACTTCCCTCTTCCAGTCAACATTTTGAAATGTACCCTCTTGGCTCAAATCTCACAACATCAGCTGGGGAATGTAATAAAATATGGAAGTCTTTTTAAAAAGCTAGTCTCATTAATGATGATGAAGAAACTACTCAATTGCACATTTTGTTGCAAGGACAGGATCAAGTTTTCTTACTGCAGTTATGTAGGGCAGAGGTTCTCAACCTTTTCACCCAGAACCATCTTAAGTATCCTTTTACTCTTTCAGCATACATTTGTTAGCATTGCATTATGTAACTTGGTATATTATTCTCAATTATTTGTTCTTATATATGTTGATTAAATAAAATATTCAGAAAAAAGTATCTTTTACTCACCATGGACCACCTACTACAGACCAATGGAGCACCAGTGGGGATAGGGGAGCTTAAACCCCTGCCCAGACCACCAACAGGATTTATCCTTTATTTAGTTGGGAAAATATTTTGAGAATTTTTAACGTTTTGTTGTCAAATTTACAATCTTGTTTTACATATTAATTGTTTATTATGTCAGTA
The DNA here is from genome assembly GCF_036971445.1 of Narcine bancroftii. Lineage (NCBI taxonomy): Eukaryota > Metazoa > Chordata > Chondrichthyes > Torpediniformes > Narcinidae > Narcine > Narcine bancroftii. The sequence goes on along the minus strand of NC_091474.1, from coordinate 223,979,010 downwards.
ATATCTGTCTTTACTACATTGCCACAGACAAGCTGAAACAAACCTACAGACCACACCTGGAGCATTTTATGTACGATTTCAGTCTCCTGACCAAAGGAGGATATACTTTCTACAGCAGGGGTGCATTGAAGGTTCACCAATCTACTTCCTGGGAAGGTGGGTCTGAGATTTAGAAACCAGCAACCTGTTTTTTGGAGCTTATGAGGTGCCCTTGTCAGAAAATTGTAGTCAGAGTCTCAGAATAAGGGAAAGGCATAAGGAGAACATGAAACATCTCAGGCCCTTCAGCACACAATGTGATGCCGACCTATGTAAACTTACTAACAATTAGTGGACCACGAAATGATTTTTTTTTAAATTGCAAAACTGCAAATAAAATGTACTGGAGCAACAGTTACTAGAGCCCTCCGGGAAATCGTCAGGAGTTACAGGTCACATGCTGCGGCCATCTGCAGCCTTGTTCTGTGCTCGCTGCATTCTGGAGCAATTCGGGGTTGACCTTTGCACCCACCCCCCCCCCCCCCCAGCCCCCGACCTCCGGGGAACCACTGATTTATATTTTGATTGTGGGATGGGAATTCGATTGGTAAAAAAAGAGATGCATTCTCAGACCAGGAACCGATCATTATTCCAATGGGTGTGAGACCACGATGACATTTCTCAGCCGAGAAGGAAATAACAATGAACTATCCACAATAGTCGAGTAATAAGCATGGGAGGTAAATTGATATATGCACATTAAGGAGGCTTTGGAAGCCAACGTGCCTGTGCCTGTTCAACTTGACCTTCTTTCAACACATAATAATGCTTTGCACTATTTTTTTAACTGTGCAAATTGTCCGAGCCAAGTGGTGGTGTCATTTTTCCCGGTGCCCTGTTGGAGCTGTGGCTTCTGGCCATTCTGGCTGCTTTTTGGCCCCGTGAACTGGGACCGTTTTCAGTTTTGCTTCAGAGTCAATGAGCATCAGATATATCGTTGTCGAATCAATGGGCGATGATTTACCACAAAGGGGAATGAAAACTGCAGCGCTGCCATACTCCGACCACGAATTAAACAACTCAATCGGGGTTTTTTCTCTCTCTCTCTCTCTCTCTCATGAGATTAGTGTGGGTAGAACAAGCAACAATAGTCATTAGCTGGTAAACCATTGCCATAGGCTTTCTTGTGTGACAGAAAAGGACCACAAACAAATAGATGGTTATTGCAAGTGAATGATAAGAGTCAGTCAGACAGAGCTCAACAGCTCTGCCCCCCTCCACCCCCCCCCCCCCCCCTCGGTGAAGGTGAACCCAGTTGCTTGCATTTCGCCCATGTCCTTTACCAAGTAAGTAACCAAGCGATGATTCTCTTCAGGGTCCTCATTCACCAGAACCTAAATAAATCATCTGACCCTTCTCACATGACTGTTTATGAGAGTTGTCTAATTTAGACATACAACACAGTAACAATTGACCTACAACCCCTCTATGTTCTTGAAGGATGGGAGGAAACTGGAGCACCAGGAGAAAAACTGTCTCTTCCTATTCGCATCTCTCAACAACCAACTCCCCACTTACAGTGATATAAATGCTCTTGTAGCAATGTAACTGGACAGATATTTATGCAGTTATATAATCAATGTTGCCTCTCTCTGTATTGACTAATAATTGACAGCACCAATTATTCCCTGGTTTTCTTTGCTTCAAGATAAGAACAGATACAAGTGGAAATGATCATTTACCTTCGGAGTTGGCTGTGGCAAGCCCACTAATGCCTGTCGATCAGACCCAGTGGTGACATCAATGTTATGCGTCTCTAACTGGGTTACAGCAGTGAAGAAGGCTGGTCCAGGTAAAGCCCCTGATGGGTAAGGAGTGACACTTCCATTCACCTCCTTGTGCCCGCGGAAATACAGGGCTACCTGCTTTCTTATTGTGGATGTCCGAGGGCCCCTTTCATGCTGCACAGCTGTGGAGAAAACATAGAAGAAGGTATGAGAGGAGCCAAAGGAAAAAAAAACTTTTGTTTGATGATTATTCATTCACTTGGGTGAGAGGAATAACTAATTGTATGATCTTTGGCCCACATACCTACTTTAAGTGGCAATAATAGTAAAACTTGATACCATCTTTATAATTGGCTTGTCAAAGCCATGAGTTTGGTCACTTCCATGTCTTAGAGGTGTAGCAAATAGAAGGCAAGTCATGACTCCTGAGACCCAAGCATGTGATCACTGCCATACTGCACTGCACTGAGAGCCTGTTCACTATTCAAAACATCGGAAATTAAATCAAGGTCTCTCTCCAGTTCTTTGGATATAAAATATATCATGACTGCATTTTAAGAAAATCAAGGGAATTTCAGATAGGTAAATACTTTTCGGGGGGGGGGGTGTTAATCATCTCTGGATGTCCCAAAATGATTTTCAGCCAGCAAAGTATTTTTGAAGTGTTTCTTCTTCTTCTTGGCTTGGCTTCGCGGACGAAGGTTTATGGATTTATAGTCACACTTGAAGTGTTGCAATGTAGAAGGTGAACCAGTCTTGTCCGCATTATTCTTGCAAAATGACCTGCGAGATAAGTGACCAAGCGATGATTCTCTTCAGGGTACTCGTCCTCATTCACCAGAACCTAAAGAAATCATCTGACCCTTCTCACATGGGAGTTGTCTAATTTAGACATACAGCACAGTAACAATTGACCTACAACCCCTGTATGCTTTTGAAGGATGGGAGGAAACTGGAGCACCAGGAGAAAACCCATGCAGACATGGGGAGAATGTACAAACTCCTTCCGGACAGAGCTGGATTTGAACCCGGGTCATTGGCACTGTAATAACATTGCGCTAATCCCTAAGCAAACTCTATTCAAATTAACTGCCGTGTCTCCCTCTTTACAACAGTGATTAACCTTAGCAAGATGCTGGAATCAGGACCAAAAAACTAGAAAAACTCAGTGGGTCAAGCAGCATCAATGGGAGAAAGAGAATGGTCTACATTTTGGGCTGGAATCTTTTTGATTTGTCCAGTCCTGATGAAGGGCACCATCCCAAAACATTGATTATTCTCTTTCTCCCTCTGATGCTGCTCAACCCATTGAGTTCTTCCAGAAGACTGTTTTACTATAAAACTGAAATTGGCTTTAAAGTGTTCCAGGTTATCTGAAGTTTGGAAGCCATTTCATCAAAAGGAGCTTTTCAGAATCAGAATCAAAACCAGAATTTATTGTCATGGACAAGTCACAAACTTGTGGAAACATCATAGTGCAAACATTCATACAGCATCTTTTACAACAATAAATTTAACAAAAAATAATGCACGAAAAGTGCAAGTCTTTGGTTCATTTATTATTCAAAAATCTTGTGCTCATCTTTAGGCTCCTGTACCTTTTTTCTCAATGGTAGCAGAGTGAAGAGGGCATGACCTGAGAGGAATGGTTCTTTGAGATAGAGGCTGCTTTATTAAGACACCGCCTCTTGTAGATGTCCTCAGTGGAGTAAAGGCTGGTGCCTGTGATGTCATAGGCTGAGTTAACATCCTTCTGGAGTTTTTTTCTTGTCCTGAGAGCTGGTGCCTCCATACCAGACAGTAATGCAACCAGCCAGCTGCTCTCCACGGTACACCTGTAGAAGTTTTTGAGAGTCTTCGGTGACATACCGTATCTCCTCAAGCACCTCACAAAGGGGGAGGAGTCACGTGATGGAGTAGTGGCCGGACGGTGAACTCCAGCCCTCTCCAGAAAAGTCGGGAAAAACAAGAGAAAACACAAAGGCACAGAAATAAAAGTTACAGAAAAGTGAGTATAAAGGTGGAAAGAAGATGGCGACAAAAAAAGAAAAATCGAAAGCAACGGCAAGAAGAGAGGAAGAGAAGACAAAGGAGGAAAAAGGTGAAGGCCTTACCTGTCCGAAGAGGCCCGCTGCGGAGAGAGAAACCCGCTCCCTCAGGTCGGTAAATAATGGACTACAAAAATGGCTCGCTGAGCCGAGTAAAAGTGCGCAACCGCGCATGAAAAAAAACACACTGACGGGAGGGGGGACCAGCTGGGGAGCCGATCTCCACAGCCGGCAACGACAGCTGCAGAACACCTGCAGCAAGAAGAGACCACAGAAGACAATAGAAACAAGAAAGAAGAGGAGGAAAGGGCAACAAAGAAACAACAGATGGTCAACCCAGAGGAAGAAGAAGAGGAAGAGTATGGGGAAATAGAAGAAGAAAAGATAGGCAAGGTCAAGGATATACTTGCTCTTATTAAAGGATACATGGAGTCATTTAAAGAATGGCAAACACAGGAATTTAAGGATTTAAGAAAAAGAATAAACAACACAGAAGAGAAAATAAATAAAATGGAGATGACCTTAACAGAAATGGGAAAGAAAATGGACAAGATGGAAGAGCGGGCAGTAGCAGCAGAAATGGAGGTAGAAGACTTAAAAAAGAAATTGGAGAAATCTAATAAAAAAACTAAAGAGACACAAGAACTACTAGCTCAAAAAATAGATACAATGGAAAACCATAACAGAAGAAATAACATAAAGATAGTGGGCCTTAAGGAAGATGAAGAAGGCAAGAATATGAGGGAGTTTATAAAAGAGTGGATCCCTAAGACCCTAGGATGTCCAGAACTACAGCAAGAAATGGAAATAGAAAGGGCACATAGAGTATTGGCCTCTAAACCACAACCACAACAAAAACCAAGATCTATTGTAGTAAAATTCCTAAGATATACTACAAGAGAAAAGGTACTGGAGAAGACAATGGAAAAAGTAAGAGAGGGCAACAAGCCACTGGAGTACAAAGGGCAAAAAATCTTCATTTATCCAGATATAAGTTTTGAACTCCTAAAGAAGAGAAAAGAGTTCAATACAGCAAAGGCGATTTTATGGAAGAAAGGGTATAAATTTATACTAAAGCATCCAGCGGTATTGAAAATATTTATTCCAGGACAACAAAACAGAGTATTCTCGGATCCAGAAGAAGCACGAAAATTTGCAGAACAATTACAAAAATAGACTGAGGGAGGAAGACGGGTAATGAGAGTTAAAATGATCACGATTGATATGTATGTGGGTAAAGACAAAAATAGACTGAGGGATGAAGACGGGTAATGAGAGTAAAAATGATCACGATTGATATGTATGCGGGTAAAGAGGTATAAGAGTGAATAGAGACAATGAGCATACATGAATGTATCTGTACTTAGAGGAAAATATAGATAGTATAGACAAGAATTAATAAGGGAAGGTAATGGAATAGAGAGAATAAGGAGGGAATTAAAAGAGTGACCTTTGTGACATATGAAAAGTGAAATCTTTTCTGGGGGAGGCGGGGTGGGGGGAAATAGCGGTCACTGCAAAATCAGTTGACGCTTGCGAGTGGATTCGCAAATCCAAATGGAGAGGGGAGATGTGGTTGTCCGACAAGGGATAAAGGACAACTCAGGAGGGGAAGGGGAGATTGGGGATAAATAAGATAGAAATAGGAGAATAAGGAAAATGTTAGATGTTGTAGGAATGTTGTCTTATAAAGAGTTGAAAATAAGAAAACAGAAATGGAAAAGGAGGAAAGGTAATGATGGAAAAACGGAAAGAGAAGATAAACAAAATATAAAAGGGCTACGCTGAACTATATGTCTTTAAATATTAATGGAATACATAACCAAATTAAAAGGAAGAAACTACCAAATTTAAATGAATAAATGTATTCCATTAAAAAAAAATAACATATTGGTTAAGAAATAAGATTGAAATATTCGAACAAGTATAGGAGCCTTACATTAAATACAATAGCGAAAACCTACTGGGGACAAACAGTACCTAAGTTGAAGGAAGGAGAAGGAAAGAAAAGAATGGACTCAGTAGAATTTCTGGTGTAATTTTGTTGAATGACAACATTGTCTGACTGGCTTAATGCAACCTAGATTGTATACCTAAAATGGACGAGGGGGGGGTGGGGGGGTGGTTTGGGAGGAAAGGGGGGGGGGAGAAAAAGTCACTGTATATGTGTGAAAAAGAAATAGCGTATATCATGGCTAATGTGATTTATGGTGTGAAAAAAAAAAAAAAAAAAGCACCTCACAAAGTATAGCTGCTGGTGAGCCTTCTTCATGATTGCATCGACATGGCTGCTCCAGGACAGATCCTTGGAGATGTTAACACCCAGGAATTTGAAGTTCTTAATGCCAAAAGTAAAGGCAGATTATGAGCAGTGTAAAAAGAAAAATCAATTTAAGTCTCAGAGAGATGCAATTAAAATTGAATTATACACCATTGCTTAAGAAAGTAGAAGATTTACAGAAATGGTAGGAACTACCTATAACATTAATAGGAAGGGTTAATTGAATAAAAATGAATATATTCCCTAGAGTACAGTATTTATTTCAAATGCTACCTTTATTTATACCATCAAAAATTTTTCAAGAACTAAATAAGTATGTAAGGAAATTTATCTGGAAAGGGAAAATGGAAAAATTAACACGTAAATTTGAATTAAGAGGACTACAATTACCAGATTTTAATAATTATTATAGAGCAGCACAGTTGAGGTTTCTCTCTTTTTTTTTCAAGAGGGAGAGAAGCCAGCATGGATTCATATAGAAATGAATAAAATAGGAGAAGAAAAGTCAGAGGATTTTATATATAAATGGAATAATAAGCTTTTTATGGGAAATAGAGATATTCGTTTGTTAAAACATCTCTCTAAAATATGGAATAAAATACATTTAGAAATTGGAATAAGAAATTTTCAGAAACCAGGAATGATATTGAGTCAGAATCAACTTATTCCTTTTACAATAAATAATAAATGTTTTGATATTTGGTTTAACAAAGGAATTAAGACAATAAAAGATTGTTTTCAAGGTTCAACTTTAATGACATTTGAACAATTGAAAAGTAGCTATGGAATACAAAACAATACCGTGTCACATTCGTGGCCCGAAATGTGAAGTTAATAAAACATTAAACACAAATTTTATCAGGTAAACTTCTCAGGGTCTTTATTTTTCCAGTTTCCTTTGTTCTCCTGCTTGTGCTCTTATCTCTCTCTCATACCATGTGACTTCCGGTACATCATCATACATATTCATTATCATGACATCCCTCCTTTAATCAGAAATAAACTTTACCTTCACTTACCAATATCCCTCGGAAACATACAAACATCGTAACTAATGGTACATAAAATTTACTTCCTACAGCACTCATACATGTACTTTATGATATAAGATTAAAATACTGTCCCAAAGTTCTTATTAAAACTATGGCACAAAGTCTTCGTATCGTTTGGGCACTTTCCGGTTTCGTTTCGGCCTGCCTGCGATATTGTCGTCGCTTCTCGGTTGTTCACTCTCAGCGTTGGAAATACTGCTCACCACGGCTTCGGGTGTTTCTGGCGCTCTAGTCACTTCATCAGGAGTGCTGGTAACTGTCTCTGGAACATCATCAGGTCTCTCAGTTTCAGCATCTCGTATTGGCCTTTCAACCTCTTCGCTCGATGTATCTCTGGACTGGTACCTTTTTACACCTGATACATTTCTCTTATACAGGACTCCAGTCGGAGACTTGACTGTCACCATACTGCCACTTCTGGATACGACAGTATAGGGTTGATAGTAATAAGGTGTGTCTAGCTTACCACCAGTTTCATGCCTCACTAGAACATTATCTCCTGGCATGATGTCTGAGTACTTGGCTCCACGTTTCGAATCTGTGTACAGCTTTGCTGCACCTTTCTTTTCAGCATCGTGGTCCCTCATCTCCTGGTCGTATCGGATTTCCTTTATTTCTGGCATTTTTGTGCGGATTTTTCTCCCAAAAAATCCTTCTGCAGGACTTTTTCCAGTGGTAGCATGAGGCGTTGCTCGATAGACAGCCACATAAGATAGCAATGCTTCTCGCCAATTTTGTCCTTCTGCGTGTACAATCCTCAATTGTTTTTCAATGGATTGATTTTGTCTCTCTACTCCTCCGTTGGCTTGCGGCCATTTTGGAGTTACTTTATGATGGTGGATACCTGTGGTCCTCATGTATTCCGCAAATGTCTCTGAAATGAATTGTGGACCATTGTCAGAGTATAATGTAACAGGTAATCCATATCTTGCGAATATCTCTGCTAACGCTTGTATTGTTTTTTCAGTGGTTGTGGACTTCAACACCACGTACTCATAGTAACTGCTGTAGTAATCTATCACTACCATAATTGATTCACCCGTCAGTAAAGGTCCAAGAAAATCAACAGCTACGTCGATCCATGGTCCTGTCGGGAGTTGAGTACTCCGGATCGGTTCTGGCGGATTACTCCTACTTGTGATTTGACATCCGTGACAAGTTTTAACAAATTTCTCTGCGTCTTTATCACAACCTGGCCACCATACCTTGGTCCTGAGGTTTTGCTTGGTACCAACAATGCCTAGGTGTCCTTCATGCGCTAAGGATACGATCTTCGGTCTCAATCTTTGCGGTATCACCAATCTGCAACCTCTCAATACACACTGTCCGATGCAACAAAGTTCGTCTCTAATGGGAATGTAAGCCTTGTGAGTACACTTGTCCCATTGTCCACTCTGTATGCATTCTCTTACTTCCATGAGTTCTGGATCACATTCAGATTCTCTCTCGACCTCCTTCGTAGTCACAGCTTTCGGTGTCGACTGAATAGCTACGAAGCGTACAAAGCTCTCTGTTTCTGTTCCCAATTTGTGGCCCGAAATGTGAAGTTAATAAAACTTTAAACACAAGTTTTATCAGGTAAATTTCTCAGGGTCTTTATTTTTCCAGTTTCCTTTGTTCTCCTGCTTGTGCTCTTATCTCTCTCTCATACCACGTGACTTCCGGTACATCTCATACATATTCATTATCATGACATCCGTAGTCTCTTATTATCAGTTAAAGGCATATTTAAGAGAAAATTTAGGTCCAGAACAATGTTATTTGGAACAATTAGTCATAGATATAAATATTAAAAAGTTTATTTCAATTATGTATACAATTTTGCAAAAAGGAATGAATAAACAAGGAATTCATAAGTCAAGTCAAAGATGGGAGAAAGGTTTAAAAAATAAATATTCAAGAGGAAACTTGGTTGGAACTTTGTCAGGATAGTGTGACTAATACAATTAATGGCTGGTATAGAATGGTACAATATGTCTTACTCCACAGAAATTAAATGGATTAAATTCTAATTTTTCAGATAAATATTTTAGATGCAATAAAGAACTAGGTACTTTTCTACATTCTACATGGGAATGTTCAAAATTAAGACCCTTTTGGACAGAACTGGGTTTATTATTGGAAAGACTTACAAAAGTTAAGTTTCCTTAAGATCCAAATTTTTATTACTTGGAAATATTTTTGACACTGAATTGAAATTGAAATTCAACAAAATCAAAAAGAATAGCCTTAGTGGTAGCTAGAAAATGTGTGGCAGTAACTTGGAAATCGATGTGTATTTGGGAATGGGTAGATAAGTAGAAATAGGTCATTGTATACCACATGAAAAAATTATATATAATTTATGTATCAAATTTGAAATTTTTGAAAGAATTTTGGAATTGTATTTACAAATTGTAGGAATTAAGTTGTAATTGCCCAACCTGAACTTTCTGACCTCTAAAATCAAGAAAATTAAGATATGTTAGATTTTATTTGATAGTCTTGGTAAATTTTTATAAATACTATCCAGATGCTCTCTTTCTTCTTTTTCCTTTCTTTTTTTTTCTTTCTTTTCTATTGGGTTGTTGGGGGGAAGGGGGAAATATTTTTTAACTCACTATGTATTAATTTTTCATTAGTTTTGAATAAGAAATTTATGTATATTTTTAATGCATATGTGAAATTAAATAAAATTTTCCAATAAAAAGGAATTTGAAGTTCTTGACCCTCTCCATGACCGAGCCTTTGATGAGGACTGGTTCGTGTTCCCCCAACTTCCTCCTGAAGTCTACAATACCTCCTTGGTTTTTCTAACATTGAGCACAAGATTGTTGGCATGACACCATTCAATGAGCTGATCTATCTCCCTTCTGTACACTTGCTCATTGCCATTTGAAATTCTGCTGACCACTGTAGTGTTAGTGGCAAATTTGTAGATAGCATTGGCCACACAGTTATGGGTGTATAATGAGTAGAGCAGTGGGCTAAGCATGCATCCTTGAGATGTACCTGTGTTGATAATCACTGAGGAGGAGATATTGTTTCCAATTCATACTGACTGTGGTCTTCCGATGAGGAAGTCAAGAATCCCGTTGAAGAGGGGAGTGCAGAGTCCCAGAGTTTGTAGCTTCTTGACCAGCACTGAAGGAATAATGTTGTGGAAGGCTGAGCTGTAGTCAATGAAGAGCAGCTGTATGTATGAGTTGCTGTTTTTGAGGTGATCCAGAGATGAGTGGAGAGCCAGTGATTTTGCATCTGCTGTGGAGCGATCATGATGATAGGCACATTGTAGAGGGTCCAGACCTTTGCTTAGGTACATGTTAATTCTGGCCATGACCAGCCTCTCAAAGCATTTCATCACAGTAGAAGTTAGTGCTACTGGGCTCACACTACTCTTCTTGGGCACCGGGATGATTGATACCCTTTTGAAGCAGTTGGGACTCCAGCAATGAAAGGCTGAAAATGTCTGTGAACACTCTGGTTAGTTGGTTGGTGTAGGTTTTCAGTACCCTGTTAGATATGGCATCAGGGTCTGATGCCTTGCAAAGGTTCACCCTCTGATGTCATCCTCAGAGACAGATATCTCAGGGTCCTCAGCCTTTTCAAGAATTCTAGTAGGCATTGTATGGTTGTTCTCAAAGTGGGCATAGAAAATATTCAGCTCATCGGGTAATGAAGCATCACGGCCATCTATGGTGTTTACCCTCACTTTGTAAGCTTGCAATCCTTGCTACCAAATTATTAGCCTGCTTTGGAAGACATGTTGAGTACAATGGACTAGATTTCTCAACATTTAAAAAGAATGAGAGGTGATATTATAAATCGTGACCAATTCTTAGAGTTCTTGACAGTACTGACAAGCTGAGACATCACGTAACAAGACATTGGTGAAATCACACCTGAAATATTGTGCGCAGCTTTGGTTATCATACAATGGGAATTATGTGATTAAGCTAGAGTGAGGGCAGAAAATGTACCAACGAATGTTTCTGGGACTGGGGGCTTGAATCATAAGGAGATGCTGGATAGACTTGGACTATTTACCCTGGATTGCAGGAGGCTGGAGGATGATGTTATAGAGAGTTATGAACTCATGAAAGACACAGATAAGGTTTAAGGTGAGAAGGGAAAGATGAGAGGCAGGTTTTTTTTTTCCACACAGAGGGTGGCGGGTATATGGAACAACTGCCAGAGAAAATGGTAAAGATGGGATCAATAACATTTTTAAGACATTTGCAATTTTGAGCGATAGGGATAAAATGGGACTAGCTCAGGAAGACACCTTGGTTGCTATGGATGAGTTGAGCCAGAGGGCCTATTTCTTCATTGTATGACACTAATATTAATAATGATCTGTTCCTCTTGGTTGTAGGAGAATCTAGAACTTGCATCCATTGTTTCAGGTTAAGAATGAGCCATTTAGGACTCAGAGATTCCTTCATGCAGGAAAGTTCTGAAGTGGAATTCTCCAACCCAGAGAACAATGGTTCTGACTATTCTCAATGATGATAAATTCTGAGATGTAAAGGAAACCAAGGAATATAGGCCATATGGTGGAGAAGTGGGGTCGATATTATTGAAAGCCAGAGCATGCTTGAGTGTCTGCAGGACCTACTCTTGCTCTTATTTCTTGTGCCCACTTGGATATTCAGTACATTATTATCTATTCGATCTCCACTTTACAACAGTAGCTATTTAAGTACTTAATTGGCTTTAAAGTGTTTTGGGCTGTTGGAGGTTTTGAAAGACACAATATAAATGAATAGACCATACATCCACTTGAGCCTGTTCTGCCATTCAATAATCTTACACCTGCCCTATCTCCACTTTCCCACCATATCCTGTCATTGCCTCAATATCTCAAAAAATATCAGATTTGAATATATAGCACCAGAGATTCCCAGGGTGGGGAATTTCACTTCAGAACCCTCTAGGAAGAAGAACTTTCTCAGTGCACTCTTACTTATCCTGCTTCTAGTGTCTTCATTCATCAAGGGAAAAAAAAGGCATAATGAGACGAAATATTGTTTAATAATGGAAAAAATTACGTATGTTTCACGTGATAATTATATTTTTTTATTAATAAGTGGTCATTATATTCAGAATATTTACATTTCAATTTACATTGATTAGATTTTAATATGTATATTTAATTTTTCTTTAATTTTTTTCTTTTTTCTTTCTTTATGGTTCTCCTTAGGAGAGTTGGCTGAAGGGGGGGGGTTCTTTTCTTCTCTCTTTTTTTATATATATAAAAAATAACGTTCATGTTTATAGTTAATTGTTGTATATGTCATATATTATTTGTTTTTTGAACAAATAAATAAAGTTTTAAAAAAATCAAGGAAAAAAAGCTAAAAATATTTAAACTAAAACAGGGAAATCCAGGACATTGATGAAATATTGAATAACAAGAAGACAAGGACTTTTTATGTTTTTCTATCCTCATATGGGAGAGCCGGGGATGACTGGGGTAATGGACGCCTTAAAAAAACTAAATCCTCCCTACCTCATGACCCTTTATTTTTCTTTCATCTGTGTGCCTGTTGAAGAGTCTCTTAAATGTCCCTATAGATACTTATTGGAGTATGAAATTGGGTTAATTCATGTTGAGTCTAGTTTTGATGACCTAATGAATACAGAAATGAACTGTAAAATAAATAAAATCAGCAGAATATTCAGGGCTCTAAGTGTTACGGTTATAGTTGATAAATTTTACATTTGTGCGGTGAAATGGAAAATTATAACCTACTGAATGAAGAAGTCAACAAAGTGTATGGCAAAGGAATTATGATTATTACACCGAGACTTGGAGACTAACCTAACTCATCACTTTCAATCCTAAGCCATTGCAAAGAAATAGGGGAACACCGAGATCTGCAGCCAGAATAGCAGAATTGCAAAGACCAATAACACTAATGCACAGATCACACAAATTTGCCGTGGGGTTACAAAGTTAACCCCAGCAGGCTATGTCTCTCAGTTTACAGAGCTGTGCCAAAATCAAGGAACGATCATCAGTTATTGACTAATTCATCTCCCAATACTTCTTTGGCACAATTCCTATAAATCAGAATGACTTTGATTTAAAGAGATAATTGTTTTATTGCAAAAACAGGTGAATCCAGGAAATGTAACTAACCTGGATGAACTTAAAAGAGGATTTTGGCATTATAGAAGCAAAATGATACTGTAATTCACCATAGAACTAAATTTTGCATAGACTATCAGGTTTCTTAATTTTGGACTGCATTTCTGAAATAAACGTATTGTTGTAAAGGCCAGAATTTATTGCCCATTCCTCTTTTTGAACTTCTTTTGGGCTGGATTTTGATCCAGTAATAAAGGTAGAAGACAATAGCTTTCCAATTCAGGAGGATGTGTGGATGGAAGGAAACAGAAAGTTGTAGTGTTCCTCTGTAACTATAATCTTTGTCTGTTTTGATAGAAAGAGCTGATTTGCAGAGTTGTAGCTGGCAAGTAACTATAATACATTTTCTAGGTTTTTCTTTTATTTCCAGTAGGGGTATTTGTGCCAATACCAACATTTATTTCCTTTCCCTATCTGCACTTGAGAAGCTGATGGCGATCCACTTCTTGAACTGCTGCTCTCTTTCTGAATCTACTCCTACAGGGTGGCAAGGTAGGGAGTCCCATATGGTACATTGGCACCAATCAAATGGGTTGCTTTAAATGGCACCCAGATGGAAGTATTCCCTTACATCCCCTGTATGCCTTTTACATTACGGAAAATCTTTGTGGAGTTAGGAGGTGAGTCACTCTTTGCGGGATACCCAGCTTCTGCTGGATCCATTGTAATTATGTGGGAAATGCTACATGCAACTGATCAGCACATGCCTGAAACCTTTTTCATCTTGCTGCGTTTAGACACGGATAGTTTTATTTTCAACTTGAATGTTATGGTCACCACTTGGTTCTTTTCACTCTAACTCATTTCCATTTAAATATGAAATCCACATGGCTTGGGGCCTTCTCATTCTGTGTGACAGCACATGACCAAACAAATCCAGGTAAGAAAAGTAAATCATGATCAAATAGGGAGAGATATAATAGTTTCAACATAAAACTCGGGCAATTCAGATACATTTAGTGTTGAACTATAATCATAAATTGCAATTTATGGATATAGGAATTTCCTGAACATTTGCTTATATTTTACATTTAGTGATCCTCATCTAGACGTAGCTGCAACAGCTTTGACTTTATCATATTTCCTCTGCTATGCAATAGATATTGCAAAAAAGCATCCTTTTATTCAAGCAAAATATTACTGAAAAAATACCAATGACTACCCAATCTTAATTGCCCTTGAACTGAGTGGCTTGCCTAGCTACTTCTGAAGGCAGAGAAGATTCATTCCTTTTTTACTGCTGGTCTGGAGAAAGATTTAGCCAGATTGAGTGTTCCCTACCTTTCCTGAAGGATTTTTTTTTATCAAGAGGGCATTTTAATGAAATTTACAGATAATACAATTGTTACGACATAATTGATTAAGGAAAGAGGCTGTTGGCTGCTGGAAAATATTGATGGACTTATTTGTGGACAGAAAGAAAACAAGTAGTATTCAATTCAGTGGAATGCGACCAGTGCACTTGGGGAGAGTAAATACCACAAGGGTATTGAATGGAAGGATTCAGAGAATTGTAGCAGCAGAGAGGGATATTCACAAAGCTCTTATGTTGTTGGGAAAGCAAATATGTTGGTTAATAAAGTTCCTTCATTGGCATATACTTTGAATATAAGATTGTCAGTCTCAACCTGGTGAAAACACTAGGTAGCGGACACCTGATGGTGCATGAACAGTTCTAATTACGGTATGGCTTGAAATATGAGATAACCCCATAACGGGTTGAGGGGAGAATATTGCCAATAACAGAGCAGTAAGGGCATTTTTTGTTGAAATAGAAAGCTAAAGCAAGATTTATTTAAGTTATAATATATTGTGGGATGAGTAGGGGGGACTTCTTTTCCCAGTAAGGAAGTTAATGACACGGGTGTGGTTTTACGATTATGGTTAAAATAGTTAGAGAGGACGTCATTGCACTGCAAGTGATGGAGACTGGAAGGATGTCACAATTATATTTCACAGAAACAGACCCTTCAGCCCACCAGGTCTATACCATTCCTATTTTCCAACATGTGGGACTGGGGGAGTCAAGGGAAAAGCCATCATCACATTTAAAACATCTTGATATCTCCGGGCTCAGCTTCTAGTACCAGTGGTTCTCAAACACTGGTGGGCTCCAGTGGGTTTTCATGTGGATCTTTACAAATGTTAAATAAAATTGAATTAGGTGTGTTTCTTGACATTAAAATAAAGTGGGCCATGGCCAGGTGGGTCCTAGATTCAGAAAGGTTGAAAATCGGTGATCTTGGCCAAGATATCAGATGTGGCATTAGTTGTAATGGTGCTTTTACAGCAAGCAAATGCGCAGGGTGCTGAATCACTTTGCCATTAATTTCAATTTACAGAACAGTTTGGACTTTTGGAATCAGAAATACAACTTCCAAATGTGTCAATTATACCAAAATTGTGCAGGTAGGTGACAGGCTTAGTAGGGTGGCAGTGATGGTTGGCCTTGTTGGAATGTTAAGGATGGTGAGGGTGGGTCATGGAAATGTCTACGAGGAAACAACTACTTGCAGAAGGAGCAGGTACTAGCAAATGAAATTCAGCACAGATAGGGCATGATGATATAACGAATAGGAAGGTCACATGATTTGGAAAAGTGCAGAGGATCAAAGGGATACAAACACAGTTATGCCACAGATTAAGAAGGCTATAAAAATGCAAGAATGATTTCCAGAGTGATGGGGAAGTTATGACAAATCTTTCTCAAATTTCAGTTGGGCATGTGGCCAATAAGTGGCCAGAAGCTGCTGCCTCCCAGTTCTAGGAACCTCTGAGTGTTCTCTGCTGGCCAATGGGTTTCCTCTTGATGCTTTAGTTTCCTCTCAAGCCCCAAAGTCAAGGCTGCTCAGCTATTTGGCCAGTTTTTATTCCCCCTTAGTATACCTTAAGAGTAAAAAGAATCAAATGGGAGTAGCTGGCTTTGCGAGGAAGAGAGACAGTAAATTGCAAGGGGTGGAAGGAAAAAAATGGGGGATGGGGCTGGTGGGATTGCTGGTCTGGAAGCAATGGGCCCCTTCTGGTGTTGATGGTTGAAGACAGAAAGGAAACAGAGGAACTCATTCCACGGATGGCTGGCTGAGCATTTCCAGCATCTTTTTTTCTCAGATTCCCAGCGTCTGCGGGTGTTTTGATTTGGAATTGACTGGGCATCGATTCTCTTCAAGAAAGAAAGCAGAGGGTAGCCTGAGACATGTCTTCAAAATTACAACTCATTTAGCTGGAAAGGAGACAGTGATGCTTCTTTTGGCAGGAAGTGTAGAAGGAGAGCCCAAAAATAAAATATCACATCAAGTGGGAATTCAAGAAATGCTTTGACACAGTGAAGATCTCTCTACTGTTGTGGAGGTGAGTTACTCAGAGGCAAGGTAAGGGGGAGAGGTGAATAAAGGATCACGCCGATAGATTTAAACAAGGAAAGTCGGGAGCAGGTCCAAGTGGAGCATTCCCCAGTTGGGCCGAACTGATTGATCCTCTCCCTTCTATCCTGCAAACCAGAATTTAGAGACCCGTCAGTTTCGTGTTGGCCACAAATCCCTTTTTGTTTCGGAATTAGCATCGCCCGGGCGCCTTGGCGGCTTGAAAATCTGTCACTTCAAAACAAATCGGTTCAAACCCGTTCGTTCAGTGAGATGAGCACAGAACCCCCACACCCATCCGGGAAAGGGTCTATTTCATATCAATCCTTTCGGGTTTTGGCCACAACACTCGAGTGTGGCTGATAGTCGAATTTTGTCATAAAACTGAATGCAGGATGAAAAGTCTGCAGATTGTAGTGAAAACAGATACTGGAGGAACTCAGCAGGTTCCTCAGCCTCCACAGAGGATAAAGATTTTTAACCGCCCGAGCCCTTCTTCCAGGTATTAAAAGAGCAGATTATTCCAACTGTCCAAATGAACAGACACCACTTTACACGAGAAACAGATAAGAAGTTAATCTGTGGCTCCAACAGAGCTGACTGACATTTCCCCACTATGGCGCGTAGATCATGAATAGTAAAATATTGAACGATATCAGTCGTTTCCATCATAAACATAAAACATTAATTAAATAACAATCATTCCCATGATAATTTGGGATTTTTGATCATTTCACCTCCCAATTAAATCTTCGCAAACCAGTCATTCCATTTGATTAACCTAACAACCGAGTCATAGTTTTCAAACACACTGAACATCTTCAGGAGGTTGAACGGTGAACTCGCCTGTTCGCACCGGTAAGGATGGCTTTCACCTAAAGTGTATGGCCATAGACATGGGAGATTTAGAAGGGAAAGCGTACCTGTACGTAGGTAAACGGCTTCGGGTGAACCGGAGCTCCAAAAAAGCAGCACTGTATTAGTCAGGAGGTGAACATCACTCAACCCGCAAGGTGTGTGCTGTCTTGGTCGGTAAAAAGAGAGAAAGAGCATTGGAGGTGTTAAAAGTAGACGAAGTGACTGGGGTTTGGCAAGGAAAATCTGGGAATAATTCATTTGCTACAAAAAAATAATCTGTTGGAAGAACTCAGCGGCGTCTGTAGTTTAGTAGCAGCTGAAGCCTGCGGTTTAATCGCATCCGAAAACTTTCGCCTCTTCCGTCTAACATTAAAGTTATTGAACAGCTCGTGTAGGGGACTGGATGGCATTTTGACACGAAGTTGGAGATACCTACATTAGAATTTTTTTTAACGTTTATCAGTACTTACTCGAAGAAAGAGCCAGGATGGATGTGATTGCACTAGAGAGAGTCCAGAGAGAGGGAGAGAGAGAGAGAGAGGGGTGGGGGGGGGGGGGGGGTGGAGGAGGGGAGAGGTCAAGTTCGGTCCTGGAGTGATTTGAAACGAGAAAATAACATTTTAAGACGCATGTAAAGGGAGATGGTCAGAATCTGCAAGGAGTTTGTCCGTCGTGTCTGCGTCAATTTCCTTTGGGTGCTGCGGTTTCTTCCCACATTCCAAAAACGAACGGGGTTAAATTGGCCTCATGGTTGTACTTGGGCGCCGGGGGCTCGTGGGCCCGGAAGGACCTGTTACCATGGCTGTAACTCTGTTAAAAATAATCTTTTTTTCCCCCTGGTTGGGGTATCAAAAACAAGATTGGTAGGTTTAGTGTGAGTGGAAGGAGTTTTAAAGGGGGAACTTAAAGCCAACTGCTGGAGGAACTCAACAGGTCAGACTGCATCTGTGAAAGGAAAAAGATAGTTGACGTTTTGGGTCGAGATCTGCATCCGGGCTGAGGGCAAAAGGGGGAGATGGACAGAACACAGAGGAGAGGGGACGGGTGCCATAGGAGCTGCCAGGCGATTGGTGGATCCAATAAAAGGGGGGGGGGGTGGGGGCCTCTGACAGGCAGACGGAGTACGGTGGGAGAGGGGACAACCTCGTGGAGGCTGGGGCGATGTTGAGCCATCATGGAAAGTGTTGACGTGATGGAATCTGATGAGAAAGGAATGTGGAGTGGAACCGGATAAGAGAGGGACGGTGGGAAGATGAGAACAATATGGGGACGGTATGTGGAGGAAATCAGTGGGAGGAGTGTGTAGGACAGTGGTTCTCCACCCAATTTTATCCACACATACCACCTTAAATAATCCCTTACTAACCAATAGGATGCCATATGTGCAGTTTTTCCCCTCCCTCGCCTGAACCATCTGCCCACCACTCCTCCCACTGGCTCCCCTATCTCCTCCCCCAGATCCCCTCTGCCGAGTTCCCTCCCTTATCGGGCTCCACTCATCACTTTCTTTTCTCACCAGATTCCACAACGCGGAGCTCTGTTGTCTCCACGTCCCCTCCCAGCTTTTCGCTTTCTCCACCCCACCCCTCCTGGCTCCATCTGCCCACCGATCCCATCTTCACCCTTATCTACCTCTCCCTTGCTAGTTCCTTCCTGCAACATCTCCCCTCTACATTCTCACTCCCGATGCATGGTTTCGACCGGAAACGTCGACGGTCTCGTTCCCTGCACAGATGCTGTCTGACCCGCTGAGATCCTCGGGCATTTGTTTGTTGCTCCATTTTAAAATCCCTTCGTCTCACCCCGGTGGCCGTTCCCCTCAACCTGTTCTGGATACTGTTGGGAGGGGGACCATCTACCAGGTTTCTGGGACTGGGAGAGGGGATAACGGACCCAGTTTAACCTGTTAAGTTCCTCCAGCAGTTTGCATTTGTTTCGCTCCTGGATCTGCAGTCTCTTGTATCTTTTTGGGAGACAGTGGAAGTGCTTTAATCAGATACAATCACTATGCTTAAGTCTTCGACAAGGCAAAGAAGCTATGCCGGGCAAATGAGATAAAATAGATCAACAAAAAGGTGGGCTTGGAAGTAGTGGGCGTCGAAGATCGCGCTTCTATGCTGCAGAATTCGATGACTCCATGAACCCAATTTGGTTTCTTCACGGAACCATTTAGGGGCGATATGTGCGAGAATATACCTGAATCACAGTGACCGTGCGTATATGTGGAGCTCACACAGCTCCTGCCACCTGGGTTCCACCAGGTTCTCTCTGACACCGCTTGGGCTTTCCCGGGGTGGGGGGCTGCGGATTCCTTCTACACCTCAAAGACGTGATGGCTTGAACGTCAATTCGCTATTGTAAGTGACCCCAATTTAGGTGGACGGAGACGTGGTGGGCACGTGAAATAATGGAGAAATAAGATTAATGGGATTCGTTTGAAAACTGGCATAGACTCATGATAAATTATTTTAAAATTACGTCCTTTGCTGCGCTGTTCTATATTCTACCTTAATTGCAGAGTTGTCTCCAGCAGATTGTATTTTTTTGCAAGGGGATAGAAATGTGTGGAATTAGATAGTCCTTGTTAAGACCATAAGATATAGGAGCAAAAATAGACTATTCGGCCCAGCCATTTAATCATGAGCTAATCCATTTTCCCACTTTGATGCCCTGGCTAAAAGACCCCAAGGCCATGCATACTGTACTATAGCCAACGAAATCCTCCTGAAGTGCCGTTATTGTTGCATGTGGCGAAACGATCAGCCAACTTGGAAACTGCAAGGTTGCGCGAATAGTAATGGCACAAAAAAATAACAGATTTTTTAATAAGTCGAGTCGCGACAGTTAATAGTTATTCTTTAAGGTAGAAGCGGTACCGCAGCAAAAATGTTAACTCTGTCAAAATTCTGGACCATTAATCCAGAGGCACCAGTTCAAGTCCGTCCAAAGCAGCCCAGGACTTTAATTCAAATAATTGAATAAATTTAGTATTTTCCTCCTGAAAAAGTTCTCTGGGGTCAGTGAACATACTCAAACTCCAATCCATTTGATTAATGTCCTCCGGAGAAGGAAATCCATTTGACTGGCATATGGGTGATGTGGTTAACAACCTCTTCCGTTCGGACATAGATGGACATGGACAAGAATTGGACGCATTATCTGTAATGTCAATATCTTGTAAAAGAATTAACAAAACGTGGAAAAGCAGTAATTTTTTTTTGTTCTGAATACCAAATAATCATGGAAGAAAGGTGCGAAAGAAGTTTGCAATGCAAGATTTACGGGAAAATACCGGGGTTGGAGGGGTTCATGTGGATTCGGTGCCTTGGTTTCCTTTTCTCCTCCAATGCAATTATGAAAAGACAATTAAACCCAGGAAGATTTTTAAGAAGCCTAAAAATAAAATTTCGAAATTTCATTTGCAGGTTTGAGGTCAAACCCGGTGAAACAGCAGTATTTTTACTGCTGGAAGTTGTATTTGAACCGCACGGGGAAACATCAAAGAAATTGGAGCAAAAAGCGGACAAACGCCGCGGGCTAGGCAAGTCTGCAGAGTGAATAGGCAGACGGCGTTCCGAATGAAGACGCTTCATCTGGACTGAAAGAGTGTGCGGTCGTCGGTAATGCATCTTCCTTCTCTTTCAGTCCAGATGAAAGGCCTCGACTCGGATCCACAACTGTCCATTTCTCTCCATAGACGCTGCTTGACCCGCTGAGTTTCTCCAGGAGTTTGTTTCTTTTCGCGACAAATTCCGAAATCTTCAGTCTCAAGCAGGCGCGGGATGGGGGAATGAAAGGTTAATCTGACACCAACAACAAAAAAACTTACCATCTTTGTTCATATTTACTTCAAGACACTTCTTCAGCCGGCAGGCTCTGCATTGATTTCTGTGAGTCTTGTCAACGGGACAGCCACCCTTTAAAAGACGAAAAAAAAGACCCTGCCTAAACGACACACGAAATACCTTGAAGCGGATGAAATATATTTCACTGTCAGACATTGCATCTATCAATACCACGTTTTACAACTACCGGGTGATAGTTTTAAAAAAGGTCAAAGTTGAAACATTCTGCCTATAATTGACTCACAACTAGAATCCCTAAACATACGTTTAAATTGGAAATGCATAGGTATATCAAATAAATATTTAACTTGTGAACCTGACCAGATTCGTTCTGCATTTCTCTCAAACGCATTGCGTCAAAACAATTGCGCTAAAAATGTTAAGATCCATGCAGTAACATTTCTGTACAGGAACGGCGAGAGTCGAGCTCGTCTTTGTACCAACTGCTATCTGCAACTCTCACCTTCTCTGTGGTGTCTCACTTGCTGCACTGTGAATGTTGTTCTATGCATGAGATGTCTAGCTGGACTGCTCGCCAAACAGGCAAGGTTATTTAAATTGAAACAAGAAAAGTGAACTTGATTCTCCATTCCCCGCCCTTCTCCCAAAACAATAAGGGACCAGAACCCAACAAGGACGTTTCCCGAAGGCTGCCATCTTATTCCGCAATGCAAAGGGAAATCAGCCCGTCCCCAAAAAATAGTTTACAGTCTAAACGATGCTGGAATGTGGGTTCGTCCGGTGAAAGTGAGCAAGTTCCAACAAATCACAACGATGACCTACTTTCGAAAGCACATTATCTGCATAATCTCTTGCGATGAAGAGCAGCGAAAGATTTCTGAAAGGTGCTGACAGTGAGCCAACACGGAATGTAACCGTATCAGCTCTTGGGGCTTCGTTGGTACCTGGTTTCCTGATTTGCAAACGTAGGTTCTATTCCGGCGAATACTGCGCTTGAAAAACCCTGAGCAGCCGTCACAAGCATAAACTCCATAATGTTTACCAGAACTTCGGTCTCCGCAAACTTTACACGGAATATCCAAAATACGACCTACAGAAAAATACAATTGGCTGATTTAAGTAGGAGTCAAAAGGGCTGGCGGGTGTTTCAAAATAAAATCATAGTGGCTTTTTCAGGAGCTCGATGACTATTAAGTATCAAGAGCGTTGAAAATGAAAATCAACTTTTCAGAGTTATGAAGTAACGACCTCTATCGAGGCCTTTGCAACATCTCGTATGAAATAATCGCATAATATACGAGTTCCTTCTTTCACAACCTGCATTGGGAACGAATGAGAGGTATCACCGGGTCCAGTTTATTGGTATCTGACATTTTTAAACCTTCAAAAATCATCTTATATCCGTTAGACACTTGTCTTGTAACATTAGTAATTAACCAAGTTTAATTAGAATGGAACCAGCAAATTTAAGACCATGAGATTCCTTCAGACACTGAATTATCTTAAAGCAGTATAGTAGAGGCAATTTGTACACTTGTAAAAGTCAAAGAGAGTTGGTGTGGGGGTTAAATTGTCTTCCAGACTGGAAAATAATCCAATTCTTTAAAAGGAATGGACCCCACCTTCAGAGCGGCCTGATAGGCTTATGGAATTAGGCAACAATTAGGCACTTACCAATAAAGTTTACAAACAATATGTTGAAATCAGGTTGCAATGAATGTTGTAGAGCACGTTATTACCCATGTGTGACTTTGAAACAGTTGAAAAGTCTGTCTATACTAACCATGAAGAACAATGATTGGAAAAACGCCGTCGATTGTGAAGTAACAGATGGACATGTTTACATCAGAGAAATGTTATAAAATGCGCTTACTATAGAGGATTTTAACGCTCTTCTTCGCGTAGTTTCATTTGACTTTTTGGCCGCGATTCCCCCTCCATCCGACTAATTTGTTCCTCAGGGGTGAGTTGGGAGGGGGGGGGGGGTAGGTGTTAAAATTAGGACCAACGGTGAAAGTAAAGGTGAAATGAATTGACCACGTTAAAGTCGTTAGTAGATGAGTAGGGAGGCGCAACTACAAGGAGAGCAGAGCTTCAAGAATTCTGACAAGCCCCAGGGATGATAAGTCTACAGCGATAATTCTTGAAACTCCTCATTAGTTGAAACGTCAGTAGTTATCTGATGTTGATTATCATCGGATCTTGGGAATGACTTGGCACAGAACAAATTTGTGAACTTTCATGTCACTGATTGCTTTTGCAGACCGTAGGAATCTAAAAGCTGGGATTTTTGGAAGTACAGACAGCTCCAACATTGTCTGTGATAGTCAAAGTACCAGTCGGAACATTGGGCGGAAAGTGTTGAGTTAATGATTTCCCATTGAACTTGTTGACTGCTTGCAATGAGGACAAGCTGTCATGACTTTCTTAAATGAGTTCTGACAGCTGCTTTATACAAGAGCTGAAGAAAAACAGCGCTATAATGTGGGGGATTAAAACCTTCTCCACAGATGCGAACTGAAAAGTGGCATAATGAGCCTGGATGTCATATTTAAACAGATATTCCGTCGGATATCTGATTAACGTTAGTGTCGAGTGAAAATGAAATTATTTGGTAAATGTGCAATTATGTCCAAAACGGTACCATGAGAATTCGGAAATTCCAGCATGGATGCAGGGGAAAGCAATCGATACGGAAAGAAAAGGTCCGATCGGGTGGCGTCAATTCAATTTAACGTTACAAAGCCCAGCCCACACATGGGTTTCTTGGTGTGAAATAAAAGATCGGATTAACATTAAGTATTTGAGGATATTACTGGTTACTTCAAGTTTACCTTCGATAGCGAATTTTAATGTGAAAATCTGTTTACTTTTGTGTAAAAAAAAACTATGCAAAAAAAAAGACAGATATGATGCTTTTTTTTTTAAAAAAAGCTATTACTCTCTGTCTCGTGTTTCTTGCAAAGAGAAATACATTTAAATGATCGTGTACCGGTGCTAAAAGTAAGTGAAATAATTCCTATTGTAGAAAAGTTCAATATGAAACTTATCTGGACGCAAATCAATAAAACTGCTCCTGGACAAACCCATGGAATATTCCATTCTGTTCCAACGTATTTTTTCTGAATTTCAACCGCGCACGCATTAGACATATATATACTTTAAATAAACATCTTGCAAGAAGAGCAATTTCTCAATAGAAGAAGAGGTCAGAGAAGCCAACAACATTATTGGTAAAGCTGATAGTTAAACATGCGATCGCCTACTTTAGTCTTGATGCGTGTAAAATAAAAAGGAACACGATTTTATTCACCAGGAAAACATGCCTTTAACTTTTGTCAGTAGGGGGTCATTTGACACTTATTGTGTATAATAATTACTTAAAAGTATATGGCATATTCTATTACTGTAATTACCATCAACGCTATAAGCCGTTGAAAGAAGTTATCTTTGATTCGAGGAACGTGATTGTTGGGAGCCGAGTTGGTTTCTATTGCCACCCATACAGTGCTCTTGTTTGAGCTTAACATGGACTAATAGGCAGAGTTAGTGAACGCTCCCGTCTAAGCACAGCTCATCAAACCCGGAAAGGGGGGTGGGGGGGGGGTGGCGTGGGGAGACAAACTCCACTTTAGTAAATAATAGATAAATTCTTCTTTAAAAAAACCGCAGGAAATGTTGGTTACAGTAAGTCAATGCATTAAAAATCAATGTTACGTGGCATCAGATAATGCAACAGCATTGGTGGACTCCACAGGTGCAATGGCTTCCCATCTCGGCAAGAGTGAGAAATCTTCCTGCATTATCCGTTCTAAAGTGCTTCATTACCTCACTTCGTCCAACTAACATCAGTTGTTTTGGAATAAAGTCAAATCTAGATAATTCATTACGCCGTTTTGAGGGAGTAGGGGGATGTCATTGTTTAATATATACTAGCACCATTGTTGGAGTGTAACCTTCATGAGTGGGATGGCGTAGAAAACTTGCAAATATTGGAAAATTAAGTCAATAGAAAGAGTAAAATAATTAATGTTTCATCTGGTCCGAATACAAGATTAGTTATTCATCTGTCTAACTCCGCTACCTTCTAGTCTTCATTTTCAATCGAGGGATTCTCTTTCCTCGTGATACTGAGACATAATTGTATTAATTCGGTTTTCAAAATTCAGTATTTACACATAGAGACAATTTCCTTGATTTTGAGCCCCCAATTAATCAATCAATTTCGTAAATGCGATCATTTTTATTTCATATTCTTGGCGACGTGTGCTTTTGAATACATCGAATTCTGTATACACTTTATCTTTAACAATCGTTCGGTTCTGTAAAGCTTTACTTTTTGAGTTTATGTCCCTTATGGAAAGAGAATGAGATGCTTTCCTGGACGGACTTCATTGTGAATTTCCTCAGTAACACCTCGAATAATTTCAGTGCCCCTTATGTTTTATTTTGAGTAATCTCATCCCGTGGAATTAATCTCAATATTTCATTTTCGAGGCCATTTGCCTACTTTTCTTTCGTAACCAGGATTTCAGACTCTATTTTACTCCATGAAATCTTGCAGGACCAATAACCTGCTTAGTAGGTAAAATCTGACATTGTTTCTCACTCCCTTCAACAGACAGGTGGTGTCTGCAGTGTTTGGGATTGCATCGTGTTAGAATCTCAGTGCATTTTAGGTTAAGAAATGGGAAACACCACTAATCAATGTTTCATCGTCGGGATTAGCGAATTGCTAAGCAGGTAGGTGTCACGCGAAATAAAGCCAACGTGGTTTCAGTACAAACTCTCTATCTGTAACATTAAACTACGGAACCTATGCTCTGGAATTATAAACGGCCCTCAATTTGTACGAATCACTTGAAATGTTGAAAACATCCCAGGTAATACTCGAAAGGTAACTATGGATCGAGTATTTGAAATGGAACAGAAAACAGGAATCGACAGCTGCCTTGCCTTAGATCAACAGTTTTCCAATATCACACGCACACACACAAAAGCAAACCGACAGTTTCCATACATTGTCCCTGTTATCGGAGCTGGAGGAGAAAAGCAAAACTCTTCCTTCACAATATTCAGATCCCGAGTCCCCATTAACTGCAATTAGGTTCTATTTGTTAATCCTGTGCCTGTGTAACCGCGTAACCTCGGCGAAACAGATATCGAACAGAATAATTTTTTTAAAAAGTAACGTTAAAAGTCGTAAACTAAGATCAGCAAACTTAGAGACGTTCCCAAGTGCCATATTACTTTGGACAGACGCCTGCTTCATCGCCTTGCACCGCCCGTTGAAAGGGTCTCAGCTCAAAGCTACGCGAGAAGAAAGTTATTTTAGTTCAAGGCCCAGGAGCTAAAAACAAAATCAGTCTGCACTTCGATTGTAAAATACTGCATGATGCATGTTTATTACACCCTCGGCAGAATACCTAGCATATACGTGTCTTCGCCACACTCGTTAATTTAACATTATTGAGACCCTTCCTTCACCAGAATCCCATATCACAAAAAAAATATCCACATTGATATGCATCACCCACTTGTTGATCCGGCGGGTTTGCTCATTCTTGCGATCTTGGTTGGTCAAGCGCCTATTTATATATTTAAATATATATATTCTAGGATCGTGCGGGTAAATATATCTAGATCGATATAATGGTGAGGCGGGATGTGGTCCAGAGTGATTCCGATAACTCTCCTTTCGCTGGCTACTGTTGATTCTCTGCTCCCCCGACAAGCAGAGCGACAACTTCTGATAACATCAGCCGCTTTCCGACAGTCAGTCTTCATCAGTGCCCAGTCCTCGCCCCGTCTCCCTCGTCAAGCAGGAAGGATTTGGTCGATGAATCGAGCGGGTCCATCCGTCAGGCGTCAAGCATTTGGAAGTTCCGCTCCTTGCAGCGGTTAAAAGAGGATCAGAGTCCCGGCTTTCGATTCGGGTCAGGATGGAAAGGAACGAGTTGCCAACCGCTTCCGGTAACGTGAACCGAACTATGATTTTCTCCGGGCGAGGTCTGGCGAATGTGGCCCCTCGGACCTGGGTTCGAACATCACACTTTCAGACAAACGCAGGGTTTGATAGATCAACACTTCCTTCCACTGTCTCCATAGTGTAGCTCACTGCTTTATCTTTCACCACCCTCCACCCCCCTCACAACACACGACTAAACCATTACGTCAGCAGGTTTTAAGATGCCAATGGCATTCGGGGCTGTGCTGTGACTTGAAAGTTGCAATAAGATTTCTTTCTGCAAAACTTAAAAGTGTGAGCGCGCGAGAAGGAAGTGGGAGGACGAAACAATTGCTCTGACATCTGATCCCCCCCCCCCAAAAAAAAACCAAATAAATATCCCCAATAGTGTTTGTCAGACAAGTTGAAAACTGGAGAGGAATCCGGAGCAGGTCACACGGACACCGTCCTCCGCAGTAGAGGTTCACTTTCAATAAAAGCTCTCGGCCGTAGCCCGGTGAGTAGAGACGTGTGCCATTATTGCTTGACTGCGGCTTTTCGAGATAACACTTTCGACCAGCAACCATAATGTTTGCGCTTCAGGGAAATTCCGGCAAGATGAACAACTGATGTAACCACACCGAGACAGAACTTTCGGAATGACGCCAAGCGGAGTCCACGGTGAAGATCGCGCAAGAAACAAAAGCCGCGTCTAAATGAGGAGACCCGCTGATGCCACCAGTGAATCAATCGTCTGTGAGTGAACCCACTGTCGCGACAGAAACTGCACTCAAATTAAGGCCCAGTGCCAGAATTTATTCAGTTCTTCGCGTTGAAATGAAGGGCGTTAAGGTGAGAAGGAGAGAGGTGACCAACCTCTCTGAGGAAGAGCCGGCGATTAAAGACCCGGAGCAATCGTTCATGTTCGTTCCTAGGATTGATTCGGCCCGGGGTGCTGCCAATCGTACTAACGTTTAAACTGTTCGAGTTGCGAACTATATGAGCGAGGATCCGGCGCTCGACGGAAGCGGGAGACGCTGTGAAATCGCTCATGGCGTACTTGGGTTTGGCTTTGGCACAAATTCCCCCGGCTCAAATCAATAGGTTATCGATCCGTGACACAAATTCCCTGCGGTAATGCAGTGTCAAGCCCGTCTCCGCACCGATGTCATGTGACCCCCCCCACTCAATTTATGACGATACCTTACTGTCATTTTGGACCCTTGAGTTCCAACCAGCGAGGTTATGATCTCATTGTGTTCGTGTGGGATCGAGTGTTTAAAATGATGTGGTCGCCACAATTGTTCATTGCACGGGACGGATACAATGACATTATAAATACATCGATGACCCAATACATCATTTTATTTAATTTTGCGAAGTAGATCTTACAAAATTGGACGCACTTTTAAAGCAGCGTTTCCAGGGTACATCTCAGGTGTTTCGATTCATGCCTTGGTTATTTTACCTTTTCCTGGGCTTTGAAGGATCTTTTGGGTCGGGAGAGTATCGTGGAAACCCTTTTTCCACAGTTAACGAATTTGCTCATAAATTGTAACAGGGCCCGAAAAAGTTCGTAATCCTGTCTATTAAAGTTGAGTTGATTGGTTGAGGCAATGCGTAATTCTTCTTCGTCCGTGACCGAGGTTTCTCTTTAAAATGATACAATTGCCCACTTGAAACGCGGGAAGAGTTTGGTTCTCAGAACGAATCTGCAATGGAAATTGTAAACTTTCCATCCATCTAAAATTCTAGATGACACCCGAATCTCTGGTGACAGAGATCGAATCAAATTTGAGCCTCGCTCTGGGAATTATATATTCCTAAGTACTGGCAATGCTTTAATGAACACAGATAACAGAAAACTATAGATTGTTTAAATATACCGTGCGATAAAATATATTGCAGAAAATCAGTAAACTGCCCACCTGTTCTTTCGATCTATCCTTGGTGACCAAATCTAAGCGGCGTCGTTGTCCATCATTAATTCAAATGAACTTCAACGACGGCAACTCCTCGGGATCGAGGACGGCTGAAAAGAAACAGGTCGGTCTGCAAAGCACATTATGCCCTGTGAAGGCGAGATGGGC
The DNA here is from genome assembly GCF_036971445.1 of Narcine bancroftii. Lineage (NCBI taxonomy): Eukaryota > Metazoa > Chordata > Chondrichthyes > Torpediniformes > Narcinidae > Narcine > Narcine bancroftii. Next base: position 223,949,670 of record NC_091474.1, on the reverse strand, counting down.
TGTGCGCAGTGTATCGATCCATCGCCTCCATTCCAGCGACCGCGTTTCCAATCTCATCGGGTTGACAAGGACAGCAAGAACTTTTGTCGCCCTTAATATTGGGGGGTTTATGTTTACTTTCCCCCGCCCCCCAGGTCAAAAGCTTCAAAGTGTCTTTCAGCAAATAAATTTCGAGCTCGAACACCTCATCCAGTTGTGCGGATCGATGGCACAGTCAGGATTTATGAGTTGTCCTTGAACTGATCTGCCTGATTGATAACAGCAGTGAAGAGTCGACCATCATTCGGTGGGTCTCGAGTCGTATCAGACCAAGGCGCTCGGGCAACATTTCCAACATATGCTTTAAAAAAAAACCAAGAATCGGATAGTTCCATGGTCATTATTACTAGTTTGTATTCCAGATTTATTTGACTAACTTATTTTAACTTCTCCAACTGGCATGATGGGATTTGAGCTTGTGCCTCCGGGTTATTAGCTCAACTCTCTGGGAATCACCATTTATAACCGTTGCGTGAACGGGGTTCATTTGACAGATGCGAGTGAAAATCCATTAGATTTTCAACATACTAAATATTTGATTTCTGAAACTCGGAATAATAAAAGTTGTGACAGGGAAACATCAACACTTTGAGGCTGGAATAATTTTATAATTCATAGAACAGCGCAGTACAGGCCCTTCGGCCCACGATGTCGTGCCGATCTACATCAACCAATTCCGCAACATTTACTCCTTTCCTCCTTCACACCCATAACCCTCTATTTTTCTTACATCCATGTGCCTCGAGTCTTTTAACTCTCTCGATTATACCAGCCTCCGCCACCACGCCGGCTATGTATTCAAGGCACCCACCCCTCTCTGTAAAAAAAAAGTCAACTCAGACGTCTCCCCAAAACTTTATTTCTACTCGCCTTAAACAGATGTCTATTGGTATTTGCTATTGTTGCCCTGGGGAAAAGGGAGCTGGCTGTCCATCTTATCGATACCCCTCGTAATCATAATCTATGAAGTCACCTCTCATCCTTCATCGCTCCAAAGAGAAAAGTCCTACCTTTGTCAGCCTTGCTTTCTAAAACATATTCTCAGTCCTGGTAAGTCTCCTCTCCCTCTCTAAAGCCTTTACATCCTCCCGTTTCACTAGAAGAAAATTCTACCTTTAAATTAAGTAGATTCTATTCTTGTACGTAAACCTGATCGTTTCTTTGAAGTACGAATGTTACGCGGACTTATTCAGCGCAGTGTGAGGGCAGTGGTCGAAGGTGCCATCTTTTACGTGAAACGTTTAAATCCTATTCCTGTGTACTCGCTCAAGCGCAAGTAAGAAATATCAAGGGCCCTATTTTGAACAATAAAACGTTTTTCCTCGCGGCTTGGCCTTTCACATCGTTAACGAAGACGGTTATCTGGTCCTTTGCCAGATCTTGCTCTAGTGTCGGTGGTTGTGCATTTCAACTGCAGGAGAACAAGGACCACATTTTACAAAGTCCTTGAGTGGAGTAAATCGCCCAGGGATGCTTTGAAATTGGAAAGTCAATAAATGAATAAACATATTTTTTAAATCATCTTCACAGGGGAGAAATATCACAACTTTGGTTGCTTAAGATCGACAGGTTTTACTTACATGAAACCTGTTGAAATAGAAGTAACATTTCCACTCAACACAATGAAATCGTGGATCAGAAGTTATTTGTCCCGGGAAATTTAATGCTTTTTGAGTATTTGATACTTAGAGGTTTTCAAGCCCAAGGAATCCACGTGGTACAATGTGACCGGCGTATTTTTCGCCCTTGGGTATACTACAAAGCCAAGGAACGTCAGAGCGAAATGGGGACCGGGTATCATCCGAGTTACACTCAGGCAATGTTAGCACACGGCGCACCAAAGTGTTTCCAACCAAGAGGATTGGGCGCGAGAGGACGCTGATTTTTAGGGTAAACGGAATACAGAATGCAAAAGCTCCCACTCACAGTTCTGTCAGGAAACTGCAGAAGAGTGGATGGAAATCTGGGAGTGGTTTAGCCCCATTGGCATGGAATGGTGTCCCATGAGCAGACATTTTTTATATCTTGGAACCAACTTCACCCAGATCAATACTGCTTTGCCCCGCTATTGGAGGAACGTTAGTAGTTTAACAATGTACATCACTAATAGCCAGTAAAAAGGTTCAGTTGCAGTAGATTGAAATAACTGCCATTTTAAATGCTTGCTTTGTCGGGCGTTTTAGGGGTTTCCGAGGTGGTAAATGGTAATTTAGCAAAGGGAAACGGTACAATGGGGTTACAAGAAGGTTACAGGTGACTGTCCGATGGAGGGTCTCCGAGCCATTAATAATAAATTGCCTCTGGCTTTGACATCTTGAAGGTGTAGGTGGGATAAATTATATTTTTAAAATGATTCTAAAGCAGAGTTGGGGTTTACTCTGCAATATGGTCGAATTTGCTGCAGGTCGGGATACGGCAAATCTATCTATTTGGGGCAAATTGTCAGTGAGAAACTTCCGCTCGAACTATTTTAGACAAAACTTTCCTGTTGAAATGGATAAATCCCGCCACATGAAGGTCTGAACAATGGCCGAATGCAGTGTGGTGGCTGTGGCCGAGCTGGCTCGGAACTCACAAAGAGCGGATTAATTGGTGCCTTGGCTGACTGATTCGAGATGGCTCCAGTCATTCAGCACCGCGGGGAGTCCCATTGTCCCCTGCCTGATTCCGAGTTTTCACAAACTCGAAACAAAAGTCAATTTCTTTTCAAAATCATCCCCGTGTTTTTGGTCTATGAGGTGACTTGTCGGAGTGGCGGGCAGGCTAGAAGCTTGACTCTCCTTTGCGTCTAGGTACGTCTCTAATGAGTGTGAGAAAATCGCCTTTTCTTGCAGACACAAGTACAGGAATGTTCTGGCACACGGAAAGTGCAAAGGATTTGCTACAAATGTTGATTTGTGTTGCTGCAGAGGGTCACATGAAACGCGGTGTACTGGACAGCCAAATGCTAACATTCATTCATTATTAGAAGGGGGGGGGGGGGGTGGTGGTGGAAGGTTAGTCTGCAGGGGTGGTGGCGCTACTAAACTACCGTTTGTACTGATCGTATTTCAGTTTGAACCTGGATCTGGTTTCTCTTTTTTTTTGGCATTTGTGGAAGACCCCACCCACCCTCACCGCCACTTGCTCGATTTTGGATCATGTACCGAGCAATTTCAAGAACGCAGTAAACAAATATGACGATCTGTAATATTAGTCCCCCGGGTGATCTGACAAAATAACCAGTTGACCCTTTCTACAATCAAAATACCGACTTGGCTATGTGTTTGCCGTCATTAAAAAAATGTAATGAGTTGGGCCCCCCCCCCCACTCGAAAACCGCAAATTACCCAGCAAGAATTGTAAATTGGAATGAGGTTATGATCCTGGCAGAAATGTATGTGTGTGTGTGCAGCCGAATCAAGCCTAAATGGAGTCTTTTTTTTTGTCCTTAATCTCCCCTTCGTCCAAAAAAAAAGTAAGTTTACAAGTCGTAGCACAAAGCCTCTCTTCACTTTTGGGTTGGAGAGACCTGAGTGACCTACGAAAGTTAATGAGGAGGTTAACAAAGAATAAGCTGGTGCAGAATACATCAGCTCTCATCTAGTGGAAGATGTTATCTATTAATTAGGAAAATCGTGCATCAAACCTGTGGTTGGCGGCCAACGGTTTGATCAGCGGGTCTCAACAAGAATGTGGTTTGGTTAAATTGAGGAGTGGCAGTATTGCAACCCCCCCACCCCTTGCTCCAAACTCCATTCCCGATCAAAATCGTTCGAGTGTACGTTTCAAGAAACACAGACGAATTAACTAGTCGACAATTGTCACGGGCTTATTTCTCAGGACACCAAACATACTTTGTCCGTGATGTAATCGGCTGAACTTGTGGGCAGAGACGCAACCTGGTAATCTGACAGACTACTACAAGTTAACATAGCGACTCTCCAGCAAAGTTCGCTTTATTCTTTCTTTCTCAACAGACTTCGGATGCTTCTAACGCAAAAAGGCCCGAAAAGATCTTTTTTCAGCCCTGACTACCAAAGAGAAGACATGTACAGTAGTTTAATTGCTTGCGTCTAATTAACTAGCGATTCTTTTATGTTCCAGTAACTGAATGGGAGACGCATTTTATATTTTTATCAGTTCATTGTATTATACATTCTGTGATTTGTTAAATCATAAAAGCGTCCCCACGCCAATTAAAACCCATTATGTGGCAGACACCAACATTTAAAGTATGGCCAATGCAACTGTCATTTCCATTACAGTAACTCCAGGAACATTCATAGAGAGTCTATAGATTGTTGCAGTCTATGATATATATACACACACGTATATTTGTCCATGTATCAGATACCTATATACTGTACTTACACCCCACACTCACATATAGATATATTTATGGTTGCAGTCTATTACCATAGTCTTATATATAATAGACTATGTGTAATAGCCTGCAACCATAAATATATATATCTATATGTGAGTGTGGGGCGTAAGTACAGTATATAGGTATCTGATACATGGACACACTGAGATATTGCAGCTCTCAGGTTTCTCACGGAGAAGGCAAGCCACTTCTGCAGCTTCATTTATACACTTGTGGCATCTCTAGAACCATCGAAACAGAGGACATGAAGCGTTTCGGAGAGGGTTGGTTCAGACTGGAACTTGCAAGGACCAAGTTTTAATTGTCCTGAATGGGACGATGTCTTCTTTTGCGCATTGTGGACACGCGCGAACCCTTATGTATGTATCCATGTATATATTTATTTATTTCCACGAACTGCCTCGCACGTTCTGAAACGCGTTCTCCCCTTTTCCACACCCCTCGCCTCAATGTGGCACACTACACCAAACACACAGTTATTACCTCTGCTGCTTGTTGAATTCTCATTAGTCCGTTCACACTCAATTACAACATTTGAAAGCCATCATTGAATTGAAAAATACATTCAAATGCAATTCTCGGCATGGACCGTAGGCCATAACTTTCACGAGTAAATGTTTTGCGCATTTCAACCAACCAGAGGACGAGTTTTACTTGACCCCAGTACAAATCAATATTAATGTAAGATTTTAAATTTGGCATTGAATTCGGGAATAAGACACCAAACGTTAAAAATATTTCTCAGTGGAAAAGAATAGGTTACGTTTCGGAAATTTAAGAGCATAACACACAATGCAGGTTGCAGAGAAGGGTTAGTTTGTGGGCAAATATTAATATACAGGAAACAATTATGCGCATCCCTTTAAGTTTGTGATTCCCAAATAGATTTTTGTCCTCAATGTTGAAAATGTATGAATTCCAATGCTACAAATTACATTGATATGAATTTGAGATATTTGTGACTGTTTTTCATTTGGTGCCTCACACCCACACGTACCCCCCACCACACATATACCCCTCCCCACCCACACACACACCCAACCACACACACATACCCCCCACACACAAACACCCAGCCACACCCACCCACCCACCCACACACACACACACACACACACACACACACTCCCAGATTCATTCATACATACATTAGTGGAGGCGTCTATAAACAAATGTTGATTTAAAATCGGATGCCCTGCATTTATATTGCTAAACTGTACGATAATGTGGACGGCAGCGAAAGTCGAGAGAAGCGATCAGCGGTCAACGTTGTGCAGGTTGCGTGGATATTTCCACTTTTTAAAGAAAGATACCACAAACATACAGAAGCAAATGTTATTCCTGTCCAGAGAAATTAATTACTACCTATAGGATTGGATGTTAGTACCCCGTTTCCAAGAATTCGTGGTTTGTAGCGGTTTACTATGGTTTTATATGCTTGAGTAATTAAAATAAAACAAAAGGAAATGGGATCATTGTGGTTTTGCCTTTACGCGACTCGCTCATTTGTTTCGGTGTAATTTACTCTGGCAATGTGACAAATGTGATTTAATAAATCTAATATACTGTACACTGGATAACAGTAGGAATTTCCTGGTTATCAAACAAACCTCTGTCTGTCTGTCTCTCACACATACACACCCTCTCTCATTCTCTCTCCCTCACTCTATGCCTCTCTCTCTCTCTCGCACACCCTCTTTCTTTCTTCTTCCTGGGTAGTCTCTTGGTTTCGAGAATGCATTGCTTCCATTCCGATTGTCAGGTTCTCAGGTGGTTGAAATGGGACCACAGATGGGGCAGGGTGCCTGACTGGACGGGGCAGTTGGGTAATTTGAGAGGTTCCCCCCCCCCCAATCCCTTTCACAGCTCTATGATATCTCCGCCTTTCAACAGTTCAGTATTTATAGCCGCCTCACCACGCCCGATACCCTAAATGATTCAGAACTGGAAGCCACCCCAATGCCATATGATTCTCAACTGGAAGGAAACTACGGGAAACTGGAAAATGCCAAACGACATTTAAATAGTCTCCTTTGTAGAGGTTTCTGATCTGGCCATCAGTTTCAGGAAGTTATATTATTGTAACCTTAGACGTTTTAAACTTATAAAATGTGACAGATCATTGCAGTTTATTTAATTTGAAGATTTGAACGTACACTTTTTACTTCAGAAAGTCACTGCTAGAGGTTGTGTGTTTAGTATCATAAAATGAGGTGGATGGTATCTATTTTCCTAATGACAAGCCCTGACTATTGCTAGACTCATTTCCCGCAGATGCTGCGCGTTCCCTTTTCAAAGAGACCTTTTCACACGAGTCCCAGTATTACAGTTCATCAACCATTCAAGCAATTGACCAGCATGAACCTCCCTTGAATCGCCTAATCTGATGGGTGGATCTATGTGTTTTGTTGCTTGTCAAAAACAATCACCCCCTCAGCCCATTACATTTACAGCACGTCGTCCTTTAATTGGTGTAACACACTGAGAATTGTAAAGAAGAAAGTCCCACCAAAGAATCTGAGTGAATGAGCCCTGGCGCAAAAAAATGTGGGCTCGTTGTTCTTCAAAGGTTGAGACTTGGCCACTAACAAGGAGGTAAACAGTTATTTAAGGGGAGCAATTTCACGAAAGCGCAAACCAACGCGCCTCTCAGAGGTGCTCTGGTGGACTGAGCTTTTGCTACTCAGGCAAAGAACTAATTGGAAAAGGCGAACTCCAGGAGTCTGCAGAATGCACTGCGTGGAGTGTGTGTGTGTCTGTGTGTACGGAGAGGTGAAGTGGTGGGATAGTGGGGGTTGAACTGCAAGCAATAACGTTCAGCGCTCTGCTGACAACCACGATTAGTTTGATGAGCCGGCTGCTCAAGCTTATGCTGCTGTGGGCCAGAGTGTGGTGTTCTACAGTTTTTTTGCAGTGGTCCCGCCCCCATCCTCCTCGCTACCTTGTATCACGTCATTGGCCAGCAGACCTGCTTCTCCGTTTAGCAGAGTTGAACTAAGTCAGGACTGGGGCCAGGGAGAGGTTGACCGACACAAGCTGCACCAGCATAAGATGTGCTACCATCTTGGAGGCGACCAGCAGCGAGGAAGTCAAAGCTGCCTTTGTGCGCTTCTCTCGGCTCCGCGTTTGTTAATTATCCCCCTGTCTGAACCCGCAGAACCCACCCAGTTTACTGAAACAGGCAGACAGTACGCACTTAGTGAAGATTAACTTTGATTAGGTAATAAAAAAACGTCATCCTTCAACAACTTTTCACTCGGGTCTCTACATTATGTCAAAAAAACCCCATTTTTTTTGCAAAAAATGACAAAATAATGATTTGTTTAAAATTTTCATTTGGTATATTTATCCCAATAAATTCTCTTCGACCCGTGAAATTCATCGCCGACTTACGTTATAAACTATTAGCCAAGATTCTTTCGTCTTGAAATATCCCCATCAGTGTATTTTTTTATCAGCAAATATCACATTCCATGGATTTAATGATTATCTACCTAATTTCCAAGTCGACTAAGTGCACCAAATGAGTCTGTGTTCTGAAAACGCTGGACGTTCGCGCCAGTTCCAGAATGATAATCCGGCAAAAAAAAACCTATTGATAATTGAGCGTTACTTTTTAAAACGTTAGAGGCAATTTACGTGGATTCCTTTTCTCATTGAATACGTTTCACCAAAAACGCCTTTATTATGCGCCTCAAACAGCCTACTTGATGAGTTGGCTGGCACAAATCAGTTCTTAGCAATCCCTTGATCCACGTCAATTGTCATATAGAGTTGGGGCACTTTGACCGCGAATAGTGGTGAAGTCAGAGCTAATCCTCTGAAGGAATCACGGGAAAAGAAAAGCAACAATAACTAAGTCAAGCGTAAAAAATGAAAGAGAAATCTCTATTATCAGTCACTACATTTCCCAGCTATGTAGTGAAAAATAAGCTATTTTGTCATTCGAGTCAGACACCTAGAGAAGAATATGAGGTCGTGGTGGGTTGGGAAACTCACACGACGTATAGAATAATATTTTAGACTAAAAGATCTCACATTTGGAACAGCCCGCTTCCCACCTCCCATCCACTATTAACATTAAATACAGTGTGTCTTTATTTCATATTAACGGGGCGCACGGACCCTTTCTACATAATACATGGGGAGGGATTAGAAAGAGTCAGGCAGACTTCGTATCATTTTAATTGCACTGCATAACCTGCAATCCAGTTGCATTCGTCCCGCAGAATACACACCGTCTGTATAAATAATGAGTTGTTTCGTTACTCTTGTTTTTAAAAATTTTTTAATGAAGCCTAATATTACAATTCCCATTTAAGGCAACTAGGGAACTGCAGCGATTCCCATCCTCATTCCGGACCGGTTCCTTCTGTGTGGATCCTTTAGTCTCTGGGCATTGGACATAAATACGAATCGCCTACACGAGCATTTGAGTGGTTTTACATGACCGCCAACAATCTCAAACTTTGCTGAGGTCTCTCTTTGTTTTTAGCAGAAAGGCCATCATTATATTTAAACTTAATGCCCTTACGCGAGGTTGACTTCTTGAGGCCGCGTTGAAGATCAGGAGTATATCAGCCCTTGGTCTCGGCGCTAATCGGAAAGGGGGATAGAATTAAGGGAAGGATTTCTCTTCACCGCTTCATCCCAATGGTTCGTTGGCCTCCTGCTCAATGGTTTTTCAACATCCGTATCAAAAAATGGAGACCAATTTGAATTAGATTGAGTTTGCTGCTTTTAGTGAAAGGCGTGGACACGGTTTAATATCCGACTGATAATTTTAGTTTTATTATATCTATCTAGATATTAATTAACATAATTTTATTAAAAAACAACACATTTTATGTTCTGCTACAGATTTGCATAAAAGCGTTTCTGCATCACCCAAGCACTTGAAACAGTGCTTGAAGCTTACAAGACACTCTGCAATCCTAATTAGTGATTTTTGTCCTCTTATACCGGGCTCAGTATCTCATGCAAATTAACACATAATTGCAAGCACATTCATGCAAAATTAACTGCATGTTATCCTTAATAATATGCGGAGATTCTCTTATCTCTGCTTCCTTTTCACAAAAAAGTCCTGATTACTTTAATCAATACACAAAAAAATGAAAGACTAGCAATAAATATTGTTTAGTCGAATCTCAGAGCCCAACGTCCTTCAGATCATTTTGCAGCTCTTACATATAATGACGCACTAGAACTTCAAAAAAAGTTATGAGCGAAAAATTCAAATGCACGTTTAAAAGGTCAATAACGCCCTCCCTCTCTTTTTTTTTAAATAAAAGAGCCAAGGAAGTCTTCTGCTGCATTTCTCCAAACTATTTTTAAACAGTGCGTTTTAGGTTGGCATTCAACGGTTCTATTATTGAACCCGCAGCAAAGCCCAGGTTGCACTGAAAAAAGTAGTGGTGCATTCGAAAGTTCGGGGCAAGTAAACAGGCGGGCATCGTTTGTGAAGGCAGTCGCAATGCACAAACGGACAAGGCAACCCACAGCAAGCCCGACTGTGGCAACATTAGGGGGGAAAAAAAGGGCATTCAGGTGGTTGAACTCAAACGAGCGACTTCTCTGTTCGAGCAGAGCATAATTATAATGTTAATGTACGAGTATTTAAAAAGACTTTCATTGTTTACAAGAACTATTGCTTTAAACGTGGAGTGTGTGCTTGAATGCGGCACACTCGTTCGAATCTCATTTTCATTGGTTTCACCCGACACCTCTCAGGTACTTGGCCTTTTCTTTTTCAGCCTTGCCCTGTGGAATTTGCCAGAACGTATTTATGAATTTCTCACATTCTATGACAACGGTATTTGCTACTACGAAATTACCCAGTTCGCTTAATTGTGTCAAGTAGGTCTTGAAACTTTTTTTTTTATCGGCGAGGAAAGGATTTGCTTCAAGACATTCCTCACGTTGGTTCGAAAAAAATACTTCCTACTCAAGTCTCTTGGAAAGGTTTTTCCAGTTTAAATTCATGTGTTCTTCTGCGAGCAGTGTTATGTGGATCATTCACACAGCGGTATAGAGAAGATAATCATCTACAGCGTATAGAGGTACAATGAAGTAAAATATCAATGAGTCCCAAGCTCAATGGATAGCACGGTTGTGGGATTAATTCAGGAGCCTGATGGCTATAGAGAAGAAAGTCTTTAAGCCTGTTGATGTGTGTCACACACTTCAGCCTTCTACCCAATGGGAGGAAGGAGAAAAGAGTGTGTCCAGGATGCAATGGGACATTGTTGGCTGTCATTCCTATGTAGTGGGAGATGTAGACAGTCCATGGAGGGGAGAGAAGATTGGTTGAGGTCTGAGCTGCATTCACTATCTTCTTCAGCTTCCTCTGATCTTGAGCAGAGCAGCTCTTGTACCCTGCTGGGATGCATCAAGCCTTTTGTGGTCCACCTGTAGAAGTTGTTAAGGGATATGTGAGACAAGCTGAACTTTCTTAGTCTTCTGAGAAAGTAAAGTGGCCGGTGTCCTTTCTTGACCATTGAGTCAATGTGCTTATCTAATGTCATGTTATTAGAGATGTTTATTCCTATGAACGAAGCTATCGACTCTTTCAATTTATATGGACAGGGATTTGGTTCCCTCTCCAAAAGTCAGTGATAATCTATTTTGGGGGTGGCACAGTTAGAGTAGGAGCTAGCACAAACATTATTGCAGCAACAACATCTGGGACCAGGGTTTGAATCTGGCGCTGTCTGTAAGGAGTTTATACATTCTCCCTTGTCTGGGTGGGTTTCCCCTAGGCACTCTTGTTTCCTCCCGCCCTTCAAATATGTATGGGGGTTGTAGGTCAATTGGATGTAATAGGGCAGCACGGGCTCGTGGGCTGAAACGGCCTGTTACCGTGCTGTATGTCAACATTTAAAAATGTAGAAATTTAAAAATCTCACTCAGGAAAAGGATGGGATGCCTCAAGACCATCAATCTCTTTCCTGTGTTGTGTCTCATCATTATTTGAAAGCAGGTCCACTCTTGTGATGTCAATGATCGATCTGAAGATGGAGTTGGAAGGGTATTTAGGTGTACAGTTGTGGGTGCAAAGGGGACTGAGTACACATCCTTGAGGAGCACTCGTGTTGCGTGTAATTGTTATTACCATTCGTCACTGATTTTGCTCTGTTAGACAGGAAGTCAAGGATTCAGTGGCAGGGGAGATGTTTGAGCCCTAGATCAAGTGTGGGAAAGAGTTTGCTTGGTCCAGTGATATTGAAGGCAGGGTGGTAGGCTATGAACAGTAGTTTAACATAGGTATACTTGGCATCCAGGAGTTCCATGACCAACTAGAAAGCTAGGGAGATAGCATCTGCTGTGGATCTGTTTAGTCACCCGTCAAACTGAATTGGGCCAAGACTGGCTGGCAGGCCCATTCAGTGGGCCATTACCAGCTTCTCATGGCACTTCCACCGATCGGTAGCTATTTAGGCTCATTACTGTGCTTTTCTTTGGTCCCAGTATCATGGTGGTTTTCTGGAAGTAGTGCAGTTTTTGATGAGTGCACATGTGATATTGATCATCTTGTGGCTTCTGATCATCGGCAGGTCACTTTCAGCAGGTATCAATATTTAAGAAAACTTCATTTTCTTGTCCTACAAACACTTTGCTTTAACATCTTAAGTTTGGATGGCTTTTTATCAGAAATCCTTGGTTGGTCAAGAGAAAATGATTAGGACATCTTAATAATTTGATCTATTAGTTTAACTGTTGAAATGTTGATTTCTAACTGATTCCCAAAAAAGATTAGTTGTGAGATCCAAAATTGACCTACCGCTTTTTGCCAAACTCATGGGCAGAGAGAGAGAGAAAAAAAATATGGGAATAATATTGGAAAAACCCAGTAGGTCATACAGTCTACATGCATGGAGAAAGAGTTAATTTAGGTTAGTAGTATTTCACTGTGACTGGAAAATATACGTCGGCACCATCAACGTATCACTGAAGACAACATTAAAACTACAATTCATTTATGAGATCTGACAAACCACCAACACTGACCAACAATTTTTTTCAAAAGATTTGCTCTCTGAAAAAAAATGGGGATTATGATAGACATCTTAAACCTGAACATAATGATAACTTCAGATTTGCTGTCTCATGTAGGAAGTTGGATAAACATTAAATTAACTTTTAATTGAATTAAGTATGTTTAATTGCATACATTAATCACATTGCATTAATTCAACTGACCCAAAAATGTTTTGCTGCTGGTTTTTGTTGGTACTCAGCATCTGATGCCTCTCGAATCATTATCCAACAATAGTTGGCCAGCATTGATGGATTCCAGTTGTCCTGCTATTGTTTTCCCATAGTCACAATGTTCACCATGTTCATCACTGACTGCACCGAGATCAGCAGGGAAGGAGTCCAAGTGCAAATATAGAAAATAAATTTTTCTTTGTTTGCTTGAAACATGTTAAAAATATGACAGGAGATCACAAAAATAGTTATAGCTAAAAAAATGATAGGTGATAGGAAAATTTTAAGGTGATTTTCCTGATCATCAGCCCAAAATCCTTAAAATACACATAGAAGTGTTCAGGAAGCAAAGTCTTTATTGTCCAGTGTAATCTTCAAAATGTTTCCATTGCTCGACTATCAAAACAAAATATCCAGTAACGTTGTGTTGTTATGTTTCTCGTCTCACCTTGAAATGCATGATATCCTAAAATATTGTTGAAAAGTTCTTGTCCAAAATAGTGACCATTTCTTTTCTCTCACTGATGTTTCTTTTCCCATTGAGTTCCTCCAGCAGATTGTCTTTAAGCTTCAGATCCCAGAATCTCCACTCTATTGTGTATCTCCATTCTAAGATATCTGTTCAGACCTAAGTACAATGTTTTCTTTAGCAATTTACTTCATTTCAGATTTCTGGCCTTTATATGTTCTTTCTAACTTTGTACTTAGTCTCTAATTCCTTTCAACTTTGATTAGTATAATGCTGCTTTATGGAGCGAAATAGCAAGACCGTGTTATTGGTCCTTTGAACCCAATGACAAGTACAGATGATATCCCAGTAAATGCACATTGTTTATAGGTGTGTATTTGTAAGAATATAGGTTTTACAATTCTGAAAATTACTGGGGTAGGATTATGAATTTCAAATTCAGATTTCTTAAGGATAAATACAATTAAGATGAATAAAAAAATTCAGTTTTCTTCTTTCTTTGATGCTTGGTTTATGTACATCCAACAACTGGTTTCTAAACCATAACAAAAATAACTGCACAGAAGCAACAGCTTGTCTGCCCACAATGTTGTATTTTTAATGCTTTCTGCTTAATATGGAAACATTTTTGTCTTTTGGTTTATTTGTTAAAATTACTCAATATTAGAAATAAAGCATCACTTCCACTGACTATTAAATCCAACCTTTTCACAAACTTACTCCCTCTCTAGATGATATAAAGAAACATAGAAAGCCTACAGCACAATTCAGGCCCTTTGGCCCACAAAGTTGTGCCAAAACATGACCGACCCCACCTTAGAAATTACGATGCTTACTTCTAGCCCTCTATTTTTCTAAGATCCATACATCTATCCATATGTCTCTTAAAAGACCCTATTGTATCTGGCTCCACCACTGTTGGTCAGCAGCCACGCACTCATCACTCTCTGTATAAAAAAAAACTTACCCCTGATATCTCCTCTTGGACCTACTCCCATCAATTTAAATCAGTGTCCTCTTATGGCAACTATTTCAGCCCTGGGAAAAAAACCTCTGACTATCCACATGATCAATGCCTCTTATCATCTTATACACCTCTATCAGGTCACCTCTCATCCTCTGTCACTCCAATGAGAAAATTCTGAGCTCACTCAACCTGTGTTCATAAGGATACCTCCTTAACCCAAGGCAACATTCTTGTAAAGGTAAAGGTTCCATTATTGTCGCATAATACTAGATTTAGAATGTAACATACTTGAAATTCTTGAACCTTTGTCTGCTGTTAAGGTAGGCAGAGTTACCAGCGCCCCTCACAGAAACCTACAGCATCTGATGGTCCTGGGTAGTCTCCCCTCCAAGTATTAATTAGTCCTATGCCTGCTTAGCTTCTGAGATCAGACAATGCCAGGCATATTCAGGCTATTGGGTGCAGTGTAAATCTCCTCTGCACCCTTGCTATGGCTTTCACATCCTTCCGGTAGTAAGGTGACCAGAACTGAGCATAATATTTCAAGTTGGATCTGAGAAAGGTGCTATATAGCTGCAAAATGACCTCTTGGTTCTTAAATTCAATACCATGACTAATGAAGGCCAATACTCCACACACGCTTTTTACCACAGAGTCCACCTGCACAGCTGCTTTGAGCATTCTATGGACTCGAACCCCACAATCCTGGTGATCCTCCACACTGCCAAGAGTCATACCATTAATAATGTATTCTGCCATCATATTTGACCTAACAAAATAAACCACTTCACACTTATCTGGGCTGAATTCCACCTGCCACTTCTCAGCCCAGTTTTGCATCCTATCAATGTCCCGCTGTAATCTCTGACAGCCCTCCACACTATCTACAACACCCCCGACCTTTGTGTCATCAGCAAATTTACTAACCCATCCCTCCATTTCCTCATCCAGGACATTTATAAAAATCATGAAGAGTATGGGTCCCAGAACAGATCCGGAGGCACACCACTGGTTACCAACCTCCATGTAGAATATGACCCATCTACAACCACTCTTTGCCTTCTGTGGGCAACCCAGTTCTGGATCCACAAAGCAATGTCCCCTTGGATCCCCTGCCTCCTTACTTTCTCAAGAAGCCTTGCATGGGGAACCTTATCAAATGCCTTGCTGAAATCCATATACACTACATCTACTGCTCCTCCTTCATCAATGTGTTTAGTCACATCCTCAAAAAATTCAATCAGGCTCATAAGGCATGACCTGCCCTTGTCAAAGCCAATGCTGACTTTTCCTAATCATGTTATATCTCGAAATGTTCATAAATCCTGCCTCTCAAGATCTTCTCCATCAACTTACCAGCCACTGAAGTAAGACTCACTGGTCTATAAATTCCAGGGCTATCTCAACCCCCTTTCTTGAATAAAGGATTAACGTTTGCAGCCCTCCAGAACTCCAGAATCTCTCCCGTCCCCATTGATGATTCAAAGATCATCGCCAGAGGCTCAGCAATTTCCTACCTCATCTCCCACAGTCGCCTGGTGTACCTCTCATCCAGTCCCGGTGACTTATCCCAACTTGATGCTTTCTAAAAGCTCCAGCACATCTTCTCACATAATATCTACATGCTCAAGTGTTTCAGTCATTATTGCAATCACCAAGATCCTTTCCCATCGTGAATAGTGAAGTAAAGTATTCATTAAGTTACATACACACTTTCCCACTGCAACACTTGCTAGGTCCTATTCTTTCACGCCATCCTCTTCACATTCTTGTAGAATGCCTTAGGTTTTTTCCTTAATTCTGCCCAGCAAGGCCTTCTCATGGCCCCTTCTGGCTCTCCTAATTTCCTTTTTAAGATCCTTCCTGTTAGCCTTATAATCTTCCCGATCTCTAACATTACCTAGTTCTCTGAACCTTTGTAAGCTTATACCCTCTTTTCTCTTTGATCACCAAAGGAGAGTTTTTGGAAACTTTTTCCCTGCCCAAATGTTTAAACAGTATGCTTATTTAATTTTACATCTTTTTTTTTATTGGGTGCTTTTTTGAACATAATGGTGGAACTATGAATCTAGTAGGTTCAGATCCCACTCCAGAGATTTGAACTCAAAAACCAATTCAGCATGTCAGTGAGATAATCAGGGAGCAATACACATTAGGTGATACTAATTAAATGGTTCGTTGTTTATATGCACTAATCTAAGGTGAAAAAACTTAGTTTTATGTCTATCCATGCAAATGAACCTTTATATAGTACAGCAGACAGTGCAAGAATAAAAACACAGTGTAACAATAAAACAAAAGTTCAGGGTACTGTGTGAAGGAGAAGAAGTTCAAGAATCTGGTAAAAGCAGGATAGAAACTGGAGGTCTCACATATCTTTGCCCCATGGTGATGGGGTGGGGGGGGGGGGGTAGGTGTATGGGTGGGGTGAAGAGGAAAGTGTGACCGGGTTGGGATGCATCCTTTGATATGTTCACTGCTTTCTTGAGGCAATGGGATGTAAAGAAAGAGTTGTTGGAGGGGAAGATACTTTGTGTGATTGCCTAATCTTCGTTCTCAGCTCTCTGTCACAGGTGTATAAGTTTCAATTGAGATGTTACATTCAGGAATTAATAGACAAAAAAGACCTCATTGCATTATTTTGAAAGAAAGCAGCAGAACAATCTCTGGCATCTTGGTTAATATTAATCTGGCTAGAAACTCACTGAAATGAATCTGGTGTTTATGGGACTTTTCTGGACTCAATTAGCCAGAGGATTTCCTTCATGGTCATTGCCCTACAAAGGGATATTCATGGCTGTAAAGCATCAAGGATTTAGGTTGGTAAAAAAAAAAGGTCTTTTTCAAAATTCTCAGCAAAGAATTCTAACATCACTATCTTTCAATATTTAAAAAATCAATAACCTGAGCCCAACCATTTTATCATGGACAAAAAAATCTAGCAAGAGTCTTGCAGACTCAAAACTGTAGCTGACATTAGAACTCTGAAATAAAAGAGAAGAGCCTCTGTTGGGAGAGAAATTACCAACGTTATAGGTTGATAAAACCTTTCATTAGAATTGAAAAAGTTAGAGGTAAAATAAATTTAAAATATTTTTATTGAGTTTAACATATTAATCCTACATCCAAAGTCTATTAATATAGCAAAATAGCATGTCATATCATATACATATCACAAATTAATATAAATGTAATTCAAACCCATCCATATTTGTTGATCTAACATTATTTCTTGAAAATACTTCTGGAAAGAAACCAATTGAGTTACATTATACCAAGTCTTGGTCAGAACATAGAGGGAAAATAAATTTTAAGGTGTAAAGATTACATGAAAGCAAAAAGCTGGGGAGGTCAAGTGGTGTAATGTACTTTTGAAATACGATGGTTGAGAGAAATTGGGAAGAGTTGGACGAGCCTTTTTGCTTCCTGATGTTATACCTCACCCTTATTTCACTAAAGACGCTCTCATCCACCCTGGAGCTTTTAATCATTTAATCTCTTCTGTCCTCCACCCCACTGCAGACTTGTTCTCCTCCCTTTTCTGTCTGTTCATTTCCCTCTATTATTTGATCTGATGATCATTTTTCTCTCTTCACAGAGTCTGCATGATCTACTGTGTATTTCTCTCCTTTCTGGAGTTTTGGAAGTTTATGTATTTTTCTTTGTCCTATGATCACAATCCCAGTAAAGTTTGCAATATAGTGGAATAACTTGGAATTCTTTTTGCCCTTTTCTCTGAAGGTTTTACATAAAGGGGAGTGAGACCAAGGATCCTGCATTTTTTTCCTTTCTAAATCTTTCCATTTTCCTGTCTTGTTTGCAAATCATATGTCCAAAAGCATATATTATATTCCAAATATGATCTCAACAAAATACATGGGCTTAGAAGCAGCCAAATCACTTAGGCATGCAAAAGTGTGTGATTAAGAACATTATTGATAACATCACAATGAAAATTTAATAAAAGGGCTTAGTAGCACTTTCCTTGTTTCTCTTTTCCACTCTGATGTTCGCCAACGATGATTGAACACTGCTTGATATATTTTTTATTCCCTGTGAATTATTTAAACATCAATTTAGGTATTTCAATACTTTCCTGATGTTCTACTGTGTTCTTCCCTATAAGGAAAGACACTGGGTAGAACAGTAAACATTGAGTGTTGCCTAATCCCAGTGTTCCACCCATCTATTTCAATGTTCAACTCAATGATCATATTCAAAAACTATCAAACACAATTTGCAGTTCACTGCCTGAATACATTCATTGGTCATGTTATTCTAATTTTGTCAAAAAATTCTGCTGGGGTGCTGAAAATTTTAATAATGAGCTTCCTTCAAAGTAATTGGACTATATCTGTGTGCAGCTAAGATTACCTGGACTCGCATTTAAACCAGGTAACCTCGAAGGAAGACAAACGAGGACTTTCTAGAGATTTTATTTCAATGTCCCCTGAATTCATTTTATTTAATTCAGTTTTGGTTGGGGGGGGGGGGTCAACTTTTTGACTGGAAATTTGGTCTGAAGGGGAGAGTTTTGAATCAATTCTTGTATTCGATTTCCCAACTCCACTGGGTGATTTAACTATCTTTTGATAGTTCTTGTATTCTGTGACCAATGCCTACATTTTGTTTTAATTTCTCTGAATATATTCTTGTTTCCATTAATTCTTTTTCTTTGCTATGCATCACTAAAAGGCTGTTATTTTCTCTAAAGGACATTCTTTCTAACTATCTGATCAATGTAAAAGTATAGATTCTCGTCTACACTCTCACATGTATTGAATGTTTTATGATAAGACCAAATTATGAGGTGATCACTAAATCCAGGGTCTCACCTCAAGATTATTGATACTTTTTTGTGGATTTCGAAGAGGAAATCCTGATGAATCATCTCGTAACCAGGCTTTATACAGTACATTGAGTTCAAATCTGTCATTTACTTCTTTCATGTAATACTTGTGCCTGATCGACTTTGTAGATTTTGATGAGTACTACAGTACGATACCTTTTTAACAATAAATCTCATTGTTCATCTTAAATTGTTGTCGCCTGCATAAATACTTGTATTTGTATTGAATATGGTTATACCCTTCTGGACATTTCAATATATATCTCTATATTATTTCCAAACCCTTATGCAGTTTTTTGTCTTGTATATTTGCACAAATATCTTGATAAATTGATTTATTTTAGTCGGTTCTTCAGAGTGTAGGCGTTTCTGTAATGCATCCAGTTAAATGCTTTCCTGCAGGCATGTCTCTACTGCCTACTATAAAGCAAAGGCGACTCCTGCTGGCCAAGAAAAGCCAATGCCTTCTCTAATTTGACTTTTAAGAGTATGGGTTCTTCTTTGGCTTGGCTTCGCGGACGAAGATTTATGGAGGGGGTTAGTTAGTCACTTAACTACAACCAGGGTTTCTTGTGATGTGTAAGTGGCTTACGGAACTCCAAAGATGAGAGAAGCACTTAACTGGCTTTGTGCTCGGTTGTACTGCCACATATCACATTGAGTCAATTATAATAATCTAGGTGCAAATCTGAAGTCTTTGTGTGTCAACATCAATGTGTCTCAATTTCATTGGATGTAATATGATCAAATGTGTCAATTTCTGAGCTTTGCAAAGCAGTTCTTGTTTACAGATCATTTTGTCGCAATCAAATTTCCTTGATGAGACTGAGTTTTGGTTTAGTCATTCATGAGCTTCATTTGGAGGGTTAAGGGAAGTCGCTTGACATATTTTCAGTCACCAATATTCTCCCCTGCACAGAAATAAGCAAAGATTTACCCTCAGGGATCTTGGGGTTGGGCTGAAAATTGATATTGGACAGAGGTAAGAGGTGCTTCAATGAGTGCTCTCTTAAAAAAAAAAGGAATCATTCAATGATAGGTTTTGGGGAGATAGGGAGAGGGTTTGCCACAACAAGGACACGAGACATAATGTATTTCTACTTGTTTTTCAGCTTGCCAGCCCTCTGTGGGCAGGCAATACACATTCAGACAACAGACGATTCTGGATAGAAGATGTAATTCAGGCCATTCAAAAATGATCCATGAAAGCTCAATGTTACTGTACTAAACCCATATTCATTTCAAGTTTACTTTTATAACATATTAGTTATTTTCTTTTTATTGGTGGTTATTGATTCTTCTTTTGATACTGCTTCTAACATCCAAGCACACTGGAGCTCTCTTAATATTCATTCTTTTGTTGTTGGTATTTAGAGGTCAGAGACGAAAGACAGTTGTTACATGGGCAGTCTAAAAAAGAAAGTGCAGGAATTTTTAGTCAATTCCTGCACTGTGATTTATCCTGCAGGACCCCTGCTACTTTTTGGGGGAAGCTCGCAGTCTAAATCACACTGCAAAACTTACTTCATGAATTCGACGTCCAGCTGATGACATAGGTGGCCACGTTGCTCCACGTAAAAGCACTGAGACGAACACACATGCAGTGTAAACGACCACAAGGTGAGTAATAATGTTAATTTATGTTTAACTTTTCACAGATTTTTCCAACATTGCTGTCTAAAAATATTCTTTCTCTCTTTGGCTTGGCTTCGCGGACGAAGATTTATGGAGGGGGTAAAAAGTCCACGTCAGCTGCAGGCTCGTTTGTGGCTGACCAGTCCGATGCGGGACAGGCAGACACGATTGCAGCGGTTGCAAGGGAAAATTGGTTGGTTGGGGTTGGGTGTTGGGTTTTTCCTCCTTTGCCTTTTGTCAGTGAGGTGGGCTCTGCGGTCTTCTTCAAAGGAGGCTGCTGCCCGCCAAACTGTGAGGCGCCAAGATGCACGGTTTGAGGCGTTATCAGCCCACTGGCGGTGGTCAATGTGGCAGGCACCAAGAGATTTCTTTAGGCAGTCCTTGTACCTTTTCTTTGGTGCACCTCTGTCACGGTGGCCAGTGGAGAGCTCGCCATATAATACGATCTTGGGAAGGCGATGGTCCTCCATTCTGGAGACGTGACCCATCCAGCGCAGCTGGATCTTCAGCAGCGTGGACTCGATGCTGTCGACCTCTGCCATCTCGAGTACCTCGACGTTAGGGGTGTGAGCGCTCCAATGGATGTTGAGGATGGAGCGGAGACAACGCTGGTGGAAGCGTTCTAGGAGCCGTAGGTGGTGCCGGTAGAGGACCCATGATTCGGAGCCGAACAGGAGTGTGGGTATGACAACGGCTCTGTATACGCTTATCTTTGTGAGGTTTTTCAGTTGGTTGTTTTTCCAGACTCTTTTGTGTAGTCTTCCAAAGGCGCTATTTGCCTTGGCGAGTCTGTTGTCTATCTCATTGTAAAAATATTAATGTTGTGCCAAATGCATCTCTCTGTCCATGTTTATATGTATGCATGAATGAAGAAGGGTCTATAAACCACTCATGTAATTAATGATTTCTTTTTGTTGATGCTAAAATGAACAAGGAAAATATATAGCACTTCCTAAAAGGAATTAACACCATTGCTTTATGTAACCACAATGCTGCCTGTGACATAAGTAATCTTGCAGCACACTGAAAAGATCAAAATACTTTTATTAATTTATATTTTGTATTTCACAGAGACCTCAAATTGCTTTTGAAAAGCATAAAGGTTTTGAACAACAGAATTGGTAATGATTGTTGGCTGTATTCATACAGAATAGTTAGATCTATGAATTGGTCTCAAAATAAGTTTCTGTTAAAACATGGTACATCATGGATGAACTTCACGTTAGGCCTCGCCAGCAGCAATTGAGAGATGCACAAACAGATGGGTTAAGTTTAACTCAAAATTTATTAACAATTTTCAATAATAGAATTAACTCAATAAACTTAAGCCTTTATGGCAACTATTGCACTAACAACAGATATTCATATGTGAAAAAAAACCCCAGACCATTACACTCCAAGCCCAAAATGCCCATAAACACAACTCCCAAAACAAAACATCAAGTCAGTCACGTCAGGTCATGTTATGTTATCTTGTTATTTCATGTGTATGAATTAAGCTTTTATATGAACGGTAAAATATAATTCAAGAATCTTCCAAAAATTAGAAAGTTTGTGGATGATACTGAAAATGGTGGTGAGGTGCACAGTGAAGAAGGCATTCGAAGGCTCCAATGGGATCCACATCAGATGGGATCTTGAGCAAGGAAATGGCAGATGGAATTGAATTTGGGGAAGAGAAAGTGAAGCATTTTGGGACGTTAAACCTGGATAGGGCTTGCACAGTGAACGACAAGGGCCTAGGGTGTGTTGTAGAACAGAGGAACTAGGGATACAAATACATAGTTCCCTGAAAGTGGCAACACTGGAAGACAGAATGTTGAAGAAGGTGACACACACTATCAATGACTCAGAAGGTTGAGTGTGGAATGCTAGGCTTACTACACATTAGATTTCAGCCGGCCCAACTCTATGTGCTTGAATAAATGGAGAGGGGCAGAGTGGTCGACCTTTATGGCCAGGTCACAGGGGGAGGGGTTACATGGGGTCGAGTCATCAGTGGTCAGGCCAGCCACTTATGTACAGAGCAGTAGCAGTATATACATATATTCACCACATTCACCCCTATTTAAAAAAACAAGACCCAGTCCTAGAGGTTCAGCTGGTCAGGTGACTTCCTCTGCCTCTGTGACCTGCGCAGCTCCGCCAGGGGTGTACTGGTCGGCTCCGTTGCTGGTCAGGTGTCTTGAGGTGGGGTGGGGGGGGAGAATGCTGACACCATAGGGGGTGGGGTCTTGTTGTCTGTGAGGGCGGCCGTGGTGGTCAGTCCGGCAGGGCGAGGCACCCAGGCATGGGTTCCCAGGGGGCGGCGATAGTCCCTGTAGGAGCTGTTGTGTGTGTATGTGGTGGCCGGAGCCAAGGGTAGGTGGGTGTCTCTGGCATGCGGCAGGTTCCAGACAGGGACTGTGTCCTCATGGCCATCAGGGTAGATGTATGCGTATTGTGGATTTGCGTACAGGAGCTGCACCTCTTCCACCAACAAGTCAGCCTTAAGGCCCCTCGCATGTTTCCTCAGCAGAATGGGTCCTGGTGATGAGAGCCAGGGCGGCAGAGTGGTTCCAGTCGCTGACCTCCTGGGGAAGGAAAACATGCGCTCATGAGGGGTCATATTTATAGCAGTGCATAGGAGAAATCAGATGACATGTAATGCTTCTGGCAGGACTTCTTGCCAGTGAGACACTGTCAGGCCTTTTGACAAGGCCAGGAGGTTCGTCTTCCAAATGGTGGAGTTTTCTCGCTCCACCTGGCCGTTTCTCCTGGGGTTATAGCTTGTGGTCCTACTAGTGGCTATGCCTCTAGCCAACAGGTACTGCTGCAGTTCGTCACTCATGAACGAGGATCCCCCGATCACTATGAATATAGTCCAGGTACCCAAACAGGGTGAACATGCTGCGGAGACCCCTGATAACTATGGCAGAGATCATGTCAGGACGGGGTTTGGGAAATGGGAATCTGGAGAGCTCATCTGTGACGTTGAGGAAATAGATGCCCCTATTGGTCGAGGGCAGAGGTCCCTTGAAATCGATCCTCAGCCATTCGAAGGAGCACATGGCCTTGATGAGGTTAGCCTTGTCAGACTTGATGAACTGTGGTTTACATTCCGCGCAAATCTGACAGTGTCTAGTCAGAGATCTGATGTCCTCAACGGAGGTTTCGGGTTTTTATGAAGTAGAACAACCTTGTGACTCCAGGATGGCAGAGGTCATCATGGAGGGACTGGAGGCGGTTGAGATGCGTGCTGGCACATGTCCCCCGGGATAGGGCATCTGGGGGGGGTTCATTGAGTTTGCCTGGCCGGTACAGGATATCGTAGTTATAGGTGGAGAGCTCAATTCTCCACCTCAGGATTTTATCATTCTTGATTTTACCCCGCAGTTTTGTGTTGAACATGAAAGCGACGACTCTTTGGTTCGTTAGCAGGGTAAATCTTTTCCCAGCTAGGTAGTGACACCAGTGGTGCACAGCCTCAATGATTGCCTGTGCCTCCTTCTCAACTTAGGGGTGCCATGTTTTGGAGCCGTGGAGGGTGCGGGAAAAAAATGGTACTGGCCTGCCCGCCTGGTTTAGAGTGGCGGCCAATGTGAAGTCGGAGGCATCGCTCTCCACCTGGAAGGGGATGGATTCGTCCACGGCATGCATCGTGGCTTTAGCAATGTCTCCTATGATTTGGTTGAATGCCGCCTGGGCTTCTGCCGATAAGGGGAAGCTTGTAGACCTTACTAAGGGGTAGGCCTTATCGGTATAATTGGGCACCCACTGGGCATAGTAAGAAAATAACCCGAGGCACCGTTTCAGCACCTTGAGGTTGTGTGGTATTGGGATCTCCAATGAGGGGATGCATGCGGTCGGGGTTGGGGGAAATGACACCATGTGCCATGACATATCCAAGGAGGGCCAGGCAAGTGGTGCTAAACATACATCTCCTTATTATAAGTCAGATTCATGAAATTGGCTGTGCGGAGAAATTTCACAAGGTTGGCGTCGTGGTCCTGCTGGTCATGGTTGCAGATGGTGTTAATGTTAAGGTAGGAGAAAGTCTCTGACAGTTTATGCCTGTCTACCATCCGATCCATCTTCCTTTGGAACACTGAGACCCCATTGGTGACTCTGAAGAGTCACCCTGAGGAAGTGATAAAGCCTGACATCCGCTTTGAAGGCGAAGGTGGTACACTGACTTCAGGTCAACTGTGGAGTACATTTTGTACGGGGCTATTTTATTGACCATATCGGCCATCCGGGGAAGGGGTAAGCATCTAGCTGAGTGAAGCGGTTGACTGTCCGGCTGTAATTGATCACCATATGGGGTTTACTCCCATCCCTACTCATCATGACTTGGGCTCTCCACGGGCTCGAACTGGGAGCTATGATCCTTTCCACCAGGAGTCGCTGCACCCCGTACTTTATAAATGCCCGGTCCTCGGCGCTATAGTGCCTGCTTTTCATCGCAATGGGCCTGCAGTCTGGGGTCAGGTTCTCTAATAATAATGGAAGGGATATGCGGAGGGTGAAGAGACTGAAGGTGGGGGGTGGCTACCGGTGGGGAGGGGGCTGCGAGTCGTGGGTTGTGTACCGTTATGGGTGGTTGCGGACCTTCAAACGCCATCGTCACACTCCTAAACTGGCTCCAGAAGTCGAGGCCCAGGAGTATCAGCACACAGAGCTGTGGCATTACAAGCAAATGAAAGTTATCATAGCATTCACCCCCCACCATTAACGACACTACATAGTACCCCCAGATCTCCACGGATTGGTCCTTTGAGACCATAGAGATGGTGCTGCTCGTTCGTCTGACCGAGAGAGAGTTTCTGGGCAGTGTCCAGGTGAATAAAGCTCTCTGTGCTCCCACTGTCAAACAGGCAGTTCATTCTTTTTCCGTTTACCTTGATCTCCATCATTGAATGGGTGATCAGATGAGGTCTGCACTGGTTCAGGGTCACAGTAGCCAGGATCGGGTCGTTGTCGTTGCTGTCGGAGGGGAGGTCTGACCAGTAAGATGGTGGCCTCCATGTTGACCACGTTGTCATATTGAAGGAAGTGACATCAACCAGGCAGTGCAAGGTGGAAATGACATCACCCAGGAAGACGGTGGCGACGCTGGGTAAGATGGTGACTCCCGGGTTGCGCACGCGATTGAGCCGTTTGGGGCCAGACATGACATCAGTGATGCATTGCTCACTTGGGAGGGATTGGATGATTTACAGACCTGCTGGTAATGTCCTTTCTTTCCACACCCCAAGCAGGTCACCTCCTTAGCCAGACAGAGTCATCTGGGGTGCTTCAACTGGCCGCAGTAGTGGCACTTTGGTTTTACAATTGCGGTGGCGGCAGCAGTGGGGTTATGGCTCGCTATCACAGAGGCCGTCTGTGATGCTGGCTCCCAACATGGCGGCACCCACGGTCTGCATGTGGAGGCCCCATTCTTACCGGCAATCTCGTCGGCGTTGCGCTGGGCCGAGTCAAGGGTCCTGGCAAGCTGGAAGGCTCTCTTCAGAGGCAGCTTGTCCTCCTCGAGCAATTGCTGACGAATGTAGTCGGACCTCACTCCAGTCATGCAGGCATCTCCACATACTGGGCTATGGGCACGGGGGCTGTAGCTGTGCCCCAGGAATCTCTCTGTAGGTCGTACAGTGCTCGGAGGAACTCATCCATGGACTCACCGGGTTGCTGTCTCCTCGAGGCCAGCTGGTACCATGAGTACACTTCATTCACCCAGGGTCGGTAAAGGTTGCAGAGTACATCCATGGTCTCTGGGTAGGTCGTGCAGCTCCAGATCGGCAGGTCCGCTCGGTTTCCAATTTAGCTTGCAAGACCTTGAGTTTCTTCTCATCATAGTCCACCAGGCCCACTGCAACATCGAGGAAGTTTGTGAAGCAGGCGATCTACTGCTCAAACCGGTCGGCAGCTCCGGGCATCTGTGGATTGATTTCGAGCAACTCCATGTGCGGAATGAATGGAAGGGTGCAGGGAGGACAACCTTTATGGCCAGGTCTCAGTGGGAGGTGTTACATGGGGTCAAGTCATCAGTGGACAGGCCAGCCACTTGTGTACAGAGCAGCAGCAGTACATACATACATACATATCACTACAGAAGGCATATGCTAAGCCAGTGTTTACTGACCAAGGCATTGAGTAGGGGAGGTGGGACATCACGTTATAATTGTACAAACCATTGATGAGGCCACACTTGGCATACTGGGTGCAGCTCTGGTTACCACATCACAAGAATGATGTGATTAAGTGAGAGAGGGTGCAGAAAAGACCTTGCCTGAATTGAAGGGTTTGAGATATGAGGAGAGATTGAATAAATTGGGTCTGGTTTCCCTGAAACAAAGGAAGCTGAAGGGTGACATGGTAGAGGTCTAGAAAATCATGAGTGGCATCTTTAGCGTGGATAGCCAGAGTTTGTTTCCCTTGTAGGTATATATTAAACTAGCAGACCAAAGGTGGGATGGAGAAAGTTTAAAAGGGATCTGCAAGGAAAATTTTGTCAGTACTTACAAAGGATTTCCAAAAGGGATTGGCCGTTGGGTAGAATTTATGAATCAGAAAGGCCAATTACTTTGAACGGGCCCTATTGTAGATTTCGTAGGAGCTGGAATTGGATTATATGCAGGCAGATCGCAAAAAGGCACAACAGCAAAATCGATGGCTCATAATTTCCCATTATTGATCAGGATTGACAGTGCACGTGGTTTAGATGGGGTGGAATTCATAAAATACATCTGAGAGGGTGTTCTGGGGGAGGATGTAATGGGCCCTACTTGGGAGGGGGATGTACTTGATAGAAGTATTTGCAGAGGAACGCTTTGAGAATAGTAACTATGTTTTCATCAGTTTCAAAGTAGTCATGGAAAAAGTCCATGGCCATAAGGCCATGTAGGAGCAGAAATAGACTATTCAGTCCATAGAGTTAGCCCCGCCTGATCTATTTTCCCACTCAGTCCCACTGCCCAATCTTTGATGCCCTGACTAAATAAGAGCCTATCAATCTCTGCCTTAAATACACCCAATGGCCTGGGCTTCACAACTGCTTGTGGCATCAAATTCCACAGATTCATCACCCTCTGGCTGAAGGAATTCCTGCGCATCTCTGGCCTTTAATCCTGAAGTTGTGCCCTTTTGTCCTAGACTCTCCCACCATGGGAAACAACCTTTCCACATCTACTCTGTCCATGTCTTTCAATATTTGAAAAAGATGAGGTTGGTCCTTTGAGAGGGTCCTTAACCAGGGGAAAGCAGGTTTCAATAGAATAAGACAAGTCCTGGTAGAAGTAGATTAGAGAAGCTGCCAGGGAGGTAAAATATAATCCAATAAGTGGCAGATGTTTAAAAGTGAGATAGTAAAGGGGATTAAGAAAGGATATTGAAGGTTTGATCAGGCAAAAGTGGAAGCATATGTCAAGCACAGGAAATTGGTGTTGAATGAGTCATTTGAAGTTTATAGGGAATGTAGGAGACAAGTTAAGAATGAAATTGAACTATGAAGTGATCTTGGCAAGTAGTATTAAGACCTTTTATAATGATCTTAGAAGTAAGGTGGTAGCTAAGGAAAAAAATATGCCCTTCTAAAGACAAGAGGGAAGATAAGAGATACAAGTGAGGTCCTAAAGGAATATTTCTCACTGTATTCACCAGGGAGACTGGACAGTTGAGCAATGGAATGTTGATATTCTGAAGCATTTCTGTGTCAGGAAGAAGTGTTAGAAATATTGTAATGTAGTAAAGTATTCTACACTGAGCTACTATAGACATCAGTGTACACGTTGTTGAGTTGATGTATACGCTGGGAAGTCAATGTACACGTTATGGAGACTAGTGCAAGACTGACATCTCCAGGCTTGCATGCTGGGCTTATAAACGTCACTGCTTCTGACACATGGACAGGAAGTGACATCATCAGCAACATCATCAGCCCAGATAAAAACCTGTATTGGAAGCAGGTCAATTTCCCACGTTTTCCATAGCACGTCCGCCAGTTCGCTTGCTTGTAAATGGGTCACCGCATAATATCCCCCAACCCTGCCCAGAACCATAAATCCTGCTGCGGACCCCCAAAGTCTGTATATTTTTTGTTTGGGTGGCTTTCCTCTCCGCCAAGGCATCTGAACCATGACTGGTCTGTCCAGATCCAGATGGGCAGGTTTGAGGTGGTCAATTGCAAAAGCTTCTTCTTTACCTCTGATGTCCAAAATGTACATTGAACCGTTGCGTCTTCGTACCTCATATGGACACTGGAATGGTGCTCGATGTGCTCCTTTCTGTACAGAAAATGTACTTGTAGTCCTGTAATTTCTGGGGTATATAAGACCTGGCCTGACTGTGTTGAGATGTTGGTATGGGCGCTAAAGAACCAAGCTTCTCGCAGAGCTTGCTTAGGACCTTTGCAGGTGTCTCCCCCTGTCCTCGTGAGTCTGATATAAATTCTTTTGGAATCGTCAGGGCGCACTGTAGACCAGCTCTGCCAATGAGACACCTATATCGTCCTTGGTTGCCTTTCCTCTTCTCAAGAATACCCATGGCAATTTGTCAACCCAGTTTGGACCCTGCAGATGCACCATAAGGGCCAATTTCAAATGTCTGTGGAACCGTTGGATTGTGGGTAGTATGCAGTTGTGTGGTGAAACTTGGTTCCAAGTAGGGTGGCCATTGCTGACCACAGGCTTGATGTGAATTGGGCACCCCTGTCAGACAAGATGCGTGCTAGCATCTTGCTAACCAGGCAGAAATGAGGGCCCTGGTGTAGGTGTCAGTAGTCATGTCTGCTGGTGGAACCGCCTCTGGCGGATCCACTATAGTGAGAAGAAATCGGGAACCATGTGACACCAGCAGGGGGCCTACAATGTCCACGTGTACGTTGTAAAATCTCCGATACATCGGCTCAAAAGATTGTAGTGGGGCTTTTGTGTGTTGCTGGACTTTGGATGTCTGGCAACAAGTGCCTGTCTTCACCCAATTGCTGACCTATTTTGGAAGGCTATGCCACACAAATCTGTTGGCTACCATCTGGATAGTCATTCTGATCGATGGATGTGCCAACCCATGTACTGCGTCAAATACCTGCCACCTCCAGGCCACCGGAGCGATTGGGCGAGGACGACCTGTAGGTATGTCACACAGGAGTTTAAGCTCCCCCGAGCCTACCGGAATTTCTTCCAGCTGCAGGTTTGAGACTGCTGTTCCGTAACACAGAATTTCTTCATCTACCTGTTGCACTTTCATGATTGCAACACAGTTCACCCCTTGGGTTAAGGTCTGCACAAATTGTATGGCCGGGCGTGACTGTGCATCTGCCACTATGTTGGCCTTTCCCAAGAGGTGTTCGATGGTCATCGTGAACTCAGAAATATATGATAAATGTCTCTGTCGATGAGCCAATCATGGCTCTGATACCTTAGTGAAGGTAAATGTAAGCAGCTTGTGGTCCATAAAAGCTGTAAAATACCTGCCTTCTAGAAAGTACCTGAAATGTCTGAAATCTAGGTACAGTGCCAACAATTCTCAATCAAAAGTACTGTACTTGAGTTCTGGTGGTCTTGGGTGCTTGCTAAAGAAAGCCAATGGTTTCCAATGCATATTGATGTACTTACTATTCAAGCTCCCCTCCTATTGCCGTACTGGACGGATCCATTGTCAGGGCTGTCAGGACATCCATTCTTGGGTGGACCAACAATGCAGCATTAGCCAGTGCTTCCTTGGAGTTCTTGAATGGTACCGACGATTCTTCATCCCAAGAGACATCCCTTGTCTTGCCTGACACCAGGGTGAAGAGGGGGCGCATGATGCCAGCCACTGATGGTAGAAACCAGCGATAAAAGTTCACAATTCCAATGAACTCCTGGAGGCCTTTAACTTTGCTGCACTTAGTGAATGCCCGGATTGCCTTGACCTTTGATGATAGTGGTTTTGCTCCTTGTTTGTCGATTCTATGGCCCGGAAAGTTGATGGTCATTAACCCGAATCGACACTTGGCCGGGTTGATGGTCAGCCCAAACTCATTCAAACGAGTGAAAAGCTGGTGCAGGTGGGACAGATGTTCCTAATGACTGCAGCTTACGATAAGTATGTCATCTAGGTATATGAAGGAAAAGTCGAGATCGCATCCCACTATGTCCATTAAATGTTGGAAAGTCTGTGTGGCATTCTTGAGCCCAAAAATTCAAAAAGGCCAAAGAATGTAATAATAACCATTTTTGGGAGTGCTGTGTCCCTCCTCCCCGCTCTCTGTGGGTCCACAGCGCTGCCATCACGACACCTCCAGCAGTGCCGCCATTTTTTTTCAGCATGTTTACAAATTGGATCCAAAATTAGCTTGGTGAAGGTGGGTGGAGGATGGTGGTGGATTGGTGTTTTATATTGAATTGGATGTGAATACAGGTGGTCTGTTTACTAAGTTTCCAGACAACACAAAAATTGGTGGAGTTATAGCTAATGAAGAAGGTTGTCTGAGGATATCAGTTGGAAAGTTGGTTGGAGTGAGCAAATTTAATATAGTTAAGCATGTGGTAATGCACATTGGGAAGTCAAATTTTGGTAGGATATATGGATGAATAGCAAGGATCTGAGGAGCGTTGATTCACAAGGGGGCCTTGGGATAAAAATCTATAGCTCGTTGAAAGTGGCGACAGAGTTGATATGCTTGTCTTCACAGGCTGAGGCATTGAGTATAAGGGATGGGACATAATATTGCAACTGTATAAAACATTGGTTAGACTGCACATTGGGTATTGTGTACAGTTCTGGTCACCACACAATGGGAAGAATATGTTAGCAAAACAGTGCAGAAGAGAGTCATCAGAATGATGCCTGGAATGGAGGGCTGTAGTTGAGGAGAGATTGGGTAGACAGGATTTATTCCCACTGGAATGTAGACCTTGTGGAAGTGAATAAGATTATGCATGGCATAGACAGAATAGGTAGAATCTTTGCCCAGGGCAGAGGAGTGTAGAACTAGAGAGCATGTTTAAGGTGAGATGGGAAAACTTTAAAGAAGGTCTGAGGGACAGGGTTTTCCACACAGAGGGAGGTAGTTACTGGAATGACCTGCTAATGTTTAAAAGGCATTTTGGCAGCTAATCGGGAATGAAAGACAGAGACATTAAATGGGATTAGCAAATTACTAGCAAATGGATGAGGTGGGTTGAAAGGGTGTATTTCTGTGCTGTATCATTCCAGTCCACTTTTATTCTTCTGCCAGCGATCGATGTTAAGCTGTTCATTATTTATACACAAGTGAAAGTTAACAAAGTCTTGTCACTAACATTGCCAATTTAACCATTGGTATCAAAATGTTATCCACAGTCTAACTGAGATGTGGCTTTAGCTCTATATTAAGAATGTGGTTAGAGGAGTCACATGATGGAGTAGTGGCCGGACGGTGAACTCCAGCCCTCTCCAGAAAAGTCGGAAAAAACAAAGGAAAACACAAAGGCACAAAAATAAAAATTAAAGAAAAGTGAGTATAAAGGTGGAAAGAAGATGGCGACGAAAAAAGAAAAATCGAAATCAACGGTAAGAAGAGAGGAAGAGAAGACAATGGAAGAAGAAGGAGAAGGCCTTACCTGTTCGAAGAGGCCCGCGGTGGAGAGAGAAACCCGCTCCCTCAGGTTGGTAGAAAGTGGACTACAAAAATGGCTCGCTGAGCCGAGTAAAAGTGCGCGACGCGCATGCAAAAAAACATACCGACGGGAGGGGTGACCAGCTGGAGAATCGATCTCCACAGCCGGCAATGACAGCTGCAGAACACCTGCAGCAAGAGGAGAACATAGAAGACAACGAAAACAAGAAAGAAGAGAAGAAAAGGGCAACAAAGAAACAACAGATGGCCAACCCAGAGGAAGAGGAAGAATATAGTGAAATAGAAGAAGGGAAAGGCAAGATAAAGGATATACTTTCTCTTATTAAAGAATACATGGAGTCATTTAAAGAATGGCAAGCGCAAGAATTTAATGATTTAAGAAGAAGAATAAACAATACAGAAGAGAAAATGAATAAAATAGATATGACCTTAACAGAAATGGGAAAGAGAATGGACAAGATGGAAGAGCGGGAAGCAGCAGTAGAAATGGAGGTAGAGGACTTAAAAAAGAAATTAGAGGAATCTAATAAAAAAGTTATAGAGACACAAGAACTGTTAGCTCAGAAAATAGATATAATGGAAAATTATAACAGAAGAAATAACATAAAGATAGTGGGTCTTAAGGAAGATGAAGAAGGCAAGAATATGAGAGAGTTTATAAAAGATTGGATGTCCAGAACTACAGCAAGAAATGGAAATAGAAAGGGCACATAGAGCATTGGCCTTTAAACCACAACCGCAACAAAAGCCAAGATCTATTTTAGTAAAATTCCTAAGATATACTATAAGAGAAAAGGTACTGGAGAAGACAATGGAAAAAGTAAGAGAGGGCATCAAGCCACTGGAGTACAAAGGGCAAAAAATCTTCATTTATCGAGATATAAGTTTTGAACTCCTGAAGAAGAGAAAGGAGTTCAATACAGCAAAGGCGATTTTATGGAAGAAAGGGTATAAATTTATACTAAAGCATCCAGCGGTATTGAAAATATTTATTCCAGGACAACAAAACAGACTATTCTCGGATCCAGAAGAAGCACGAAAATTTGCAGAACAATTACAAAATAGACTGAGAGATGAAGACGTGTAACGAGAGTACAAAAGACTGAGAACTAAAAAGACACATAAGTTTTGAACTCCTGAAGAAGAGAAAGGAGTTCAATACATCGAAAACAACCTTATGGAAAAAAAAAACTATTCTCGGATCCAGAGAATACTTATTACATAAGAGTAAAAATGACCACGATTTATATGTATGTGGGTAAAGAGGTATATGTGTGTATATGTACAATGTGCATACATGAATGTATCTGTATTTAGAGGAAAATATAGATAGTATAGACAAGAATTAATAAGGGAAGGAAATGGAATAGAGGGAATAAGGAGGGAACTAAAAGAGTGACCTTTGTTACATATGAAAAGTGAAATCTTTTCTGGGGGGGGGCTGGGTGGGGAGGAGTTGCGGTCACTGCAAAATCAGCTGACGCTTGCGAGTGAATTCGCAAATCCAAATGGAGAGGGGAGATGTGGTTGTCTGACAAGGGATAAAGGACAACTCAGGAGGGGAAGGGGAGATTGGGGCTAAAGAAGTTTTAAATAGGAGAATAAGGAAAATGTTTGATGTTTTAGGAATGTTGTCTTATAAAGGGTTTAAAACAAGAAAACAGAAATGGATAAGAAGGAAAGGTAATGGAGAAACGGAAAGGGAAGATAAACAAAGTATAAAATGGCTACGTTGAACTATATGACTTTAAATATTAACGGAATACATAACCAAATTAAAAGGAAGAACCTGCTAAATTTACTGAAAAAAGAAAAAATTGATATAGCATTTGTGCAAGAAACACATTTAACTGAATTGGAGCACAAGAAATTGAAGAGAAATTGGGTAGGACACGTAACAGCAGCATCGTATAATTCAAAAGCAAGAGGAGTAGCTATATTAATTAGTAAAAATGTGCCATTTAAAATAGAAGAGGAAATAATAGATCCAGCAGGGAGATATGTAATGATAAAATGTTAGATATATTCGGAGTTTTGGAATCTACTCAATGTATATTCACCTAAGGAAGAAGATCAAAAGTTTATGCAAGATATCTTTTTGAAGGTAGCAGATACGCAAGGGAACATATTAATAGGAGGGGATTTTAACCTGAATTTGGATTCAAATATGGACAAAACTGGGAAAAAAATTAACAGAAAGAACAAAGTAACCAAATTTATAATTAAATCGATGGAAGAAATGCAACTTTTGGATATATGGAAGAAACAACACCCAAAGGAAAAGGAATATTCATATTACTCGGCTAGACATAAAACATATTCAAGAATAGACCTATTTTTGTTATCAGCTCATATGCAAGATAGAGTAAGAAAAACAGAATATAAAGCTAGAATACTATCGGACCATTCACCCTTAATATTGACAGTAAAGTTAGAGGACATCCCTCCAAGAATGTATAGATGGAGATTAAACCCCATGTTACTTAAAAGGCAGGATTTTAGAGAATTTATTGAAAAACAAATTAAAATGTATTTTGAAATAAATACGGAATCAGTGGAAGATAAGTTTATACTATGGGATGCAATGAAAGCATTCATTAGAGGGCAAATAATAAGTTATGTAACCAAGATGAAGAAGGACTATAATCAGGAAACAGAGCAGTTGGAAAGGGAAATAGTAAATATAGAAAAAGAATTAGTAATGAAGGAAGATACAACTAAAAGAAGAGAATTGGTGGATAAAAAAATAAAATATGAAACACTACAAACATATAAGGTGGAGAAGAATATAATGAAGACAAAACAGAAATATTATGAACTAGGTGAAAAAACGCACAAAATCCTAGCATGACAGCTTAAGACAGAACAAGCTAAGAAAATGGTATTGGCATCAAGGAAAAAAGACAAACAAATTACATATAATCCAAAAGAAATTAAGGAAAACTTTAGAGAATTCTATGAACAATTATACCGAACTGAAAACGAAGGGAAAGAAGGGAAAATAGATGAATTTCTGACTAAAATTGAACTACCAAAACTACAATTAGAGGAACAAAATAAATTAACAGAGCAATTTGGAATAGTAGAAATACAAGAGATAATAAAAAAATTACCAAATAATAAGACACCAGGAGAGGATGGATTCCCAATAGAATTCTACAAAACATTTAAAGACTTATTAATTCCGCCCCTCCTGGAAGTAATCAACCAGATTGATAAAACACAAAGCTTACCAGATTCATGTAAAACAGCAATAATTACAGTAATACTAAAGCAAGGGAAAGATCCACTCTCACCAGCGTCATATAGACCAAAATCTTTACTTAACACAGATTATAAGATAATAGCTAAACTATTAGCAAACAGATTAGCAGAGTATGTACCGAAAATGGTAAATTTAGACCAAACTGGATTTATCAAGAAAAGACGCACAACAGACAATATTTGTAAATTTATTAACTTAATTCATGCAGTAGAAGGGAATAAAGCACCTACAGTAGCAGTTGCTTTAGACGCAGAGAAGGCCTTTGACAGAGTAGAATGGAATTATTTGTTCAAAGTATTGCAAAAATTCAGTTTACCGGAGAAGTATGTTAATTGGATTAAAGCATTATATAAGGGACCGTTAGCGAAAGTGACAGTAAATGGACATGTATCAAAGCAATTTAACTTAAGCAGGTCAACACGGCAGGGATGCCCACTATCACCTTTATTGTTTGCGTTAGCTATAGAACCACTAGCAGAATTGATAAGAACAGATAATAATATAAAAGGAATAAAAATAAAAGACAAGGAATATAAAATCAGTTTATTTGCGGATGATGTTATAGTGTACTTAACAGAACCAGAACTATCAATAAAAGAATTATATAAGAAATTGAAGGAATATGGAGAAGTGTCGGGTTACAAGATAAACGTAAATAAAAGTGAAGCAATGCCTATGAATAATGCGGATTTCTCAAAATTTAAGAAGGAATCACCATTTAGATGGCAAATGCAAGCAATAAGATACCTAGGTGTACAAATAAACAAAAATCTCGGCCAACTATATAAACTCAATTATTATCCACTAATGAAAAAATTACAGGACGATTTAGAGCATTGGAAAGATTTACCACTAACACTAATAGGAAGGATAAACTGTATTAAAATGAACATTTTTCCAAGGATATTATACTTATTTCAGGCATTGCCAATACAACTGACAGAGAAATTCTTCAAGGAGTTAAAGAAAATAATAAGGAAATTTTTATGGAGAGGGGGGAAACCCAGGATAGCACTAGATAAATTAACAGAATGGTATAAACAAGGAGGCTTACAACTGCCAAACTTTAAAAATTATTATAGAGCTGCACAATTAAGATACCTATCAGATTTTTATCAAACAAGGGAAAAGCCAGATTGGACGAGATTAGAATTAGATAAAATAGGGGAAAAGATACCTGAACACATATTATATAAATGGGATGAAAAATTAGTACAACATAGAAGTTCTCCAGTATTACATCATCTCCTCAATATTTGGAAGAAGATTCATGTAGAAAGAAATAAAACAAATTATCAATTACCAAAACTAATATTGACGCAAAACAAGTTACTCCCTTTTACAATAGATAACCTTTCCTTTAGAGAATGGGAAAAAAAAGGAAAAAAGGGATTAAAAGAATAGAAAATTGTTTTTCAGGAAATAGATTCTTATCCTTTGAACAAATGAAAGATAAGTACAATATAACTCGAGATACAGCGCTGGCATATTACCAATTGAGATCCTACTTGAAGGATAAATTAGGAAGCAGTTTGAGTTTGCCAGAGGGAAGTAACCTTGAATATGTGATTACAGATACAATGTTAATCAAAAGATTTATAACAAATATGTATATTAAACTGCAAGAAAAGGAGAATGAGGAAACAAATGGTAAAACTAAACAAAAATGGGAACAAGATTTAAATATAAAGATAAAAAAGGAAACATGGGAGAAGTTATGCTCCGGAACGATGAGAAATACAATAAATACGAGGTTACGTATGATACAATATAACTGGATACACAGGCTATACATTACACCTCAAAAGTTAAATAAATGAGACCCAACAGTATCTGATAGATGTTTTCGATGTAAAAAAGAAATGGGAACAACAATTCATGCAATCTGGATATGTGAGAAAGTAAAAAAATTTTGGGAAGATCTAAATCAGATATTAAATAAAATAACAGAAAACAATATACCAAAGAATCCAGAGATCTTCCTCCTAAGTAACATAAAAAACAAAGAATTTGGAATTGATTTGGAGGATGCACAAAAAAGATTTGTTAAGATAGCTCTAGCTGTAGCAAAAAAATATATTATGTCAACCTGGAAATTGGAAGATAATTTGAAAATACAACAATGGTATATAGAAATGAATAAATGTATTCCATTAGAAAAAATAACATATAGTTTAAGAAATAATATTGAAATATTCGAACAAATATGGGAGCCTTACATTAAATACAATAGCGAAAACCTACCGGGGACAATCATTACCTAAGTTAACGGAAGGAAAAGGAAATGAAAAGAATGGACTCAGTAGAATTTCTGGTGCATTTTTATTGAATGACAACATTGTCTGACTGGTTTCATGTATCCTAGATTGTATACCTTAAATGGACGGGAGGGGGGAGGTAGGGAGGGTGGGATGGGAGGAGGGAGGGGGGGGGGGAGAAAATGGCACTGTATATGTGTGAAAAGGAAAAAGTGTGTACCATGGTTAATGTGATTTATGGTGTGAAAAATAAAAAAAAAAAGAATGTGGTTCAGAAAACTAAATACCATTTTCAGGTTTTCTCATTATACTAAACTAGGCACGGTTGAAAATATGGAGGAGGATACATGGAAGACTCATAGACCAGCTGAGTGTGTTGGCAAGAACAGCATAGACAAAATATAATGTGGAAAAATATGAAGTAATTCATCTCAATTCACAAAACTGAAGCCGAAAATGGTGACATAGACAATGTTGATATTAGAAAGGGATGTAAGATACAGCAATGAGCTCTCTGAACCCTTCTCCATTAACAATGGCATAAAGCAAGGCTGTGGTCTCGCACCAACCCTCTTTTCAATCTTCTTCAGCATGATGCTGAACCAAGCCATGAAAGACCTCAACAATGAAGACGCTGTTTACATCCGGTACCGCACGGATGGCAGTCTCTTCAATCTGAGGCGCCTGCAAGCTCACACCAAGACACAAGAGAAACTTATCCGTGAACTACTCTTTGCAGACGATGCCGCTTTAGTTGCCCATTCAGAGCCAGCTCTTCAGCGCTTGACGTCCTGTTTTGTGGAAACTGCCAAAATGTTTGGCCTGGAAGTCAGCCTGAAGAAAACTGAGGTCCTCCATCAGCCAGCTCCCCACCATGACTACCAGCCCCCCCACATCTCCATCGGGCACACAAAACTCAAAACGGTCAACCAGTTTACCTATCTCGGCTGCACCATTTCATCAGATGCAAGGATCGACAACGAGATAGACAACAGACTCGCCAAGGCAAATAGCGCCTTTGGAAGACTACACAAAAGAGTCTGGAAAAACAACCAACTGAAAAACCTCACAAAGATAAGCGTATTCAGAGCCGTTGTCATACCCACACTCCTGTTCGGCTCCGAATCATGGGTCCAATACCGGCATCACCTACGGCTCCTAGAACGCTTCCACCAGCGTTGTCTCCGCTCCATCCTCAACATTCATTGGAGCGCTTTCATCCCTAACGTCAAAGTACTCGAGATGGCAGAGGTTGACAGCATCGAGTCCACACTGCTGAAGAACCAGCTGTGCTGGGTGGGTCACGTCTCCAGAATGGAGGACCATCGCCTTCCCAAGATCGTGTTATGTGGCGAGCTCTCCGCTGGCCACCGTGACAGAGGTGCACCAAAGAAAAGATACAAGGACTGCCTAAAGAAATCTCTTGGTGCCTGCCACATTGACCACCGCCAGTGGGCTGATATCGCCTCAAACCGTGCATCTTGGCGCCTCACAGTTCTTCCTTTGAAGAAGACTGCAGAGCCCATCTCACTGACAAAAGGCAAAGGAGGAAAAACCCAACACCCAACCCCAACCAACCAATTTTCCCCTGCAACCGCTGCAACCGTGTCTGCCTGTCCCGGATCGGACTTGTCAGCCATAAACGAGCCTGCAGCTGACGTGGCCATTTACCCCCTCCATAAATCTTTGTCCGCGAAGCCAAGCCAAAGAAAGAAGACATGAATCTGGCAAGTTTTGTGTTTCTTCTATCTGGTTCATTACTTCCAGGAGAGGAGGAATTAATAACTCTTTAAATGGTTTATAGAATTCTATTGGGAATCCATCCTCTCCAGATGTTTTATTGTTCGGCAGCTTTTTTAATATATTCTGTATTTCCTCTATTTCAAATGGTTTTATCAGCTTGTTTTGCTCCTCTTCTTGCAATTTCGGTAGTTCAATTTTAGCTAAAAACTCTTCTATTTTGTCTTCTTTCTCCTCGTTCTCAGTTTGGTATAATTGTTCATAAAATTCCTAAAGTTCTCATTAATCTCCATTGGATTATACACAATTTGTTTGTCCATTTTCTTTGATGCCAATACAGTTCTTTTAGCTTGTTGCCAGGCTAATATTTTGTGTGTTTTTTCTCCTAGCTCATAATACTTTTGCTTTATTTTCATTATGTTGTTCTCCACCTTATACTTTTGTAATGTTTCATATTTTATTTTTTTGTCTGCCAATTCTCTTCTTTTTGTTATATCTTTCCTTGTTGCTAGTTCTTTTTCTGTACTTACTATCTCCCTTTCCAATTGTAGTCCTTTTTCATCTTAGTTACATAACTTATTATCTGCCCTCTCATGAAGGGTTTCATTGCATCCCATAATATAAATTTGTCTTTCACTGATTCTGTATTTATTTCAAAGTACATTTTAATTTGGTGTTCAATAAATTCTCTAAATTCCTGTATTTTAAGGAGCATGGAGTTTAATCTCCTTCTATACGTTCTTGGTGGGATGTCCTTCAGTTCTATTGCTAATAACAGGGGTGATTGATCAGATAGCAATTTAGCTTTATATTCAGTTTTCCTAACTCTCCCTTGAATATGGGCTGACAACAGGAATATGTCAATCCTCCTTGAATATGTTCTATTTCTACTCGAATAATATGAGTATTCCTTCTCCCTTGGGTGCTGACTCCTCCATATATCCATAAGTTTCATTTCCTGCATTGATTTAAGCATAAATTTGGCCACTTTATTCTTTTTGCTAGTCTTTTGTCCAGTTTTATCCAACATTGGGTCCAAATTAAGGTTAAAATCCCCTCCTATCAATATATTCCCCTGCGCATCTACAATCTTCAAAAAAATATCTTGCATAAACTTTTGATCCTCTTCATTAGGTGCATATATATTGATCAAATTCCAGAATTCTGAATATATCTGACACTTTATCATTACATTCCTCCCTGCTGGATCTATTATTTCCTCCTCTATTTTGATTGGTACATTTTTATTAATTAATATAGCTACACCACTGGCTTTTGAATTATATGATGCTACCGCTACGTGCCCTACCCAGTCTCTCCTTAATTTATTATGTTCCAATTCAGTTAGATGCATTTCCTGCACAAATGCTATATCTAATTTTTCTTTTTTCAGAAAATTTAATAGCCTTTTTCGTTTAATTTTATGTATTCCATTAATATTTATAGTCATATAGTTCAACATGGCCATCTCATATTCTGTTTACACCTCTTTTCCACTTCCTCACCACCACCTTCCCCTTTTTCCCCATTTTCATCTCTCAGTTTTCCCTTTTTGAACTCAATGTATGACAACACTTTTAAAACATAAAATACTTCAAAAACTCCCACATCTAAAATTCCCTTAACCCCAAATGTCACCCCCTCTCTGAGTTGCCCCTTGTCCCTTACCAGGCAACCACAACTCCACTCTCCATTTGGATTGCGAACCTGCTCGCATGCGTCAACTGATTTTACAGTGACTGTTATTCTCTCCCACCCAACCCCCTCCAGAAAAGACTTTTATCTTCACATATAACAAAGCTCACCCTCTTTTCCCCCCCTTACTTCCTTTCTTCCCTTTTCTTTCCTTTCTTTAGTTCTTACTTATACATTATTTTTACATC
Organism: Narcine bancroftii; assembly: GCF_036971445.1. NCBI lineage: Eukaryota > Metazoa > Chordata > Chondrichthyes > Torpediniformes > Narcinidae > Narcine > Narcine bancroftii. The sequence goes on along the minus strand of NC_091474.1, from coordinate 223,908,410 downwards.
TTTATATGTAGTTTGTCATCGTTCTTCATTCTTGTTACATCTCTTCATCTCTCCTTCTGTCCTGCAGCCATTCTGCAAATTCTCTTTGTGCTTTCTCCGGATCTGAGAACAGTTTGTTTTGCTCCCCTGGGATAAATATTTTAAGCACAGCTGGATATCTTAACATAAATTTATAGCCTTTTTTCCATAGGAACGATTTTGCTGTGTTAAACTCCTTCCTCCTCTTTAGGAGTTCAAAACTTATGCCTGGGTAAAAAAAATATTTTTTGACCCTTGTATTTCAATGGTTTTTTGTTTTCTCTAATTTTATTCCTTGCCCTCTCCAGTATATTTTGTCTTGTTGTGTACCTCAGAAATTTTACTAAAACCAATCTTGGTTTTTGTTGTGTCTGTGGTTTCGGGGCTAGTGTTCTGTGTGCCCTTTCTATTTCCATTCCTTCCTGTATTTCTGGCATTCCCAGGACCTTTGGATCCATTCTTTTATAAATTCTTTCATATTTGTGCCTTCTTCATCTTCCTTTAGGCCCACTATCTTTATGTTGTTTCGCCTACTATTTTCTTTTTCTTTGGCTTGGCTTCACGGACGAAGATTTATGGAGGGGGTAAAAGTCCACGTCAGCTGCAGGCTCGTTTGTGGCTGACAAGTCCGATGCGGGACAGGCAGACACGGTTGCAGCGGCTGCAGGGGAAAATTGGTTGGTTGGGGTTGGGTGTTGGGTTTTTCCTCCTTTGCCTTTTGTCAGTGAGGTGGGCTCTGCGGTCTTCTTCAAAGGAGGTTGCTGCCCGCCAAACTGTGAGGCGCCAAGATGCACGGTTTGAGGCGATATCAGCCCACTGGCGGTGGTCAATGTGGCAGGCACCAAGAGATTTCTTTAGGCAGTCCTTGTACCTTTTCTTTGGTGCACCTCTGTCACGGTGGCCAGTGGAGAGCTCGCCATATAACACGATCTTGGGAAGGCGATGGTCCTCCATTCTGGAGACGTGACCCATCCAGCGCAGCTGGATCTTCAGCAGCGTGGACTCGATGCTGTCGACCTCTGCCATCTCGAGTACTTCGACGTTAGGGATGAAAGCGCTCCAATGGATGTTGAGGATGGAGCGGAGACAACGCTGGTGGAAGCATTCTAGGAGCCGTAGGTGATGCCGGTAGAGGACCCATGATTCGGAGCCGAACAGGAGTGTGGGTATGACAACGGCTCTGTATACGCTTACCTTTGTGAGGTTTTTCAGTTGGTTGTTTTTCCAGACTCTTTTGTGTAGTCTTCCAAAGGCGCTATTTGCCTTGGCGAGTCTGTTGTCTATCTCGTTGTCGATCCTTGCATCTGATGAAATGGTGCAGCCGAGATAGGTAAACTGGTTGACCGTTTTGAGTTTTGTGTGCCCGATGGAGATGTGGGGGGGCTGGTAGTCATGGTGGGGAGCTGGCTGATGGAGGACCTCAGTTTTCTTCAGGCTGACTTCCAGGCCAAACATTTTGGCAGTTTCCGCAAAGCAGGACGTCAAGCGCTGAAGAGCTGGCTTATCATCTTCTGAGCTAACAACTCTTATGACTCGAACTTTTTGTCACTTTCTTCCAATTTTCTTTTTGTCATTCACTTCCATTTCTACAACCATTTCTCGTTCTTCCACATTTTAAAATCTTTTCCCTATTTCTGTCATGACCAGCTCTATTCTACTCACTTTTTCTTCTGTACTTTTCATTTCACTAAATTCTAATGTCAACCATTCTTTTAATGCTTTAATTTGTTCTTGAAATTTTTCTTAATCTATATACTGTCCATCTATTTTACCTTCTATTCCTCTGTGCGGAGCTTGGTCGTCTTCTTCCTCTTCTGTGTCTGCACCTGTGTTTGTGTCTTCTATTTCTCTTCCTTGTATCTGTGTCTCTTCTGACTTTCTTGTTGAGCTGCTTTTCTCACTTTGTTGAGCATTTTTTTGCATGGCTTCTTGCTGTTGGTCCTCTTCTTCTGGGCTAGTTATCTGTTGGGCCTCCTGTTGCTGTTCTTCTTTTCTATCACTCCCTTTCCTGTCATTTTCCTCTTCTTCCAGCTGAGAGCCCTGATATTGGGCATCCCTCAGCTGGTTGCGCTGTGTTAGTTCGCTCCTCAGCTGGGACCCCTCCTGTCGGTGTTTTTTGTTGTGTTTTGTGTTTCTTGAACTTTGTGTTTTCTTCACTTTATTTCTTCTTTTCTGGAGAGTGCTGGCATTCTCCCACCAGCCACTACTCCAGCACGTGACTCCCATGGTGGAACCACTGTTAACACTGTTGGTCCATGTATGGCTGGCTTGCCCCTTGCTGATTGTACCTGTGGCTCCTCCCCCTTAATTGCCCTAATAAAGGCTGCAACACCATAACCCCTCCTCCAGAACAAGCTCTGGTCTTGGGTCAGTAACATGAGACGTGCCTTCTCTTCATGGTAATAAAAGCCTATCAGTCAGGTAACTACTAGTCTTTGGAGTTATTGATAGTGCATCAGTGGCAAAGGGAAAAATACATAACCGATGTTTCGGGCTTGAGCCATTCATCAAGGTATGAAAGAATTAATTCACTAACCTGCAAGTGGGAGGAAACTGAAGCGCCCGGAGAAAACCTGCATGGTCACAGGGAGAAAGCACAAATGCCCCACAGACAGCACCCAAGGTCAGGATTGAATGCCTCTGTCCCAGTGACTGTGATTGGGCTTGCTAGCATGAAAGTCTGAACTAGCAGTGAATTGTTTGTGTGCATTTTCCTGAACATAATCCAATGTCAGAGAGGATGCTTACTCCAGGGTCAACTCACTATATTTGCCTACTGCTGCAAAAGGTGCCATTTCCTTGACCCGACTCTCAGCCCTGATAATGAGGACACCCATGTCAGACTCCTGTTCATTGACTACAACTCTCAAATAAATTCATCCCTAAATCTGTGACCTGAAACTTGAACTGTCAAAAATCTTGCTTAAAATCCATTTGTTACCCACATCATATTCCTCATGTCATTTATAAGGTTTAGAAATGTAAACATTAGTGCTGTAATTAATTACATGTCAGGCATTAGGGTTAGCGTTAAAGGTAAACGTTCCATTATTGTCATGTAATACTATATCTAGAATGAAACATAAATGAAATTCTTTAACTTTGCCTACCTTAAGGAAGACAGAGAGTCGCCACTTTATCAAGCGCCCCTCAGAGAAATGAGGCCCCAGCGAGGAACGAACTTGAGACCAGTACATGACCAGTGCTCTAACCACTAAGCTATCATTTGGGACCATTGTGAAAGAAGCAAAGTTAATGTGTTTGGATGCAATAGATATTAAGAACTCCAGAGGGGATTGAGAATTGGGAAATGAGAGGAAGCAGAAGATAATTAAATAAAAGAGCTAATATCATAACCCACAAGAGTACAACAGGCAGTGTTCATAGGTATATTGCTGACATTTCAGGCCTGAGACCATCTTCAAGGAATAAGCAGAAGGAGTAAAAAGCAGGAAATCTCAGAATTCAGACAATGCTGGTTGGGGGAGGAGTCCAGACCAACAAAAGGTGTTAATTGGATATGATAAAGGGAGAGGTGAGAGTTGATTATGTCTGTGGAAAAGGAGACACAGAAAAGAGAGAGACAGAGCTGGGGGAAGAAGTGATGGGCAGAGTGGGGGGGGGGGGGGTTAATGAAAGCCAGAGAATTCAATATTAATGCCAATGGTTAGAAGGTGCCAATGTGTGTTGTTCCTCCAATTTGTGGAAAACCACGTTGTTTGAGGAAGGAGGACATCTTTGATGATCTGGCATAGAACTCCTCGTCCAGGGGGCAGATGCGATGGAGACAGAGGAATTGAGAGAATGGAATGGATTCCTACAGGGTGTTGTCATGGTACCTGCGGAAGTTGGTGAGTTTGTAGAAGATGTTTTGTCAAGAGTTAGTCTCTCAAGATGGTGACGGAGAGATTGAGGAAAGGGAGAATGTTGCTAGAGATGGACCAAGTGAATATGAGGCCAGGGTGAAAGTTGGCAGCAAAGTGGAGATGTCCTCCTTTAAACAATGTGACTTTCCCTCTACCACCATCAACTCGGTCCTCACCTGTGTATCCACCATTACCCACACATCTGCTCTGGTCCTCTCTGCCCCCACACACAAGGACAGGATTCCTCTTTTCCTCACCTACCACCTCACAGCCTCCACATCCAACACACCCTACTCCAACATTTCCGCCACCTATTACGTGATCCCCCACTAAACACGTATTCCCCTCTCCACCTCCACCTTCCACAGGGACTGCTCCCTCCATGACTCCCTTGTTCACTCCTCCCTCCCCACCAATTGTCTTCTTGGTACCTACCCCCATGACTGCATGAGATGGTCCACTTGCACACACACTTCCTCCTTCACCAACATTTGGGGCCCTAAACAGTCTCTCCAAGTGAAGCAACATTTCACTTGTGAATCTGAGGGGTCATCGAATGCATCCAGTGCTCCTATTGTTGTCTCCTCTACATCGGACAGTCTGGGCATAGTCTGGCAGATCACTTTGTTGAGCAGCTTGGCCGTGAATCTCCTTGTGGCCACCTATTTCATTTCCCCTTCCCATTCCCTTGCTGACATGTCTGTCCATGGTCTCATGCACTGCCAGACTGAGACCACCCACAAATTGGAGGAACAAACCTTATCTTCTGACTATATACCCTCCATCAGAATGGCATTAATATCGACTTCTCTGGCTTTTGTTAAACCCCACCCATCACTTCTTCCCCTGTTGCCTTCCCCCAGCTCTGTCTCTCCCTTTCCCCTATCTCCATTTTCACAGATGTAATCAACTCTCACCTCTCCCTTTATCATATCCAATCAACACCTTTTGTTGGTCTGGATTCTCCCCGCGCCAGTATTGTCTGAATTCTGAGATTTCCTGTTTTTGGCTTATTCTGCTTATTCCTTGAAGGAGGGCTTAGGCCTGAAACATCAGCAATATATCTTTGTCTCCTACGGATGCTGAAAGATTGGCCGAGTTCCTCCAGCATTCCAGTATGTTTTTACACCATCGCAACATCTGCAGACTTTTGTGTTTCACACAGTGTTGGTACTGATAACCGAAAGACTGCAGTTGCTAGATGTCCAGGGTGAACGTCTTGCCTGAGCACTGCAGGACTTTGTAGGGGCCTTCGTAGGGGTGCTGCAGGAGCGTGGTGTGTGGACCTCGCCAGACGAAAATGAAATCAGCCGTGACCAGATCCTTGGGGACGCAGGACGGGCGGCTGGCGTGGTGGTGGTGGCGTGGGCGCTAGTGAGGCGAGCTTACCCTGCAAGTCTGCCAGCAAGGTCCGACTCTTGGTCGTGGGGCCGCTGCTCGGGCCGAAGAACTCCCCAGATAGTGACAGCGGTGCGCCGTAGACCAACTCCGCAGACGATACCTGTAGGTCTTCTTTCAGAGCCATTCTGATGCTGAGCAGGACCCAGGGCAATTTGTCCATCCAGCTGGAACTGGTGAGGTGAGCCATGAGGGCCAACTTTAGGTGCCCGTGGAAGCGCTCCACTAGGCTGTTGGCTTGGGGCTGGTGGTGTGATGGAGCTTGATCCCCAAGAGGTTTGCCAGCTGTGACCAGAGGGCGGATGTGAACTGGGCAACCCTGTTGTTCATCATGTCCACCGGGACCCTGAACCTGGCCATCCAGTGGGTGAGTTGGTTCCTGGCGCAGGACTCGGCGGAAGTGTCTCTCAGTGGGATGGCTTCTGGCCATCTTGTCGCATGGTCGACCACTGTCAATAAATAGCAGGCAATCCTGGACACTGGCAGGGTGCCCACGATGTCGATATGTATGTACTCGAACCTCTTGGCTGTGGAGTCAAAATGCTGTACCGGGGCCTTTACATGGCACTAGACCTTGGAGGTCTAACATTGCGTGCAGTTTCTCGCCATCTGGGCTATCTATTTCTTGTGGCCATGCCACACGAAACGTTCCGCCACCATGCGAATTAAGGTCTTGCTTGAGGGGAGGGTCAAGTCATGGACCATGCTGAAGGCCTGCAGCCTCCATTGCAGTGGGACTACTGGGCACGGTGAGCCGGTGGAAATGTTGCAGAGAAGCATATCGGGGCTGTCCGGCAGTTTGAGGTCCTGGAGCTGGAGATCCGTGATGACGGTGCAAAAAGCTTGTGTGTCTGCATCCTCCTTCTGCGCCTGCGCTAGCTGGCATAGTCCAGGCTGGGGTTGAAGCTGTGGATGGTGGGCTTTGAGAGCGCGTCTGACACGACATTGTCCTTGCCCGCTAAGTGTCAGATGTCAGTGGTGAACTCTGATACATAGGACAGATGCCGCTGCTGGTGTGCCGACCAGGGATCCTTTGACATTGCAAGGGCCTGAGTGAGCGGTTTGTGGTTGGTGAAAATGGTGAATGGCCTGCCTTCCAGGAAGTCCCGGAAGTGTCTGATGGTCAGGTACAGGGCCAGGAGTTCCCTGTCGAAGGCACTGTATTTCAGTTCTGGGGGGGGGTGGAGGTGCCTGATGAAGAAGGCAAGCTGGCGCAATTGGCCGTTGACTGATTGCTCCAGGACGCCCCCGACGGCCATGGCTGATGCATCCACCAAGAGCATGGTGTGGGCATCTGACTGTGGATGGGTCAGTAGGGTGACGCTCGCCAGGGCGTCTTTCATCACAACAAAAGCTTTCTTGGACTCTTCCATCCATTCCAGGGTTTTGTTCTTGGCAGCGATCAGTGTGAACAACTGCCACATGACGCGAGCCACCCCCGGGATGAACCGGTGGTAAAAGTTGACCATGCCGGCAAATTCCTGAAGTCCTTTGAGGGTGTCGGGCTTCAAGAACTGGTGGACGGCTGCGACCTTCTTGGGTGCCGGGGCAGCTCTGTCTGTGTAGATGGTATGGCCCAGGAACTGTTTGCCAAACTGGCACTTGGCCTCGTTGACCATGAGGCCGAACTCTGCCAGGCGGGTGAATAGCGCACGGAGATGGACCTTGTGTTCACTGTGGTCCCGACTGGCGATGAGGATGACGTCGAGATAGATAAACATGAAATCTAAGTCTCTGCCCACCATATCCATCAGGTGTTGGAATGTCTGGGACGCATTTTTAAGGCCAAAGGGCATCCGCAGGAACTCGAATAGGCCGAACGGGTTGATGATCGTGGTCTTGCCAATGTCGTCGGGGTGGACCGGGATCTGGTGGTGACCCCGTACTTGGTTGACCTTCGAGAAAACCCGGGCGCCATGCAAATTGGCCGTAAAGTTCTGTATGTGCGGGGTGTATCGGTCCGGTGTGGTTGAATCGTTGAGACGACGGTAGTCCCCGCATGGGTTCCAACCCCCGGACACCTTGGGGACCGTGTGGAGGGGTGGAGGCCCAAGGTCTTTCCAATCTGCGGATCTTCACGTTTCTCTGTGGGTTGCACATTTCCCTGAATTTTGATTTTTAACATTTGGTGTTCTCTCTCAACTCAGCCAAGCTGTTAACAAGTTCCCCTTTGTGCAATTTGTCTGCGTACACGAACAACCTCTCCCCTTCAATGGCCTCCAGGCCTTCCAAATTTAACAAAATGCATGATCTTGTGCGGGCAGGCTTGTGGCTGTGCACTGCCTCAATAAATATGTTATACTCTTGCTCAAAAATACCCCAGTTCTCCACTATATTTCCTTCAAATGCAAGCGGGTTCGGGTCATCTAAATCCATCCGCCATATGGCGACTGTTGCAAACGTGATTCTGGTTACTCACTCCGACCGATTGGAAGGTCTCAGGCCTGGTACGCTCTCGATCCCACTTCTGACACCATGTTTGTTATTGGGTGCTGAATAACTAGACGAGGCAACCGGTGAGGTGAACCAAAGAACTTTACTGTACACAATCAGAGGGAGAGAGAGAGAGCGCCTGCAAGTGCTCAATTCAACGAATATGCCTTCTTGGAGCACCCAACAGTGTGCTGTTGCGAGTACGATCACTGCGATGTATTGGCAGCGGCTGTCTATATTGATTGCTTTTTTTCTCTCTGTATTGCATGTTGTTTGTATTTATTTATTTGCTTACATTTGTACATTTTTTTTGCATTATCATGAAGTGGTAATTCTGCCTCGCCAGCAGAAAAAGAATCTCAGCGTTGGATGTGGTCATGCATGCCCTTGACAATAAATCTGAATCAGCCCTCAGTCAGAATACTCATGACGTCACGTGTCATCCCACCACTACTGTCGGCCCCGCCATGCCCGTGGGGATTGAATGCGCATGTGTGAAAGATGGCTCCTGCTGACTGTCGGCCCCGCCCTGTCCGTGGGGATTGAATGCGCATGTGTGAAAGATGGTTCCTGCTGACTGTCGGCCCCGCCTTGTCCGTGGGGATTGAATGCGCATGTGTGAAAGATGGTTCCTGCTGACTGTCGGCCCCGCCCTATCCGTGGGGATTGAATGCGCATGTGTGAACGATGGCTCCTGCTGACTGTCGGCCCCGCCCTGTCCGTGGGGATTGAATGCGCATGTGTGAAAGATGGTTCCTGCTGTGTTGAGCTGCGCTTTACTGGGTTTGCTCTGCGAGGAAGCTCTCGCCTTCTCCTCATCCATCGGGCTAATGCCTGAGCTCAACAGGAACAGTAATCTCCGCGACAATGCCGCCTCGGCGCAAAGCCGGAGCTCGGTTTGGTGGGGGGACGTTCCGGGGCCTCTGAGGGTGCGGGAGGCCCGGAGCCGGGCCGACTGGGACAGCGCCGGCGGCTGGTGGGGGGCCTCCTTAGCCGATGGTTTGGAGGGGCGGGCGGTGAGCCAGACGTGCCGGCAGCTGCTGCTGGAGTTCGGAGACCGTGGTGCGGCCCTGGTGGGTTGCGCCTTGAAGAACGCGCGGCCGGTTCAGGTCTGCGAGAGGTGCCTCTCGGACTTCCACAGCTTCTGGGATGCCTTCGCCAACCTCTCGGTACGTGCAAGGGTTGCGGCCAGTTCTCGTTGTATGCGGTATTACTGTTAGCTGATGTATTAGTGGAATTTAATTCATAGTCTGTTTAGAGTAAGGTGGCGAAGCATCTGGGCCAAGTGTTTTCGTTTGTTTCCCAACGACCTCGGTCTTGATGTGGTTTGAAGTGAAGTAGAACCGAGATAGTGATTATGCTGCAAAAAACGTTTTTAAATCCCAATGAGTTCTGACAAATGTTGGAGGAACCCGGCAGGTCACTCAGCATCCGTGGATAGAAATGGCCTTTCCATGTTTGGGGTCAGGACCCTCTACTGCCACCACAATCACCAGGTTGGCGATTTAATGGGTAGATCCTCCTACAATTTAAAAGGTGGTTCCAGCACCTTTGTCCCAGTGGTCGCACCTGGGTCCCAGGAGAGGCTAGTGTCTTAAAGCACAGAAACAGCCCAAACAACTTGCTCTCTGCTTTAGTCCCACTTAGCGCATGAGTCCTATATTCTCTCACATTCAAGTTTAAAAAAAAATGTAAGCGCCTACCTCTTGCAGCTTGTTTTATATGCCCACCATCCTCTGAGTGAGGAGCTGTCCCCTTGCGCCCCTACTAAATCCCACCAGTTTCACCTAATAGTTATGCTCTCTCATCTTTGATTCTCCTACTCTAGGAAACTGTCACATTTCCCTTGTGATATTCAACCTCAAGAAGATTCCTTACGTTCTAAGGAAAACAAACTTAGTTTTTTCAGTCTTTCATGTTTATGCAACTTCTCTGATTCTGGCAACCATTTTGTAAATCTCTTCTGTATCCTTTACAACTTTATATTATACTTCCTATATTCTTCCTATAGCTAGGTGACCAAAACTGCACACACAGTGTGGCCTCACCAATGTCTTGTACAATTTCACCATGATGTCCTAACACTAGTATTCAGTACTCCAACCAATGAAGATGAGTTTTCCAAACATGCTATTCACTACTCAGTCTTGGCATCTTCAAAGAAGCGGGGAGAGGGGCCACAGAGCAAACGCCTGCTCCTGAGTCTGGGCAGGGGCAGCAGTCTTGACGACCTGTCTCCCCGCCTGGGGTGCCTGGCAGGGGAAGTGCGGGGCTGGGGCGGCCATTCCCGAGAATCCTGACTTATCGAAAACTCTCACCTTTTAAATTTAGTGGGATTTTGTATGCGGGCGCAAGCCCTGTACTCCCCCCGCCGGGGGACACTCAGGCAGTGGGGTGGGTCGGTTTTGGCAGCGGGGCGTCAGCAGGTCTCCAGCTGACTGTCAACAGCCTGCCTGCTGCTAGGCACCTGAAAGCTGCTAGCAGCTTTGCCTGAGCTACTTTCAGGTGCAACAGGGGATTCTTGGAGCAGGATATTATACCTACAGGAGAAGGGTTAGGTAGGTAAACCTCCTGGCCGGGTTCTCCACTTTCAGGTGGCCACCGGACAGCTGTATAGGAGAACAATAGGCTGCTTTACAGTCTGGTATTGTGGACACCTGAAAGTGGCTTAAGAAAAGGATTTGGAACCTTCTCACCTTGTGTTGTGAAACTGCAGTCTATACATGTCACATGTTTTAATCTGCAAGGTTTTTTTGATGTAGAATCAAAATTATCCTGCAAAGGAGGCCATTCAGCTATTATCCCTGTCTGCTCTTTGTGGAGCAATCTAGTCAGCCTGAGTCCCCTAGCCTTTCCCCATTTGTCCCTCCAGTTAATTTCTAGGAACTCTGATTGACTTTGCATCTATTCTTTTACAGAAAATTTTAGATCATATCCCACTCTCTCAAGAATTATTTTTAAAAATTTTAAATTTTTCTTTAGTGTGTAATTTTTAAGATCTAAGAAAGAATCAATGATGGCATGAATGTATATTCTAGTACTGCCTTTAGTAGTAACACCAGTGATTACCAGGGTACTCAGGCAATGTTAGCAGTTTGTTATTCGAGGGATGCAAGAGTTTCAGGAAAATGAAACAAGAAAATGGATGTGGTTCTATAAAATATTCTGAAATGTTTTGTATTTCTCCTTTCAGTGAAAATTAGGCAACGAGGGAAACCATTTGATTGCTCTAAAGTTCATTGGCAGTACACAGTTGCAATCGGGATCTTGATTGATCAGAAATGTGTATATTTATAATAATTACAGTAAATATATTTACAATTTTTGTAGCTAATAGTTTGGAGGTTTAATTTTAAGACTTGAGAGGTTGTTGCCAGGACTTGTCGTCCTGAGCTTTAGGGGAGAGATTGAGCAGGCTAAGACTTTATTCCTTGGAGCATAGAAGGATGAGGGGTGATCTTATAAAGGTGCACAAAAAATCATGAAAGGAATAGATAGCGTGAACGCAGAGAGCCTTTTGCTCAGAATCAGTAGCCAGAGGACATGGGTTTTAAGGTGGGGGAGGGGGAGAGATTTAACAGGATCCTGGGGTTAATTTTATTTTTACACACAAAAGGTGGTAAGTGTATGGAATTTGCTGCTGGAGGAGGTTGTTGAAATAGGTACTATTACAACATTTATGAAAACATTGGCGAATACATGGATAGATTTAGATATGGGCTAAAAGCAGACTGGTGGGACTTTCATGGGTGGGTCATTTTGCTCGGCATGGGCAAGTTTTGCTGAAGGTCCTGTTCTGTGCTATGTGATACAATTCTATGTGTGCTGTCATTTCTAATTCCATTCAAAGAAGTGCATTTCAAAGTTTTGGTCTTGAATATTTCTTGTATGTTAGGTTGGTAATTATCAGTGGAATGAATGGAAATGAACTATTACAGGTACACAATCCTTTATCCAGACATCTAAAATCCGGAAAGCTCCAAAATCCAGCAAGTGGGAAGCGGGGGACCGGCAGCGGGGGACCGGCAGCGGGGGACCGGCAGCGGGGGACCGGCAGCGGGGGACCGGCAGCGGGGGACCGGCAGCGGGGGACCGGCAGCGGGGGACCGGCAGCGGGGGACCGGCAGCGCAATTTGTGTGGGCTTTAATCTGGCTTTCCGAAATCTGGAAAAATCAAAAATTCGGAACACACTCTCCCCCAAGGGTTCTGGATAAGGATTGTATACCTGTAACACACATTGTTGAAATTTTCCGCTGCTCTATTAATTGAAATTTGTCTTTAACTTGTATACTATAACTAATTTTTCCCTTTTACAGAAAAATTCGGGGAATGACAGTTGTTCAACACAACTTTTGACATCGGATAGTTTGCAAATAGTCCTGAAGATACGCAACTTTCTGCAATTAATTTGGATTAAATCCCAGTGTGATGGTATGCCATCTTGCTTTCAAAAGTCTGTGTAATGTTTATTTTAAAATGAGTTGCCACTTTCCCTTTTTGTATTCCTGATGTTTCTGGTGCATATGATTGCATCATGCTGCATGGAGAATAACATTTGAAGTGTTTGTCCAGACTTTTTATTTGATTATTCAACATACTCAAGGTACATTTGGACAGATGTATGAATGAGAAAGGATTGGGTTTATTTTAGTCAAAACACACCAAAATGCTGGAGGAACTCAGCTGGTCTTTTCAACATCTAGAGGAGACAAAGATACATTGACGACATTTAAGCCAGAAGCAGGAAATCGCAAAGTCTAAGAATTCAGACAAAACTGGCTGAGGGAGGAATCCTGACTCACAAATGGTGTTAATTGGATATGATTAAGTAAGAATTTAATTTTTCTGCGAAAGGAGTTGGAAAGGGGCCATGAGACAGATGGGGAAAGGTGACAGGGGAAGAAGGGGGAGGGGTTTAACAAAAGCCAGAGAAGTCGATATTGATGCCTTTTGGTTGAAGGATGCCCAGTCAGAAGGTGAAGTCTTGTTCCTCCAATTTTTGGTTTGCCTCAGTCTGGCAGTGCATGAGACCATGGATATACAGGTGAACAAGAGAATGGAATGGAGAATTGAAATGAGTGGCCACTGGGAGATCCACACTATTGTGGCGGACTGAGCTGAGGTGTTCAATGAAGCGATCTCATAGTGTGTGTCCAGTCTCTCCGATGTAGAGGAAACCACAACGGGAGCATCGGATGCAGTAAATGACCATTGCAGATTCACAGTGAAATGTTGCTTCACTTGGAAGGACTGTTTTGGGCTGTGAATGGTGGTGAGGGAGGAATTGTGGACTTCATCCACTGCTGCCAACTTCCACCTGAGCTCAAATTCCTTGGTCCATCTCTAGCAACATTCTTCCTTTCCTCAATCTATATATCTCTCCATCTCAGGAGACAAACTCTTGACAGACATCTGCTATAAACCCACCAACTCCCACAGCTACCTCAACTACAAGTAAGGATTCCATTCCAGTCTCTCAGTTCCTCTGTCTCCATTACATCTGCACCCAGGATGAGGACTTCCAAGCGAGATCATCAGAGATGTCCTCCTCCTTCAAACAATGTAGCTTTCCCTCTACTACTATTAACTTGACATTCACCTGAATATCCTCCATTATCTACACATCTGGCTTGACCCCCTCTGCCCCCACTTGCAACAAGGACAGGATTCCTCTTGTCCTCACCTACCAACCAATCAGACTCTGCATCCAACACATCCTTTGCCATTTCCGCCACCTACTTTGTGAACCCACCACTAAACACATATTCCTATCTCTGCCTTCCGCAGGGTCTGCTCCCTCTGTGACTCCCTTGTCCACTCCTCCCTCCCCACCAATTGTCCCCTTGGGACCTACCCTGTGACTGCAGGAAATGCTGTATTTGTGCCCACACCTCCTCCCTCACCATCATTTGGGGCCCCAAACAGTCCTTCCAAATGAGGCATCATTTCGCATGTAAATCTGCAGGGGTCATCTACTGCATCCGGTGCTCCCATTGTGGTCTTATCTACATTGAAGAGACTGGATGCAGACTAGGAGATTGCTTTGTTGAGCATCTTGGCTCTGTCTGCCGCAATAGTGGATCTCCCAGAGGCCACTCATTTCAATTCTCTATTCCATTTCCTTGCTGACGTGCATCTCCACTGTCTCATGTACTGCCAGACTGAGACCACCTGCAAATTGGAGGAACAACACTTCATCTTCCGACTGGGTACCTTCCAACCAGATGGCATTAATATTGACTTCTCTGGCTTTCATTTAACTCCCACCACCCCTCCCCCCCCCTCTCCCATTGCCTTTTTCATCTCTTTTTCTCTATTCAGTCTTCTTTCACAGAGATGCAAGAAATTCTTAACTGGCTCCTTATTGTATCCAATTAACACCTTTTGTTGGTCAGGATTCCTCCCCCAGCCAGCATTGTCTAAATTCTGAGATTTCCTGCTTTTGGATTATTCCTTGAACAAGGGCTCAAGCCTGAAAGTGGGGTCTCACAGGAATTGATGCTGGGTCCACTGCTGGTCACGTATAGAAATGGCTTAGATTAGTCATAGGGTCATCAGCATGGAAACAAGCTTGTGGGCTCAACTCATTCATGCTGAGTGGATTTTCCATCGAAGGTAGTTCTCCTTGCCTGCGCCAGGTCCATATCCCTCTAATTCAATGGTTCTCAACCTTTTTCTTTCCACTTACTTACAACTTTAATCCCTATGCTATCAGTGCTCTGTGATTAGTAAGGGATTGCTTAAGCTGGTATGTGAGTGGGAAGGGAACCACTGCTCTAATCCTTTCTCATTCATACATCTGTCCAAATGTAATTGTACCATCTGTACCACTTCCTCTTGCAGCTTGTTCCATTTAGGCACTGTCCTGTGCATGGAAAAAAGTTGTCTTTTGGGTCCCCTTTAAATTTTCCCACTTCACTTTCTACCCATGCCCTCTAGTTTTATACTCTTCTACCTGGGGAAAAGACATTATGTATTCATTTTATCAATGCCCTTCATAATTTGCATATCTGTAAGATACCATTCAGCATCCTGGGGAGAAAATATCCTAGCCTAACCATCTTCTCCCAACAACTTAAGCTGTCTCGTTTCAACAACATTCTTGTGAATTTTTCTTTTGAACTCTTTCCAGTCTAATGATATTTTTCCTATTAGTAAAGGCATTGGAACTGCAGACAATGCTCCAAATGTGCTCTTTTCACTGAAGATAATGTAGGTGGCACAATTAATAAGTTTGCAGATGACACCAACATTGGTGATGTGGATAGTAAAGTTTATTTAAGGTTCTATTGCGATCTAGATCAACAGGGAGAGTGAGCCACAGATTGGAAGACAGAATCCAACTCTGACAAATGTGAAGTGATGCATTTTGGATAGTTAATCCAGGGTAGGGCATGCAGTAAATGTAAGATACTTGGAGAATGTTAAAGAACAGAAATTTAGGAGTTCGTACACGGGGTGGCACGGTTGGCATAGCAGTTAGTGCAATGCCTTTACAGTGCCAGCGATTAGGACTGGGGTTCGATTCCTGAATTATTTAAGAATTTTATACATTCTCCTCATGTCTGCGTGGACTTTCCCCAGGGGCTTCTGATTCCTCCCACCATTCGAAACGTACCAGGGGTGTAGGTTAATCGAGTGTAAATTGGGCAGTGGACTCTTGGGCTGAAATGACCTGTTACTGTGCTGTTTGTCTAGCATTTATTAATTAAAAATTTCTCTGAAAGTGGTGCTAGCCATGAAGACGAGTGTGCCATGTGCCTTTTTCTTCATTGAAATCAGGAATTGGGATGACTTGCTACTGGCCATTAGTGAGACTGAACCAGAACATGAATGTCCTAGTTGTCATTCTAAAGGAAGAATGTGATTAAGCCAGAGAAAGATTCACAAGGTCGTTGCCAGAACTGGAGGGGTTCAGTTGTAAGGAGAGACTGGATTGGCTGGCATGTTCTCCTAGGAGTAAAGTTGACTGAGGAGTGACTTTATAGAGGTTTATGAAATCATGAGCGACACAAATAAAGTGGATTGTGTCGGTTTTTCTCCCTTCCCCCCCTCCCCCCCCACCCAGGTTAGTGAAGGCTACAGGTTTAAGGTGAACGGGGAAGATTTTAAAGGGACTGAGGGTTCCCACAGGGTGGTCGTTATCTGGAATGAGCTGCCATTAGAGGGATATGGGCCAAATGTCAAATAGGACCAGTTCAGGAAGCCATCTTGGTTGGTATGGATGAGTTGGGGTGAAAGGCCTGTGTCCATGTTAAAGTACTGACACTTGAAAGAAAAAATGAACATGAACAATAATAAAGTTGATTTGAGATCATTTGTTTGTTAATGTGAATACCAGTTTATAATTGATTTTTAAAGATGTAGCAGGTTACAGGCCCTTCTACCCCATGAGTCTATGCTGTCCAAATAGACCATTTAACCTACAAACCGTGTACATTTTTGGAGGGTGGGAGAAAACCGGTCACGTGGAGGAAACCCAGTGGTCACAGGGAGAATGCACTAACTCCTTATAGACAGTACTGGATCCAAACCTGAGTCGCTGGCGCTGTAATAATGTTGCACTGTGATTTTTTTTCTTGCATTCTTTGTCCTGAAGTTGAACTGTTTCCTGTAACTTTAATTTCAGATATGGTGCCACTAAAATTAATTGTTAACTTTTTTTTCTTTCTCCCCTCCCTCCTCAACAGCATGTTTAAATGAAAACAAAACAGCACCTTCAATGGACACTCTGAACTTTAAGAAGTTGTTGAATGATTCTCTAAATTGTTTTGAACAACATTCGGTAATTTATGAAAAATCATTTTTATCTTCATCTTGCAGTAAATGCACAAGTTTTCTCTTTGTTTATTTTGGACTTGTCACTTGATAATCAGCTTGATTAAATTAATTCTAAAATCAGTACGTAGATAGCATAGCACAATTCATTCTGGTCTTATCACTCCAGCCCACACAGAATATGCATTTATTGGAATCTTTGTGGATGATGAGGCAAAGATGGCTGCTTTTTATAGTTTTTTTTTATGCCAAAACTACACAAGAGTTGCCTTTTTTTTTAAAAAAAAGAATCTGCCTTGGTAACGTGTCTGAAAGATAAGAAATGAAAACATCCGGTCAAAGGGGAAGGAAAGATCATAAATGTCAATGCAGGTCGAACCTCTTTTATCTGGTGCTCTGTGGTCTCACAACTCCCACGGTCTGGCACGTTTTGAATCTGCCGCCGTTATTACAAACTCCTTACAGACAGCGCGGGACTCGAACCTTGGTCCTGATCGCTGGTTGAATCTGCCACGATCAGGACTGAGGTTCAAGTCCCACGCTGTCTGGAGTTTGTATTAAAGTCCCAATCGCTGTAAAATGTAGCACAATAGCTAGGCTAACCATGCTGCCCCACAGTATTATTTCCTGTTTTAAATTTTGTTCTACCTTTGATATGTTTACATGGGGGGATCCATTAGGGATCAATTTCTGTATTCTACCATTTTCTTTGATCCAGCAATGGCCAGGTCCTGACGTTGCCGGATTAAAAAGGTTCAACCTGCAACTCATTTGTATTATTTCAGAAAATAAATTGTAAAATTTTACAATTCAAACATATTTACAGTATTTAAATTTGTTTACTTTTAGAAACTATTTGTGTTGAGGGTGTCCATAATAAAAGCAGGTCTTGCCATTAAAGCTATTTTATTCAGCAGAAATTGGACTAAAATGTTCATTCACTTATTACAATATATTTGCTCAGAAAGAGGGCTGGGGGCATAATAGCCAGGATAGGATGTCTCTCTTAGACATTGAATCAAAGAAAAATGGTTTGTGCATTGATGAAGTGGGAGTTATTCATTTGATGTGTCTGTTTATAGCTAACAACAAAAAGGGGTAATTTCCCCTGATAATTGTAGCCAAATGATCATGGCAGCTTTTATCAGACCATCCATTTGATTCTCTACTTATTCTAAGGTTTTTGTGTTTACTGTGTATTAGTTTGAAGTGTCGTCAATTGTAAAGTAGCTGTTTGAATTGGAGACTTCCAGTGTATGAATCCATAATTTTTCAAAGCAAGAAGACTGCATGTTCTTTCCAAGCTGAAAAACCAAGTCATTTCAGATTTTGATCCTATCTAAGCTGTGCATGTGTGGCTTGTTCTTTCTAGCATCTTGCAGTTGTTTATGTTAAATGTCCATATGTCGAATCCGTTCTAATTTCAAGGGTGTCTTCTGATTCAATGCCATTCTAATTTAGTGATTGATAAAGTTCATCACTTTGCATTAAATTTAAAAATTCCTAGAATTAAATTTTGAGAATTCCTCTGCGGTATTTTCTGCCCACGGTATCTCCTTTCTGATGTTCCTCTCATACAAACTCAAGATTCTCATCCTTAAATCAATTTAATTCATTTACCCAACACCCACAAGAGTTTAATATATTTTATATGGCACTTACTCAAAAGGTTTTTCCACATTCCTGCCCAATCTGCAATCATCTTTACCTTTCCAAGGAGCTTCAAAATATTTATAGCCTACCGAAATTCTCTACACTTGTGTTCCTCTCTTTACCTCCTACTGAAGCAGTTTATAATTGCCTTCTATATATTCCAAAATGAGCTTCTATATATTCCAAAATGAGCAATCTTTGTCAACACATGCAACTTCCACAAAATCAGGTCAGTGTGTTCAAGCCATTTGTGTTTAATATCAGTGCAAAATCATAAAGCCTACTTGAACATATTTTTTGTGCAAATTTTAAACTCCTTTATCCCTCATCTCCTTTCAAGAGAGAAAAGTCTATGTTTTCCCTTAAAGATCATTCCCATTGTTTTGTCTTCCAAATCTAAATATTTATTGGAGAACAAAACTACACTCAGCTTTCTGGATGCACTGGAACATGTAATTCTCATATTCTAGGTCAGGTAGTATTTGGGTATTTGCTGAATAACTCCAGTAAACAAGATTTTCAATGTGGATTAAGTTGAATGATGTTGTCAAATTATAAAATATTTGATACTGTTGAACCTATTTTGATTAAGTGGTCAATAGCAAAACTTTTTGTAAACTGTTAGCTTCAAAAGGTTAAAAAGGCCTGGTATCCTTCCCTCACATTGCAATTTTTTTTGTCTCAAGTTTACATTATTTTCCATTGTCAGAATTTAGTTGTGATTTTTGACATTTGATTATATAATTTCGCACCATTACAGACTTGAAGGTTCAAGATTTGAGTGTTAATGTGTATTTTGTTGCCCTATTTTTCCATCATCTACCTACTTTTGACTTTGTGTTTCTTGTCTGGCTAACATGAAAAACAAAATATGTGCTGACTTGGTGGCCTAAACTGTTGTACTATTATGAATATTCATTTTTGTTTTGTAGAGACACCCAGTTTACAAGAACTATTCAGATCTTTGCATTAAATGTAAAGCTTCTTACAATAATTTGACTGAACACTATAGTAGAATGGAAAAAAACGAGAACCTGTGCATAGACATCATTGATGCAGTAAGTAGAGTGAAACTCTAATGTTCTTCTTAGTTGTATTGCCAAAAGGCTCAATAACAACTTGAAAGTAGAAAATGCTGGAAATATTCAGCAAGTTGTGCAGCATCTATGGAGATGAAGACAAAATTAACATTGTGAAACTGATGACTACATTTCCAGAGTTGCCATCTGAATTTAGAGTTTTTCCTTTGTAATTCAAAATTGATTTTGACGAGTTGTTCAGTATATTTGAAGTGCTTTTTAAAATATGAGAAAAGAATTGGCAGTGGGGAGGTTATTTCAACCCATTAAGATTACGGTGGCTCTCAGAACAGCCTAATCAATCCCTACTACCTACTTTTCTGTAACCTCTGTCTTGCTCATCATCTCCAACCCCCAATATTCCCATCATCAGAATTTCTTGTCATGAATAAGTCATGACATTAATTGTTTTGCTGCAGCGTCTTAGTGGAAACATTCATATAAACCACCTTACAAATAAATAAAAATAGTGCACGAAAAGTCAAAGTCAGGCAGTGTCTTTGGTTCATTGGTCATTCATGGATCTGATGACAGCAGGGAAGAAGTGGTCCTTGTGCTTCTGAGTGCTCGTCATCAGGCTCCTGTACCTTTTACCCGATGGTAGCAGTGAAGAGGGCATGGTCTGTTTGGTGGGAGTCCTTGAGGATAGAGGCTGTTTGTTTTTTTTTAAGACACCGCCTCTTGTAGATGTCCTCGATGGAGTGAAGTCTGGTGCCTGTGATGTCGCAGGCTGAATTAACAACCTTTTGGAGTTTTTTCTTGTCCTGAGCGCTGGCACATCAGTATCAGACAGTGATGCAACCAGCCAGAATGCTCTCCACAGTACAACTAGATGTTTTCGAGAGTCTTTGGTGACATGTCAAATCTCCTCAAACACCTCACAAAAGTATAGCTGATGACAAGCCGCCTTCACGATTGCATCGACATGAAGACTCCAGGACAGGTCCTCGGAGATGATGGCATCCACAAATTTGAAGTTCTTGACCCTCTCCACTTCTGAGCCCTGATGAGGACTGGTTCATGTTCTGTCTTCTTCCTGAAGTCCACAATCATCTTCGGTTTGCTAATGTTGAATACAAGGTCATTGGTATGACACCACTCAACGAGCTGATCTAACTCCCTCCTGTACGTTTCCTCATTGCTGTTTGTGATTCTGCCGACAACCGTGGTGTTATTGGCAAATTTGTAGATGGCATTGGAATTGTGCCTGGCCACATAGTCATGGATGTATAGTGAGTAGAGCAGTGGGCTAAGCACATATCCTTGATGTGCGTCTGTGTTGATAGTGAGGAGAAGTTATTTCCAATTCACACTGACTGATCTTCTGATGAGGAAGTCAAGGATCTAGTTGCAGAGGGAATGCAGAGGCCCAGGATTTGGAGCTTCTTGTCCAGCACTGAGGGAATAATGGTGTTGAAGGCTGAGCTGTAGTCTATGAAGAGCAGTCATATGTATGAGTGATCCAGGACTGAGTGGAGTGCCAGTGATATTGTGTCTGCTGTGGAGTGATTGTGATAAGTGAATTGAAGGTTGGTTGTGTACATGGATGTGAGGGGTTGGAGGGTTATGGGCGGAGAGTAGGAGGGGGAAGGTAGTGGAGTTGTTCAAGTGAACCAGCGTGGGCTTGAAGGGCCGACATGGCCTGTTTCCACGCCGTAAACAGTTATATGGTTATGGTTAATTGCATTGGGTCCAGTTTTTTTTGTTTAGGTACATGTTAATTCTGGCCATGACCAACCTCTCAAAGCATTTTGTTACAGTAGAAGTTAGTGCTACTGGGCAGTAGTCGTTGAGGCACTTGCTCTGCTCTTGGGCACTGGGATAATTGATGCCCTTTTGAAGCAGATGGGAGCCTCTGACTGCAGCAATGAGAGATTGAAAATGTCCACGAACATGTCCATATTCCAGCGAGTTGGTTGGCACAGATTTTCATTACCCTGCCAGGTATGCATCAAAGCCTGACACCTTTCGAGGATTCACCCTCTTGAATGAAGTTCTGATGTCACCCTCAGAGACTGATATCACAGCCTTTGCAGGGATCCTCGTCGGCACTGTTGGGTTCTCCCTCTCAGCTCTGGGTAATGAAGCATCACAGCCATCTATGCTGCTCGCCCTTGTTTTGTAGGCTGTAATGGCCTGCACTCAGTGCCATAGCTGGCATGTATCTGTCACTAGCTTCTTCCTGAATTGCCACTTTGTTGCAGAGTCTTACCTGAAACTTGGTCTGGGTGGTGGGGGTCCTTGAGGATAGAGGGTCCTTTCTTAAGGACAGCCTCGTGTTGATGTCCTCAATGGAGTGAAGACTGGTGCCCGTGATGTCAGCGGCCGAGTTCACAACCCTCTGGAGTTTTTTCTTGTCCCAAGTCTTGGCACTGCAACCAGCCAGAATGCTCTCTATGGTACACCTGTAGAAGTTTTCAGGAATCTTCAGGTGCTTGTTTAAATGTCTGCTTCCATCACTTCCTTTGGCACTATTTTTTTAAAAAAAAAGGAAACCGTTAAAAGGAAAAATACATTTCTGCACTTCATTGTAGTCTTTAAAAATAATTGAAAAGAATGGGCTTACAGGTCCTGTAGTCAGGGTTAACTGGTGCAGAATCCATGATCCAATTCATCAGCGTGTTCTGGGGAACCTCAGCAGGTTGATGCTTTTGACACAAGACTCCAAACAGCCTAATCCTTGAAGCATTCTGATTGATTGAATCATGGCCTGGAATATGTCAACAATTTTTGATCTATTTTATTTCATGTGCAAGTGCCAACCTTGTCACTTGCATTAATAGTGTATGCAGTGTTCTTCAGGACTGTTGATATTTCTCACTGAGCCTTTCTTTGGAATATTGAATTATATGGCAGAGTTTATTTAACTGCAGGTTGGTGACTGGATCTCATTTTTTCTGACTTCTGTGAAGTTAGTTCAAAGGTGGATACAGGTTAAAAATAGTATATTTTATGGAGCAAAAACCAAAACGTGTTCACTCCATGAGCGCCACCTGGAGACCCAGATCTCATTTTTAATTTGTGTTGTTTACATTTATGCAACAAAAGTAATCCTTTGGTTCTGACATCCTTTGGTTGGAATAATGCATTTACCCTGGCCAATAGAGCTCCTCTAAAGTTAAAAAGATAAGCTGTGGAAGCACTCCAGTTAACTTGTCTATGGACCAAAACATGCCTTTTGCAGATAATTGATGGTGAGGTCCTCATCGTGGGTCAGTATGCTCCTAATTTCCAGCTGTGCATTAATTACTCTGGACAACAATTTTTTTTCCCCCAAAGGTTTGGTTAATGGAAAAAAAATGGGGATTATGATAGACAACTTCAAGCTGAACACTAAGATAATTTCAGATTTGCTGTATCATGTAGGAATTTGAAGAAAAAAGTAAATTTTATTGAATTCAGTATTAAGCATATACTTGCCGCAAATGTAAGAATGTATTGCAGCTGTTATGACATTGACAAGACATTTCTGCTGCATTGAATCTATTGTTAAGTACACTCACTATACTATTGCCTGAAGATGTGTTCAATTTGTAATCAATGTAATGCACAACACCCATATATGTGAGCTGCTTTTTTTTAGCCTGTCTGCATCTATCCTGACTAAGAAAGAATTTGCATAACACCTGCATTATGTGCATGCCCAGGCATGCTTGTCCTGACTGATTTCTTTGTGGTCAATTTACTAGAAGACTTAAAATATGACAGGAAATTACAAAATGGGCAATCTTTAAAAAAAAAGTACTCGATAGGAAAATTTTTAGGTGATTTTCGTGAACAGCTCAAAATCCATAAAATACACCCCAAGGTGTTCAAGAAGCATAATCTTGATCATTCAGTGGAGTTTGTATTTGTACAGCTCTCTGATTAGTGTTTGCTTTTTAAAAAAAAATGCCAATGTCATTATTATTTGGCAAAGTATTTTAAAAGCTGTCCATGTTATCTTATTTATTTTAGCTCCAGAAGTTTAGTACCTTAAAATATCTCTCTTATTCTGTTTGGTATTTTCAGATGAACTTGACACGACAGCTATGGAGCAAAACTTACAACTGCACTGTCCATTGCAGTGATATCATTCCAGTCATTGCTCTTTCAACATTTTTTCTTTTTCTACCAGTTATCTTCTACCTCAGCAGCTTCCTTCATTCTGAGCAGAAGAAATTGAAACTTATAGAGCGTGAGTATATGCCATTCTTTAATTCCAGCAATCTTTGTTATTCTACTAAAATTTTCTAGAATGTCAATTTTTTGAGTTAACTGATCTTTTGTTGCAGCTGTTTCAGCTTGCATTTTTAAAAAAAAAATATTTAATTGTTTGCAACATTATAGGAAAAAAATGAATAAAACACTGATCAAATATCCAAAACCAATGATACAAAAAAAGTACTTTTGTATTTTTCTCCCCATCCCCCTCCCACCCAAAAGTAAGAAAAGGAAAGAACAGAAAGAAACACCTACATTTAATATTCAATAATATTAGCATAGACAATCATTGTTATTAAAAATTACTAATTAAGAGGAGAGTTTAATGCCATGTTTCCTTGATGTCTACAAGAGGAGGACTGAAGTGGTGACGTTTGTATGGGGGGAGGTGTGGTGGTGGCAGTGGAAAGTGATCTCTGTGCACTGATTGGATGAAAGCATTTCCTTCAGAGAACAAAAAGCAACCACGTCAATACAGATAGACTTACCTTTACTCAAAACTGATTCTGATAATCAAAATATAATATGTTGGAACATCGTAAGTCAGGGTCAATTTGTATTTAATTTTGCCATTATTCACAAAGTGAGCCCTTTTTCCAAGTACAGAATTCTCATTTTTTATTTCCAGAAACTGAAATAAGGGCCCTGAGTAATGTTAATTGATCTCAAAACTATAATGAAAATAAGAAGGAATGACTTTTCAAGGGTTATTAGGGATTTGGTTAAGGTGAGAGATGTCCAGTAGGTACGGGCAACAAGGAGCAATGAGGTACTTGTGGAATATAAAAAATTTCAAGAAAAAAACGAAAAGGGAAATTGGGACAGCTAAAAGAGGACATGAGGTTGCTTTGGCAGACAAGGTGAAGGAAAATCCTAAGGGATGCAGGTGTATTCAGAGCAAATGGGTAGGGACAAAATTGTTAATCTTGGAGATTAGTGTGGTTGGCTATGTATGGAGCGAAAAGAGATGGGGGAGATCTTAAGGCAAATAAAGGTGGATAAATCCACAGGGCCTGACAAGGTATTCTCTCAGACCTTGAAGTAGGCTAGAGTAGAAATTGTAGTAGCCCTGGCGGATATATTTAATGGATCCTTAGCTACAGATGATGTGCCAGAGGATTGGAGGATCTTGTGTTTTTCCGTGGTTTAAAATAAATATCTTGGGATGTATAGGCCAGTGAGCCTGATGTAAGTAGTTGGTAAGTTATTGAAAGGTATTCTAAGAGATCGGATGGACATTTGGATAGTTGAGCACTGATTTGGGATAGTCAACATAATTATGCATGGTAGGTATTGTGCAATCTTGCAGTTTTTCGAAGAGGTTACCAGAAATGTTGAAGGAAAAACCAGGGTGGTTGTTTACATGGACTTTAGTAAGGCCTTTGACAAGGTCCTGCATGGGAGATTAGTTAGGAAAGTTTAATGGCTTGGTGTTCATGGTCAAATTATAAATTGGATTAGACATTGGCTTTATGGGAGAAGCCAGAGAGTGGTAGTGGATAATTGCCTATCTCACTGGAGGCCAGTGACTAGTGGATCCTCAAGGATCAGTGCTGGGTTCATTGTGTTTGTCATCTGTGTCAATGATCTGGATGATGGTGTGGCAAATTGGATCAACAAGTTTGCAGATGATACAAAGATTGGAAGCTTTGTGGTCAGCAAGGAAGGCTTTGAAAGTTTGCAGAGGGATCTGATCAAGCTGGAAAGCTGGCTGCAAAATAGCAGATGGAATTTAATGCAGACAAATGTGAGGTGCAGTGGCAGATTAACTACCACCAGGCCCCTAGGCTGAGCTTTAATAAGGCCCTTGACTTGCCCCCTGCCCTCACCTTTAATTGAATAAAGTGAAATTGTTCCATTTATTAACCTTTGGGTGTGATATCCTCACATATTCTAAATTTATCTGCCTGGTATATGCTGGGAATACATCAGTTGATGTTTGGTTGTGGAATCAGACATTTTAGACCTGCAGTTTGGCGACAGATATTTTGGTAAAAAAATGGCTTTTGTAGCTCCTCAGACATTTCAGTGTCCTCAGTTCAGTGTCGGCTTTCGCATTTGGTGACTGACATGGCATGTAATTTATTATAATTTTCATTAAATAGAATAAACATTAACCATTGATTAAAATAGTTTCTTGGCGCTAACAAGCTGTAACAATTTATTCACTTGTATTTATTATGAAGTGAGGAGTGGCACTTCGGGCTGTCTTGCAGGACCCTGGATTCGAGACAGAGGCTATCGCTCTATTACATCAAGCTGACTGACAGGGCACTGGAGGCTTGCCAGCAATGACTGAATGGGGCTGAGGGCCAGAGGGAACCGGGTGGATGGGACCAGGAATGGAGAGTGATCAGGGATCATGAGGGTATCGGGCCCCAGCCCTGGGACAATCCTGAAAGGGCTCGGCAACAGGTTCCCCCTCATTGTCCACTGCTTACTCACTGTCGTGCTTGTAAGCCTCCAGTGCCATGTTGGTCAGCTTGACATGAAGCGACAGTCACTGTCCCGAGTGCAGAGTCATGCAAGACAGCCTAAAGTGCTGCCTCTCGTTTCATATGTGAATAAATTGTTGAAGCCTAACTGTGGGTGCCAAAGTGCCCAGTGCCAAACTTCATAAAAATCAAACAAAACTTTACAGAATCCGTCTGCAAACCCCGAATAATTTGAAAAGTGTGTTAGTTACAAAAGGGTAAATAAAATCAGCTCTTTAAAAAAAAAAGTCTCGATACAAAATAACACGGGAGAGGGTACAGTCTTTTTTAAAAAAAGTAAATTTCGGCTCCACAGCAAAATAGTGATAGTTAAGAGTCTTTACCCCCCGTGGGACCTGAGTTCCTCCAGCATTTCCATGTTATTACTTTGCAAAAGAAGCGTGGTCCCTCTCAGGATACCCAGTGCGCAGGTGTGAGGGAGATTGATTGACAGTGTTCATTGATGAATCCAACGGGGAGAATGGGACACATGGCGACAATTGGCCTGGAGGAAGGTCCAAGAGGGTGATTGGTTTCTGAAGTGGAGCATTGGTAGATGAGGAGGAGTGGGGATGAGTGGGCGGGAACTGTGAGTGATGATGTAATTACAGGAGATTGCATGGTTTAGTTGCAGTTCGTGTTTTTTAAGGCAGGCAAGATTGATCAGTTTCTGCACTGTTTTGCATTGTGGGTAAAAAAGCAGATATCTCTCTTGCTGTGCCCCGTGTTAAGAATTCTGCTCCAGCAGCACTGCACTCGGCTGTGACAGTGGTGATGGGCTCCCTTACCTTCTGGGCCTCAAGGCTTCAGCCTAATGGTGATGCACTTTGGAAGGACAAACCAAGGTAGAAACACACTGTAAACAATAGGGCACTGATGAGTGTGGAAGAATAGAGGGATCTGGGAATACAGACATAATTCCCTGAAAGTGGCATCACAGGTAAACAGGGTCTCAGAGAGCTTTTGAACTTTTCAAACGTACTTTCATATATCAAAGAACAGGTATGCGCTGCTTAACGTCCACGATACATTCTTTGAAATTGGGCATTAGACAATGTGGATGTTCTGCGAACCCTATTATATACTTAGCAAAGCGATATGAGATACTGTACTGTACCTGTGAACTTTTTATTTGTAACTCGGGATCAGTGTGGGGCCAACACAGGGTGTGGGCAGAAGGTAGGGCAGTGGAATCAGTGTGGGGATAGACACGGGGCTGTGGGCAGAGAGCAGGGCTGTCATTGGGGACTGACATGGGGCGGTGGGTCCGGCGGGGCGGGCGGGTCGAGCGGGGCGGCGGGTCGAGCGGGGCGACGGGTCGAGCGGGGCGGCGGGTCGAGCGGGGCGGCGGGTCGAGCGGGGCGGCGGGTCGAGCGGGGCGGCGGGTCGAGCGGGGCGGCGGGTCGAGCGGGGCGGCGGGTCGAGCGGGGCGGCGGGTCGAGCGGGGCGGCGGGTCGAGCGGGGCGGCGGGTCGAGCGGGGCGGCGGGTCGAGCGGGGCGGCGGGTCGAGCGGGGCGGCGGGTCGAGCGGGGCGGCGGGTCGAGCGGGGCGGCGGGTCGAGCGGGGCGGCGGGTCGAGCGGGGCGGCGGGTCGAGCGGGGCGGCGGGTCGAGCGGGGCGGCGGGTCGAGCGGGGCGGCGGGTCGAGCGGGGCGGCGGGTCGAGCGGGGCGGCGGGTCGAGCGGGGCGGCGGGTCGAGCGGGGCGGCGGGTCGAGCGGGGCGGCGGGTCGAGCGGGGCGGCGGGTCGAGCGGGGCGGCAGGGACTGACAGATTGTTATATTTAATATTCTAGATATTGTTTTAAAGGAGATAAATTGTGGGTTTTTTTTAGTGTAGTTCACAAACAAACACTTCACAACACATCTCCTTTAAAATGCCAGAGCTCTGCTTAAGCCAAACAGTCCAGGCTCTGAGTGCCTTTGCAAAAACTTTGAAGAATGCTTATAAGGACTTCACAATTAGGTGTTAATTGGACATGCTGTGGAGTAATGGATTATTGTTTTGGAAAGCAACAGATGAACAGACTCTGAAGATTGGGTCTATCTGAATGCACAGCTGTCTGGATATAATTGGCTGTTCTTAGTGTGTGAGAGAGAGAGAGAGAGAGAGTTCTACAGTGCAGCAGCAGATGGCAAGCTTTTGGGGAAAAAACATTTTGAAGATGTGTTGTGAGTTCTTAGTTCAGCTTTGTGGTCCATACAAGAAGAGATGGCTGGCTTGATAATGTTTCACTTGAAATAAGGGAAACAAAAAGGAACTCTGTGGTGACCTTCAAGAGAAAGGTTATCTGGAAAACCCTGATGGGGCAAGTTTCATCGGCAAGTCACTGATGTGGCTGATCAGAAGGAATCAGTTTGTTTCCAACGAGCAACAAATCTCTCTCTCTGAAAACTGACAAGAACTTTCCTGAGCAGTAACATTTACCAAAGCCTGGTGAAGATTCATAAATGTACAGTATAAGAATTGCCTGATACCAGTGAACTTTGAGGAATGAGAAGTGAGATTGGACTGTCAATTAAAGAACTTTTCTGAACTTACACACACATTACATACACATGTGCTTAGAATTAGAAGGGGGTTAAGTTAATATTAAGTTAGAGTTTGATCCTGTTTTTGTTTTTAAAGATAATTAAAAGCAACTTTTTTTTTAAGTAACCATTTGTCTTGGTGAATTTCTATTGGTGCTGGGTTTTGGGGTCCTCTGGGCCCAGAACAGGACCAACACGGAACGGGCAGAGAGTGGAGCAGTGGGATTAGTGTGGGGAGTGACCAGAGGATGTGGGATTAGTTGGGACTGATACGGGGTTGAGGGGAGAGAGAGTGGGCCAGTCGGATCAGTTTGGGTATACAGTATACGAATTCCTATAGCTAGTGATCGCTTTTTCTAAATTGGTGCAGATTTGCTCTTGGTCAATGAATAATTATGGGACTACTGAGGTATATGCGATTGGACGTTGTCCCAACAAATGTTAAGCGGCAAATACCTGTTTTGTATATAGGAGTTGGGATGTTAGGTTCAAGTTGTATAAAACAATGGTGAGGCCAAATATGTGTGCAGTTTTGGTAATTTAACTAAAGGAAGGATATCAATAAGGTTGAAAGAGTGCAGAGATTTACAAAGGTGTTGCCAAGACTTGAAGAATGAGTTACAGGGGAAGGCTAAATAGATTAGGACTTTATTCCCTGGAGGGTAGAAGAAAGAGGGGAGATTTGATAGAGGTATTTAAAATTGAGGGGGATAGAGTAAATGTAGATAGGTTTTTTCCACAGAGGACAAGGGTTAAATGTGAAAGGGGAGACGTTTAGCGGGAACATTAGGGGGAATTTCTTTGCACTATGGTGAGAGTATGTGGTGAATACAGGCTCAATTTTAAGATTTAGGAACAATTTGGTCAGGAACGTGGATGGGAAGGGTATTATGGGACATGGCACATATACATGTCAGTGAGACTAGGCATAAAGTTTGGCATAGACTGAAGGGCCAAAAGACCTTTTTCTGTGCTGTAATGTTCTAAGGTGCTGTTATTCTGGTGGTGGAGGGAATCGGTACAGAACAAACAGGTGCAGCCAGATGACCAAGTTCTTTGCTAGAAAGCCAATCTCCAAAGGAAAAAAATTTATACATCAAAACATTGTTGCCAGTGCAATGGAATTCCGTTCTATTGTGAATGTCAGATTGTGTAACTATAGATGAATCCCATACAGCAAACTATTGACAGTGGAAAAGCACCAAAATTTAAGAAGTCATTCAATTTTCCAACTCTATTTTAAAAGAAATGCTATTAAAATGCATTAGATTTTCCAAAGTATGACCTAGTATGAACCCTTTTGTTGCCGGTGCTGTTGGTAAATAAAATTCTATTATTAACTAGTGGAGCAGCCTCTAACGGACACAGAGCCTGGTTGTACATTAAAAAAAGATTCTTGAAGTGACGGGATGGATTAATTTCTGTTGTTCATTTGCAGCTAAACGCCTGAAACACACCACCAGCACCGCCAGCATACGTTGAAAGATTTTCCTTCACCAGGAATATTGTACGTGGAACAAAATGAGGATTTTTAAGTGATAAGAAAATGATCTTTGCACCTTTACTCAGTTTGTATTTTTAATAGTTTTATCAGTATTTAAGAAATTGCATCAACTGAAAATTTGCACTTTGGAAGTGTTCAGGCTACTTTATGTAGTGTATCTTGTCACTATTTGAGCAAGTGAACAGTTTCAGTATGAACCAGTTTCATTTCTAAATTCAAGCCAGACAAGCATGACTGTTCACTACTTGGTTTCATTGAAATTTTATTATTGTTTCTGTAGTTAGTTTTATTCTGCTACTATTGAACTACAGTACAACTCCTAAATGGTCAGGACCAGGGCCTATGATGGATGTTTTTTTGTTGGAGAACTGGTCATTTAAAAAAAAATAGTCCAGTAGCAACAGCAAATCACTTGTATCGATGTATAAACAATAATAACAAAGGAAGGCCTTTTAAGCATTAAAAAATGTTTAATTCTCACCAAAAAAAAATGCTGGCCTTGACCGATCACCGGGGAGACTTCCCAGGCCGGTGGAACACTCACCGGGGAATCAGGCATGCGGTAGTAGGTCGAGGGTAGGGTTCAGAGTTGGCGTCGGGAACTCCGCTGTGTGCCGGGGAGGGAATGCCACTGAGCCTGAAATCCAGCTCCTGTACAGGAGGCTACTCTCCTTGATGACACAGGGACAAGGGATTTTTCTGATCGCTTGCAGCTGGGAGACAGTGGCACACAGTTTGAGAGGGAGAGTTGGAGAAAAGAGTCAATAGGGAAAGGTAAAGAATAAAATGGAAAGAGAAAAGGGAAGGGATCACCTGAAACGAGGACAAATGTCATTCTAATTTCAAGTTGAGTGAATTTTTTTTTCAACCTGAGAGGATTTCTGATTTGTTTCAGATATCTTCATTTATCCAAAATTAAAAAAAAAATTGTATAAATGAGGATTTTGGAGAATTCGATTTCAGATAATGTGTGTAATATAATCAAAGTATAATGCTTGTTTCTGATTTTCATGTTGGTTGCTACTGTTTACATTTTTAAAATAAACCCATTGCACTGAAAGAATTGCAAGTTTTTAAAATGATAAACTATTAACATTTTGGCAGATTTATTAACTACAAAAAGCTTTGTGAAACATTTGGGTCTGTTTCTCCAGAAATGTTTTGTTTTTGCCAATGGTGCGATGCTGCTTTTTGTTCAACAATGCCTGATTTTTAAATGTACTAAATTTTGCAAAAGGTAGGAGCAGGTCTAGTTATACTGTGAAGCATTCTTTTAAAATTCAGCGTCTTGATTGCAGATTCTGATATTTTGTCTTGCATTGTGTAACTCGATCAAATAGTTAACAATGAAGACAAAATGGTGAAGGTACATTCTTAAAATCATTAAGGAAAGATGTAGGATGAAAGTTGTCCACTTATTTGGACAAATTTAGAATTGATGATGACATGTCCTACATTGAAAGAAAAAAAATCAGGGGTTGGTAGATTTTTTGTGAAAATCTGTATTTTTTAAAGAAATAATTCAGTCTTGCAGAGGAGGTTGGAAGACCTGAATAGAAGTTAGTGTGGATATAGCAAATGATTTTCATTTTCCCTTTGATGAAGGGCTCAGACCCAAAATGTTGGTTACATGCATCAAATACGTTTCATGACCTGCTGAGTTTTTCCAGCATTTGTGTATTGAAAGAATGACTTTTGTAGAAGCTTTTGTGAAAATGCATTCCTAAAATTGATGGAAAGAATTGAGATGATTAAAAATGAAAAACATTAGATTCTTGTTTTTGTTTAGTTAATTTCAGGTGACTGAAGCATTCCAGTAATTTTCTGAAGGATGTGGTTTGTGAATTTTTTTAAATTTAAATACACTTCATGGGAAGTTTGTTTTTGAAACTTGATGCTGTATTGGAGCAGAGCAGTTTGTCACATTTTCAATTAAAGTGCTTCATATGGCAGTTTTGGAATTTATTTTGCTCTCTGACTGCATTGAGATTAGCCTGAAATTGTATGACTGAGGTTTGTTCATGAAATCAAATCTATCCTTGTCTAACGTGAGAGTGAAAGAATTATGTTAGATCTAAATTTTTCATGTATGATAGCCATCTGATCTGTCATTCACCTCTAGCATTTATTTCAAAAGTGACTAGTGGTGTGCCTCAGGAATCAGTGCTGGGTCCATTGTTGTTGGTCATCTATATCAACAATGTGAATGGTGACATGGTACATTGGATCACTTTTTTTTCTTGTACAAAAATGGCCAATTCAGCCTCTGCGGCCAATGCCTGTAAGATTTCTTCACCAATCTCCCTTTATGCTCCAAGGAATAAAGTCCTAACCTGTTTAATCTTTCCTTGCAACTCCATTCTTCAAGTCCAGCAAATCTCTGCGCTCTTTCAATCTTATTGATATCCCTCGATCCCTGACTAATGAAGGCAACTCACCATACACCTTAACCACCCTATCAACTTGCATGGCAACCTCTTTTGAAAATTTTATTTTTTAAGTTTTTAAGCCAACCTGAATACACTGGACTAATTTTTAAACATACTGCATGCATCCATAGTTCCTATTGAGGCCAGAAGATGATTGCAAACACTTGAACCATATCTCCTGTGTGCCAAGTATTGAGGATTTTTATGGACCTGTCTTATTCAGTTGTCACAACCATTTAAGATTACATGTGGCAGAACTGCAGATTCTTGATTTCATTTACAGATGTGAATGTTGCAGGTGTGTATTTATCCACTGCCCTCTTAATCATTTCAGGGAAAACTAGGTTACTGCATAGAACATAACATCAGTCCCTTCAGCTCATGATGTGTAAACCAACTCCACAACAATCCAATTTGTCCTTGTCTCGTACGCAGAACCATAGAACACAGTACAGAAACATTTGGCCCTTTTAATCTATGCCAAACTATTCTGTGTAGTCCCCCTTACCTGCACCTAGTCCATTGCCCTTCATACCCCTCCATCCATGTATGTGTCCAAATTTTTCTTAAATGTTAAAAATTAACTCATTCACCACATCAGCTAGCAGTTTGTTCCACATTCCCATTACTCTTGATTTGAAGAAGTTCTCTCCCTCATTACAGTTTATGGGATGGAAACAGGCCATCTCAGCCCTACAAGTCCATGCCAGTTTACTCAAACAGCTCCGCTAGATCCCCCCACCTATTCTCTGCCCATAACCCTCCAACACCCCCCACTCCCCTCCTATCCATGTATATATCCAGCCTCCCCTTAAATGAAAGAATTGACTCTGCTTCAACTATTTCTCTGGAAGATTATTCCATTCAGACACCACTCTGTTTCTCCTAAAAATTTGCCTCCTTACCCTCAACTTGTGTCCTCTTGTTTCAACCTCCCCTGCTCTCAGGGGAAAGAGTCTACTTGCATCTAGTCTAGCTATTCCTTTCAAATCCCCTCTCAACTGTCTACATTCCAAGGAATAAAGTCCTAACCTCTTCAATCTTTCTCTGTACTCAAGGTATTTTAAGCCAGGCAACATCCAGTTAAATCTTTTCTGCACCCTCTCCACCTTATCTATATCCTTCCT
This sequence comes from Narcine bancroftii, assembly GCF_036971445.1. NCBI lineage: Eukaryota > Metazoa > Chordata > Chondrichthyes > Torpediniformes > Narcinidae > Narcine > Narcine bancroftii. The sequence goes on along the minus strand of NC_091474.1, from coordinate 223,874,920 downwards.
ATAATTTGAAGACCAGAACTGAACAAAATACTCCAAACCTGACCAATGCCGTAAACAGTTGCAACATCACTTCCCAGCTCCTATACTCTGCTATGATTTATGAAGGCTAACATACCAAATGCCTTCTGAACCACTCTGTCAACATGAGAATCCACCTTCAAGGAACCCTGCACCATAACTCCAAGATCTCCTTGTTCTTGTGCATTCCCCAATGTCCTCCCCTTTTCTACATATGTCCTATTTTGATTATTTTTACCGAAATTAAGCACCTCACACTTCTCTACATTAAATGCCAACTTTCAGCCCAACTCTCCAGACAAACCAAATCCCTCTGTTATCCCTGAAAACCTTCCTCGCTATCCACCACTCCCCCTATTTTTGTTGACAGAGTGGTTCAGAAGGCATTTGGTATGTTAGCCTTCATAAATCATAGCAGAGTATAGGAGCTGGGAAGTGATGTTGCAACTGTTTACGGCATTGGTCAGGTTTGGAGTATTTTGTTCAGTTCTGGTCTTCAAATTATAGAAGGATATAGATAAGGTGGAGAGGGTGCAGAGAAGATTTACCAGGATGTTGCCTGGCTTTCTGTACCTTGAGTACAGAGAAAAATTGAAGAGGTTAGGACTTTATTCCTTGGAATGTAGACAGTTGAAAGGGGATTTGATAGAGGTGTTTAAAATTATGAAGGGAATAGATAGACTAGATGCAAGTAGACTCTTTCCCCTGAGAGCAGGGGAGGTTGAAACAAGAGGACACAAGTTGAGGGTAAGGGGGCAAAATTTTAGGAGAAACAGAGTGGTGTCTGAATGGAATAATCTTCCAGAGAAATAGTTGAAGCAGAGTCAATTCTTTCATTTAAGAGGAGGCTGGATATATGCATGGATAGGAAGGGGGTGGGGGGTGTTGGAGGGTTATGGGCAGAGAATAGGTGGGGGGATCTAGCGGAGTTGTTTGAGTAAACTGGCATGGACTTGTAGGGCCGAGATGGCCTGTTTCCATGCCATAAACTGTAATATGGTTATATCTTGCAACTCCATTCCTCAAGTCCGGCAACATCTAGTAAATCTCTGCTCTCTCAATCTTATAGATATCCCTCTATCCCTGACTAATGAAGGCAACTCACCATACACCTTAACCATCTTAAAAACTTGTATGGCAACCTTTTTTGAAAATTTTGTTTTTGAAATTTTTAAACTATCTATTCATCCATATTCAAAATTCATTGTGCAATGTCATCATAAACCATATTACATGTTGACTTTAAAACACAAATCTATTCTACCCACCCACCTCCCTCCATCCCCTCCCATCCAATCCTCACTCCTTTCAAAAGTCATTCTTCTCACCAAATGGGGTGAATAACACCTCGCAAATAAAAATTAATAGAAAAAAATCTTAGGACTGGTATCAAAACAAAAGGGATCTTGTTCACTTTACCAGATCTTAAAAAAATTCTGAATTTCAGAAATATTTAAAAAAACCCATAAAATGGTAACATTACTTTAAATCTTTAGTTATATTCCACACAAAGAAACCTTATTTATTTCGCTCCTTCTATCTTGGGCACATTCCTTTCAAAAAACCATTTTAACTTCTTTCAAACAGGACCCCAATATTGACAACACTTTCCACCCCCCCAAAAAAAATTGAAATCTCAAAAAAAAATAAGGAAAAATGTGAGAAACCCTCCCTTTAGTGTAAATACTAAAATTTACCCCCCCCCCCCTATTTTACGGATAATGAGAAAAACCCACTAACACGTATGTATGGATCCTGAACTCGCAGGCAAAACAATTTCCCCCAAAAAATTAAACACTTTTTAAAAGGATTAATATTAAACAGACGCAGGAAGAAATAATATCATAATTCAGATTTAAAGAATCTCTTATTTTCTTTCAGTTTACTTCAAACTTGATAATTTGTTTACAAAATTCTTTGCTGTTTCAATATCAGGAAAATTATTTTGTCCATCAGGCATCATACTTTTCAAATTAGCTGTTTGACACAGCACAAATTTATATTCTTTGTTCCAAAGGGTATTCTTCAGTGGATTAAATTCCTTTCTGCGCAATATTAGTGCAGCACTTGTATCAGGATTTTAAAAGTTTTCCTTCTTTCTCCTTAACCTTTTTATTTGCAGCTCGTAATATTTTTCCACAACCATTAAATTTTGTACATTAATTAATATAGAATGTGGCTTTGAATTCATTCCTGAAAGTGAATAAGGAGATCTATATACTTTCTCAATTTCTATCTTTGCTCCAACATTTTGTACTCCCAGGACCATTCTTGAAAGCGGATAGGATTTACCCTCTCCACTCCCCTTGAAGTCCCACTATTTTAAAATTATGTCTAGTAACATTTTCTAAAACAAAATCCATCTTTTCCAATATTTTTGCTTTCTCTGTAGCCCATTTGTTTAACTCTTTTCCACTTTAACCACTCTTTCCATAGTTTCATCTTTTTTCTTCCACTTTTGTTACTCTTTCATTTAAAATTTCTGTTTCTGGTTTGGTCACTACTTGTAAAATATGATCCAGTTTCTTATTAGTATTCTGATCTTTAGATTAAAAGTACTTTCATTATACCTTAGTTAGTATATTTCCCTTTAGTTTGTACTTTAACATTTTTAACTTGACTCACAGGTTTAACATTTGCCAGTTGATCCTTGTCTTCTGTACTTTGATCAGTCTCTGAATCACCATTTTGAGAGAGCTCCTTCTTCCACTTCTCCTTCACTGTGCGCATGCCCAATCTCTTTTTCTTTTTCTATAATGTCTCCTGACCCCAATCCATAATTCCTCCTGGGTGTTGGGTTGTCTGCCCAGAAGGCAGAACAAACCACAACTCCCAGCAGCTTGTAAATAGCCCCTTTCCCTTTGGAAAAACTGTGCTTCTTGTTGGGAGCTCAAAATCGCTGACAAATGTTGATTCGTTTTTGGCATCTTCACCATAAAGATATATTCTTCCTCTTCCTGTTTAAATTACTGTAAATTATTTTCCTTTTATAATTACCCAGGAGGCAGTCTCCATCCTCCACTACATCACATAATGTCCCCCTTGCATTCTTGATGCATCCTTGGACCTGGACCTCAAGATCTGTCTGTTCCTCCACACTGAAGAATCCTACTGTGCCTTCAAATTGCCAAAGTGCATCACTACACTTTCCCGGATGAACTCCATCTGCTACTTCTCTACCCAACTCTACAGACTGTATATATCCTGTTGTAATCTACAACAGCCTTCTACACTATTCACAACACCTCCAACCTTTGATGCATCTGCAAATTTATTGAATCACCCCTCCATTAATCCATTAGGAGACATATTCACTGAAGGGAAGGAGTGAACCAAATGAATTTTTGTACAACAAATCATTATCAGTACCAGCTTTTTATTCCATGTTATTTTGTTGTTTGAATTTGAGTTCCTAAGCTGCCTTAAATATTGAACTGGTCTTTGAGACCAGCAACTTTTCTGCTCTACATGTGTTACGTGTGGATTGTTGAGAAACATGTGGCCTCCCTGCTTGTCTGGAATATTTTGGATTGTGGAAGGTTGCGTGTTCTCCCTGTCTGAAACTTACTTCGAAGTCACATTACCTGTCAATCAAGTTTGAACTCCGGCCACCCATTAGTGCACACCTTTCCATTGGCTAATTTAAATCACCAGATACCTAGATCAGAACTGTATAAAACATCAATGCACATTCTTTCTCTGTTTCATGGTCCAAGTCCTTGCTGCATGCAAGGACATTGCTAGAAGTGTCGCAGGTAAGTTGTGCATTACCCTGAAGCTGAGCTGTAGTACTGCAATAGATCAGTACTTGCAGAGAGTCACCTCCACCACCCCCCCCCCCCCCCAACTTCCCCATGTTGGTATAGGAAATTGTCCCTGTCTTTAGAGTGTACTCAAGTGTGAATGTGTAGAATATAGGCAGCCACTGGTATTGGAGTCCATCCTAGATCCAGTGGGAATGTCTATATTGTTTAAGTATAGTAATTGAGTACCTTTTGACATTCTCCCGTTTGTGTCCTGTGTGTAAATTAAAGTTGTGTGTAATTTTCGTGAACTCACCAAACCTGATACTTCTCCCAACACGACAATTGGCAGTGCGAGCAGGGCTCTAAGAGTTTCAGCTGGGCACACACTGAGTACTAACCATGTGGGAGATTGCACTAACAAGAGTTTGTGTGGGTGTCTGGTCGGGGACTTATTATTGTGTACGTACTCACAAACGGGCAGCAGGAGGCGACCCACATATAGTAAAGGAACCCCTGGGATCAGAATTTAAAATCCCCCAAGTGGACCAACGACTGTCGGGGGTCCAGCAGTGTGGCCGGCAAGTGACACCATGCCAGACAAATGGATCAACAGGCTAGACACCCACGGAGAGAAGATGGGGGACCACGTGGTGTCCCTCATGGAGGAACCGGGGTCTCCTGAGGCCAGGAGGATTTGAGGGGGAAGCCCTATGGTTACTGTCACTACTTAGGCACCAGTGAGGTATCACATTCAATTTAATAAGGGTACCCAGAAAGAGGGAGATGCAATCCTTGCAGCATCACTGTTGGACATTACAGGCAGCAGTGAAAACTGCCTGAGGACAAGTGACCAATCTAGAAATGAAAGTCATGGAGAGGTTTCCAAGCTGATTGAAATGTAGCAGCAGCAAACTGCTCACTGGTCTGGCCTGCAGCTTGACCCAGGCAAAGTCCGAGCAATTGTCCAGCAGGGAGAGGGGATTGACACATGGGAATGGGTGTGTGTAGGTGGATGGTGATGACCACGAGGAAACAGAGACCTCTGTCGCAAGTCCTCCCCCTGTGTGCCATGTGGTCCCAGGCAGGCCGCAAGGGCTCCCCTCTGAAATGAGGAGGTAGCCAAATATGGGGGAACCTGGGGTGGACAAGAATGTGATTGCTGAAATTACGGAAACCCGGGGCTACTTATGCCAAGGAGCTAACTGGGCTTGGGGACTGATTCCACCAGCAGCCAAGGCTGTGGGTCGAGAGGATCCCAACGGCTGCCTCCCTTATCGAGCTCCCCCAGGCAGTCTGAACAACAAACAATTGGCAATGCTTTGCGGGCGCTGCCAGAATGGGTTGATGACAACATAACCCTGTAGGAACAGATGGTGTCTGTGGACTAGGCCAGGTTTCCTCCCCTCCAAGATTGGGGCCAACATGGCCAGTTGCAATTGTACACCAGAGGAGGAGGACACAGGCTGTTCGGGAGCAGACACTGATTATGGTATCTACAGGGGTGTCCGTGAGCTCCCAGGGAGCACAAAGGTGACTGATGCCTTGGCAGGCTCTTTAGTCACCATGAGGGGTGGTCTTGCCCCTCATGGGGCTGGCGACTGGTTAAATGTCTGGGAAGTCATTGCCCTCCTGGGGGGAAGGGAGTACATGGAGCCTGGAGCAGCCACTCAAGTTTACAGGCCTGAGGGGAAGTTTGGCGGACGTCACCCAGCTGGTGACTCACAGAGACACGTAGGCTCTCTAGAGAGCATTGCAGGGGGACGCCTGTGGGAATGGAACTTCCTGTGTGCTGCCCACTCCCACCTGGGCCAGTCTTCCCTCTGGTCCTCCTCCACTAGAGGTGGCCCCTGACTATCTTTTGAGCTCTCCCAACCCACCTTCCCCCTCAGGAAAATACTACCCTTCATGCTGTTCCTCTTCTCAATTCGAGAGTCTACGAAATGCTCATAAAAACAGACTGTTGTGATCCCATCACTGATTCCAGTTGTTAAGAACCATGCATAACGGGTGGCAATAGGCAATGAACCAGACAGTGTTTAATTTTAAAATGCTAATTGTATTTCTTACTCTTTAAACCATCCTTAACACTAAATCTATCCCTAACTGTGCACAGGTGTGTTAGTGTATGAGTGTATGATATTCCCAAACCATTACAGTCCAGGCCAAAATCTTGAAAATTACTTCAAATTCAGTTGTTCAAATTCAGTGTTGAACTGTAGGCCTTTGAAATTTGATGCACGGAATTATTGTTGAACTGAGGGGAGACTGGAGTTGTGGATGCTCCAGACTCACGAATTTTCCTTGTGTTGCCTTTGAATAAATGTTCATCCACACAAGCTGTGGTCATAACACTCCTGGTCCTTTTGTAGGTGAGACTTGAACTGGGCGGCCTCCACAAAGCTTCTAAGACCGTGACACCAATCTCTTCAAGTGACCTTCACTGTTAGTCACACTCAAAATGAAACACTTGGCTTCCCAAAAGACCCTCCTGGCACAGGTTAAACCACCAAAAAGGCCCAGTCGTTCACAGAACACGTTTTGCTCTGAATTCCACAAAAATGGCTGGCCACAAGAGCTGCTTCAAAAAGCTGTTTTCTCTCCAGCCATCAGAATGGGAATGTCTTTGCAAATGTATCGAATCTGGAACGGACTGTGACAAACCCTCCCTCAGTTTTTCCAGAGTATCGAACTGTCACTGGACTGTGACTCATGTTGTGATGGTGCTTGTGTGAATTGGTCAATATTAACTGTGATAATTTAGTTCCTCCTGACTATACTCTCCCTTTCCCATTTTACTAAGACGGGAACTCATCATATAGTCAACAGACCATTCTATTTAACCAGCAAGGAGCTGTTGTCACTTATTATGCACAGAACATTCAGTATAGCCTTTGTAATAAACCTTTTTTTAAAAATTGCACCCTGGGAAATTGTACTTTCAGCTTTTAATTACAATGTTACAGATCATGATAGTAATCGAGTACCATTTGACGTTCTCCCCTGTTTGTCTCCTGTGTGTTAATTAAAGTTATGTGTGATTGTAACATTTGTGTCCAGACTTGTCTCTTTGTAAACCCACCGAACCTGATACTCTTCCCAACACGAGAACATCATAAGATTAAAGAAACAAGAGAAATAAAAACTACAAATGCTGGACTCCTGAGCAAACAATGAGTCACTGAAGGAACTAGCAGGATCCATGGGTAGAAATGATCAGTTAACATTTTGGGTTGTGTTAGGTCTGCATTGTTCATGAATGAGTGAGACAAACACCAGGCTGAGTCGAAATCAGGGTTCTTTGTTCTTTATTACCGGATTGTAACACTTGCGACTAACAAAGTTAGTCGGAGAATGCATTCTGCCGTTATCAGCAAAATGGTGATTTTTTATACCCTTGGATACATGTTTAGAACATCATCATATCATTACTTGTCCAATGACTAAAACTGTTGCTATCCTTTCCCTGCTAGCTTCCTGCCTCTCAATCCATCAATGTCTCTCTTATCTTGTAAGTACAAGGATGCATTCTGTTACTCCTTAGTACTGGGTGACTCCTTCTCCGGTCCCATCTCATGATGTTTTACCTAACAGGAGTACAAGGACACCTCCCCTTCTTGTTACTGCCCTGTACAGGGTAACTCCCTACACATTCCCATCTCATGATGTTTTACCTTACAGTTGGTACCCTTTATTGAGACAAAAGTTTTGTGACTTTTTTAATATGAAAGGCCCAAAGGTGATAGGGTATTGTGGCAGGGGGTGGGAGAGATGAAGAGACAGGGAGAGACCACTGAGAAAGTTGGGAGGGATGCGGGGGAGTTAGAAAGTAAAAACGGAGTAGGTATTATTAAAAAAAAAGATGGAAACAATGGAACTAGATAGAGGTGGGGGTTTCCAAAAATGAGAAAAATCAATGTTTATGCCGATAGGTTTAAGATTGTCCACGGGGAATTTGATGTGTTGATCATCACATTTGGCCTTGCCTTGACAATGGAATGATTGTGGGAATTAAAGTTCCAGGTGAGGCAGAGCTTTACATGCACATCGTCCAAACTGCATTCAACATTGCTTCTTCTACATTGGTGAGATTGGGTGACTGTATTGTTGTACACCTGTGTTTATGAATCTAAAGCCAACAATTTCAACTCCCCCCAACCATTCCTACAGATAAAAAAGCTTGTTGGAGCCACATATTGTCTGGAGGAAAGCTTGCTGTTGTAAGAGGGTCATGTGGTTTTGCAAGAAGAGAGAGTCAAACAGTCTTTCTCTCAGGGAGAGAGAGACACACACAGAGATCACTTGTACAGTGTTACAGCCAGCAGAAGTAGCTGGGACTGGAACAGGACAAGCTGGCAAGCCCATTTGGAAGATGGTTTGGTCAAAGCCCTTGTGGTTCATACAAGAGGAGAGGACTGACTGTCTAATGTTTCACTGGTCTGGCCTGCAGCTTGACCCAGGCAAAGTCCGAGCAATTGTCCAGCAGGGAGAGGGGATTGACACATGGGAATGGGTGTGTGTAGGTGGATGGTGATGACCATGAGGAAACAGAGTCCTCTGTCGCAAGTCCTCCCCCTGTGTGCCATGTGGTCCCAGGCAGGCCTGGGAGGCAAGTTTAGTCAGCAAGAGACTAAAGTGGCTGATGAAAAAGGAACAACAAATCTCTTTCTGAAAACCGACAAGAACCTTTCTGAGCGGAAACCATTTACCTTTCAAGCACCAAAGCCAGGTGAACTTTATAAATGTTAAAGTATAAATGTTAAACAGTATAAGAATTGCCTGCAACCAGTGAACTTGGAGGAATGAGAAGTGAGATTGGACTGTGAACCGAAGAACTTTTCTGAACTTACACACACATTACATACACGTGCACTTAGAATTAGAAGGGGGTTAAGTTAGATTAAGTAAGTCAATAGAGATAAGTTAAAGTTTGATTCTATTTTTATGGTTAAAGATAATTAAAAGCAATTTTTGCTTAAGTAACCATTTGTCTTGGTGAATATCTATTACTGCTGGGTTTTGGGTCCTCTGGGCTCGTAACACTATTTTCTAGTGAGGATACAAGATCTTCAAGTCTCCAACAATCTCTTTTCTCATCTCTGTCAATAACCTTGCATGTATCCCATCAGATCTTGTATTTTGAGCAGTTTTTCTTGAATGAAAAGATTAAGGAAGAGACAAGGTGAAATTTTATTGAAAAAAGACGTGCAATTGTGTACTTTTGGTAGTTATTTATGATCTACAATTGTTATCCTTCACACCAACTCTAATAGCATTATGCATCATATGATTTCTGGCTCCTGAAAGCCATCATTCATTGCCTATGGTAAGCCACTTAACATGTGGTAGGTTCAAGAATGACAGCTTTGATACAGTAAGCAGTGGCTTTTTGAACACATTTATTCTAAGTAGGTCTGAAAGTCATTACATCTGTAAGTGGCGAAGAGAGCTGCTTTTCTTGTCTTTGTGCTTGCTAAGCCTGAAGAACAGATTCATGTGACTTGAATGGAAAGTTCAAATGACAAAACAGCTCCACAGAAAACTGTTGAACAGACTTGGTAAGTCTACCCTGAAACGTTGTTATTAATTTCATCATATCCTCAAAGTTATTTTCCATATTTCTTAACAACGTGGAAGGTAGGCATTCAGCCTATCAAATCAATGTCAGCTCATAGAACAAGTTCACTCCCCCATTAATATTCCCTATTGATCCCATTTTCCATCAATTCTATCAACCATACAATATTAGGGCCAAATTTCAGGGACCAATTAACCTAATAACCTGCACATTTTTGAGATATGGGAGTAAATTGACATGGTGACAGGAAGAATGTGGAACAACTTAGTGGTGCAGAGGGTAAAGCTGCTGCCTCTCAGCTTGAGAGACCCGGGTTCAATCCCGACCTCTGCCACTGCTGGTGTGGAGTTTGCATGCTCTCCCTGTGACTGTCCTGGGGGGGGGGGGCGTGCATCTCAAAAACATGGTGGCTGGTAGATTACGGGGCAGGATAGTTAGAATAGCAGTTAGTGCTACGCTATAACAGAGCTAGTGACCCGAGTTCAAATCTAGTGCTGTCTGTATGGAATTTGTACCTTCTCCCCATTAGTTTCCTCTAGATGCTCTGGTTTCCTCCCACCCTCCAAAAGGTACAGGATTGTAGGTTAATTGGATTTGTGGGCAGGAAGGGCCTGTTACTGTGCTGTATGTCTAATTTTAAATTTAAACCATATGGACAGCACTGACAGGATTGAATCCAATGCACTGGAGCGGTGAGACAGCATCTCTATTAGCTGCATCACTGTGCCCATATTTATTCTAATTTTACTCGATGTTTGAAACATCACGGGATAATATATTTTTTGTGCAAATGTAAACGATAAGAATGCAATCAGCTTCCATTGTGTTGCCCAGCTACAGGGCTGAACAACCTTGTTATCATCAACAGGGTTTGCTGCTTTTAACCTCACAGGGAGCAGTAAGACAATATCCCTTAATTCACAGTTAAAAAAAAAGAATTTGTGTGCTGTGCATAGCTTGAAGCATGAGTCTTTGGCCCCCAATTTGAACAGCTCACATTTGAAAAGTTTTGTTTAGTCACAAAAGGAAAATAAAAAGGCGCTATAAATCGGATAGAAGAAAAGAAAATGCCATAAATACTCAGCAGATCTGACCATCCATGGTCAGAGAAACAGCATGGGTCAATAATTCTTCATAAAATACTGCCTGCCCTGGATTTTCTGTTTTTATGTAATTTCTCTTAGGTTCATTGGAAATTTTATGGTTTGATCATTTCCACGATAAGGAAAAGCTGGTAAATGTAAATGAGGCACAGATTTAACTGAAAACATCAAGGAGTATCAAGCTGAATAAGTTACAATCCTAAAATAGGAATGCCATTCTAAGTGTCTGAAAAGCAATACATTATATGGATATTTATCTGAAAATAAAATTGAAATCCTTTCCATCATTCTGACCTCTGAAAAATAATAGCAATATTTATTTATAGTTAGTGAAAAGATAAAATAATTAACAATAAAACAATAATTTCCAATGTGCTTCTTCAAGTTCAAATTTATTATCATCTGATTGTACATGCACAACCTGGCAAAACAGCATCCCTCCAGACCGTGGTGCATACACAAAAACACAATGATCAGATAAGTAATCAAAATAAATGTATATAAATATTTTGGATGATTTTCACAGTTACAGGATGCTGTTCATCAATCTCACAGCCTGCAGGAAGCATCAATTCCCCAGCCTGGCAGTCCTGATTTTGATGCCTGTATCTTCTTTTTGATGGTAGTGTGTTGAAAAAGATTGAATATCTTCTACACATGGTTTGATGAGGAAAACAAGGTGACATCGAAGAAAGCCTTGTGCCCCCTGAAGAACAGGGATGGCTGTGGTGAAGAAGACCCTATCCAGGGTGAACCCACAGGGTGAAAGCAGCAAGTCCAGATGACACACCTGGAATGGTGCTAAAAGTCTGTTTGGCCTAGAATCATGTTGGAGGTGAAAATTGATAAATTTTTAGCTGATTTTCAGTTACTTTTTTTGAGTATTCAAGAACGTAATGATTAGATGCTCCCTTTACTTATAGAGAAGTTATAGAAGCACTTAAATCAATGCCTAATGCAAAATCCTCAGATAATTCTGCAGATAATATTGCAAAATTAATCAGTTTGATTTACATTTCTCGGGAGAAATCCAACTTACCAATGGTCTTATTAGAAGCTGAAAAGGCATTCAATATAGTAGAGTGGAATATTTTATTTAAAGTACTGAAAAAATCCGTGGACTTTATTCTCTGGAGCATAGAAGGTGAGGAGTGATTTGATAGAGGTATTCAAAATTATAAGGGGGACGGATAGAGTCAATGTAGATAGGCTTTTTCCATTGAGAGTTGAGGAGATTCAAACAAGAGGGCATGGATTGAGAGTAAAAGGGGAAAAGTTTAAGGGAAACATAAGGGGAAATTTCTTCACGCAGAGGGTGGTGGGGGTACGGAATGAACTTCCGGCAGAGGTGGTAGAAGCGAGATCGATGTTAATATTCAAGGATAGGTTGGATAGGTATATGGATGGGAGAGGTGTGGAGGGTTATGGGCTGGGTGCGGGTCAGTGGGACCAGGTGGGAGATGATGTTCGGCATGGACTAGTTGGGCCAAACTGGCCTGTTTCTGTGCTGTAAATGGTTATATGATTATATGATGTCCAGATCCTGAAGATGAATAAATAGAAAAAGACCTAAAAATTAAGTTGGATATTATCCAGGTAAATAAGGAGGTACTATTTCCATTGGAAGTAGGACTGGTTAAAGAAATAATCCTTATTTAAGTTAATAGACAAATTAACTTAATTGAAAAATGAGTCAGAGGGGAGATAAACATAACATAACAATTACAGCACGGAAACAGGCCATTAGGCCCTTCTAGTCCACACCGAACCAAACACCCCTTTCTAGTCCCACCTCCCTGCACAATGCCCATAACCCTCCATCTTCTTCTCATCCATATACCTGTCCAACCTTTTCTTAAATAATACAATTGACTCCGCCGCCACTATTTCTCCCAGAAGATCATTCCACACGGCTACCACTCTCTGAGTAAAGAAGTTCCCCCTCATGTTACCTCTAAACCTCTGTCCCTTAATTCTTAACTCATGTCCTCTTGTTTTAATCTTTCCTCCTCTTAACGGAAATAGTCTATCCACATCCACTCTGTCTATCCCTTTCATAATCTTAAATACTTCTATCAAATCCCCTCTCAACCTTCTACGCTCCAAAGAATAAAGACCTAATCTGTCCAATCTCTCCCTATACTCTAGATGCTTAAACCCAGGTAACATTCTGGTAAACCTTCTCTGCACTCTCTCCACTCTGTTTATATCTTTCCTATAATTAGGTGACCAGAACTGCACACAGAACTCCAAATTAGGCCGCACCAACGTCTTATACAATCTCAACATCACCTCCCAACTCCTATATTCCATGCAATGATTGATAAAGGCCAGCATACTAAAAGCCTTCTTCACCACCCTATTCACGTGAGTTTCTACCTTCAGGGAACGATGTACCGTCACTCCTAAATCTTTCTACTCTTCTGTATTCCTCAATGCTCTCCCATTTACCACGTATGTCCTATTCTGATTCTTCTTACCAAAATGAAGCACCTCACTCTTATCAGCATTAAATTCCATCTGCCATTTTTCAGCCCACTTTTCTAAGCAGCCCAAATCCCTCTGCAATCCTTGAAAACCTTCTTCATTATCCACTATTCCACCTATCGTCTGCATATTTACTAATCCAATTTATTTTATGTCGTAAAGAGATTCATCCAAAATATGATTTTCATTGTATATCACATAGCTGCATTTGAGAAAACAATAGTTGGATGAAATGATTCAATAAAGGTTCATAAAATAACTCATAGAAGCATAGGCCAAAAGACCTACCTCTGCACTCCTATGGTTCAGACGCGGCAAAGAAATAGATAAACCCACCCCCACCCCAGTCACAAGTCTCTTCTGTGATGCTTTCTCACCAAAACTCTTGACCCCATATTCCCTTCCATCTCGTCTATTTATCCAGCCACCCTGTCAAGGTTCCTGTGCTACTTCACTCATCTACTCTCAGCGACAGTGGATTTCAGTCTCACCAAAATCTGGGTAGCAGATTCTTTATTTGATTTCTGTGCTCTCTGTGTTTCATTTTTCTTTTCCCCCACGGGGGAACATTCTCCCACGTATCTGAAATGATTGTCGTCAATGGAAGATGGAAGGAACATTTAACACAAACGTAGTCATTTTCACATTTAGTGTGAAAATTAAACTAATTTAACCTTTATTTTTAGTCGGGTGATGCACTGTTTCAAATGTTTTGATGTTCTTTGTAATAAACTTGGACCATGAAATATGTTGTTCAGGATATTACTCTTTTCACACAGTTTAAATAAAAAGAACATTCCAGACAAAACATCAAGAGAAGGAACAGTGGTGTATCCTCTTTACAAATTACTCAGTGCTCACCCTTGGAAGATGTGGCATGGTTTTACGGTGACATCAAGCGTCACTTGAGTTTGCAAAAGGAGGCCAATTAGTTTCCTGTACAGATCAACTCATAACAGGCTGTGGCTGTTTTAGCTGCTCAACCCCATTCCCACTATTGCCCCTTCTTCCTTGAATGCACAAGAGGTCAGATGGTACATTGAGTACTGATGCTTTCCTCAGACAGCTCCCACTTCAGGAGCTGTACTCTGTGCCAGTCCAGAGTTCCTCACACTGGGAGAGCCAGGCAGATTGTCAGTGAAGCGTTTGTGCCGTGACACAGACTGAAGTCAGACACTGCAGGTTTTGACATATGATCTAACAGCTGCAGTGTCAGAAACAGCTGACATTGCCATGAGATCTTAGCTTAAAGGCCAATAGGGGAGTCTTGCTTTAATTTCCCAGCTCCAGTCCTGCTTTGAAACTAAAAAGCTTAGGGCAAGACAGGAAATTTTAAATCAGCTGTTAATACCATAATCTGCAGCCCCACACATCTTGACCTGTGCAGATATAACAAGAGAAAGTTCATTTATTCAATTGCACATGCTGTAAAGCCATGAGAGCTTTGAGTTAGATAATTCAAAGTATATTACAGTAAAACAAAGGAGAGCATTCATTGGTAAGAAATCTTCTACAGCAGTTTGGAATATGCTCTTTTATTAGGGCAGCGAAATGATCCACATGCCAGGAAATGCTGGAAGGATATTGTAAAATCAATGTCATTAATATTTGGAAGCACGAGCAGTCAGGATCATGGCATTCGTACATTTTTTTTCTGATCTACGATTAAAGCCACACCACTTTAGTGAAACTATGTTCAGCAAAAATGTTTTTACAATGAAAGCGCACTGTAACATTGACATGCTTCAGTTACATATGTGTAGAATATTAAATTAAGAATTCTTTGAAAAATAGACAATTCGTGAGCTGGCAGGGAAGGTTTAATGAGGACATTCAAAATTTTGAGGGACACCAAGAGATCACACAATGAGTAAGTTTTCCCACGAACAGAAGACTCAGGAATTGGAGAACACAAATTCAAGAAAACTTTCAAAAGAATCATGGGGGAGAGAAAGAAAAATGTTTCCGGCCCAATCCGAAAGAGCGGTGGAAGCAGAGTTGATAGTAACTTTCAGAAAGAAATTAGATATTTACTTTTAAAAATGCTGCGGTCCTTTCATAATTAAGGCTATTCCAGGAACCTCAAGTTCCATGGACTTTTAACAAAGAGTTTAAGAATCAATATATTGAGGTTTTGGAGAGAAAAAGAGATCGAAGGATTTTACCTGTACTGTTTAATTCTTTTGGTCGTTAAATAGTATTGTTCATAAGAAGAAAGACCTATATTTTAATTCAATGCCTCTTGCAACATTGGAGATTGGAGAAGTAAGAATGGAACCAGGCAAGTGGGGTCCCATTCAGTTGAATGAAGTTCAAGAAGTACTTGTGGACAATGATAGGATCGACCATGACAAAGGTTTTAAAGATGCAGGTCAAAAATGATTGCAAGCAATAGATTATCCTTTTAGTCAAAATCAATGGAATATTAATAATGGATTTTCTGTTTGGAAAAATGCTGGGTACAAATGTGGGAGGCTAAAAGACATTTTGCAGAGGTGAAGGAAGTTGGAGGTGAACCTATAATGCACAGGAGTGGAACAATTATAAGTTGGACTTCTGAGAAGAGGGCGAAGATTGTTATTTTTGGTACCTCCCTGCTCAGACATAATGATTTTACAGTGGGATCAATTGATTAATAAGGGTACACCAACTACCCATTTTCTCATACACATGTGTGTGACATACAAACCTAATGAAGAACATACACCCATATTATATTAATGATGTGGTTAAAAATGTAGGTAGCATGTATGGTAAATTAGTAGACTAAAACTGGTGGTAGAGTGGATGGTGAAAAAGTTATCTAAAATTACAACAGGAACTTGATCAACTGGGTGAGTGGGCCAAGGAATGATAGGTGGAGTTTAATTCAATTACGTGTGAGATGTTGCAGTTTAGTAAATCAAACCATGGGAGGACATACTCAGCAAATGGTAGGGCCTGAGGTTTATATGTTCTAGAATGTTGGAGAACAAGGAGACCTAGTGGTACAGAAACACCATTCCCTCAAAGCGGCAACACAGGTAGACAAGATGGTGAAGAAGGTGTTTGGCAGTCTGGGCAATCATTGTGTGACAAGATATTGGTAAGGGCATATTTGGAGCATTGTGTGCAGTTCTGGTCACCTTGCTATAGGAAGGATGCCATTAAGCCATACTAGGTGCAGAAAAAAAAACACAAGTATGTTACTGGGATTGGAGCACCTGAGAGACTGGATAGATGAGGACTTTTATCCCTGGAATGTAGGAGGCTGAGGGTGAATGTATGCAGATACAGCATATAAAATATAAGGGACATAGGTCAGATGAATAGTCATAGAGTCCTTTCTCCAGGGTAGAGGAGTCTAAAAGTAAAGGGCATAGGTTTGTGAGAGGGGAAAGGTTTAAAAGGGATCTGAGGGGCAACATTTTCAACACAATCTGTGTGCATTTGAAACAAGACTTAAGAAGAAGATAGGTGCAATTTTGACATTTAAGAAATTTGAATAGGTACATGCACAGAGAAAGCCTAGAAGGATATGGGTCAAGCACAGGCGAATAGGACTAGCTCCTAAATAATTTAGTTGGCAGAGACATATTGGGATAGAGGGCCTGTTTTGGATGAACACTTGAAAATAAGTTATATTTTATTATCTTTTTTTACTCCTAAATAATTATGTGATAGATTCACAACTGGGTGGTGTGCAGCTTTTTTTTTGACTCTTCATAACTGGTTCAAAGTCCTGAAACTTCTTCATGCACAGCCAGTCATAGAGTCATGGAGAGATGCAAACCCTTTGACCCCCTTAGTCCACGCCAATCATCAAACACACATTTACCGTAATCCTGCACTGATTCTCATCAACTCTTCCACCTGCAAAACTGAGGCTGATAATTAAGTTACAAACCTGCACATTTTTAGGATGGGGAAGAAAAGCAGAGCACCCAAAGGAGCAGAGAGCATAAATTTAACACAGACTGAACCTGAGGTCAGAACTGAACTCAGTCTCTGTTGCAGTGACTACTCCAGCTTCACTAATGTACGGTCCTTTCAAGAAAGTGGCTCAAACCCACCTGCTCATCAACTAGCAACACACATAACTTTAGAACTAAATCTTCAAAAAAAACATTGAATTTTCTGGTTGGAGATGTGTCCCTATTTAAATCAGTCACTTCTATGAGAAGCTGGCAGCTTTTACAGGGTTGCATCTGATATTTTAAGGGATGGAGCTACTTGAAGATAACTGGTTGCATTTTGGAGGAGAATTAACTTCCAATTATCTGATCAGGGGATGAGTGGATCTCATGATGCTTTTAGCTGCTGCCCAAAAGATTACACAGCAAAGGGTGAGGACAGGGAAAAATCACTGAATGACTCAGTTGGAATGAAGTAGTTTGCTGGACGGTGAAGTAGAAATGTTGCTGCTTGGAGCAGATGTACAATTAATTGCATCTGAAAAACATAATCTCCAGGTGATAAAAAAAATGCAGTACAATTGATGGGAATGCAATTCAACATCACATTACTGATGACTGTGTGTTCAAACACCACTTCAGCTTCATTTATGAAAGTAAGCCACATTTAAATATGATGACGATGGGAGATAGAAAGACTGGTGGTAAGTGTCAGGATAACAACCTCTCCCACAATGTCAGCAAGTCTAAGAAATCGGTCATAGACTTCCAGAAGAAGAGTGGAGCTCACTCCCCAGTCGTAGACAGCTTTAAGTTCCTAGGCATCTCCATTGTCTTATCCCGATTCACCCATTTCAATGCACTCCATCAAAAACTGAGGTGGGATTCTGAGACCGATTCTCCTTG
This sequence comes from Narcine bancroftii, assembly GCF_036971445.1. Classification (NCBI taxonomy): domain Eukaryota; kingdom Metazoa; phylum Chordata; class Chondrichthyes; order Torpediniformes; family Narcinidae; genus Narcine; species Narcine bancroftii. The sequence continues at coordinate 223,857,192 of NC_091474.1, read as the reverse complement.
CATTTGGAAAGGCTAGGATTTATTAGGGTATAGTCAGCATGGCTTTGTGCATAGGAAATTGTCTCACAAACTTGACCGAGTTTTTTGAAGAGATGATTAACAAGATTGATGAGGGCAGGGCAGTTGACATTGTCTATATGGACTTTAGCAAGGCCTTTGACAAGGTCCTTGACCAGCAGAACATTAGATTGCATGAGATCCAGGGTGAGCTGACCAATTGACTACAAAATTGGGTTGATGGTAAGGGACAGTGAGTGGCAATGGAAGGTTGTTACTTAGACTGGAGGTCTGTGACCACTGATTGACACTGGAATTGATGCTGGGTCCACTGTGGTTTGTCAGCTATATTAATGACTTGATGACAAGTTAGGTAGCATGTTAATAAGATTGCAGATGACACCAAAATTGGTGGGATAGTGAACAGTGATTATCTGAGAATACAACAGAAACTAGATGAACTGGGAAAGAGAGTCAAGGGTGGTAGATGGAACTTAACTTGGACAAGCGTGAGCCGTTGCACTTTGGTAGGTTAAACTAGGAACTTGGATAGCAAATGATGGGGCCCTGGGGAGTGCTGTAGAACAAAGAGACCTGGGGGTACAGGTCGATAATTCCATGAAAGTGGTCACACAGGTGGACAGGATATAAGATCACGAGAGGGCTAGACAAGGTGGATAGCCAGCCCTTTTCAATTTTGCAATTTTGGTCACTTAGCTACTGGAAAAATATCAAGATAGAAAGAGTGCAAAGAAGATTTACTAGGATGTCACCTGGTCTTCAGGAACTGAGTTACAGGGAGAGATTAAACTGTTTAGGACTTAATTGCCTGGAGCGTAGAAGAATGAGGGAGATTTGATAGAGGTGTATAAAATTATGAGGGGGGTGGACAGAATAAATGTAAATAGGCTTTTTCAACTGAGGGTAGGTGAGATACAAACCAGAGGACATGGGTTAAGAGTGAAAGAGGGAAAGTTTAGGGGGAACATGAGGGAGAACGTCTTCACACAGAGAGTAGTGGGAGTGTGGAATGAGGTTCCAGCTGAAATGATGAATGCAGGATCAATTTTAACATTTAAAAGTAATTTGGACAGGTACATGGATGGGAGAGGTTTGGAGGGATATGATGCAAGTCAGTGGGACTAAGCAAAAAATGTTTTGGCACAGACTAGAAGGGCAGAAGGGGCCTTTTTCTGTGCTGTAATGTTCTATCTATCCCTCTTGCAATAAGGAGGTGTCAGTCAATATTAAGGAGGTTGCTGACTCCCACAACAACAACCCTGCACTATTCCAAAATCTGTCTACTTATCTGCTCCTCAGAGTCCTGAAGGTTATTTGGGGGCTTTATACACTGGTTGCAATACAGTGATTGCTCCCTTCCTGTTTCTGACTTCCACCTACACTGACTTGGTAGGTGATCCTTCAAAAATATCCTTCCTTCCTGATTAGAAATGCTAATCTCTCATTCTTTTACCTCCCTTCTTATCCCTTTGAAACATCTAAACTCTGGTACATACATCAGCCAATCTTCTCTTTTTGTCAGCCAAATCTCTGTAATGGCCACAACCTTGTAATTCCAATTACTGATCTATGCTCCAAGTTCTTCTCCCTTGTTCCTAATACTACTTGTACTAGAATAAACACATTTCAATCCTTCCAACAGACAACATTTATTGCTCTCTTCTCTGCCCTATCATTCTGATTCCCATCCCCCACCAAACTAGGTTAACCCCTCCCCAACAGCTCCAGCCAGGATAATGATCTGCTTCCAGTTCATGTTTAACTTATCCTTTTTGTACAGGTCTCATCTTCCCCAGAAGAGATCCCAATTATCTAGAAATTTGAAACCCTGCCTTTTTTCCCAAAAGGTTTGCTTTGCTCCCTGAAAAAAAATGGGATTATGATAGACGACCTCAAGCTGAACACAAAGATACTTTCAGATTTGCTGTATCATGTAGGAAGTTGGAGAAACATTAAATGACCTTTTATTGAATTTAGCAGGTTTAATCGCATAACGATGCTGACACATTGCGTTAGTTCAACTGACCTAAAAATGTTTTTGCTGTTTATTTTCATTTGTATTCAGCATTTAATGCCTTTCATGTCGGTGTCCAACATTAATTGGCCAGCATTGATGGATTCCAGTTGCCCTGATACTGCTTTTCCATGGTTGCAATGTCCTGGTGAAAGCTTTCACCAAGTTCATCACTGACTGCACCAAAATCAGCAGGGATTAAGTCCAAGTGCGAATGCAGAAAGTGAATTTTCAATGACATATTTCACTTCATGTTTCATCTGCTTGAAGTAGACTTAAAATATGACAGGAAATCACTAAATGTGAAGGTGATGTTCGTGATCAGCAACCCAAAATCCATAAAATATACCCAAAAGTGTCCAGGAAGCAAAATCTTCATTTTCCAGTGTTATAGGTGCAGGAACAAGGCAGGCGAGGAAACCTGAAAATCACAGCACCAATTACCATTGGCTGGAGGTCTGGAGTAGTTATTGACTTCAGATCTTGTAAATGAATCAGCAATGTCTTCACAACACGAATCACAAGAGATTTGGCGCAACATTTAATAAACTGAAGTAATATGAACTCAGAGTAATCTGGCATAACACCAATGCATATATTAGAGTTTTCATCAATGGAATTCTCTCTCATAAATTGCAAAAGAAGGATGAGAATGAACCTCAAAGATTGCTCCAATGGGCTTAACTCCAATGAGGTGTTGAAACTTTGCCAGAAATCAGGTGAAGTTGCAGACGGGAGGGAGAGGTGTTATAAAGTCATGGAGGTGTCCTCAGAAACTGTCGTATGGTGTGCTGGGCTGGATCCCTCATTTGGTGTTTTTGACTGAAGATCGTTGGAAAAGGAGGACTCAGCAGGCTTTGAGGTAGAACAGTGGGATCACTGAACTTTACTGCAGAGAAGGATGTCATTTTCCCCACCATGCCCAGTTTGCTTCTAAACAACTTTAGTTGTTTCAATTTCAAAACGCAATTGATTGCAGCAGCAAGAGGACCAAAGAGCTATGATCTGATTTGTTTGTTGTCTGGTCACTTGTGCCTCGCTCGCTTCTGTTCAAAAATAATTTTATTTTATTTGTGTTTCTAGATTAATGGATGCATTAAAATGCATTTATTGTGCATCTATAACTGAGACGTTGTTGGGTCTGGAGTCACATGAGGGCTGACATCCTTTCCTTAAGGACATTAATGACAATCCGAAGGTTCTGTGGTTACTGTGGTGAGACTAGCATTTTAATTCCACATTTAATTTGTTTGAATTTAAATTCCCTCATCGTCTATGCATCAATATCCCAGAATTGGTTTCTAATTCAGTAATTGGACTGTAATGCCCCTGGAGATGACTGTTTTGGTTTTAGCCTCATGAGGTTACCACCTATCTCACTTTTAAACCTGTCTGTTGCTGCACCTGGAGGCCTTCTGTACCTTTCATTGAATCATGCTTAGTCCTTCATCTTTGTGGTACTGATGGAGTAAGAGATTTGCTTGGCCATGATCTTACAGATTGCGGTGTAATACAATACTTGTTGTGTTGACTGGCCACAGCCATTTGTAGGTATGATAACAGCCACAGGACTAACATTCAGATACCTTGAGATGGCAGCTGGGGAATATAAATGCAAGTAGCTAATCAAATCTGCGTAAGATAAAACTTGAATCAGTCATGAAATTACTGGTTTGTCAGACGGGTGTGAAATAATCTAATATTTTCGAAGGGACAGATTTAGAGAAATCTGCAAGTAAAGCTGAGGGAAAATCCTATATAATTCATTACTTTTTTTATTCAGGTCTGTGTCTGACCATCTACAACGACGTGCAGAAAAATGAGCGGCACAGTTAGCGTAACGGTCACACAATGCTGCAGTGACCACAGTTCATATCCTGCACTGTCTGTAAGGAGGTTGTATGTTCTCCCCGTGTCTGCATGGATTTCCTCCGGGAGCTCCAGTTTCCTCCACCCTTCAAAAATGTACGAGGGGTGTAGGTCAGTTGGGTGTAATTGGGCGGCACGGGCTCATGGGCTGAAAGGGGCTGTTACCGTGCTGTATGTCTAAATTTAAAAGCCAAAAAATTAAAAACCCTCTAACCTTTCTCTCCAGCAACTCTGTATTGGTATAGTTCGGCAGGATGGATATTTACTGAAGTCTGTAGCCATCTAGTGGTGTTTCTTTGCCAGCGGAGTAAATTCTTTTGAAATGATTTGTTATACATACCATGAGCAAGATTTAACGTAATTTTGCAGAAATTGGATGTTCCACAATATTAGCCCTCTACTACAGAGTTTTGGCCAGGCCAAAAGTGGCAAGTGCTATCCTACTCACTCCTCTAATACTTGCTCTGTTTTGAATGTCCCTTGTGGAAAGTAGAGAGGGGAGAGAGACAGTCAGTAGCAGCTGCATTGATGATAGTGTGTGAGTACTCACATCTGGGTCAGAGGTTGACAGCTGTAAGAGTGCAGAAAAGTTGATAAGTGTGGTGGATTGCCTGTGGAACTCCCAATCAGTCAGCCAGCCTGCAGATGAGGGATCGTCTTTCAGACCTGTTCCCACACTGGATCAGGCCAAGTATTTGGGCCACTCCAGGCTGGATGACAGAGGGGTTGAAGCAGGCTATCCTTCTGGGGACATTAATGCCAAGAGCTGGCTTGCTTTCCTTTTCCTGTCCATGCAACCCACCCACGACTGCATTATCAAATCCATCTCCAATAGCATCATCAAGTTTGCAGATGACACAACAGTCGTCGGCCTCATCAGAAACAACGACGAGTCACACTACAGGGAAGAGGAGGAAAATCTCGTGATGTGGTGTGAGAGTAACAAACTGAGTCTCAACATGGACAAGACGAAAGAGATGATTGTGGACTTCAGGAGGACCAGGAACAACCAGCCTCCACTACACATCAATAACTGTAGTGGAGAGTGGAGTCCATTTAACTAATGACGTATTGTGAACACGCAACATCTCCTCACTTGTCAGGAAAGCGCATCAGCATCTGCACTGAGAATACTGAGGCAGACAAGGCTACCGGCCATCATCATATCAACCTTCTACAGGAGCTCTAGTGAGAGCAGCCTGGCCGGAGTGTGGTACATTTGATGCAGATTGGAGGTCAATCCATAAGAGTGGCAGAGAGGATCACTGGAGTCTTAATCTCCCCTTTAAAGAGATCTACTGAGATCGTTGTCTGAAGAGAATGCGCAAAATCATTGAGGACCCCTTCCACCCCACATACAGCACCTTTCAGCTGCTCCCATCAGGAAAGGGGTACAGGAGGATCAGAGCCAGCACCACCAGGCTGAGGAACAGCTTCTTCCCACGGGCAGTGGGAAGGCTGATCAACCAAAGGAACAGCCCACATTCCTATTCATGAAACAATATTTATTCATTTATTTGTCAGCCAGAAACGAGCCTGCAGCTGACGTGGACATTTACCCCCTCCATAAATCTTCGTCCGCGAAGCCAAGCCAAAGAAAGATGTATGAGTAATTGTCTTGCTTATGTATTGTTTGTCTGTTTGTGTATAATGTGCCGTTGTGTATAATGTGCACTGAGGACCAGAGAAATCAGTTTCATTGGGTTGTGCTTGTGCAATCAGATGACAATAAACTTGACGTGACTTCACTCCTCGCTGAAAAGTGATGGCTGACGGCTGAGAAGGATCAGCAGGTTACTTCACAAGTGGACCCATGAGACAATGAGGTTTTGAAATGTGTAATTATTTACCAAGTTCAGTTTCTACTTCTTTCACACCCACTCTTTCCCCGAAACAAATATGATTTTTTTAAATTACTGCTATTAATGAGATGGCACTATGACCTTCCTACAATTTTGTTTTGTTTTTGTTTTTTTCACAACCTACCGATAATTTTTTTTGGTTAATTTTGCAATTTAAAAATGCAGTAATCTCAGAATAAATAAGCATATCTTGCAGTCATCAGATTTTCATGACAACCAGTAGCAGGAGTACCAATATTTGCAGAAACGGCCGTGACCTTGGAAGTAATGACATTGTTTAAATGTAGCAGTAGCGATATGGCAACCTCCAGGATATTGAAGAGAGATTTGATAAATCTGATAAAGTTCAGACAAGGAAAAGCCTTTTCCACGAGATCATTCTGCTTAATCTGCTCCCACGGAAGAAAGTAACTCAACTTATTTAATTATATTATTAAGTCACTAACGTTACCAATATCATCTGCTACCACTGATTGGATCAGCCAGTTTCTTCTAACAGTTTACTTATTTCTTGAATGTTCTATTCAGCAACCAGGAGACAAACTGACTTCCTTTCTGCCTTCCCTCTACATATGCTAAGTCAAGATGAGTTTATTGTCATCTGATTACACAAGTACAACCTGACGAAACAGCATTCTCTGGTCCTTTGCCAAACACGCAGACACTCAACCAGACATAACACACATACATAGATTCAAACAATACATATACAATACAAGTATTAATTTATACAAATAAATAAATTAATATTTTTTCATGAATATGAGAGTCTTGGATGGTTAGTGTGAGCAGTTCCTTTGGTTGTCCAGCATTCTCACTGCTCATGGGAAGAAGCTGTTCCTCAGCCTGGTGGTACTGGCTCTGATCTTCCTGTATCTCTTTCCCACCAGGAGCAGCTGAAAGATGCTGCGTGCAAGGTGGAAGGGGTCTTCAATACTTTTGCGTGCCCTCTTCAGACAACGATCCTGGTACATCATGTCGTGGGTGGGGAGGGGGAGGAAGGTGGGGAGGGAGATTCCATTGATCCTCTCTCCCACACTTATGGTCCTGTGGGTTGACCTCCAATCCATTTCTCTGCAGCAAGCTTTCCACACCAATGCAGCCAGGCATTCTTGATAGAATTCCTGTAGAAGGCTGACATAATGGTGGCCAGTAGCCTTGCCCACTTCAGTTTTCTCAGGAAGTGCAGTCACTGTTGCTTCTTCCTGACAAGTGAGGAGATGTTGAGTGTCCATGATAAGTCACTAGTTAAATGAAGTACAAAAGACTTTGTGCTCTCCCCTGCTCTACTAGAGTTGTTGGTTTTCCTGATGCAGACCAAGTGATCCATGAAATCCTTACAGCTGTAATTTTCCACATTTTATTTCATTATGCCATAGATCAGAACCAAAAGCTCAAATCTAAGGCAGGACAGATGGCAGAAATATGTGCAGAGAACACTGTGTCCAGTAATCATATTGCCATTAGCTTGGTCTGCTCTAAATTGGAGAAAGCCCAATTTTGAGGAAATGACAAAGGATATATAAAGAGTGGACCGGGCTAGGTTGTTTTCTGGCAAAGAAGTGCTCAGTACGTGGAAGGCCTACAAGGGTAAAATTTTGAGTGCATTTTATCTTTTCCTATAAGGACTAAAGGTAAAGTTAAATAGGATAAGGAGCCTTGGCTTTCAAGGGATATTGGGGATCTGGTAAAGAAAAGAGAGGTGTATAGCAGATCTAGAGAAAAAGGAGTAAATGAGGTACTCAATGAGTAAAAATAAATGCAAGATAAAATTTAAATTGGTAGAGCTAATATGGTGGTTTTCAAACTTTTTCTTTTCACTCACATCCCACTTTAAGTAATCCCTATCCCATTGGTGCTCTGTGATTAGTAAGGGATTACGTAAGGTGGTATGTGAGTGGGAAGAGAAAGTTGAGAATCATTGCTCTAGACCCAATTATTACTGAAATACTTTGCTTGAGAAAAATTGCCATTGGCCCATTTCCTTTCCTTTGGAGTTATGAAACCCTGCACATAATGAGTCAATTAGGTTTGATTAAAACAGTGGTTTTCAAACTTTTTCTTTCCACTCACATATCACCTTAAGTAATCCCTTACTAATCACAGAGCACCTATGGTATAGGGATTACCTGAGGTGATATGTGAGTGGAAAGGAAGTTTGAAAACCACTGGGGTAAAAGAAGACACGAGAATGCTTTGTCAGGCAAGGTTAAGGAAAATCTTAAGGGTGTCTACAGGTATATTAAGAGCAGAAGGATAGTAAGGGACAAGATTGGTCCTCAATGTTCAGAATAGTTGGCTATGCATGGAGCTTGAAGAGAAGGGGGAGTCCAGGGAAATGAAGCAACCGTTCAGTGAAGTCATGGAACCTAAACAGATTAAAGAGGAGGAGGTCTTAAAGTGAATAAAGATGGATAAATTCCCAAGGCCTGACAAGCTATTCTCTTGAACCTTGAGGGAGGCTAATGCAGAAATTGCAGGGACCTTGGCAGATATATCTTAAACATACTTATCCACAGGTGAGGTGCTGGAGGATTGGAGGGTGTAACGCGCATCGAAAGGACCAAAGGCTTGTTGATCCAAACCAAGGCTTTTATTAACTAAAAGACTGGAGCATATCACAAGTAGGTCGACCAATCCAGAATGACCTGGTCTGGCTAGGAGCAATCCTTTAAGACCTGCCAGTAGGTGTGGCTACACTCTCAGCCAATCACAGTCATCCTACACTACCATCTGTACATACGTATATATACACATAGAATCTGTACTATCACAGAGGGTAGGTCATATGGTTCCATTGTTTAAAAAGAGCTGCAAAAATAAGCAGGAAGTTATAGGCCGGTGAGCATGACATTAATAGATAAGTTATTGGAAGATGTTCTTTGAAATTGGATATACAAGTATTTGGATAGCCATGGACTGATTAGGGATAGTCAACATGGCTTTGTGCGTGGTAGGTCGTGTTTAACAAATCTTATAAAGTTTATCGAGGAGGTTACCAGGAAAGTTGAAAAAGGAAAGGCTGTGGATGTCGTCTGTATGGTCATGACAAGGTTCCACATTGGAGGTTAGTCCGGAAGGCTAAGTCACTCGGTATTCATGGTGAGAGAGTAAACTGGATTTATTGAAGAAGACAGAGAGTTGTAGTGACTCTCTAACTGGAAGCCTGTGACTAATGGAGTGCCTCAAGGGTCGATGCTGGGTTCATTTATGTTTGTCAATGATCTGGATGATAATGTGGTAAATTAGATCAGCAAGTTTGTAGATGGCGCAAAGTTTGAAGGTGTAATGGAGAGCAAGGAAGGCTTTCAAGGCTTGCAGAGGGATCTGGGCTCACTGGAAAAGTGGGCTGCAAAATATCAGATGGATCTTAATGCAGACAAGTGTGAGGTGTTGCATTTTGGAAGGACAAGCCAAGGTAGGACATACATGGCAAATGGTAGGGCAATGAGGAGTGTAGGATTGTAAAGAGAGCTTTGGAACATTGGCCTTCATAAATCAAAGATTTGAGAATAGGAGTTGGGATGTCATGGCAGACATTGCTGAGGTCATATTTGAAGTATTGTGTGAGAATTTGATCACCCAACTACCAGAAAGATAGTAACTAAAATTAAGAATGCATGGAAGATTTACTAGGATGTTGCTGGGACTTTAGAAACTGGTTTATAGGGAAAGGTTAAACAGGTTAGATCTTTATTCCCTGGAGTGTAGGAGATTGAGGGTAGATTTGATCGAGGTATATGTATATGTATTTTGGTGTACAAGTTGACTGGCATATGTGGACCCCCCTCTCCCCCCACCCCCAGCTTCATTTTAAGGGTTTAATGGTATATCCGGCATATATCTACCCCAATTTTCACAATGCTCACAATGCCTGAGATGGACTGTTGACTGTTATACATGTCGATTCCCATAGATCGCGTGGATTGATCTGCTGGTCATTGGCTGGAGATGATTGCTTTCATGGAGGGACCATCGACACAATGCAGCCCGCAATAAAAATATAATGTGAGCTTTAAGTTGAAAGTGGTAGAAGTGGCCAAGAAAATCAACAACCGTCCTGCTGCAAGAAAATTTGATTTGCATGAGAAGTTGGTAAGAAATTGCAGGAAGAAAAAAGTGACTTTTCGAAAAATACCAAAAAGGCAATGTTCATTAGGTAAAGGAATCACTCGTTGGCCAGGGTTAGAATATCACGTTCCAGAATGGGTACATGAACAGAGGGAAGATTGCTACATAGTCACCCAAAATAAAATAAGAACATTTGTACTGCAGTGGGCCAAGTCACACCTAGATTTTGAGACTACAGTAGGCTGGTGTAACTGTTTTACGAACAGGAGAAATCTGGTATTACACCAAAAATAAAAAAATTGCACAGAAACTACCAAAAGATCTTGATCATAGAGTTGTAAGTTTTCACTAGTTCATTATACGGAACTGGCAGAAACACCAGTTTTTATTGGCAAATAACGGAAATATGGATGAAACCCTTACGAATTTCGACATGATAGGTAATAGAAGAGTGGAATGGAAAAGTGTTAAAACTGTGCAAACCAGAAGTACAGTCCACGAAAGGATCAGGTTTATTGTGGTGTTAATGTGCATGACTGACAGGACAAAGTTAAGACCCATGTTAATCTTCAAATGCAGAATTAAATTGAAAATGAAATTCCCTGTGAGTATTTTTGAACATTTTCATGAAAAAGGATGGATGGATGAAAATGGTGTAAAACTATGGATAGACAATGTGTGGAACAGGCGGCCAAGCGGTTTACACAAAGAACGGAGTTTGCTGGTCTGGGATATATTTTGTAGCCATTTAACCAAGTAGATTAGCATTACATAATATGTACATGGCGATTATCCCGGGTGGTTTGCCATCTATATTGCAATCTCTCAAAGTCTGCTTGAACAAGTCATTCAAAGACTACGTGTGCAAGGAATAGAATACATGGATGTTGAGTGGAGAAAAGTCATTTACAAAAGGTGAGGCAATGTGCTTGTAACTTAATGCCGAAGACATTAAAGTAGAGATTGTGAAAAATCATTTAAAAATTGTGGTCTCTCTTGTGCAATTGATGTCACGGAAGATGATTTATTTTGTGTCACTGATGACGAAGCTGGAAACGCCTCATCAGATACAGACTGGGACCCATATGATGACTGTTTTAACAGTGAGAAAATGGACGTTTTTGCTGCCATCTTTGCTTTAGATGATGATAGAGGGATTTTGAAGGGTGCTTAATTGTGTTGTTGTTTTCAATAAAAATCTTAATGAAAATCTGTCGCAGTTGGAATTTTTTTGGTTTTCCAAGGGTCGCCTTGTATGCTGAGTCGGTGCAGATTGGATTTTGAGCTGAATTTAAGGGCTCAAAAGTATATCTGGTACATAAGCCAACCCCATTTTTTGAGAGATCTTTTGGGTACATTTTAATTTGGCGTTCAATAAATTCTCTGAATTCCTATCTTTTAAGTAGCATGGAGTTTAACCTCCATTTATATGTTCTTGGTGGGATGAATAACAGGGGTGAATGATCAGATAGCAATCTAGCTCTCTCCCTTGAATATGGGCTGACAACAAAATCATATCAATCCTTGAGTATGTTTTATGCCTACTCGAATAATATGAGTATTCCTTCTCCCTTGGGTGCTGCCTCCTCCATATATCCATAAGTTTTATTTCCTGCATTGATTTAACCATAAATTTGGCCATTTTATTCTTTTTGCTAGTCTTTTGTCCAGTTTTATCCAACATTGGATCCAAATTAAGGTTAAAATCCCCTCCTATCAATATATTCCCCTGCGTATCTACAATCTTTAAAAAAATATCTTGCATAAACTTTTGATCATCTTCATTAGGTGCATATATATTGAACAAATTCCAGAAATCTGAATATATCTAACACTTTATCATTACATATCTCCCTGCTGGATCTATTATTTCCTCCTCTATTTTGATTGGTACATTTTTATTAATTAATATAGCTACACCTCTGGCTTTTGAATTATATGATGCTGCCGTTACGTGCCCTACCCAGTCTCTCCTTAATTTATTATGTTCCACTTCAGTTAGATGCATTTCCTGCATAAATGCTATGTCTATTTTTTCTTTTTTTCAGGAAATTTAATAGCCTTTTTCATTTAATTTGGTTATGTATTCCATTAATATTTATAGTCATATAGTTCAACATGGCCATCTCATATCCTGTTTCCACCTCATTTCTGCTTCCTTACCACCACCACCATTCCCCTTTACCCCATTTTCATCTCTCAGTTTTCCCTTTTTGAACTCGATGTATGACAACACTTTTAAAACATAAAATACTTCAACAACTCTCAGGATCCCATTTCCAGAGGAGTACAGTAGTTCAGAAAGGTGGCTCATCACCACCTTTAATAAATAATTTCCTTACTAGGGATGCCCAGATCCTGAAAATTAATTAAAATCAATTGATTCTTGTTTTGCTTTAAACATTCCATATTCACATGAGTACATGCTTGCTTATGGATCCCTTCATTATAGTTTAACCCTTCAAGGATGTCAAAATAATTGCAGATGCTAAATTAAACAGAAGATGCTATTCAGCAGGTTAGACAGCATTAAAGGAAAGAGAAGCACTGGTAGGACTTCAGGTTGGAGATGCTTTGAATGGTATTGGGGCTTTAAGCCTTCATTGTTGTTTCTCAATGGTGGATTCCTTCCGAGACCAACATTTTGACTTCTGATTTTTTTTTATTAAAAAAAAAATCTCAATTGTTTAGAACATAGAACATTACAGTACAATACAGGTCTTTGGCCACGTTGTTGTGCCGACCTATATACACCTACTTGACAAACTAAATCTTCCCAAGTCACACTCATAACTTTGTATTTTTCTTGCATTCACCTAAGGGTCTTTTAAATGACCCCATTGTACCAGCCTCCACTATCACCCGTGGCCATACATTCCAGGCACCCACCATATATTAAAAAAAAACATACCCCTGTCATCTCCCCTGAACTTTCTTCCCCTCTCCTTAAACAGATGACCACTGGTGTTTGCTAATGTTGCCTTAGGAAAAAATGCGCTAGCTATCTACCCTATCTGTGCCTCTTATAACCTTTAGACCTCTATTAAGTCACTTCTCATTATTCTTCGCTCCAAGAGAAAGGCCCCAGCTCTGTTAACCATGCTTCATATTGTTCTCCAATCCAGGCAACATCCTGGTAAATCTCCATTGTTCCACATTATGTTTGTTTATTGTCATGTGTACTGACGTACAGTGAAAACTTTGTTTTATGTGTTTTCCGGGCAGGTCAACATCTATAAAGTACAGTAGATAGTGCAAGATTAAAACATAATGTTAGGAATTTGCAGGGTGTGTGAAATAAAAATGTGGTGTATGGTGTTAAGGAGAAAAGCACAGTTAATCAGTGAAAGGCATTATCTTATCCAAATGGAGGGCCATTTCAGAGTCTGATGACAGAAGCAACAAAACTGTCCTTGAATCTGGTGAAGCTTGTATATCAGATGTCCAATGAGAGAAGGAGGAGAAGATGATGGGATGCGTCTTTAATTCGCTGGTTGCTTTTTCAAGGCATTTGGAGGTGAAAGTAGAATCGATGAAGGGGAAGGTTTGAGCTGCACAACTTCCTGCAATTTCTTGGGTAGAGCAGTTCCCATATCCAGTTATGATCGATTCAGACAGGATACTTTCTATGTTATCTCTATAAAAAGTTGTAAGGAACACTGGGGCATGTTGAATTACCTCAGGTTTCTGAGGAAGTAGAGGTGTTGTGTACTTTCTTGGCCATGATATTAACCTGGTTGGACCTGGACAAGTTATTAATGATATTTACTGCTGTAAACTTTAACATCTCCACTTCAGTGCTACTAATACGAAGCAGGGCATGTGCTCCACCCTGCTTTGTGGTGTCCTTGACTAGTTCCTTCATTTTGCTGACATAGAAAAAGGCTGTTTTCCTGACAGCAGATTCCCTAGCTCCTTCTTGTACTCCGTCTCATTATTATTTTGCTTGTTGAAAATAAATTGGACTCAGTTCAGTTGACTGAGTCTGGCCACGATGTTGTGCAATCAAAGCATAATTTTCTCTGTTTGCATTCTGGATTTCTGGGGATAAAGGTCAACATTATTGTGTTACACTCTATAACCAGTGATTAATTTCTATTTTGGCCTCCTGCTACTCCATAGTAGGATAAATACTGTCCTGTAAATCTACTTAGAGAGGAAGGCTGTTGCAGATGCATCTCTCTTATCTGAGGGTGGTATTGCCTTACTATTTGCAGGACCTCTGGTGTATATTACTGTCATCAGAAATTTGTAAAGGTTCTAAACTCATATCTGTTCATTCTTTCTGATTGATCTTAATTATTCTACTTTCATTTCTTTTTAGCTTCTGCTTATTAATTAATTTCTGACAAATTCTGACTTACAATGCATGAATTCATAAAAGGAGTCTATTTGGCCCACTACATTCATGTCCATGGAACAAATGATTGCTGTTGCTCTGCAATGGCAGTGTTGCCTGTAGATGTTCTTGATGGTATGGAAGGTTTTGCCTGTGTTGTCCTGGGCTGTGACCATTACCTTTTGCAGGGCTTTATGCTCACAGGTATTGGTGTTCCCTTACCAGACCGCGATGCAGACGGTCAACTCACCTTCCACCACACATCTGTAGAAATTTGCCAGGGTTCCTATGTCATACCAAACCTCCTCAAACTCCTGAGGAAGTAGAGCCACTGATGTGCTTTCTTCACGATGTCATTAGTGTGTTGAGTTCAGGAAAGATCGTCAGAGATAGTGACTCCCAAGAACCTAAATTTCCTCACCCTCTCCATCTCTGATCCCAATGATCACCGGATCGTACACCTCTGCTTTTCCCTTCCTGGAGTCAACAATCAATTCCTTGGTTTTGATGATATTATGGGCGAGGTTGTTGTTGGTGCATCATTCACCCAAGTTTTCAATCTCCCTCCTGTAAACTGACTCGTCGTCCCTTTTTATACAACCCATGACTGTGGTATTGTTAGTGAATTTGTAAATGGTGCTGTTGTCATACCAAGTTACATAATTGTAGGTGTATAGTGAGTAGAGAAAGGGTCTAAGAACGCAGCCCTGTGGTGCTCTGGTACTGATGGAGATTGTTCTTACCAATCTTCACTGATTGTGGTCTGGATTCTGCCTCTTTTAATCCCTGATAGTCTTGCAACTCCTTCCCTGCCTATTCACATTCCTATCTTTTGCTACTTACCAACACAAAGGACATAGTAGAGAAGCCAATTAACCTACTAGCATATTAATAAACTCCTACAATCAGAAGTCATCATGCAAACTCTACAAACTCCATACCCTAGATCAGAATTGAACCTGGGTTCCTAGACCTCTGAGGGACCAACGTTAGCCATTATGCTATTAAACCTCAAGTAGCTGTTACTAGTTTACGTTCATCTGCTACCCAATATTTTCAAGTTTTTGCAGGCCATATGTTTATCAGAGGTTAATTATTAAACATAGGTATGCTCAGGTTTTTATTTCATTGGTAAACTTATTTGTTTAGGCTAACTGCTTTTGAAATAGAAGGGAAAAGCAACTGACAATCACTAAGACAAAGGTAATGATCATAGACTTCAGGAGGAAGGAGGGGGGAGAGCCCACTTCCCTGCCCACATCAATGGGACTAAAGTGGAGCCAGTGGATAGCTTCACAATCTTGGGAGTAAACATTTCCAGTGACTGAACTGGACCAACCACATCAATGCAGCAGTTAAGATAGTGAACCAATATTTCCACTTCCTTCGCAGGCTAAGGATGTTTGGCGTATCCTCCATGTCCCTCAATAACTTCTACCAGGTGCATTGTCACAAATATCTCAGCTGGATGCATCACAGCAGAAAAGAGGAACCACTCACCCTACGATCAGAGGAAGTTGCAGAAGATGGTGAGTGCAGCTCAGAATATCACACAAACTTCCCACTCCTCCATCTAAACTTTCCACTATTTTGGAAAGACAGCCACCATACAAAAGGCATCATCTCAACCCAGCCACATTCTCTTCTCCATCCTCCTGTTGGGGTCAAGCTTCATGAATGGGAAATCATGGACCCACAGATTCAAAGCCAACTTCTTCCCCACAGCCATCAAGCTCCTGAATGAACCTCACAATAGTGTTCCCATGTTGCCCTTGTTATCAGCCAATTGATATTTTGACTGCAACACTACACACTGCAATGTGCTCTTGCTTTTCTTCTTTGCACTGCCTTATACCTGTTACAGATGACTTGCTGCACTGCTCGCAAAATGAACCCTTCTCACTTTACGAGGTGCGTTGTGACAATAAACATGAGCTTGAAGCCCCAAATATGGAAATCAATGTTTAAAAACTTTTATAAATTTTGAACATTGCTGGAAAGGAAGACAAAAGACTTCTTGAATCATGGCAATCTGTGTGTTGATGGTAATGTCAGAAAGTTTTATTCTTTTGATCCAGCAGTGATCAATGATTGCTGACATATTTCCAGTTTAGGTTGGGAATGACTGGAAGGCAATATGTAGGTGGTGGTGATCCCATACATGTATTTGTTTTTGTCTGATTGATATAATGTGTCTTGAGCAAAGGAATTTTTGTTGAAGGACATTTAAAAAAAATGTAGACATCCATCACAGTAACAGGCCTTTTCGACTCATGAGCCAATGTCACCCAATTAACCTACAACCCCAGTATGTTTTGAAGGGTGGGAGGAAACCAGAGCACCCAGAGGAAACCCAGGAAAAATGTACAAACTCCTTACACACAGCACCGGATTTGAACCCTGATCGCTGTAGCCACTATGTTAACTGTGCTGAGATGAAGTTGCAGTTCCATAATTCGCTGACGGTGAAAGCAATGAATATTATTCTCAATCATTTGGGTTGCTCAGTTCTGGATGCTGTAGAGCTCCTTGAGAATTATTAATGCTATGCTCATAAGGCAAAGGGTGTTGAGGATTGTGTAAAAGTTAAAACCTTGTGTTTTTGACTGTTATTAATTTTGTGCCTATTCCTTTAAGAAAGTACTGTTTGTAGTGTTACCATGATATTATATGTCGTAATATCTGAGCGGACTGAGAGTTTGCATCTCATTCTTTGAAGAATCATGTCAGAGACGCATCCAGATACTTTTCTTTGAATTCATCTTATTTCACTTTAATTCATCTTATTTTATTTCTTTTATATCTGTTTAAAGTTGAATATTGTTATCATTATACAGTCTGCTTTGTTTACTCATCATTATGAAAATCTCAATGTGGTTATGCAAAATGTTAATCCATTTTATCAACAAATTAAAGCTACTTTAAAGCTGCAACTACAAAGTTTGATTTATTGGATTAATAAGATAATAATTCAGAATATTGTCACCTACATTTCTGTGAAGATGACACATTTTGAAATTGGGAAATATTAGAACTTAGAAGGTGTTGACTAGATATAGATTTTTAAAAAAAGCATAAAGGCTCATAAAATTTGTCTGAAAGAATTACAACTTGATTTAAAATCAAAAAGCAGTTAAGTTTTAACAAGAAGTGCAGTTTTTTGTGAGAACATGTCTGCCAACTGCCCAGTTTAAATTGAGTGGAAGCCTTGAAAGACAGCTTGGAGAGATAAATAGAGAACTACCAGCCAGAATCTGGCAAGAAGCCCAGAAGAATGTTTTGAAAAGTTGTAAAAACAACTGATAAACCTGGCTGTGTGCAGAACACAGAGACAAGCTGCAATCCTCTTAAAGGGACCACACAAGATACAAATTTGTTTACAGTTCCCAGGAACCAGGAAGCCTAGAGAAGACAGGTTGCAGTGTGAAAAATTCAAGATGGAGAAAAAGTCTCATTGGGCTAGAGACCTTGAGCAAACAACTCCTCTCAAAGAGCCATTTAGTTGTGAGTTGGGCCAGCATGGCGGACTGACAACACTTGGCAGGAGATTGGAGCCAGCCATTATTAAAGAAGCGACTTCAAATACCAAGCAAGAAGAAAACTCCATTAAGGCACTGCAGGCCTCATCAGCCAGCTTAAAGGTTAGTGGAAGAGAAAGTCGCACTGGTTCTGTACTGAGCGAAATGCTGAAAATAGAGACTCAATCAGCAGTATCTGAAAGTTCAGATGTGAATTCTGATGACAGTATTTCTAAGGTTATGAGCATAGGAAGATCTTCAAATTCTTCAAAGGCATCTGGAGCAAGTACAGCTTTGTGTGCTTCAAGCATACTAAGGCTAAGGCGCAAGCAGACACAACATGAGTGGTTGGAGAAAAGACATGTTCTAGAAGATGAAGAGGCTGAAATGAAGAATCTGCAGGAAGAACAAAAAAGATATTGAAGAGGGAAAAGAAAAACTAGATCTTGAGGAACAACATGCTATGAATATGGCCAAAGTAAAAGCATTAGCTTAGGCTTCTGCAAGATCTATCACTCAAACTGAAATACCCAAAGGGCTAGCACCTAACATTCCAGCAGATCAATGGGTACCGCAGCCACATGAAACGAGTCGATTCGAGCAAGGAACCACAGGTAGTGCTGCTAGTACTCAAATGTCAATGACCAACCCTGTGGAAAGAGCTAGCGAGATTCAGTCTCTTCCTAGCACACAACATATGAATCTTCCCAAAAGGAGGGTATTTCAACCATGCGAGTTGATCATACTCAATCCTTGATGTCTCTTAGTATTGCTGAAGAACCAGTGACAAGTCAAGGATCTCCACCAATGCCATCACTTACATACCAAGGATCCCCATCAATGGCATCAGTTACAATTCAAGGTCCTACGCCAATGGCACCAATTCAAGTTCAGTATGCTCCATTCACACCGCGACAACCAGTTGCAAGCCATGGTGGACAAGACAATATATTTATGATTCATAGCAAAACAAAATGAAATCTCTGCTCTTTTAGTGCAGCAACAAAGTTCATATGGTTTATCTAAAAAGGAAATTCCAGTTTTTAATGGAGATCCATTGCAATATCTGACATTCATGAAATCCTTTGAACATCACATTGAAAATAATACTAAAAATGCCAAAGATCGTTTGTATTACCTGGAACAGTATATTGGAGGACAGAAAGGAAGGCTTTCAAAGCTTGCAGGGGGATCTGGACCAACTGGAAAAATGGGTCAGAAAATGGCAGATGGAATTTAATGCAGACAAGTGTGAGGTGTTGCATTTTGGAAGGGCAAACCAAGGTAGGACATACACAGTAAATGGTAGGGCACTGAGGAGTGTGGAGGAACAAAGGGATATGGGAATGCAGATACATAATTCCATAACAGTGGCATCACAGGTAGACAGTGTTGTAAAGAAAGCTTTTGGCATCTTGCCCTTCATAAATCGAAGTATTGAGTATAGGAGTTGGGATGATATGGTGAGGTTGTATAAGACATTGGTGAGGCCAAACTTGGAGTATTGTGTGGTTCTGGTTGCCAAATTACATGAAGGATATCAATAGGATGGAAAGAATGCAGAGAAGATTTACTAGGATGTTGCTGGATCTTCAAGAGTTGAGTTACAGGGAAAGATTAAACTGGTAAAGGTTCCATTATTTTCACGTAATATTACATTAAGAATGTTACATACATGAAATTGTTTAACTTTATCTACTTTAAGGAAGACAGAGTCACCACTTTGTCACATGCCCCTCACAGAAATGAGGCCCCAGCAAGGAAAAAACTTGCGACTCCAGTTTACAAGACCTATGCTCTAACCACTGAGCTATGGCCTGTTTCCTGTGTTGCAGTGTTCTATAGTTCCAAGGAAAACTTTGTTTTCTTTTCACCTCACGTAGCATAAATATTTGGTATGTTTTTATGTTGTTGGTAGGAGAGAAGTATGGAAGAAATCAAAACTTGACTGCTTCACAGGGAAGGGGGCCATAAACTTTGAGCAGAGTCCTAAGGGGGAATTGCTGATGTAGAGCCCAGATAGCTGACCCCATCTTTATGCATTAGGTTCAGTTTGGGACAGGTTTCCTGAGCAGACTAAACTCAGTACTTTTCCAGGTCAAAATGGAAATGTTCAATGGAAAAGAATGGGTGGCACGGTGGGTGTAGCAGTTAGTGTAACACCTTTACAGTGCCAGCGATCGGGACTAGGGTTCGAATCCTGTGCTGTCTGTAATGAGTTCGTATGTTCTCCATGTGTCTGTGAGGGTTTTCCCTGGGGATTCCCATTTCCTCCCACCATTCAAAATGTACTGGGGTGTGGTTAATTGGGTGTAAATTGAGTGGCATGGACTCAAGGGCCATAATGTGCTGCATGTATGTCTAAATGCTTATGCCCAGCACTGCAAATCCTTCCATTTTTTCTAATTGATCGACAAAAACATTCATTGCTTTCACCAGCTGCTCATTATGTACGGCAGCAACCTTCTATGCCTCCTTCAGAAATAATTCATGTGCATAAGACTTCAAACAAGAATGGTTAGGAGAATGAAGGAGAGTTTATGGTCATGTGTAGAATTCTCTGCCACAGGAAGTGATTGAGGCGGGTTCCATAGCTATATTTAAGAGAGAGTTAGATTTAGTACCTGTGACTAGGGGGATCAGGGAGTATGGAGAGAGAGCTGGAACAGGGTACTGAGTGGATGACCAACCGTGATCAAAACGAATGGCGGTGTAGGCTTGAAGGGCCAAATGGCCTCCTCCTACATCTATTTTCTATGTTTCTATGAACTGTGGGATGCACAAATAGGTAAAAAATGCACCAAAAAAAAAATACAATGTGTATAAACTATGTAAATTACCACACAAGACTAAAACAGATAATAAATAATAAGGGATAGATAAATGTTCACAGCTGTACTTCGTGCAAAAAATGTGATGTTATAATAGGGCAGGCATCGGGCTCAGTTGATGTTCAAATTGACTATAATGAGTGAATTTTATAGCTGAATAATTCTTTAGATGGTGGTGAGCCATTGCTTTGGAGATCAGGCTAGGTTTTCGTGCACTACTGATGATCAAGAAATTGATGTTTCTGCTGGTTTTACCTCCCTCTTGCTCTGCTTTGTTGTCCTTCAAGCAAAAAGACAATCAGGTAACTAATATTTCCATCACATTGTTTCCTCGGCCCTTTTGTGTTCAAATCTTCCTCTTACGCTGTTTTGGCCTCTTTCGCTTTATGCTGCCTAGCATTAAATTATTGCTTCCTGCTCAGTGCAGCAATAAACATAGACTGTGAATTAGATGCTGTGAAAAATGTTGTTACATGCTGGGGTTGTTGGTGTCATCTCATCTCCCATAGTTTTCCAGGAAGCTGTCTGTTTTGTGTTTCTGAACTGTCATGGATTGGTCTCTGAGTTTTTATAAAATATTCTTTTGATTTTTTTTGGAGATAATATTCTGGTTTAACTCAATGATCGATAGTGTGATCGTAACATTAATCTCCAGCACTGGAAATCTTTCCATTTTTTCTAATTGATCGACAAAAACATTCATTGCTTTCACCAGCTGCTCACTATGTACGGCAGCAACCTTCTATGCCTCTTTCAGAAGTAATTCATGTGCATAAGACTTCAAACAAGAATGGTTAGGAGAATGAAGGAGAGTTTATGGTCAGGAAACCTGTCCCAGCACAAAAATGCTGGAGAAACACAGAAAGACACGCAGCGTCCACAGGAGGTTCAGCCTAAGCCTTTCCTCAGGGCATGAGCACAAGAAAGGCAAGTGCCTAAATAAAAAGGTTGTGGAGGAGAGGAGGGAAGAAGGGGCAGGAGAAGCATAGGATAAGAGGTAGATACATATGGGAGGGTACAAGAGGATGAAAAAAACTGCTGAATGATGGGGGAGGGAAGGGGGTGGTAAAATGGGGGAAAGAAGACCGGGATAGACTCAAGGGAGGGGTTTCATAATAAATGGATTTCAGATTTATTGTCAGAGTATATACATAACATCACATTAGAAACCTGAGATTCTTTGTCCTGCAGGCAGGGCAGATTTTTTTAGTGCGGAAAAAAACTTTACACAATGTAAACATGTGAAAACAAATGTCAACAAGTTGACTGAAAACCAAAAAGGAAAAAAAAAATCAATAAAGTGCAAAAGTAAGAGACTTTAAAAGAGTCCCTGATTGAGTTTATTTTAAAATTTAGACATGCAGCACTTTAGCAGGCCAATTCATTCCTACGAGTCCGTGCTGCCCAATTTAAATGCTAGTATGTTTTTGAAGGGTGGGAGGAAACCGAAGCCCCCAGGGAAAACCCACACAGACACAGGGAGAACATACACACAGCATGGGATTCAAACCCAGGTTTGGTCCCAATTGCTGGCAGTTATTTGGGGAGTCTGATGGTGGAGGGGTATCAGCTATTCCTGAACCTGGTGGTTCAAGTTTTATGGCACGTATAGCTCTTTCTTGATGCCAGCAGCAAGAACAGAGAATGTGCTGGGTGGGGTGGATGATTGCTGCTGCTTTCCGACGGCGGCGTTCCCTGTAGATGTTCCAAATAGTGGGGAGGGTTTTGCTTGTAACGTCCTGGGCTGTGTCCACTAGCTTTTGCAGGGATGTACACTCAGGGGCATTGGTGTCCCCATACCAGATTGTAATGGAAGGGTTCGTGGTGTGCAGCAAAAACCAAGCTCCAAGACTGGAATCACAATCACAAATGATCTTTATTAAATAACCAGTTGAACAATAAAACAGTGCAATGGCTCTCCCATTCATAGACTCACACACTCATACTGCCTTGTACCCAACCATGGGACCTGTTGGGGAAGGAAGGGGCTCAGTGCAGTGGGAGGCAAGAGGTGAGGATTCCCTGAGTGTTAGACCCCCTGAGTGTTAGACCCCCTGAGGGAAGATGTGCCCTGGTGTCAGGGTTTCTCAGCCTCCCATCCTGGGGAATATGGAGGACTGTGGCTCTGTTCTGGTATCTCCATGCACCGGGATGCCCTGGCTAGCCTTAAGGAGCACAGTGCCTTCCTATCACGGATAGCATCCACCATAGCAAACATGATCCGGGCATGGAGCAGGAGCATCGCCATGTGGACGGAGAAAGAGAGAGAGAAAGAGCTCTCTCAGACTTAAATATGTCCTGCTTTGCAGACCAGGGATAGTGCCTGAATTTCCCACTCTGCAGAGCAGGGGCCAGTGACTGGGGCCAGCCAGTGATAGTGTGTGCTCAGACTTGCAAAATTCAAACAGTGTAATCCTTCAACATTCATACAATATACAGAGTCCGTGTTTATTCCACCTCCCCCAACTCCCCACCCCCCCTTACCCTACTGAAAAAAACAATTAAATTGTACAGATAGAAATTCTGGTGGGTCATAGACCCC
This sequence comes from Narcine bancroftii, assembly GCF_036971445.1. Lineage (NCBI taxonomy): Eukaryota > Metazoa > Chordata > Chondrichthyes > Torpediniformes > Narcinidae > Narcine > Narcine bancroftii. Next base: position 223,834,128 of record NC_091474.1, on the reverse strand, counting down.
ACTACAGAATCCTATGAAAAAAAACCTAGGTAAAAAAAACAACTAAGATGGCTAAATAACAGAGGCTAAAGAAAAAAAAGGAAAAAAACTCAAATCTAAACTAAAAACACACATACTCTGCACCATGTCTTATAGACCTCTATTAATTCACCTTGCATCCTTCTATGCTTCAAAGAGAAAAGTCCCAGCTCAGCTTACAAGACTCACAAGACTTATTTTCCAATCCAGGTAACATCCTGGTAAATCTCCTCTGCGCCCTCTCTATACCTTCCACATCCTTCTTATAATGATGTGACCAGAACTGAACATAATATTTTAAGCGTTGATTCCTCTTTTTATGGAGGTGTTAGATCAGGCATCTGAAACACCTCGAAATATTTTCAAAGACAATTATCACTGTGATACGAAAAAAAGATAGGGACTTGTTGAAACCGTCATCTTATAGACCTATTTCTTTATTAAATTCAGGTTAAAAATAATTGCCAAAGATTTAGCAAATAGATTGGCAAAATTCTTGCCAAATTAATAAATATGGACTAAACAGGCTTTGTGAAAAAGAGACAATCTGCTGATAATGTAAGCAGACTGATTAGTATAGTTTATTTGGCACAAAAGAGGGATGATCTGAGTGCCTTTGAGGCATTAAATACTGAAGAAGCATTTGATAGACTGGAATGGGACTTTTTATTTAAAATGCTGGAAAGATTCGGACTAGGTCAAATTTTTACCAATTTGTCAAGATATTACACAATGAATCAAAAGCTAAAATGGTGACTAATGGACAAATTTCTACATTTTTTCATTTGTCAAGATCTAGTCGACAAGGATGCCTGCTATCTCCAGCCCTATTCATTTTAGCTATGGAACCTCTTGCGGAAGTAATTTATCGCAATCTAGACATTAAGCAAGTTAGGGTTGACCAGGAGGAATATAAAAATAAATTTATTTGCTGATGATGCTTTGATATATTTTCTTTTCTTTGGCTTGGCTTCGCGGACGAAGATTTATGGAGGGGGTAAAAAGTCCACGTCAGCTGCAGGCTCGTTTGTGGCTGACCAGTCCGATGCGGGACAGGCAGACACGATTGCAGCGGTTGCAAGGGAAAATTGGTTGGTTGGGGTTGGGTGTTGGGTTTTTCCTCCTTTGCCTTTTGTCAGTGAGGTGGGCTCTGCGGTCTTCTTCAAAGGAGGCTGCTGCCCGCCAAACTGTGAGGCGCCAAGATGCACGGTTTGAGGCGTTATCAGCCCACTGGCGGTGGTCAATGTGGCAGGCACCAAGAGATTTCTTTAGGCAGTCCTTGTACCTTTTCTTTGGTGCACCTCTGTCACGGTGGCCAGTGGAGAGCTCGCCATATAATACGATCTTGGGAAGGCGATGGTCCTCCATTCTGGAGACGTGACCCATCCAGCGCAGCTGGATCTTCAGCAGCGTGGACTCGATGCTGTCGACCTCTGCCATCTCGAGTACCTCGACGTTAGGGGTGTGAGCGCTCCAATGGATGTTGAGGATGGAGCGGAGACAACGCTGGTGGAAGCGTTCTAGGAGCCGTAGGTGGTGCCGGTAGAGGACCCATGATTCGGAGCCGAACAGGAGTGTGGGTATGACAACGGCTCTGTATACGCTTATCTTTGTGAGGTTTTTCAGTTGGTTGTTTTTCCAGACTCTTTTGTGTAGTCTTCCAAAGGCGCTATTTGCCTTGGCGAGTCTGTTGTCTATCTCATTGTCGATCCTTGCATCTGATGAAATGGTGCAGCCGAGATAGGTAAACTGGTTGACCGTTTTGAGTTTTGTGTGCCCGATGGAGATGTGGGGGGGCTGGTAGTCATGGTGGGGAGCTGGCTGATGGAGGACCTCAGTTTTCTTCAGGCTGACTTCCAGGCCAAACATTTTGGCAGTTTCCGCAAAGCAGGACGTCAAGCGCTGAAGAGCTGGCTCTGAATGGGCAACTAAAGCGGCATCATCTGCAAAGAGTAGTTCACGGACAAGTTTCTCTTGTGTCTTGGTGTGAGCTTGCAGGCGCCTCAGATTGAAGAGACTGCCATCCGTGCGGTACCGGATGTACACAACGTCTTCATTGTTGGGGTCTTTCATGGCTTGGTTCAGCATCATGCTGAAGAAGATTGAAAAGAGGGTTGGTGCGAGAACACAGCCTTGCTTCACGCCATTGTTAATGGAGAAGGGTTCAGAGAGCTCATTGCTGTATCTGACCCGACCTTGTTGGTTTTCGTGCAGTTGGATAATCATGTTGAGGAACTTTGGGGGACATCCGATGCGCTCTAGTATTTGCCAAAGCCCTTTCCTGCTCACGGTGTCGAAGGCTTTGGTGAGGTCAACAAAGGTGATGTAGAGTCCTTTGTTTTGTTCTCTGCACTTTTCTTGGAGCTGTCTGAGGGCAAAGACCATGTCAGTGGTTCCTCTGTTTGCGCGAAAGCCGCACTGTGATTCTGGGAGAATATTCTCGGCGACACTTTGATATATTTTGATATATTTTACAGAACCAGCAAACTCCTTAAGAAATTGTTCTAAAAATGGCAAGATTATGGGAAAGTTTCAGGTTATAAAATAAATTGGAAAAGAATGAAAACAGGAGGAGACTATACTTGGTGTCAAAGAGCTACCCCACTTAAATGGCTGGAAAATGGGATAAAATACTTAGGAATATGTACAGATAATAACAAAAAATCTATACGTTGAATTATTTACCTTTACTCAAAAAGGTTGAAGAAGATTTAAACAGACGGACAGCCTTACCCTTAACACTAGTGGGAAGAGTCAATTGTATTAAAATTAATATATTTCCAAGAGTACAATATCTCTTTCAATCACTGCCCATCCCATTATCTCAGAGGTTTATTCATGAGTTAAATTAATGTCAGAAAATTTCTTTGGAAAGGTAAGATGTTGAGGGACTCGAGAGAAAAATTAACCTGGAAATATGAACTGGGAGGCTTAAAATTATTATCGTGCGGCTCAAATAAGATTTCTTACTTTCTTTTTTGAGGAAGGAAATAAATCCTCATGGGTGAAAATATAATTGGATAAAATAGGAGAGAGAATGGCAGAAGACTTTATGTATAGATTGGATATGAAATTTGTAACTGATGAGAGAGGACCCCATTTGCTAAAACATTTTATCAATATCTGGTATATAATAAGTAGCGATATTGGGAGAATTATCTCCCAAATCTCCTTTGACTCATAATAGGCTTATTGCTTATACAATGGGCAATCAAATTAAAAAAATTTGGTCTTGTAAAGGAATTTGATATATCGAACATTGTTATGAGTGAGGAACAATAAAAAACAAGTATGGAATTCTTAGCAATACAATCTTCTGCTATTTCCAATTAAGAGCGTATCTAAGGGATAAATTGAACCCAACAACATTTTTACCGAATTGTACTGACATCGAGACTCTGATTCAAAAGGGAAACACAAAGAAATTCACTTCAGCAAATGTATCACTTACTTCAAATGGGACCCTCACACAAGGGGTTCATTAGTCCAGACAGAGATGGGAATCAGACTTAAATTTAAGAAATGACGAGCAAACCTGGTCTGAGCTATGTCAGGATAGTATGGCTAATGCAACAAATGTAAGATATAGATGAGTACAATATAATTTTTTTGCATCAGTTATATCTCACACCACAGAAATTAAACAAGTTAGATTCAGACCTATCAAACCGATGTTTTAGATGTGGCGAAGAGGTAGGATCTTTTTTTTTTACATTCAACCTGGTTATGTTCTAAAGTGAGACCTTTTTGGGTCAATCTAGGAAATTTCTTAGAGCAAATCACAGGAATTACATTTCCACAAAACCCAGAATTATTTTTACCGGGTAATATTACAGGGATAAGACCTAAATTGAAACTAAACATCAAAAAGAATTTGTTAAAATTGCTTTGACAGTAACTAGAAAATATAAAACAGTTGCATTGAAGTCTGATTCACATCTGGGGATGGAGAAAATTACCTAAGGCCTATGATATTTTAACAAGTTTGGTGTCCATATTTACAATTTTCAGGTGTAAATGTTTAGTTGTGTTCTGCCTAACCCTCAAGACCCGTGTTGATCTTCTCCAAAGAAAATTAAATAGAGTATGAATTTATGATCCGTGGAGTGTGTGGTACTTTTCAGCGATCCATTTTGCTTTCTTTTCCTTAATATTTTTCTTGCTTTTCTTTCCATATCTATCTTTTTCTTTGGTGTCTTTTCTTGGGTGGGTGGGCATTGGGGAGTTGTGGTACAATCATCATGGAGTAAACACTGGATTTACTTTTCTACTTGTATATTTTTAATTTTGTAATGGACTACATGTATGGTCAAAAAATTTAAATAAACTATTTAAAATAATCATAGCCTCTACCCCAACTATCTCTTCCCTCATTTCCCACAGCAACCTGGGGAATATTGTGTCCAGCCCTGAAGACTTATCAATCTTAATGTTTTTAAGAAGATCCAACCCTTATCTTCCTTAATCTCAACATCGTCCAGCACACAAGCCTGTTCTATTCCAACCTCACCCTGATCAATGTCCTTTTCTCTTGTGAACACTGAAGCACAGTTTCCTTTATGATCACACCAACCTCCTTCACCTCCAGACACACGTTGCCTCATTTTTCCTTTAGCGGTTCCACCTTCATTCTTGTCATCTTCTGTTCTCCTTAATCCTACATGCCAAGGCCTTCTCATTCCCCCTTTGAGCTCTCCTACGTACTTTCTTAAGCTCCTTCCTGGCTACCATATACTTCTCATGAGCACCTTCCTGTTTCCTGCTTCCTACATCTAATATATGTTTCCATATTCCCCTTGACTGGCTGCCTCATCTGTTTCGTCAACCACATTTCCCTTTTTCTACCATCTTTTCCTGTCTCAGAAATCCTTCTTGAACACACCTGACAAATTCAGCCCCAACTATCCCTTTTGCAGCCAGGAAGTGCCAGTCAATATTAGGGGATTTGAAGTCTCCCATAACAACACTGTAATTTCTGTACCATTCCAAAATCTGCCTGCTTATCTGCTCCTCGTTGTCCTGAAGGCTATTTAGGGGCCTTTAAGATTACTCCTAGTATAGTGATTGCTCCCTTCCTTTTTCTGACTTCCATCCACACCATCTCAGTGGACACTCCCTCTGCAGCATCCTCCCTTTCTATAGTTATGATACTATCCCTGACCAGTATTGCTCTCTCCCCCTCTTATTTTCCAATATTGTCCTTCCTCCAGCCAAGTCTCTGTAATGTCCACAACATCGTAGTTCCATGTACTGATCCATGCTCTGTTCATCCCCTTTATTCCTAATACTCCTCATGCTGAAATAGACACATTTCAAACCCTCTGACTACATTTCCTTCTTCACAATCTCAGAATACATAGTATCATGCTTTTGACCATAGCATCATGTTGTTGACCACATATCTGGAGAAGTCCATTTTAATGCCAGCAGACACCAGTCTAACACCAACATGCCTATCCATTCCTTCATGCACTGCCAAATCAAGGCTATCCGCAAATTGGAGTAACAACCCCTTATATGTGCACTCTCCAACCAGTTAGCATTAACATTGGTGAGCTTGGTGGCTACATTGACTGCCATGCAGCTGAGATTTTAACACTGTGCTCCAACTCTCTCACCAACATTCACATACCTTTGTTGCAGACCATGTTATGTGCTGGAGGGTTTGCAGTCCCACTGAAGAACGTAATGAAATAATAAATGCAATTCTTCCTTATCTTGGCTGATCCTAATAACGATTCAATTACTTAATACTCTATGGGGTACTGCAGGCATCTGTATTCACAATCCAAACTTCAACTTGTAACAGAGGCAGATGTTCACACGTGAAGACGAGACAGATCTCCCTGCCAGCACTGCCCTCAAGTCTGGACTCCACACTGCTGTCAGTAAAAAGTACTGAACGTATTGCAAATTAGCAAACTTGGCAGCCCTATCATTCACAACTTCTCCAACTATTAATTATACCATGGCAGGCAGCAGCAAGACCTCCCCAGCATCCACATCAGTGCTGTCAAACAGCAGGTAACATTCACACCATCATAATCTAAGCTCGTGGCTAGTTCAAGCGTTTGTAGTTGAATAACTACGGATGGACAGCGATCGATTCCTCATCTACCTTGCCCGTACCATTCCACTTGTTTCTATTCTAATGTGTGACATGACTGTGTAATGGATTGGCAATTATTGCACTGAGGTTGTTAGTTTGTCAGGTGCAGAATCTGAGACCATCTGCAACTTGCCTAATCCCACATCCCTTGATTGTCTTTGGGATGTCCATCACTTCTTATCTGGCGAAAACTTAACAGACTTCGTAGGGATATGTGAGCATAATTTAAAGCCATGCTAACTTGTTTTTCCAAGTTAATATGTCAATTTTTAACATAATATCAACTGGTGTAAAACCGGTGACGTACTTCCAGAATGTCCACAGTCAATCAGTTCAACTTCACGCTGGAGAATCCAACCCCTCCACCCTTTATCAGCCTGTCCAGGCACAGGTTAAAGTTCAAATTCAGTTTATTATCGTACGCATACAGGTACTATTCTTGTAATAAAAGAGAAATGCACTATTACACAAATATGCCTTTAGTCTGCCATTAGGCAAACAAAGGTTCGCCATTAGCATTGATTTCAGCGCCCTTTACAGTCAGAAAAAGAGAAGCAAAAGAGTCCATCCAGAGACACTGAGTGCCTGTGGATTTGGTTGCGGTGCTCCCATGGTCTCTGCGGCTGCACAAGACTCCAATTTCATTCAAATCATCAGTATCTTGAATCCAGATCCAAACGTCCGACATCATGAGGAAGCCCTTCAGTGTCCAGGGCTCTTCAGGAGCCTTCCTTCCCCTCAGCATCCTCTTCAACATTAATGGAGAAGTGGATGGAAATCCAGATTCAAAAGCATGTGGTCTTGAATAAATTGAATGGACTGAAGGTTGATGTCCCCAGGGCATCCCAGGGGGCTTAAGGAGGTTGCTCTTGAAATTGTGGATGCAATGCTCAACATTTTCTACTGTTCTATAGAAGGAGCAGAGGTGTCTGTGGATTGGAGGGTGGCTAATGTTTTTAAGAAGGGAGGGAGGGAGTGAATGGACAATTACGCTCAAACCTGAGTCCAGTAGTGGGGAAGATATTAGAATCTATTATAAAAGAAGAAATAACAGAACACTTAGACAGAAATAATAGTATCACTACCAGTCGGCGTGGATTTCTGAAGGGATGTGGCGAGGAGGATGGGCGTGGGAGAGTCAGTGGATGTGGTGGACTTGGACTTTCCAAAGGCTCTCGATAAGGTCCCGCATAGATTAGTAGACAAAATCAGAGAGCATGGTATTGGGGGTAGGGTGCTGGCATGGATAGAAAATTGGTTGACAGACAGGAAACAAAGAGTTAGGATTAACAAGTCACTTTCAGGATTGCAGAATGCAGTAAGTGGGGTCCCGCAGGGCTCGGTGTTGGGTCCTCAGTTGCTTATCATATATATTAATGATTTAGATAAGGGGATTATAAATAACTAGCAAATTTGCAGATGACACGAAACTGGATGGCAGTGTGAAATGTGAGGAGGATGTCAGGAAAATGCAGGGGGACTTGGACAGGTTAGGTGAGTGGGCGGCTGCATGGAAGTTGCAGTTTAATGAGGTTATCCACTTTAGTGGCAGGAACAGAAAGACAGATTATTTTTTAAATGGAGTCAAGTTAGAGAGTGGGGAAGTGCAATGTGATCTAGGTGTACTTGTACATCAGTCACTAAAAGCTAGCATGCAGGTTCCACAAGCTGTGAAAAAAAGAAAAGGGCATGCTGGCCTTCGTTAAAAAGGGGAATAGAGTATAGGCGTAAAGAAGGTCCTTGTGCAGTTGAACAGGGCCCTAGTGAGATCACACCTGGAGTATTGTGTCCAGTTCTGGTCTCTTAATTTGAGGAACATCATTCTCGCTATTAAGGAAGTACAGTGTAGATTCACAAGGTTAGTTCCTGAGATGGCGGGATTGACATATGCCGAAAGGTTGGATAAACTGGGGTTGTATACGTTGGAATTTAGAAGGATGAGGGGAGATATGATTGAGGTATATAAGATTATTAGGGGATTGGACATGATGGAAACTGATTATTTCAGATGTTGGGGGAGTCTAGGACTAGTGGCCATAGTTTAAGAATACAGGCAAGGCCCTTTAGGACTGAGATGAGATTTTTTTTTTAACCAGAGAATTGTTGGTCTGTGGAATGCTTTGCTGCAAGGGTGGTAGAGGCAGGTTCTCTGGATAAGTTCAAGATGGAGTTAGATAAGGTTGTTGTGGACAGCGGAATTAAGGGTTATGGGGAGAAAGCAGGGACAGGGTACTGATAGTGGAATATCAGTCATGATCTAAATGAAAGGCAGTGCTGGCTCAATGGGCTGAATGGATTACTCCAGTGCCTATTATCCATTGAATCCAGGTTCCAATACCTGATTCTCATGAGCCAATCTCCAGCAGCCTGCAGAACCTGTGTGGGTTCCTCACTCGCAAGTTGCCAACAGCTGGCTCTGTGTGTGTGTGTGTGTGTGTGTGTGTGTGTGTGTGTGTGTGTGTGTGTGTGTGTGTGTGTGTGTGTGTGTGTGTGTGTGTGTGTGTGTGTGTGTGTGTGCGTGCGTGCGTGTGCGTGCGCGCGCGCATGTGTGTGTGTGCATGTGTCCTTCAGCTGCAAAACCCATTGCTAGTCCATCACCATAGTCACATCTGACTGAACTGACTGATTGTAGTTGATACACAAAAGTGCTGGGGAAATGCAGGATGTCTCACAGCATCCATAAGGGGCAAAAATATATAACCAATTTCAGGACTCAGCCTTCGTCATGGTATGAGCAAAAAGCAGGCAGACGTCTGAATAAAAAGGTTGGGGGAGGAAAGGAGAGAGCTCCCCATTCACAGAGCTACTCCCTAACCTGATCAATTCTCAGCTTTTCTGCCCTTCCATCCATGTTTTCCAATGGCCTCTTGGCTGTTGGCCTGTGTTTCTGGCCCTGCCTTTTTATTAAGGTGCCTGTCTGCTTTTTGCTCATTCTTTGTGAAAGGGCTGAGACCTGAAATGTTGGTGCTATATCTGAGCCTCCGATGGTAGCTGCAGAGCCTGCTGAGTTTCTCCAGCAGTTTCTGGTATTTACATAGCACCATAGGTATTTTAGCTCAAGAGAGAACAATAGATATGAGAAATTCTACAATTAGGATAGCATTCTGATTTTCCTATTGTTATTGAAAGGATCTCAGAAAAAATATGTTGTTCTCCCAGTGCCAGTACTGAGGATATCACTGAGTGGCTGAAGAAAATTCTGGAGGTTTGCGAGTCCACAGAAGGTTGTTCATGTCAATATTAGGGATAGGAAAGAGATAAAGATGAAGGACTATAAAGGTATCAATTTCTTGACTATTCACTGAGGAAATAGTAAAAAGATAGCACAGATGATGGAAGCAATGGTACTGGAGGAAGGTGGGACCATAAATAACTGGATGGATCGAATGGCAACTGCTGTCCCAATATCCTTGTTGGAATGTTCACTCTTGAAGTGGGGATGGGGGGGGGGTGGTGGTGAGAATGTTTAAATTAATTTGCAGATGGTTGGCTATTGGATGGTAACATCAAAAATTAGAAAAAAGTACAAAAAGATTTGGAGGGATAAATATAATTGGAAGAATAAACGTATGAAATACTGGATCTCCTATTAGGGAATGAGACTGGACAGGTGACAGAAGTATGTGTAGGGGAACTCTTTGGGTCCAGTGATCATAATGGCATTAGTTCCAAGATAATTAAGGATAGGGTCTAGTCCTTGGGTTTAGATTCTAAATTGGAGAAAAGCATGTTTTGAGGAAACGAGAAAAGGTCCAAAAAATGTGGATTTGGCTAGGTTGTTTTCTGCCAAGGATGTGCTCAGTATCTGGAAGGCCTTTAGAGGTGAAACTTTGAGAGTGCAGAGTTAGTATGTCCTTATAAAGATCAAAGACAAAGTTAACAGGCATAAGAAACCTTGGTTTTCAAGGGATATTAGGGATCTGGTTAAGAAGAAGAGAAAATGTGTAGCATATAGGCAAAAAGGAATAAATAAGGGACTTGAGGAGTGTAAAAAATGTAGAAAAACAAGAGGGAAATCAGGAGGGCAAAAAGAAGGCAGGACGTTGCTAAGGCAGAGAATTCCATTCTTGAAGGAAAATCCATAAGAGTTCTACAGGTATATTAAGAGCAAAAGGATAGTAAGGGACAAAATTGAAGTTGGCTATGTATGGAACCAGAATTTATTCAGGAAACTGGCAGAATTTAATCTAGGGAAGTGAGGTGACCAAGCAGTAAGATCATGGAACCTATACAGATTAAAGAGGAGAAGGTGTAGGTGTCTTAAAGCAAACAAAGGTGGATAAATCCTGAGGGTCTGACAAGGTATACCCTTGGTCCTTGAAGTAGGCTAGTGCAACAATTGCAGGGGGCTGGGAAGATGTATTTAAAATGTCCTTAGCAACAAGTGAGGTGCCAGAGGATTTGTTCCATTGTTTAAGAAAGGCTCAAAAAATAATGCACAAAATTATAGGCCAGTGAATTTGACATCAATAGTAGATAATTTATTGGAAGATGTTCCAAAACATTGGATATACAGATATTTGAATAGTTAGGGACTGATTAAGGATGGTCAGTATGACTTTGTGCATTATAGGTTGTGTTTAACCAATCTTAGATTTTTTTGAGGAGGTTACCAGGATAGTTGATGAAAGAAAGGCTGTGGATGTTGTCTATATGGACTTTTTCAAGCCCTGACAAGATCCCACATGGGAGGTTAGTCAGGAAGATTCAAATGCTCAGTATTCATGGTGCAGTAGTAAATTGAGTTCGACATTAGCTTTATGGGAGATGCCAGAGATAGGTAGTAGATGATTGCATCTCTGACTGGAGGCCTGTGACTCGTGGTGTGCCTCAGGGATCGGTGCTGGTTCCATTGTTGATTGTTGTCTGTATCAATAATCTATATGACAGTGTGATAAATTAGATCAACAAGTTTGCAATAACACTAAGATTGGAGGTGTAGTGGACAGCAAGGAAGTCTTTCAAAGTTTAGAGGGATTTGGACGAGTGAAAAAAGGGGCTGCAAAATTGCAGATGGAATTTAATGTACACAAGTTGCATTTTGGAAGGACAAACCAAGGTAGGACTTGGATAGTAAATGGTAGGGCACTGAGGAATGCGGTGGAACAGAGGGATCTGGGGATACAGATACATAATTCCCTGAAAGTGGCGTCAAAGTTAGATAGTGTAAAGAGCGCTTATGGCACATTAACCTTTATAAATCAAACCAATGAGTATCAGAGTTTGGATGTTTTGGTAGAGTTGTATAAGACATTCATAAAACCAAATTTGGAGTACTGTGTGCAGTTTTGGTCACGTCACTATAGGAAAGATATCAATAAAATTTAAAGAGTGGAGAGAAAATTTACTAGGCTGTTACCTGGACTTCAGGAACTGAGTTACATGGAAAGATTAAATTGGGTAGGATTCTATTCCCCGTAGCACAGAAGAATGAGAGATTTAATAGAGGTAAGTGAAATAATAATATGTATAGATAGAGCAAATGCAAGTTGACTTTTTCCACTGAGCTTAGGTGAAACAGAAACCAGAGGACATGGATTAAGGATGAAAGGGGAGAAGTTTAGGGGGAACGTTCACACAGAAAATAGTGGGAGTGTGCACTAAGCTACCATCTGAAGTGGTGAATGTGGACTCAGTTTTAACATATACGTAAAATTTGGACAGGTACATGGATGGGAGGGTATGAACGGATATGGAATAGGTGCAGGTCAGTGGACTTGGCAGAATAATAGATTGGCACAGACTAGAAGGGCCAAAGAGCCTGTTTTCTGTGCTGTAATGTTCTTTACTTCCAAGAACTTGTCCATTTTACTAACTTCTCATGTTGCCCAACAAATTACTTTTCAGGAATTGCTTTGGACTTCCATTGGATCATTAAATAAGATTTGTATTTCTCTGCTGGCACTAAACCAAACTGTAATGTTCTGTGGTTCTATATTTTTATATAGAACCAGGCTCCGAGAAAGCATAAGAATTCATTACTTTTGCAGTGCATTTAATGTAACAAGAGTATTAGAAGAGGCAGGTGAGCTTCAGGCACAATTAACCATGTGAAATTATCATTGACGTGTAGCAAATAAAAGGAATTTGTGCTAGACTTTCCAGACATGATAGAGGAAGAGGCAATGTTTATTGAGAACATTGCAGAACTCAAGGGCGGGGACATCACAATGATGTCATCACATTGTCATATACATAGGTACAATGTACAGATGCACTGAAAAATAAAGAATGGAATGCATTTGTTCAGAATTAAGAAAAAACGTGCCATGAATACTCTGCATGAATATTCTGTAGGCTACCAACAAGGGTAAGGATGTTGAGGAGAACATTTATGGGGAAATTGCAGTAGTGATAATGTGGTGATTTCGCCGATCCAAACATAACGTGAGTCAGCGATAGTTATGATTGAGTTGAAGGAAGTTCTGAGGTGATTTCAAGAGAATTTTCTCGAGCTACATTTTTAGTCTAGGGTTGAAGGCATTGCTGCGCTTGGTCCAGGGCAATGAAGCAAGCCAATATTATACAGGTATCAGTCCTGGTATATTCCAGAATTAGTAATCATATTATCATAGGATAGCATTTGGAAAGGTGAAGATCATTCTGAGTGAAACATGGTCATTTTTAGAAGGGCTACCTTCAATAGTGTCTGAACTGGGAAAAGGAAAAAAATGAAATCAAAACTATTTGAACAATGGGACAACTGCAAGGTTGAGTTGCTTCAGCTATAGTTTAGGTACATTCCCATAAGGAAGAAAGGTAATGAAATTAAAGCGAGAGTTCTCTGGATGATCAAAAGGACAGAGTGTAAAATAACACAGAAAAAAGGAGAACATGAAAGATCCAGATTGTTAACCCAAGTGAGAACTAGGGAATCAGATTGATTACAGAAAGTTTGAACAAGTTAAAACAAAAATAAAGGCAAAGAAAAAAGCATAAGAAAAGATTTTTGGTAAATATATCACTCCACATATAATTTACGGACATACAGAAAGGAAAATGGCAATATAATGGAGGATGCCTTCATCAAACAGGGCAATGTGTACAAGAGTTGGAACATTGTGGTGAGACCATACATGGAATATTGTGTACAGTTCCGGTCACCAGAACATAAGAAGGATGTGATTAAGCAGGAGTGAGTGCAGAAAAGATTCACAAGAATGTTGCAAGGGAAAGGAGAATGAATTACAGTATAAGGAGAAACTAGGTAGGTACAGTCGGCGCCAAGAGGGGGCACTTGCGGACATGGCACCTCTTGCAGGGTGTTGTGCCCCCATTCATTCTTGGCCATCGTCCACTGTCAGACCCAGACCCACCCGTGTCACTACCATGCGTCAAGCATCACCAGCATCCAGCTTGACACATGCTAGTGACTCTCCATGCAATAAAAGCAACGCTTTTGGCTGCTATGTCAGAGGGGCAGAGGAGGTTTACATCTGCTTGGCAAGTAGGCCACCACCAGCACCTTGCCCATCCTGCTGAGTGAGTTTACGACTGTTGGACTGTGCCCCACCTCGGAAGGTAGGCTGCCGCCAGCTACCCCCGCCCCCCACTGAACAAGTTTATGACTGCCAGATTCCCCACTGAACAAGTTTATGACTGCCGGATTGTGCCCCACCTGGTTACCCTAATGTCTTCCTCTAACATGCATTTTGTAGGTAGGCTGGGACTGTTTTTCCTGAAGCAAAGGAGCTGAGAGATGGTCTTACAGACATTGATAAAATTTAGAGATACAGCATGGTAACAGGCACTTCCAGCCTATGAGTCCTTGTCCCCAAATACATCATTTGCCTTCAATGCCCATACATTTTTGGAGGGCAGAAGGAAAATGGAGCACCTCGAGGAGACCCATTTAGGCACATGGAGAATGTACAAACTCCTTACAGACAGTGCAAGATTCAAACCCTGGTGGCAAGCGCTGTCAAAGTGTTGCGCTAACCACTACCCACCCAAAATCATGAAGGACATAGATAAGCCAGATTGTCACAACCATTTTCCCATGGCAGTGGAGTCAAAAACTAAAGGGCACAGCTTTAAAGTGAGACAGGAAAGATTTAAAGGCCAATTTTTTCCACACAGAGGGTGGTGGTGTATGGAAGGAAGTGCCAGAGGAAGTGGTAGAAGAGGGTACATTTGCAACATTGGAAAATTATTTGGACGGGTATATCGATAGAAAGGGTTTATAGAGATATGAGCCCAAATGCAGCAAATGAGACTAGCCCAGAAAGACACCTTGGTTGCCATAGACAAGTTGGGACATGCTGTGCAACTCTATTGATTGCCCTCTTTATGACACCTTCTATCACTTTGCTCATCATTGGAATTTGTCTGAATGGGCAATATTTATTTTGCTTGGACCAAAGTATTTTTCCATGTTATCAGGTAAATCTTCTTTGGCTTGGCTTCGCGGACGAAGATTTATGGAGGGGTAAATGTCCATGTCAGCTGCAGGCTCGTTTGTGGCTGACAAGTTCGACACGGGACGGGCATTTACCAGGTAAATACCAATGTTTTAACTATACCAGGACAACTTAGAGACTCTGTTTGTCTTCAGTGCTAAAGCAGCATTGCTCTCTGGTCTGGCAACCTTTGTTTTTTTTCTCTCACCCACATCATTGGAACAGTGTGGAGGGCCAAAGGAACAGAGGTCAAGATAGGAGTAGAATGGACAGTTTAAAATGAGTAGCAACTGAAAAAGGACAAAGGGAAAAGCTGAACATCAAGAATGTCCACTGTGCACTTTGTGGCATCTAAGAGAAGGGATGAATGTTTCTGAATTATAGTTGCAAATAGAGGGAGATGAATTTGGGTTGTAAAGAAAAAAGCAACTCAGAGGTAGAGAACACAACAGCTGCTAGAGATCCAAACTAAAAGAGAGTCCTGAAAATGATCAACAGATCAATAGAATTAATGTTACAGATGGTTATTCTTGCATCAATGTGTCCAGTTCTCACTTCAATAGAAAGGTTGTTTATCTGAAATTGTTGATTTTTATATTGAGACCTGAGGGCTGCAACACGTTTAGACAGCAGTCAAGCTGCTGATTCTCACACTCACACCGGGCTTCATTGGAAGAGTGTTGGAGACTAAGTACAGGGAGGTCAGAGAGGGAATAGAATGGAAAATTAAAGTGAGAAGGCAACTGAGAAATCAGGGTCAGACTTGTGGATTGAATGGAGATGTTTTGCAAAGCTTTCATCCAATTTACATTTGGTTTCTCCAGTGCAGAGGAAACTACCAGTGGGGACCAAAAGTAAAACACTAAAGTGGAAGAAGAGCAAGTAAACTTGTTTTGGTCCATGGATGGTGGAAAGGTGTTATGTCTTCTGTAATTATTCATTTTGTAGCAAGTCCATCCATTATAGATGTACCCTACCTCTATTTATTCCAATTGTTAACACTAGTAAATTATTTGGGTACCTTTATAAATATTTTCAAAAATAGGAATATTTTACATCTTTTTCTCTTATGTTTATCTAACTTTATTATTATCAAAGAATTCAGTGCACACTCAGCATGTTTTCCCTTTTGAAATACATGTTGACTCTATTTGAAATATATTTTTAATTTATGTCATTTTCTATTTCATGTTTAGGTCAAGATTCCATTCTCTTTCTTACAACAGATGTTACCAACTGGCCCATAGGTGGGGTATGCCCCTTTCTAAGCTTGCTAAGTTTATTAAGAAGACCGCAGAGCCCACCTCACTGACAAAAGGCAAAGGAGGAAAAACCCAACACCCAACCCCAACCAACCAATTTTCCCCTGCAACCGCTGCAACCGTGTCTGCCTGTCCCGCATCGGACTTGTCAGCCACAAACGAGTCTGCAGCTGACGTGGACTTTTACCCCCTCCATAAATCTTCGTCCGCGAAGCCAAGCCAAAGAAAGAAAGAAGTTTATTAATTAAATCTCTTCCTTCTGCTTTTGTCTTAAACGTCTTTATCTTTTTAAAAACATTTTTCTCACTCCTAATTATATATACATTAAACAATTAATGTCTCATGTATCTCCTGATAGCAAGTTCACAAAATTAAAATTCCTTGTTATTTATTTTTATTTGAGGTACATGTGAATAATGACTTGTGTCATTAAAATGATATTATGCAAGTAGGATCTGGTCCATGTGAGTGAAAAATTACTTCTATTTAGGGCCAAGGGTGCCTGATAATGCCAAAAACACTCCTTCCACCTAATTATGACTCAAATATTATACTGCAAAAATGTCAAAAATACCTTAGGGAAATTTGTTATCATGAAAAAATGCGCTAAATGATTTATTTAAAATTAAATCCTTGAAACCCTAGCTCAGCAACTCATTCTCTTCAAATTACAAGCTAACAACAGTTTATTTCCAATAACATTATTATTCTTTCTGATTAGTATACTGACCTTCATGGTAAATGATGACAAATGTCCCTTGGACTTCCTTAAAAATTAAAAAAAATACACATGATACAATTGTGGTAGGACAGTTATCAGGGAGGCAACTATGCAGTCGGTTTTGGACATTTCTTTAGAATTGTGTCTGGTTAAAATCTACACCACAGCTTGGTACTTTAATGAAACCCAGCGCCGTGAATGACTTTCTCCATCCAGACTTGTTTCTTTGTATTCAAGCTATGAATGTGGCGGAGTGGTTGTTGATATCTATGTAACAGTTATTACAGATGTGGAAAACTTCTATGTACAGTGTTTAGCAAACACTACAAAAAATTGATTATATGATCATATTCTAAGATCTGCGAACCTATCCATTAGATTTCTTATATTGTGGCCACTGGAATTGCACTGGACATGACGAAATAATCACACAAGGCGTTTTTAGAATGAATCAAACAGGTTTACTTTTCGTCACCCACGCAACATTTTCAAAGCCCGAATCACAGGCTTGACACATGCTGACAACATCACGCGCTGATGTCACATGGCTGGTTCAATGCCTTCTGGGAGTTGTAGTACCGTTACATACTCCCCACCCTCAGAACCGGCAGAAAAGTTTGTCTGTCTTTTAGGTGGTCGACCTCCAAGACGGACTATTGGCTGCTGCAGTGGGGAAGACTTGTCCACATGAGCTGGTTTAAGCCTGTCATTAGTGAAAGACTGCGACTTCCCTCCAATGTCCAAAATACAGGTCAACCTAGTTTGTCTGAGTATCCTTTAAAGTCCTTCGTAGGGCATCTGCAAAGGTTGACTGTGTTCCCCTACAGACGAAGACATATTCACAATTTTAGAGGTCTTCAGGCACAAAAGAAGAGTGTTCTCCATGCGACAATGGTGGTATAGGAGTCACTTTTCCTATGGTCTCCCTTATTCTGCTCAAGAGTTCCTTAGGATCATTGCTGGAGTTGGAATGATAGGGAACGAACTCCCCTTGAACCACCAATGGTGCACCATACACGAGCTCCGCAGATGAAGTTTGGAGATCCTCCTTTGGAGTTATTCTAATGCTCAGTAATACCCAGGGCAGCTTATCAGCCCAGTTCGGAGCCCTCTAGCTGAGCCATCAAGGCTGACTTGAGATGTCATTGAAATCTTTCTACTATTCCATTGGCCTGGAGATGATAAGCATTCATATGATGAATTGTTGTACTGAGCAAGTGAAACAAGGTCGCCCACAGCGAAGAAGGAAATTGTGGTCCTTTATCTGAAGTAACATGTGCCAGTAAACCAGAACTAGACACCTAGGAACTGAAGAACGTTTGAGCACAAGTGTCTACAATAGCCTTGGGCCATTGCGCAAACCTGTCCATTACTGTAAAAAGATAACAGTATCCTCTTGAAACAGGAAGCAGACCAACGATGTCCACATGGACGTGAGCAAAATGCCGAGTAACTGCTGGGAAGGACTGCAGTGGTACCTTAGCATGCTGCTGAACTTTTGCTTTCTGGCAGGAATGCAAGGCCTCGCCTATTTGTGTAACGTCTTTCACGAGCCTGTCCAAAACCATATGAACACTTGATCTAATTGATGGATGTGAGAGACCAAGCAGAATCGAATACTCGATGTTTCCATGATGCTGGAACTAAGACTTAAACAGACTCTTTCCCCTGAGGGCAGGGAAGGTTGGAACAAGAGGCCATCAGTTAAGGATAAGAGGGCAAAACTTTAGGAGAAATATTAGAGGATGCTTCTTCACTCAGAGAATGGTGGCAGAATGGAATGATCTTCCAGAAGAGATAGTTGTGGCAGGGTCCTTTCTGTCATTTAAGAGAAGGTTGGATGTGTACATGGAGGTGAGGGGGTTGGAGGGATATTGGCAGAGAGCGAGAGGATTGAGCTAGTGGAGTTGTTCTAGTGAATTGGTGCAGACTCGAAAGGCCGACGTGGCCTGTTTCTGCTCTGTAAATGGTTATATGGTTACTAGTCATGGGTGTCCCGTTGATATATCACAGAGGAGGAGTTTGCCATTAACTCCAAGTTGGAGGTTTGTGATTGCAGTCCGATAAGCATTCATCTCATGATCATGTTTTTGGGCCACGGCCAAAGATGTGTAGTCAATACCTTGATCTACAGATGAAACCTCGAGTAGAGTAGAGCAGAAAAGTACATCAGCTACTACATTGTCTTTTTCAGAAATATGTACCATTTTTGTGGAAAATTCTGAAATGAATGATAATTGCCGTTGTTGTTGTGCGGACCAGGGCTCTGCAACCTTGGAAAATGCAAATGTAAGGGCTTGTGGTCAGTGTATATAGTAAAATCTCTGCCCTCCATAAAATAACGGAAGTGTCGAATAGTCAAATAAATGGCCAAAAGCTCCTTATCGAAAGCACTGTATTTCTTCTCTGCTTCACGAAGATGGCGGCTGAAGAATAATAACAACAGTTTCCATTGCCCGTTGATATATTGATGAAGTGCACCTCCTACGGCCATACTGGAAGCATCTGTAGAAAAGGCGATGGCTGTATTTAAAACTGGGTAGCTGAGTATAGTGGCACAAGTCAGAAAATCTTTCATCTTCAAGAAGGCATTGTTTCCCTCTTCAGTTCAATGGATGGTTCTGGCCTTTCAGGACAGTAAATCAAAAAGAGGCTTCATATTATGAGCTGCTCCTGGAAGAAAACAACGGTAAAAATGTACCATTCCCAAGAATTTCTGCAGACTTTTAACGGTAGCAGGTCTTGAGTATTTGGTCATTTTGGCCTCAACTTTGGATGGCAGTGGAGTCGCGCCTTCCTGAGTAATCCTATGCTCCAAGAAATCAATAATTTCTTGTCCAAAAACACATTTATCTGGACTGATGGTCAATCCAAATTTTTGAAGATGAATAAAAAGTGTACAAAGATGTTCCAAATGCTCTTCCTTAGTCCCACTGGCCACTAAAATGTTGTTGAGGTAAATGAAGACATTGGTCATACCACGTCCTAAAGCAACCATCATCCATTGAAATGATGGAGTACCATTCGTTAATCCGAATGGCATTTGTAAAAATTTGAACAACCCAAACGGGGTAATTATTGCTGTTTTTGGAATGTTTTCCGGCTCTACTGGGACTTGGTGATGGTCACACACCAAGTCTATTTTGGAGAAGGTCTTCGCTCCATGCAAATTAGCCAAGAAATCCTGAATATAAGGTATCGGATAACAATCCAGGATGGTGGTGTTGTTAAGCCGCCTGTAATCCTCAGATGGTCGCCAACCTGCATTGTGTTTCAGGACCATATATAATGGAGATGCCCAGGGACTGCAGACCTACGAATTATGCCTAGTTCCTCCATCTTGGCAAACTCTTCCTTAGCTAAACGCAACTTCTCTGGAGGGAAGTGACACACCTTAGCATGGATAGGTGGGCCCTTAGTACAAATGTGGTGAGTAACGTCGTGCTTTGCAGTGGAGGCAGAAATTTGTAGAGTAGTAATCTCAGGGAAATCTTCCAACAGTTTGGAGAATTCATCCGCTGGTTTATTTAATGTTTGAAGGTGCAGAGCAGGGGTAGAGGCGACTGCCAGAGGAATGGTCAGAAAAGTAGTTCAATCTATTAGCCGATGCCCTTTTAAGTCGATGAGAAATGAATGAGCCCAAATAAAATCTACACCAAGCAAAGGTCGGGATACTGCTGCTATAATAAATGGCCAAGTGACGAGATGATTCTCGAACTTGACATTCATCTTCCTAGTGCCAAAAGTCAGAAAGTTAGAACTGTTAATTGCTCATAGTTGCAGGTCTGGGGTAGGATGGCATGTGTTAAAACCAATGGGTGGAAATACACTAACTTCTGAACCCATGTCCACCAGAAATTTTCACTGGGACAACTGGTCCAATACGTATAGTAGGCTTAAAGGTTTCTTACTAATCGCCACAGCCCTTACTGGCAGTTGGGCTGGGCATTTCCTGCAAAAGAGCAGGGTGGAAGGCACTTGCGGGCATTTACTCCCCAACACCTGTGGTAATAACTCCAAGATGAGATGTCCACAGGCTGCTTGCTTGTCTTGGGGCATTGCCTGGTTGTAGGGAGTGATGTGCTAAGATCACTAGAGCATGACATGGGGTCAATATCAGAGGGATTGGTTGAGCTGACTTGTCTTTCCTTGCTGTGCTTTTTAGCCAGCCATAGAATGTCTGTCTCCACCGCTACAGCCCTTGGGTCTTCAAATGAACACTTGGATAACAAGAGCCTAATATTATTTGGCATTTAATCTAAAAAGAGCTGCTTGAATAACATATTGGGACTTTTGCCAGCTGCCTGGAACAGCATTTCATCCATTTGTCCTGCAGGGGTGTGGTCTCCCAACTCATTGAGACGTAGTAGTTTGGCTGCCCTTTCCCTACGGGACATACAATATACACGCAATAAAAGTGCTTTTAAAGTGTCATACTTACTTGTATTTGGTGGATCCCATAGGAAGTTGCCGACCCTCTGACAAGATGGAAAAAACAAGTGGTGTCCAACTTGACTTTGGGAAGGTGAAATTGTGCCTGTTGGAACCACAGTTCAGGTTCAGCTGTCCAGAAATGTGGCAGCTTCACAGCAACGGCTGCAGAGTCCATGTTTGTCCAAAAATCTGTTTTTGGACTCGTCAGGGTCACCAATTATGGCCACAGGAATCGCAGAGAACATGACAAAATAATCACCCAAGCCGTTTTTAGAGTGAATCAAACGGATTTACTCTTCATCACCCATGCAACCTTTAAAAAGCCTGAATCATGTGCTCGACGTGCGCTGACGTCATCATGCAGTGACATCACATGACCAGTTCGATGCCTCCTGGGAGTTGAAATGGTCACAAATGAAACTTTATTCCAAATATATCATGGATTCAAATCTTGTGTTTCCAATCACCAAAGTCTTTATAATATATAGTAGAAATTGATCTCTTGCTTGCAGATAGTACACATTGATATTTTACTGCACATGGTAAAAATATTAGAGCAATGAAGTCTTAAAACCATAGAAATCCTTCTTTTATTGACTATCGTAAAGCAGTCAGCAGGGTGCTAAAATGTTTTCCTGATAATGATTTTCAACTACTGCTGGGCAATTTCACACCAGAAAACAGCTGACTGTTTGAGGACATCCTTTTGATGCCCACCACTCACTTGATTTATTTTCATGAAAGGTCTTCAAATGAGTACACTGAATTTCCAGGTAAAATAGACAACAGGCTTTTAAATATTCAAATGGAAGCCTTAATTTTTTCCTGACTCAATTTACCTGGATAAATAGGTGTAGTGTGCCCTATGGACCCTGGATCCTGATGTGTCAGCCATTGATAAGCATAGCAAATAGTCATTCAATGGTAATACATAAATAGAATCCTGTAGATGCTGGAAATCTGAAGTTAAAACTAGAAAAGACAGGGATAATCCAGACATTAAGCAACGTTCATGGAGAGAAGATACTGACTGATCTACTGAATATTATGATTCTTTAAAGGATCACTGGAGTGAGTCTCTTCAATAAATGGAATAGATTTTCTTTTGCTGGACCCAGCACTTCCCAAGAGCCTACAGAAGAGGCACATTACCAACTTCTCCATTCAAATACCTGTTCTTAATCAGGATCAGTTAACATTTAATTTATGAACAAGGAAATGGTTGTCAGGTGATTTCAATGAAAGCATAAGAGGACAATGAATTGGATCTTTTGTTTGTGCCTTTGGTTCAGTACTGGATCAAATTTAAAAACATTTCTGTTTCTTTATTTCTGTTTTTCTTTGTTTTTCTTCTAGCAGAATCAGTCCACCTCTCTTTTGTTTGAACGAATTCCATTCTAATGGGGATCTTTGTCATTAACCACGTAAATGCCAGAATCTGCAATTTGCTTGCTCTAAGCTCTTCATAAAATAATACCTTATTCTCTCTACGAATATCCTTCCAATGAAGGTTAAGGTTAATGGAGGAGTGTGCAATTATAAATTTGTTCTAATTTAATTGTCACTGCAAATGCTGATGTGTTCCTCTGGTTCAGGTGATGCAAGATTACTTCTCTGAGATGAATTTGAAAATATATTCTGAACCTATAAGTAGTAGTTTAATATCTGCTAAATGAAAGGCTGGGACTAAATTCCAACTGCCAACCATACAATCTGAAGGGTCTAGTTTCCCAATCAGTCTTGTTTGGTGCTGGGAGAATGGCAGGTACAAATGACCTACACGTTCAACTTCATTTGGTGTTCACTTCCAAGGTGAACCAAATAATTTGAGCATGGCAAAATAGTGCAAGTACCTTTGACAGTGATCTCACCTGTTTAGGGGATGGCCAAGGAATGGAATGAGTTGCATTGCTGTTTCGTGGAATGGATCACATTGGAGGCTGTCATTTCAGCTGCCAGAAAGATGCTAGTAAAACCATTCCCTCTTGGTAACGGGGATTGAAATACATAATCCAGAGAATATCCTGGACTCTTAGAATCATATCGTACAGAAACAGACACTATTGTGTCCATCTTTCCCATGTTGACTGTGATCCCAATCTACCCTAACCTTGTTAGCTTCTATGCCTTTCTTATCCAAGAACGTGTCTAAATGACTTTAAAAGGTTGTCATTGGTTCCAACTGTCTTTGCTGGCAACTTGTGTCAGATATTCAACCTTCTCTGTGAGGAAGAAAAATAGTCCTCAGATCTTCTTTAAATTTCTCCCTCCCTCACTTTATCCCTGTGCCCTCAAGTTCTAGAATCACCTAACCTGGCTCTTCTTATCCTTAATTCCCTCTTAAATATATTTAATGAACCTGCCTCTACTGCCCTCAACGCTACTTTAGAAACATAGAAACATAGAAGATAGGAGCAGGAGTAGGTCATTCGACCCTTTGAGCCTGCTCCCCCATTCAACGAGATCATGGCTGATCTTAAAGTTCAGTACCCTGTCCCCGCCTTCTCTCCGTAACCTTTAATACCCTTATACTGAAGAAATATATCTAATTCCCTCTTAAATATATTTAATGAACCTGCCTCTACTGCCCTCTGTGGCAATGAATTCCACAGATTCACCACCCTCTGGGTCAAGAAATTCCTCCTCATCTCGGTCCTAAATGGTTTGCCTATTATCCTCAAACCATGGCCCCGGGTTCTGGATTTTCCCATCATTGGAAACATCCCATCTGCATCCATTCTGACCAGTCCTGCCAGAATATTATATGTCTCTATGAGATCCCCTCTCAATCTTCTAAACTCCAGCGAGTACAATCCCAATTTGAGCAATCTTTCCTCATAAGTCATTCCTGCCATTCCAGGTATCAGCCTGGTGAATCGCCTCTGCACTCCCTCCATTGCAAGAGCATCCTTCCTTAGAAAAGGTGACTTAGAAAACTGCACACAATACTCCAGGTGGGGCCTCACCAAGGCCCTATACAGCTGCAGTAAGGTATCCTTGTTCCTATACTCAAACCCTCTTGATATGAAGGCCAACATACCATTTGCCTTTTTAACCGCCTGCTGTACCTGCATGCTCGCCTTCAGAGACTGGTGTACAAATACCCCTAGGTCTCTCTGCACTTCCCCATCTCTTAATCTATTGCCATTCAAATAGTAATTTGCCCTCCGGTTTGTATTACCAAAGTGGATAACCTCACATTTATCCACATTGTAGTGCATTTGCCATGTATCTGCCCAGACCCTCAATTTATCCAAATCACACTGGAGCTTCCTGACCCCCTCTTCCATGCACACAACCCCTCCTAGCTTAGTGTCACCTGCAAATTTGGAGATATTACATTCAATCCCCTCATCCAGATCATTAATGTAAATTGTGAACAGCTGGGGTCCCAGTACAGATCCCTGTGGCACCCCACTGGTCACCGCCTGCCACTCAGAAAATGAGCCATTTATCCCAACTCTCTGTCTTCTACCTGCCAGCCAGTTCTCAATCCACATCAATACTTTTCCCCCAATCCCATGAGCCTTGATTTTGGAAGCCAGTCGTTTATGCGGGACCTTATCGAAGGCCTTTTGGAAGTCCAGGTACACCACATCCACTGGCTCTCCCCCATCTATTTTACCTGTCACCATCTCAAAGAATTCCAATAGATTTGTCAAGCACGATTTACCTTTTGTAAATCCATGTTGACTCTGTCCGATCCCTTCTCTGCTAGTCATATGCTCCGCGATTACATCCTTAATAATGAATTCCATCATTTTGCCCACTACTGATGTAAGGCTCACCAGCCTATAATTCCCCGCTTTTTCTCTACCCCCCTTTTTAAATAGTGGGGTAACATTAGCTACCCTCCAATCCATGGGTACTGATCCTGAGTCTATTGAGTTCTGGAAAATAATTCTTAAAGCATCTGCTATCTGAATGGCCACTTCCTTAAGTACCCTAGGATGTAGATGATCAGGCCCTTGGGATTTATCTGCCTTCAATCCCATCAATTTCCCCAAGACCATGTCCTTAAAGATACTGATTTCTTTCAGTTCCTCCCTTGCATTAGTCTCTATGTTTCCCAACATCCTTGGGAGGTTATTTGTATCCTCTCTTGTAAAAACAGAACTAAAGTAAGAATTTAATTGGTCTGCCATTTCCTTATTCCCCATTATATATTCCCCTGATTCCGACTGCAAGGGACCTACTCTGGATTTCACCAATCTTTTCCTCTTGACATATTTATAAAAGCTTTTGCAGTCGGTTTTTATATTTGCCGCAAGCTTACTTTCGTCATTTATTTTTGCTCTCTTGATCAAATGGTGTTAAATATGGAAGGGTACTGATACATCATTAAGGAATGAGTATTGATGGTAATCAGTGGGATGCTTCCTTGGCTATATTTGGCTTTATCCCACAAGACTTCATGCAATCTGTAGCCAATGTTGAGGACTTTTGGAGCCAACCCCAATTATTCGCCTCTGGTGCATCTGTTCTCCTGGTAGAGTGGGCCAAAGCCAAAGAAAGTAAAGAGCAGGATTTTATACTTGTACAGCAAGCAAACAATCCATTTAGCTCACTGGCTTTACCAATCATCAAACACCTAGCTGCACTAATCCCATTTTTTCCTTCTCATATCTCTCTCAATCTTGTAACCTACCTACACTAGGACTCAAGTTACAGTAGCCAATTAACCTACCAACCAGCAGGTCATTGGTATGTAAGAGGAAACCAAAGCACTGCAGAAAGACCCAGTGAAGATCAATAGCATCAGAAATGTGGTGAGTGAAGAAAATTCCCAATGGAGGCTTGTATATTGAAGCTTTTCTTTGGGTCTCTGAATCTTCATTGAAATGTGTTGTTATGCGGATCTTGCTGAGAGTTCTATATTCTAATTCTTATGCATCAATTGGAAGCAATTTGGCAGAATAGGAAATAACATTGTTGTTTCTGAAAAAGCAATAGAAAATTTCTCTTGGAAATATTCTAATTTTTTTGCCCATTTCAGGTCATTCTTTGTTACTCAAGAAACAATTTCATGCGCACTGCTGATGAGATACACGCGAATGGAATAAGCATTAGAAAGGAAGCAACAACAATCCAGATATAATTCTGTGACCCACATTCTCACTGAGCTCAGCTCATTTGCTGGGAGCACCAAATTATCTTTTGCTGATCTTCTATCAGACTATCTTAGCAGTGTTTCTTATTTCAAGTTTTTAGCCTTTGTTTTCGAGAAGCCATTTTATTTCAACCAAAAAAATCAATAGACATTATGGCTTTTAAATCAATTAATGCATCACCCTTTATAATTCACACGTGTACAGAGCGCAGTTAATCAATTAAATCTTAGCAATGCTCTGCATTTTTTGTCCTGGTCTGGTGAAAGTAAGTTGGTTGAGGTTTCAGAATATTTAACTAATAATATGTACATGATGCATGTCCAGAGACCAATTAACTTCTGCTAATTGACACGTTCGTTCATTCATTGTAGATTAACCACACAGCAAATAAGAGTCAAACTATATAAAGTCATAGAGAATGGAAATAGGTCCTTCTGCCCAATCTGCCCATGCCAACCAAAATGTCCCACCAACAATTGCCCCACCTGGCTGCATTTGGTCCACAACCCTCTAAATGTATCCTATCTACCCATTTATCCAATTTTTTTTCTTAAAAGTTGCAATAGAACCTGCCTCAACCACCTTCCCCGGAGCCCATCCCGTACACTCACAACCCTGTGTAAAAAAAAAATTATCCATCAGGTTCCTGTTAAATCCCTCCCCCCTCACCTTAAATCTATGTCCTCTGGTTATTAATTCACCTATTTAGGGCAAAAGGCTCTATGTATTCATCCAATCTATTCCTCTCATGTATACCTTGATAAGATCATCCCCCATTCTCCTGCACCCCAAAGAATAAAGCCCTAGCCTGCTTAACCTCTCCTTATAGTTCAAAGACGAGACAGCAAGGAAATCATACTTGACATGTACAATGATCCCATTATATTTTAAATTAGACAAAGGTCTTACCAACCAAATGAAAAATTAGAATGATTCAGGTTAGAGATATATTGGGATTGATTTAAGGGTCAATTTTTTTTTACAGAACAGTAAATCTGGACAATCAAAATAAAAAGGTCACAAACTGCAGGAACTGAGGAATGACTATTGATGAGCTAGCTGTGGAAATATCTTAACACATTCTTTCAAACCAAAGCAGCTAAAGATGTGCCATTTTGTGCAAGGACCATCAGGGATAACTCGAGATATTAAACAGTTCATCAACTTGTATCACTTCATGATGGATAACTAAGACTTGAAAATATTCTGGAGAGAAAATTTCTATTCATTGAGGCACAGCATCTTTGACGAGAATATGCTTCTGGGAATGGGATAATTGGGGTGGTTGATAATATTAGTGGTGATTTTTAGCAAGGAAAAATCATGGAAGTACCCTTAGCTTCCTGATATCATCATTAATAGAAAAAGGAAATCTGCATTTTTGAAGCAGTCAGGATTTTAAACACAAGCAGAAATGATCTGGAGCTCCAAGCTAAAAATGCATCAGACTTGTAAACCAAATCCATGAAAGATTGGTTTCTGTGATTTGTTTATTATTCTCTGTGAGCATTTGCAAGCTGTAAAATAAAGGAAGTTAATTTTTTTTTAATCTGAAAAGGCATTTTGGGCTTCCTTCATTGGTAAAAATGGAGAGACACATACAAAAATCACATGTGGAAAAAAAAATCCAACATGCATTACAGGGGAGTCCTATTGTTGTACCCTCATTTACATGATCATGTGGCTAAATAGTTGGTAGTGTATCACGTTGCAAATTGCAACATGCAACAGGCTTTTGAGATTGACGGAACCAGTGTTAATGAGAACATTATTAGGAGACATTTGAGTCTTGAACACAGTACCAAACCAAAATATCACCTGAGAACTAAATTAACAGAATTAGTGGGAATGACTAGAAAATTTGAACCCTTCAACCTTGAAAGGTGATGAATGATGTGCCTGTAGCGTGTTGTGAGTGAATGCAGTGAAGAGATGGAGACAGCAGATTGTGAGCTCCAGTATCACAAATGCTTTAATTTGAATCTCGTGCTGCAGTTTTTAATCCCCATTTCATTCCGCCCCCAACGTCCTGATGCTTATACCCCAATGATGCAAGCGCGTATGCGATCTTCCAGCCTGGACCAGAAAAGACGGTCCCACAATGTCATCCTTGCTGTGGATGCCCCGCCGACCACATGTGTCATGCAGGGCTGGCGGGGCTGGTTCGCCACTACAAAAATGTACGTTGCCACACAGCCCCACCCCCTCCACCAGAATTGGCATCGATGCCTTTGGATTGGATTACGGGAGAGGCATGCTGTTTTGGCGGCCGACCTCTACGCACTGGTGGGGGAGACTGTTCTGGCTGGTACAAGTCCACGTGCTGGTTTTAAATGGTCCAGTGTGAATACCTCCTCTTTGCCCCCATTGACAAGGGTGAACTTTGAAGCATTTCTGTGTGGGCTCTCATAAGGTAGTCAAAGGGGAGACCTGTGTGTGGAACACGTACTCACAGGAAGACATGTCCGGGGGGGTGGGGGTGTAGTTGCTGGGCTGTTGACTGTGTCGCGATGACGGCGGTGGCGCGATGAAGCCCAGTTTGTCATGCAGCTAGTCAAAGATGATGGCAGTGTTGGCGTCGTGCATGGTCGCTGGTGGGAGGAATTGTCCAGGCTCTGTGATGGCTCTCCATAGACTAGTTCAACCAAGAAGGTCCCGAGATCATCCTTGGGTGCTGTGCAAATGCCCAGGAGGACCCAGGGCAGCTCATCCACCCAGTTGGGCTTATCAAGGCATGCCATCAGCGTTGATTTGAGGAAGCGGTGGAAACGCTTGAATAATCTGTTGGCTTGAGGGTGGTAAGTTGTGGTATGGAGCAGCTGGGTGCCCAGGAGTCTGGAAAGTTACATCCACAGGGCAGAGGTGAACAGTGCTTCCCGGTCAGTCATAACTTCTGCTGGGACACCAAAATGGGAGACCCAGGTGGAGAGGAAAGCCCTGTCCCCTGCAAGGCTCTATCCCCTTCTCTCAATTTCTCCATCTCCACTGCATCTGCTCACAAGGTGAGGTCTTCCAGACCAGAGCCTCTGAAATGTCTGCCTTCTTCCACAAATGTGGCTTCCCCTCCACCACTATTAATTCCACCCTCACCCGCATCTCCTCCATTCCCTGCTCATCTGCCCTACCCCCCCCCCCACTCCTAGAAACAATGAACACAGAATCCCCCTTGTCCTCACCAACCACCCCATTAGCCTCCGCATCCAACACATTATCCGCTGGAATTTCTGGTACTTACTACAAGACCCCAACTCCAGACACATTTTTCTTTCTCCCCTCTCAGCCTTCCATAGGAACTGCTTCCTCTGTGACTCCCTTGTGCACTCTTCCCTCCCCACTCATCACCACCCCAGCACCTTCCACTGTGGTTGTAGGAGGTGTAATTGCACCCACACCTCCCTCCTCACCATGGTATGAAGTCCCAAACAGCAACACTTCACCTGTACCTCCAAAGAACTCGTTTACTGTATCCGGTGCCCCTCTGTGGCCTTCTCTACCTCGGAGAGACCGGTCGCAAATTAGGAGATCACTTCACCCAGCATCTCCTCTCTATCCACAATAAAAGCGACCTCCCGTAGCCAACCATTTCAATTCTGAGTCATATTCTCAAGCTCACATGTCTGTCCATGGCCTTTCACACTACCCACCCTGACCACCCGCAGATCGGAGGAACAACACCTCATTTTTCATCTGGGCACCCACCCTCCATCCCCAGGGCATGAACATTGAGTTCACTGCATTCCACTAATCAGCTTGCATTTTACTCCCCTTCCCCCCCCCCCACTTTAACTATTCATTCCAATTCCTACTTCCTTTCTCTCTCCACTTAGCCTAGACTCCTCTCCCACCTTCCTGCAGTGCTCCACCCCCCCACCTATCATCCTCCACCCTCACCAACCCCCTCTTCCCCCTTTTGTTTGGACATCTCTCATGCTCCCCACACCTTGGTGAAGGGCTCAAGCATGAAACACTAGTGATGCATCATCGCCTTCACGACTTGAAGGAACTGTTTGACCTGTTGAGTTTCCCCAGCATTTGTGTGTTTTTTCAAGAAGATTGAGTGCCTAGTCTCTCTGATGTAGAGAAAAGGCTTTTTCGGGTGCATTCTATGCTAAGAATGTGCCTAAAGAAGCAGAAGTGGTCCTTTAAATTGCCGTTCAGGTGGCAGCGTTTAAAGTGCAACGCTGGCCACCTGAAGGACACAGCTGCACAGGATGTGGCTCTGAGCACACTCCAGCTCCTGCCCAGTGTCAGCTGTGATCAGCAGTCTGACCCTATAACATCCACTTTCAGCCAGCTGCATTCAGGTGGCTGGGGGGAGCCGCTGAGCTGATTATTCCCCTCGGAGGAGGGTTACATAGCTCGCTTCAAGAGCGCCTCCTGCACATTCAGGTGGCCTCAAAACAGCCGCATATTGCCTAAACATGCGTCTTTACAGGCGGAACAATTGGCTACCTGAAAGTGCCTAAAGCCACAAAGGAAACACCAGATGCACTGTCAATCCTGTGGATACATAAGTGAAGTGCTGCTTTACTTGAAAGGCCTGTTTGGGGTCCTAGACTGAGGAAGGCAGAGAGGGGAAGATGTGTCTGGTGGTGGGATCCTGTGGCAACTGCTGGAAATTCTGGAGGATAATATGTTGGATGCAGTGGCTGGTGGGGTGGTAGGTGAGGATAAGAGGGATTCTATGTTTGTTGCATCTGGGGGCAGAGGGGGCCAGAACAGATGACCAGGAAATGAAGGAGATCAGGTGAGGGGTGAGTTGGTGGTGGTGAAGGGGAAGTCACATTAGTGGAAAGAAGCCAGACATTTCAGCAGATCTGGAATGGAAGACCTTGTCTTGGAAACAGATGCGGTGGAGATGGATAAATTGAGAAAAGGGGATGGAATCCTTGTAGGAGTCAGGGAGGTTGTGGGAGTTAGTGGGTTTGTAATATATGTTGGCGAAACCTTGTCTCCTGAAATGGAGAAAGATAAATCCAAGAAGGGGAGACTGTGTTCAGAGATGGACCAGGTAAGTTTGAGATCTGGTGAAAGTTGGCCACAAAGTTAACGAAGTTGGCAAGCTCATCACAGATGCATGAGGCATCTCTGATATAGTCATAAATATAATGAAGGAAGAGTTGAGGGGCATTGGCTATGTCGGCTTGCAGCGTGGATTGATCCACAAAGACCACAAAGTACCCATGGCTACTCCTTTGATTTGGAGGAAGTTGTATGAGTTAAAGGAGAAGTTATTTAGATTGAGAACAAGTTCTGCCAGACGAAGAATTGTGGAGGTCAAGTCTCTGGTCCAGAAAGAAGCAAAGTGCTTTAGGACCTTCTGCATGAGAGATGGGGGGGTGGGGGGGGGGATAAAGGGATTGGACATCCATCATGAAGATGAGTTGGTCCAATTTGGGGAATCTGAAGTCATTGAAGAGATGGAAAGCATGTGAGGTGGCACAAATGTAAATGGGGAGTGGTTGGACCAGGGGAGAAAAGATAGGGTCAAGGTAAGATGAAACTAGTTCAGTGGGGCAGAACAAGCATAAACATTGGTCTGCCTAGATGGTTGTATTTATGTGTCTTGAATAAAGGGTAGAAAAGAGCAGTATGGGAATGGGAGACAATGAGGTTGAAGGCTGTGGGAGGGGGTTGGCCAGAGGTGATGTTTGGAGATGGTGTTGGAGACGGTGGCTTGATGAACTGTGGTGGGGATCTGTGAAATGGGTAAGTAGTAGGACCAGGCCATATCTAAGAGGAAGAAGGCAGAATAAGGGGTCGGGGATGGGGGCAGAGGTGGCATGGGGGTGCGTGGAAGTGGAGTGTCATGGTTGTGGAGACGGAAGTGATGGAAGAAGAGTTTGGTATCATGGTGTGCGTGGAACTCATTAAAGAGTGGATGGAGGAGGATGAAGGTAAGGCCTCTGCTGAGGACTGAGTGCTCTGTCTCAGAGAGGGGAAGGTCAGAGGGGATGGTAAAGACCAAGCAGGGATCAGAGTGGGAATTGGTGTGGTGGAGGGTGTTGGGAGGAAGTGGAGGGTTAGGGAGCGCTTGGTCACCCTCTCCAACACCATCTCCAACCTCATCATCTCTGGTCTCCTCCCATCCACAGCCTCCAACCTCATTGTCTCCAATCCCTGCACTGTTTGTTTTTACCTTTTATCCAAGATACATAAACACAACCATCCAGGTAGACCATTGCTTCTGCTTGGTCTTGTCTTACCAAATTAGTTTAATCTTACCTTGACCCTATCTTTTCTCCCCTGGACCAATTCCTCCTTACCTACATCCGTGACACCTCACATCCCCTCCATCTCTTCAATTCCTTCAGATTCCCCAAACCGGACTGTCTCATCTTCACAATGGATGTCCAATCCCTTTATACCTCCATCCCCCACACAGAAGGTCTTAAAGCACTTCGCTTCTTTCTGGACCAAAGACCCAACCAGTCACCCTCTACCTCCACCCTTCTCTGGATGGCAGAACCTGTCCTCACTCTAAACAACTTCTCCTTTAACTCATCTAACTTCCTCCAAATGAAAGTTACCCAGGCATCCCAACTATGCATATCTGTTTGTGGACTTTGTGGATCAAACCATGCTGCAAGCCTACATGGGAAATGCCCCTTAACTCTTCATTCATTATATTGATGACTACTTTGGGATTGCACCCATGATGAGCTCGTCAATTTTATTCATGTTTCAAACTCACCTGGACCATCTCAGAAACACTCTCCCCTTTCTGGATCTCTCTGTCTCCATTTTGGGAGACAAGGTTTCCACCAACATATATTACAAACCCACTAACTCCCTCAACTACATTGACCACACTTCCTCATACACTTCCCTGCAAGGATTCTATTCCCTTCACTCAATTTATCTGTCTCTGCTGCATCTGTTCCCAAGGTGAAGTCTTCCAGTCCAAATCTACTGAAATAACTGCCTTCTTCCTCAAACATGGCTTCCCCCACACCACACCAGTACCTCCTCCTCAGCCCTCACCAGTACCTCCTCCATTTCCTGCTCATCTGCCCTGACCCCCTCTGCCCCATATGTGAGAAACACAGGATTCCCCTTGTCCTCACCTACCACCCCAGCAGCCTCCACATCACTACATTATCCTCTGTAATTTCAAGCTCTTACAAGATCCCACTACCAGATACATTTTCCCCTCTCTGCTTTCCATAGGGACTGCTCAGTCCATGATTCCCTGTGCACATATCCCCCCCCCACCACCTGGCATCTTCCCTGTGGCAACAGGAGGTGCTATACTTGTGCCCACTGTGATAGTACAGATCTATCACCAATGTACATAGTGTATATAGTTACTGTATCTAGACTGTGCTCACAGCGATTGGCTGAGAGCTAAGCTACGCCTATTGTCTGGGCCTTAAAGGGTTGTGTCCCTAGCCAGGTCGGATCATTCCGGACTGGTCGGCCACCTGTGAAGAGCTCCTGTCTTTTGCTAATAAAAGCCTTGGTTTGGATCAACAAGTCTTTGATTCTTTCGATGAGCTCTACACCCACACCTCCTCCCTCACCACAAAGAGACCTTTCAAGTGAAGCAACACTTCACCTGTGTATCCGCAGGATTGAATTACTACATCCGGTGCTCACTTTGTGGTCTTCTCTAAATCGGAGAAACTGGGCACAGACTGGGAGATCACTTCACTGAGTACCTTCATTCTCTCTGCACTAGTGACAGGGACCTCCCAGTAGCCATCCATTTCAGTTCTGCGTCACACTCCCATACTTAACTGTCTGTCCATGGCCTCTTGTATTATTCCACCAAGACCACCCGTAAATTGGAGGAACAACACCTGATTTTCTGTTTGGGCACTCTGCAGCCAGATGACATTAATATCAACTTTTCCTGTTTCTACTAAGTTGCTCTCCCTTCCCCCTTCCCTTCCCACTATCAACTCTCCACCTCCTTTTCTCTCTATTCACCTAGACATCCCTCCTCCCCTGCTTGCTGCTGTACCCTCCCTCCCTTCTCCACCTATCACCTCCTGTTTTTGCAACCACACCTACCCCCTTACCCTTTTATTTGGACACCTGCTGACATTTTTCCGTACCTTGATGAAGGGCTCAATCCTAAAACGTCAGCTATGTATTTTTATCTTTGCTATATAAGGTTCTCCAGCATTTTTACTTTGTCTTTACTGAGGTACAGGGAATGGTTTTTTACACTATGAACCATATGAACCAAAATACACACAAACAATTTCCTCTTGAATATACACAGTGTCATTTTCTCCCCTTTTCCCCCCTCCCTTCCCTCCCTCCTTCCCCCCCTCCAAACTCATTAAATGTTCAACATATACAATACAATAAACCCATTAAACAATGTCATCACACAATGAAAATAAACAAGAAAATCGTGTCATCTACTTTTACATACTGGGTCAGTTCATTTTGCCTTCTTCTCATTCTATCATTTTAGGGGGTGGAGGTCCATGGTAGGTCCTCTCTGTTGTGTTCCATGGATGGTTCCCAAATTTGTTCAAATAATGTGACTTTATTTTTTAAATTATATGTTATTTTTTCCAATGGAATACATTTATTCATTTCTATGTACCATTGCTGTACTCTCAGGCTCTCTTCTGATTTCCAAGTTGACATTATACATTTTTTTTGGTACAGCTAAGGCTATCATAATAAATCTTTTTTGTGCTTCATCCAGTTTGAGGCCTAATTCTTTACTTCTTATATTACTTAGAAGAAAGATCTCTGGATTTTTTGGTATGTCGCTTTTTGTGATTTTATTTAATATCTGATTTAGATCTTCCCAAAACTTTTTCACATTCTCACATGCCCAAATTGCATGTACTGTTGTTCCCGTTTCCTTCTTACAGCCAAAACATCCATCTGATCATGTTGGATCCCATTTATTTAACTTTTGGGGCGTGATATGTAGCCTGTGTAACCAATTATATTGTATCATGAGTAACCTCGTGTTTATTATATTTCTCATAGTTCCGGAGCATAGCTTTTCCCATATTTCATTTTTTATCTTTATGTTTAGATCTCGTTCCCACTTTTGTTTGGGTTTATAGCTTATTTCATCATTTTCTTTCTCTTGCAGCTTGATGAACATGTTTGTTATAAATCTTTTTATTATCATTGTGTCTGTATCACATATTCAAAGCTGCTTCCTTCTGGTAATCTCAGCCTGCTTCCCAGTTTGTCCTTTAAGTAGGCTTTCTGTTGATGGTATGCAAACATTGTACCATGAGTTATTCCATATTTGCACTTAATTTGTTCAAATGATAATAAATTATTTCCCATAAAGCAATTTTCTATTCTTTTAATCCCTTTTCTCTCCCATTCTCTGAAGAAAAAGTTATCTATTGTGAAAGGGATTAGTTGATTTTGCGTCAGTAATAATTTTGGTAGTTGGTAATTTGTTTTTTTCCTTTCTACATGAATCTTCTTCCAAATGTTGAGCAGATGGTGCAGTACTGGTGAACTTCTATATTGCACCAGTTTTTCCATCCCAC
The DNA here is from genome assembly GCF_036971445.1 of Narcine bancroftii. NCBI lineage: Eukaryota > Metazoa > Chordata > Chondrichthyes > Torpediniformes > Narcinidae > Narcine > Narcine bancroftii. The sequence continues at coordinate 223,798,589 of NC_091474.1, read as the reverse complement.
TTATAAAGTACATGTTCTGGTACCTTCTCTCCTATTTTATCTAGCTCTATCCTGGTCCAATCTGGTTTTTCCCTTGTTTGATAAAAATCTGATAGATATCTTAATTGTGCTGCTCTATAATAATTCTTAAAGTTTGGTAGCTGCAAACCACCTTGTTTGTACCATTCTGTTAATTTATCTCGTGCTATCCTCAGTTTCCCCCCCCCTTTCCATAAGAATTTCCTTATTATTTTCTTTAGCTCATTTAAGAATTTCTCTGTTAAGGGAATTGGTAACAATTGAAATAGGTATGAATAAATAGGTATTTTAATGCAATTTACCCTTCCTATTAGTGTTAGTGGTAAATCTTTCCAATGTTCTAAGTCATCTTGTAATTTCTTCATTAATGGCTGATAATTTAATTTGTATAGATGGCCTAGATTATTATCTAGTCTAATACCTAGGTATCAGATTGCTTGTGTTTTCCATTTAAACAGTGATTCATTTTAAACTTTGTGAAATCCGCATTATTCATTGGCATCGCTTCACTTTAATTTGTGTTGATCTTGTACCCCGATATTTCTCCATATTCTTTCAATTTCTTTTGTAATTCTTTTATTGATAATTCTGGTTCTGTTAAGTATACTATGATGCCATCTGGAAATAGACTGATTTTATATTTTTCTCTTTTATTTTTATCCCTTTTATTTTATTTTCTGTTCTTATCAGTTCTGCCAATGGTTCTATTGCGAAAGTGAACAGTGAGGGAGATAGTGGACACCCCTGCCTAGATGACCTGCTTAATTTAAATTGGTTCAATATATATATCCATTTACTGTCACCTTCGCCATTGGACCCTTATATAATGCTTTTATCCAATCAATATATTTTTCTGGTAGGTTGAACCTCTGTAATACTTTGAATAAATAATTCCATTCTACCCTGTCAAAGCCTTTTTCTGCGTTTAAAGCAACAGCCACTGTTGGCGTCTTATTTCCTTGTTCGTCTTTTCTTAATAAATCCAGTTTGATCTAGTTTTACTACTTTTGGTACACAGTCTGCCAATCTGTTTGCTAATAGTTTTGCTATTTATAATCTGAATTAAGTAGAGATATTGGTCTATATGATGCTGGTGTTAGTGGATCCTTCCCCGTCTTTGGTATTACTGTTATTATTGCTGTTTTACATGAATCTGGCAAGTTTTGTGTTTCTTCTATCTGGTTCATTACTTCCAGGAGAGGAGGAATTAGAAACTCTTTAAATGTTTTATAGAATTCTATTGGGAGTCCATCCTCCCCAGGGTTTTTATTGTTCAGTAGCTTTTTTAATATATCTTGCATTTCCTCTATTTCAAATGGTTTTATCAATTTGTTTTGCTCCTCTTCTTGCAATTTTGGTAGTTCAATTTTAGCTAGAAACTCGTCTATTTTGTCTTCTTTCCCTTCGTTCTCAATTCGGTATAATTGCTCGTAGAATTCCTTAAAGTTTTTATTGATCTCTGTTGGGTTATATGAAATTTGTTTGTCCTTTTTCCTTGATGCCAATATTGTTCTTTTAGTTTATTCTGTTTTAAGCTGCCAAGCCAGTATTTTGTGCGTTTTTTCTCCTAGCTCGTAATACTTCTGTTTTATTTTCATTTTGTTCTTCTTCACCTTATACGTTTGTAGTGTTTCATATTTTTTTTTTGTCAAACAATTCTCTTCTTTTTGTTGTATCTTCCCTTGTTGCTAGTTCTTTTTCTGTACTTACTATTTCCCTTTCCAGCTGTTCTATTTCCCGATTGTAGTCCTTTTTTATCTTAGTTACATAACTTATTATCTGCCCTCTGATGAAGGCTTTCATTGCACCCCATAATATAAATTTGTCTTTCACTGATTCCGTATTTATTTCAAACTACATTTTAATTCAGCGCTGAATAAATTCTCTAAAATCCTGTCTTTTAAATAGCATGGAGTTTAATCTCCATCTATATGTTCTTGGTGGGATGTCCTCCAGTTCTATTGCTAATAACAGGGGTGAGTGATCAGATAGCAATCTAGCTTTATATTCCGTTTTCCTAACTCTCCCTTGGATATGGGCTGACAACAGGAACAGGTCAATCCTTGAGTATGTTTTATGTCTACTCAAATAATACGAGTATTCCTTCTCCTTTGGGTGTTGTCTCCTCCATATATCCAAAAGTTGCATTTCCTGCATTGATATAACCATAATTTGGCTACTTTGTTCTTTCTGCTGGTATTTTGTCCAGTTTTATCCATCTTTGAATCCAAATTAAGGTTAAATTCCCCTCCTATTAATATATTCCCCTGCGTATCTACAATCTTCAAAAAAATATCTTGCATAAACTTTTGATCCTCTTCATTAGGTGCATATATATTGAACAAATTCCAGGTTTCTGAATATATCTGACATTTTAACATTACGTATCTCCCTACTGGATCTATTATTTCCTCCTCTATTTTGATTGGTACATTTTTATTGATTAATATAGCTACACCTCTGGCTTTTGAGTTATATGATGCTGCTGTTACATGCCCTACCCAGTCTCTCAATTCCTTGTGTTCCACTTCAGTTAGATGCATTTCCTACACAAATGCTATATCTATTTTTTTCTTTTTTTAGTAAATTTAATAGCCTCTTCCTTTTGATTTGGTTATGTATTCCGTTAATATTTATAGTCATATAATTCAACATGGCCATCTCATACTTTGATTACAACTCATCTCCGCTTCCTCACCACCACCTTTCCCCTTTTCCCCATTTCCATTTCTCAGTTTTCTTTTTTTGAATGCACTGTATGACAACACTTCTAAAACATAAAATATTTCAACCATTCCCACATCTAAAATTCCCTTAACCCCAAGTGTCCTCTCCCTCTCTGAGTCACCCCTTGTCCCTTGCTGGGCAACCACAATTCTCCTCTCCATTCAGACTGCAAACCCGTTCGCAAGTGTCAACTGATTTTGCAGTGACTGTTATTCTCTCCCACCCAACCCACCTGAAAAGACTTTTATCTTCACATTACAACAAAGCTCCCCCTGTTTTCTTCTTTTTTTATTTTTCTTTTTTCTTTTTTTAACCCCTCCTCTTCCCCCCCTTCTCCCTTCCTTCCTTTAGTTTTTATTTATACATTATTTTTACTTCTTTATATATAGTTTGTCATCGTTATTTGTTTTTATTGCATCTCTTCATCTCTCTTTCTGTCTTGCAGGCCTTCTACAAATTCTCGTGCTTTCTCCAGATCCGAGAACAGACTGTTTTGCTGCCCCGGGATAACTATTTTAAGCACCGCTGGATATCTTAACATAAATTTATAGCCTTTCTTCCATAGGATAAATTTTGTTGCATTAAACTCCTTCCTCTTCGTTAGGAGCTCAAAACTTACGTCTGGGTAGAAAAAAAATTTTTGACCTTTGTATTCCAGTGGTTTTTTGTCTTCTCTAATTTTATTCATTGCCTTCTCCAATATTTTTTCTCTTGTATATCTCAAAAATTTTACTAAAATGGATTTTGGTTTTTGTTGTGACTGTGGTTTCGGGGCTAATGTTCTGTGTGCCCTTTCTATTTCCATTCCTTCCTGCATTTCTGGCATTCCCAGGACTTTTGGGATCCATTCTTTTTATAAATTATTTCATATCTTTGTCTTCTTCATCTTCCTTAAGGCCCACTATCTTTATATTGTTTCGCCTACTTTAGTTTTCCATTATATCCATCTTCTGAGCTAACAACTCCTGTGTTTCTTTAACATTTTTGTCACTTTCTTCCAATTTTCTTTTTAAGTAGTTCACTTCCATTTCTACCGCCATTGCACGTTCTTTCGCTATTACACGTTCTTCCGCCATTACAAGTTCTTTCACATTTTCTAATCTTTTCCCTACATCTTTTATGACCAGCTCTATTCTGGTCACTTTTTCTTCATTTCACTAAATTCTAGTGTCAGCCATTCTTTCAATACTTTCATTCGTTCTTGAAATTTTTTTATCTATGTACTGTCCATTCATTTTACCTCCTATTCCTCTGTGCAGAGCTTGGTGTTCTTCTTCTTCTCCTTCTGTGTCTGCTCTTGGGTTTGTATTTTCTATTTCTCTTCCTTGTATCTGTGTCTCTTCTGACTTTCTTGTTGAGCTGCTTGTCAGTTTTTTTTTCTCATGGTTTCTTGATGTTGGTCCTTTTCTTCTGGGCTGGTTATCTGTTGTGTCTCTAGTTTCCTTTTTTCTTTCTCACCCCTCCTATTCCCATTGGAGCCCTGCTGTCGGGCCTCACTCAGCTGTTCCTGCTGTGTAGTTTGACTCCACAGCTGATCCCCCCTCCTATCAGTGACACCTTGTCATGTGCAGTTGCACACCCCTGTTTGGCACCATGAACCATTTTTGCAGTCCTGTGGTCAGTGCGTCGCGACCCTGCGGGGTCACCACTAACCTCTGGGAGTGGGCTCCTCTTTCCACGGTGGGTCCCTGCTTTTTCGTACGTGTAAGGCCTTCTCCTTTCTCTTCTGGCATCTTTCTTTCTTCTTTTCTTCCCGTTGTTTTTGACTTTTCTTTTTTAGGTGCCATTTTCTCCACACCTTTATTTTTTATTTGTTCTGATTTGTGTGCCTGGGGCTTTGCTTTTTCTTCACTTTTTTCCTTCTTTTCTGGAGAGGGCTGGTGTTCTCCTACCAGCCACTACTCCATCACATGACTCCTAGGTACAGGGAATGGTTAAACAAATTAGCACTTAGGACTTTATTCCATTAAAAAAATTCAATACATATAATTAGTAAATCATTATACAATACAATGAGTATTTAAATTGAAGAGAATTTCATTCATTACATGATGGTTATATCCCCTTCCCCTCCTCCCTATCCCAATTCCCCACCCTTATAAAGAAGAATATGTATATATTTATGTAATATGTTTTATGTATAGATATATCTTCTTCTTTGGCTTGGCTTCGCAGATGAAGATTTATGGAGGGGTAAATGTCCACGTCAGCTGCAGGCTCGTTTGTGGCTGACAAGTCTGATGCGGGACAGGAAGACACGGTTGCAGCGGTTGCAGGGGAAAATTGGTTGGTTGGGGTTGGGTGTTGGGTTTTTCCTCCTTTGCCTTTTGTCAGTGAGGTGGGCTTCTGGTCTTCTTCAAAGGAGGTTGCTGCCCGCCGAACTGTGAGGCGCCAAGATGCACGGTTTGAGGCGATATCAGCCCACTGGCGGTGGTCAATGTGGCAGGCACCAAGAGATTTCTTTAGGCAGTCCTTGTACCTCTTCTTTGGTGCATCTCTGTCATGGTGGCCAGTGGAGAGCTCGCCATATAACACGATCTTGGGAAGGCGATGGTCCTCCATTCTGGAGACGTGACCTACCCAGCGCAGTTGGATCTTCAGCAGCGTGGATTCGATGCTGTCGACCTCTGCCATCTCGAGTACTTCGATGTTAGGGATGAAGTCGCTCCAATGAATGTTGAGGATGGAGCGGAGACAATGCTGGTGGAAGCGTTCTAGGAGCCATAGGTGATGCTGGTAGAGGACCCATGATTCGGAGCCGAACAGGAGTGTGGGTATGACCACAGCTCTGTATACTCTAATCTTTGTGAGGTTTTTCAGTTGGTTGTTTTTCCAGACTCTTTTGTGTAGTATATATATAGAAAAAGAAAAAAGAAGTGAAAAGGAAGAAAGAAACTGTATAGTACCTTGGATTGCCTGGAGCATCGCATTCCAGCATACTGGAATTAAACAGATCTTATATAGTTATTTCATTTTAGGGAAGAAGGTTAAGACAGGACTAAAGAGGCTAGTTGAAGATTTCTCCATATTTATTCCTAATATTTGCATGTATGGGCTCCAAATTTACAAAGATTATATTCATTTCTTAAATTATATGTCATTTTCTCGAAAGGAATACAGCTTTGTATTCCATCTTCCCATTCCTAAATGCAAATCCGAATTTCAAGTCACTGCATACATTTTCTTGCTTCTGCTAATGCTATTTTAACAAATTTCATTTGATAGGATTTTATTCCCTTGATCATAAAAGAATGAGGGGAGATTTGATAGAGGTATTTAAAATTATGAGGGGTATAGACAGAGAAACTGTAGGCAGGCTTTTTTCAGGTGAGATTAAAAGCAGAGGACATGGGATAAGGATGAAAGGGGAAACGTTTAGGGGAATATTAGGGGGAACTTCACCGTGAGAATAGTGGGGGTGTGGAACAAGATGCCAGCTGAAGTAGTAAATGCGGGTTTAATTTTAACATTTAAGGTGAATTTGGACAGGTACGTGGATAGGATGGGTATGGAGGGCTATGGATTGGGGGTGTAGGTCAGTGAGACTAGGCAGAATAATAGTTTGGCACAGACTAGAAAGGCTGAAGGGCCTGTTTTTGTGTTGTAATGTTCTATTGTACTTCTACTTTATATTGAACATTACTGCATTGTACAGGCTCTTCAGCCAATGATGTTGTACCAAGTTATGTAAAGCAGCTCTACAACATTCTAACCCTTCCCTATCTCACATCTAGAGCCCTCTATTTTCCTTACATCCATATGTCCATCAAAGATTATTCTGCTTTGCGGAAACTGCCAAAATGTTTGGCCTGGAAGTCAGCCTGAAGAAAACTGAGGTCCTCCATCAGCCAGCTCCCCACCATGACTACCAGCCCCCCCACATCTCCATCGGGCACACAAAACTCAAAACGGTCAACCAGTTTACCTATCTCGGCTGCACCATTTCATCAGATGCAAGGATCGACAATGAGATAGACAACAGACTCGCCAAGGCAAATAGCGCCTTTGGAAGACTACACAAAAGAGTCTGGAAAAACAACCAACTGAAAAACCTCACAAAGATAAGCGTATACAGAGCCGTTGTCATACCCACACTCCTGTTCGGCTCCGAATCATGGGTCATCTACCGGCACCACCTACGGCTCCTAGAACGCTTCCACCAGCGTTGTCTCCGCTCCATCCTCAACATCCATTGGAGCGCTTACACCCCTAACGTCGAAGTACTCGAGATGGCAGAGGTCGACAGCATCGAGTCCACGCTGCTGAAGATCCAGCTGCGCTGGATGGGTCACGTCTCCAGAATGGAGGACCATCGCCTTCCCAAGATCCTGTTATATGGCGAGCTCTCCACTGGCCACCGTGACAGAGGTGCACCAAAGAAAAGGTACAAGGACTGCCTAAAGAAATCTCTTGGTGCCTGCCACATTGACCACCGCCAGTGGACTGATAACGCCTCAAACCGTGCATCTTGGCGCCTCACAGTTTGGCGGGCAGCAACCTCCTTTGAAGAAGACCGCAGAGCCCACCTCACGAACAAAAGGCAAAGGAGGAAAAACCCATCACCTAACCCCAACCAACCAATTTTCCCTTGCAACCGCTGCAATCGTGTCTGCCTGTCCCGCATCGGACTTGTCAGCCACAAACGAGCCTGCAGCTGACGTGGACTTTTTACCCCCTCCATAAATCTTCGTCCGCGAAGCCAAGCCAAAGAAGAAGAATTGTACCATCCTTCAGCACCACACAGGCACCCAGCATTCTTGAATATAAAAATGCCATTTGACATATCCCCTCACCTATGCACTTAAATCCTCCATTTGTATTAAAAAAAACAAACATACAATTTATCTGCTTAATTGCCTGCTTCACCTGCATGTAATTTTAAAATGAGGTCAACAGGTCCCTTTGAACATCAACACTTCAATCTCTTACTATTTAAAGCAATATTTCTGTTTGTTTATTCAACTTTGGAAAATAACCTCATATTTTTCTTGAATCCATCTGCTTTGTTGTGGCTGAAAATCCAATTTCCCACCCCCACAGGTTCCCCCTCATCTACTCTACCAGATGCATTTTCAAATAAATCCAAGAAATTAGTCAAACCTTTGCTCCTGGTTACCAGCCTTTTTATTACTTCTCCCATTCCCACCCAGACAGTCTAGTCCTTGGCTCCATCCATTGTTAGAGTGAGGTTAAACATTACATTGATGAAAAGCATGTTAAATCCTGTCTGGTTAGTCTAAAACCCAACTCATCAACATTGAATTTTCTATGTTCAGGTAATCCCACCCTGATACATTTCCACTGTTTCCATCTGACCCTTACTCAATTTTCTCTCAATTGCACCCCTCCCCCCCAATAGTTTCCTCCCCTACCTGAGTCTCCACCTCTACCATCTTCTTTTGTCCACTCTCCTTCTCAGCCCTTCCTCCTTCCTTTTTATGTTTGATATCTGCCCTTCCTACGTTAGTATCAAAAAAGGGCCCAGACCCAAACTGTTGAATGTCCATTTCTCTTCAAGGATGCTGCATGACCTGCTAAGTTTCATTAGCTTCTCATTGTTTGCTCAAGATTCCAGCATCTGCAGTTCTTCTGTTTAGAACATAAAGAACTTACAGCAAAATACAGGCCTTTCAGCCCACAAAGTTGTGCCAAATATATCCCTACCATAGAAATTACCAGGCTTTCCCATCGCCCTCTATTTTTATAAGCTCTATATACCTATTTGAAAGTCTCTTGAAGGATCCTAATGTATCCGCCTTTACTACTGTTGCCAGCAGCCCATTCCACGCACCCACCACTCTCTGCATTTAAAGAAAAAATTACCCAACATCTCTTCTGCACCTACTCCCCAGCACCTTAAACCCGTGTTCTCTTGTGGCAATCATTTCAGCCCTGGGAAAAAGCCTCTATTTACATGATCAATGCCTCTCATCATCTTAAACACCTCTATCAAGTCACCTCTCATTTTCTGCTGTTGCAAGGAGAAAAGGCCATGTTCACTCAACCTGTTTTCATTAAGGCATGCTCCCTAAACCAGGCAGCATTCTTGTAAATCTCCTCTGTATCCTTTCCATGGCTTCCACATCCTTCTGGTAATGAAGTGTCCAGAACTGCACACAGTACTCCAAGTGGGGTCTGACCAGAGCCCTATAGAAGTGCACCTAAATTCTATACAGCGGTTCATAAATTCATTTCCATGTTTAATGAAGGCCAATACACTGTATGCCTTCTTAACCACAGAATCAACCTGCTTTGAGCGTCCTGCTTACTTTAGTCCCTTCTTTGCATTGGACCCATGTGATAGTACAGATCTATCACCAATGTATATAGTGTATATAGTTACAGTATCTAGACTGTGCTTACAGCGATTGGCTGAGAACTAAGCCACGCCTACTGTCTGGGCCTTAAAGGGTTGTGTCCCTAGCCAGGTCGGATCATTCCGGACTGGTCGGCCACCTGTGAAGAGCTCCTGTCTTTTGCTAATAAAAGCCTTGGTTTGGATCAACAAGTCTTTGATTCTTTCGACGAGCTCTACAACCCATAGTTCACCATTTTTCTCGTTTTGTGTTTTTTCCCCCCCCTCCCCCTTGTTCCTTGAAGACAGTCATAGAATATTTGTGTATTTATAAATGTGTCTATCTCTCTCCATTGGATATTTTCTTCAGTTATAATTTTCTATTTACATACCCATTAATCTGTTTTCATGTCAATTTATTTCCATTTTTTCCCTAACCAATTTCTTGGTCATCATTTTTAGAATTTTAAAACATTCTGAATCTCGGGTGCTTTCTCCAGCAATTTTAATTTTTTTTCATTAAAATTAATTCTATTCATACTTTCTCTTGTAATTTATGGTTAGTCACTGGGAAAGGGTCTCGACCCAAAACGTTGACTCTCTATGGATGCTGCTTGACCTTGCTAAAGTCAGTTTGCTCATAACATTTGCGGTTTCTTGCGTTTTTCCTTTTCCTATTGTGTTCTTGTGTTTTAAAGGAGTGTATATTTCAGAGTGGCATCATGTTCGAATAAAGAAAGACATGCTCCTGTCCTGTGATGCCATTCCCAAAGGGGAAATACATGAAAAGTAGCGATGAGGATAAACTGCAGACGATGGAATCTACAGGAATTCGGAAAAAGGACGTCGAAGGTGAAAATTGAGTTTTTTTAAAAAAGGGATGACGTTGGGCTACAGCGAGATGGAATTACGTGCTCGGCAGCAGAAAAAAGGGAAAGGGAAGAAACTCGAGATGAGGATAGCAAAATGTGAGAATAAATTCTGCATTTACTTGTTCCTGAGTAATAAGTAGTTAAAATGACAGAAGGACAATTTGGAGAATATAAAGAATTGGAAAACTGGTATGGCTGTGGATAGGTTCAATATGTACTGCATTGCCTATGATGTGAGGGATACAGAAACCTGCAAGGAAAAACAGGTGCTGCTTTTAAGTGAGGTGGGGAGCAGAACATATAGTTTGATGAAGATCCTAATGACAACGGCAAAATCAAATGCCAAGTCGTATGAAGAGTTATGTGACCTGATAGAGCAGCATCTGTCCCCAAAACCAGAGGTGATCATGGAAGGATACAAATTCTACATCCGAAAGCGAAATGGTGAACCAATATTTTGCCGAATTACGTTAAGTTGTTGGAGATGCAGGTTTGGAAATATTTTGGATGATGACAAGGATGGACACATCAATCAAAGTGTCCAAGACACAAAGAAAATAGAAAGAAAAGGGTCACCAATGTAAGAAAAACTAGAAATTGAAGAATAAAAACTATCTTCCAAAATGAAAAAAAAACTTAGAGGAAACGACAACATTTCTAGCAGTGAGGATGAGGGAGCATTGGCAGTAAGGTACATCGGTAGTGTAGTTGATCACAGCTCAGAAATTTTGTTCATATTAAAGTTACAATGAACCGGTCCAGGTGGAATTCAACATAGGGACGGCTGTGTCATTAATGCTGAATGATCTGAAAAACAAACTACTTCCCAAACTTAATGGTCAGACATGTATAAAGATGGTTACAGGAAAGAAGTGAAAGTGCTAGAGAAATGTGAAGTAAATAAAAGATATATTCTATTTAGAATATGAAATATGGATATGATTTACAATTTATGTATGTAAGTGATATATGGAATGTCTTATTTTGTTTCTGTAACTGTCCATATCTTATTGAATTGTACCCTTTTTGTTTGTAGAAGTTCTTTATTATAATCAATCAAATATTTTAAAAAGAAAAAGAAAGAACATCAAGTATAAGGGACAGACAAAGAAAGGATTACCCCTTTATAATTGTAGATACTAAAGGACCCATCTTTTTTGGGAGGGATTGATTATCGCACATCCAACTGGACTGGAAGGAAATGGTTGCAGTGAAGAATGTACAAACAGTGGGTGAAAAGAAATCAAAGCTGAAGCACCAGACAGTTTTTGAGAAGGACCTGGAAAAAAATTCAAGAAATCCAGGTAAAATTGCAATTGGGACTGGAAGCGAAACCTAAGTTCTTTAAGCCAAGGATGATACCGTTCATGATTTAAAAAAAAGGAATTGAGACAGAGCTCAGCAGATTAGAAAACAAAGGAATGCTCGAGAAACTCCAGTACAGTGACTGGACAACTCCTATTAAACCAGTCAGAAAACCCAATGGTGAAATTTGAATTTGTGGGATTATAAGGTCACAATTAACCAAGCATTGCAAGTTCCTGGACACCCCATTCTGAGAGTGGAGGAATTATTTCAAGTTCTGAATGGTGGGGAAAAGTTCACGAAATTAGACTGATCAGAAGCATATCAACAAGTTGAATATGATGCGGTAGAGACAGGAAGCAGGAACCCAACCCTCCCGGGAAATCAGTTTAAAAAGAGTTATTTAAACTAAGTTTAAAAAGTTCACAATGAAGAAAAACAATGTTTAAACATTTCAAGAATGTCTCCTAAGAAAGATTTTAAAAAAGTTACAGGAACTTCCAGAGTCCTGTGAACAAAAGAAAGAAAATGGGAAAAGAGGCCTCTTGCACAATAGAAGCCTGGGGCTGGAGTTTGATCCACCCCCTTGTGTGAGTGGATCGCCTGTGGGGCAACTAGAGGCGCAGGAGTTGAAGAAGCAGATGAAGATTGTTCGCGCATGCGTGTTGAAGACGAGCCCTCAATGGCAGCCGGCACTGGTAATGCCTTTGTTATTCCTGAGCAATATCAACAAGGCTTGGAGAAGGAGGAAAAACAAAACACAACAGAGACAGGAAGTGATATTGATGAAGCTGAAGAATAAGAAATGCCTGCTAAAGGTAAAAAAGAGATATGTACAATAGAACATTTAATGAAAAAATTGAAGAGCACAAAGAAAAGAATGAAACGATATTATGATGTTGTAAAAAATTTTCAATTAACTATGGGAAACATGGATGAAAGAGTTAAGATTGTGGAAGAAGAAATGGAAGATGCAAAAGAAAAAGTGGGAAAAGCAGAGACTGATACTGTTGAGGCTGTTGAGAAAGTCAAAGTGTGGGAAAAGAAGGGTATACACTTGAAAATTTCAGCAGAAGAAATAATATTAAAATTGTTGGACTGAAGGAAGGCACTGAAGGTCAAATTCCTATTAGATTTTTCCAAGAAAGAATACCTAAAGTTTTGGGAGAAGACAAGGTTGGACAGAATATTGAAATTGAAAGGGCATGTAGACCCCTCATACCACAACCTACATCAGATCAAAGGCCATTTTCTATATTGATCAAGTTCCAAAGACACCAAGACAGAGAAAAGATATTGATAGCAGTGGTGGAAGGAGCAAAAGATAGAGATGCCCCACTTGAGATTGAAGGAAAGAGAGTATTGTTTTATCTAGATGTAAGTGTGGCATTATTGAAAAAAGACAAGACATTTCTGGCAGAAAGAGTACAGATTCGTGTTGCACCATCCAGCAACTTTAAAGATTATCATGCCAAATGATGATAGAAGATGTCTTTGGACTATAAGCATGCAGAACAATTTGTGGAAACGTTGTCGAGTATAAAATCACAGGAATGATTAATTAAAGATAATGTTGTGTACTTCCTTATGCTTTTTATATTCAGATACGAATCTTGTATACAAAAATGATTTAATTATTATATGGTGAATATTCTGAGGGGGCTGGGGATAATGGGGAACTGTTTTCTATCATACCATGTGTACTTTTGTTGCAATGGAGGGGATAGTATATTATATAAGCAATACTAGAAGGGGGGTGTCTGTTAATTTTAATCTATGTTATGTATGCTACGTAATATATGTTTTAACTATATTCTTTTTCTTTCTTTTCTACTTGGACTGCTGGAAGGTACAGTGGAACCCTGTTATAATGCAATAGTTGGGGTCCAAAAAAAATCACATTATGAAAAAAGCGGGGTCGCACTAAATTGGGGTTCAAGAAAAACAGCAGTTTCAAAAGAATCAAGAACACGTGTACAATACCTGAATTTTCAATCATCTTTTTATTTCTTACAATCATCATTTTATTTCTTAAAAAAGCAATTGAGTGTTAATTGCTTGAATACCCCATGTTGCTGGCTGCGAGCAAAATCCAATGTACTTCCAAGCTGGAAGATTTTTATTGGTCCACATCCTGAGTCTCCAGCCAACGTAGGCTAGCTTTGAGGTACTCAATGGCTTCAGAGACTTTTCGGGGTGGGAGTGGAGGCTCCTCATTGTCATCCTCCTGTGGTTCAGGATTCAGTACTATAGTAACTTTACGGATGATCTTGGAGTCCATCAGGTACTCATATGTTGGGCGTTCGTCATTGGCAGAGTACCATCGATGCAAATCCTCTTTGCTTCTCTGCCTCACGTGCCTCTTCATCTGTGAAGCTGTAGAATTCTTGCCCATCATCATCATCTTCTTTGGTTGATTGTTGGGATGAAAAGGTTGGACCCAGACCCTTCTCCCATAATTTTTCCACACATGCAGAGTTGACTGCTGTCCAGCCCTCCCCACCTAAGTGGCAAACTTCCTTAATGTTCATGTTTTTCAGATTGTCTTCCAGGATTGTTTGTTCATCTACAATTCTATGAATTAATTCACACCTGTAATTCTGCTTGAACACTGAGATGATCCCCTGGATCTTAGATATAGTGTTCTTTGGGAGGTAAAAAACTCAAATCTTTCCATCACGGTTTACTAGGCTGATAGCTGGTGGGTGGGCGGGACAGTAGTCAAGCAAAAGTGTAAATGAGTGCACATGGCAGGGACAAAACTTTTGTAAAACCTAGCCTCAAAGATGACACTGCTACTATGCTTGTATTCGAATGGTAATGACTTCACATTGATATGTGGATACAGCAGGGTGAGCGAAATTTGCCAATCATGATTGGTTTTAACTTGTGTGTTCCAGTCTTGTTAACACAAATAACAATGTCACATGATCTTTGCATTATTTGAACCCGTCACATTGGTGGGCATCATCTTTGCAAGATAGCGTGCGATCTTGGATCATCATGTAGCAGAGGCTGGTTTCATCACAGTTGTTCCCTTGTTCTTGACGAAGCCACCTTGTTCTAAGAGAGTTTTTAGTTCTGCTAGGTATTCGCTGGTGGTGGTACTGTTGGCTGAGTGAATTTCTCCAGACACTAACACTTGAGAAATTCCATGACGGTGTTTAAACCAGTCTAGCCATCCATTTGTAGCTTTGAACTGTGAGGTTTCTTTTTTGATCAGCTGGTCAAACTTTATGACTTGAACTTTGAGAATAGACCCAGAAATTGACAGGCATTCTGAGCGCACTTGAACAAGCCACTTGTACAGGGAGTCATCGAGGCTGACACCTTTGGCTGTCTTCATGTATTGGCCTTTAGTCCAGCCTCTTCCTTGACTTTCTAAAGTGACACGCATAACTTATCTTCCTGAGTTTTCTAGCCATGCAGTGTTCATTCAGATATGCTGAGGTCTTGTACAACTTGGGTTTGACTTTTATTCCTGATCTTTCACGGAAAAAGTTTTTTCGTTTTCTTACGGTGCGTACATTTTGAAAAAAATTCAGAGGACCCCAAAACCCAACAGCAATAGAAATTCACCAAGACAAATGGTTACTTAAACAAAAGTTGCTTTTGATTTTCTTTAAACATAAAAACAGGATCAAAATTAAACTTATTACTATTAACTTAACTTGACCTAACTTAACCCCCCCCCTTCTAATTCTAAGCACACGTATACATGTTCAGGAAAGTTTTTTGTTTCACAGTCCAATCATTCACTCCAAGTTCACTGGTTGCAGGCAATTCTTATACTGTGCACAGAATTGAACATTTATGAATCTTCACCAGGCTTTGGTGCTTGAAAGGTAAATGGTTACCACTCAGGAAGGTTCTTGTCAGTTTTCAGAGAGAGTGATTTGTTGTTCATTGGACAAAATCTAATTCCTTCTGATCAGCCACTTCAGTGTCTTGCCAAAGAAACTTTCCCCATCAAGATTTTCCAGATGATAACCTCTTTCTTTCAGGTCACCAGAGAGTTCCTTTCCTGTTTCCCTTATTTCAAGTGAAATATTATACAGCCAGCCACCTCCTCTTGCATGGACCACAAGGGCTTTGAACAGGCTGAACTAAGAACTCGCAACCCATCTTCAAAATGTTTTTTTTTCCACAAGCTTGTCAGCTTGTCATGTTCCAGTCCTAGCTACTGCTGCTGAACTGTAGAACTGATTTTTTTTCTCTCTCTCTCTCTCTCTCAGAGAAAACCACATGACCCTCTTAGAACAGCAAATTGCATTCAGACAGACTGTGATACCAGACCTAATCTTCTAAGTCTATTCATCTGTTGCTTTCCAAAACAATAATCCATAGCATGTCTAATTAGCACCTAAGTGTGAAGTCCTTATAGGCATTCTTCAAAGTTTTTGCAAAGGGACTCGGAGCCTGGAATGTCTGGCTTGAGCAGAGCTCTGGCATTTTAAATGAGATGTGTTGTGAAGTATTTGTATCTTTTTGTGACCTAAAAAAAACCCACAATTTATCTCCTTTTAAGATATATCTATATACAATATAAAACATAACATCAACCATCACACCAGAAAGAGTGAAAAAAGGGTCCAATGGCTCATCATATTATATCTTAATTTATGTTAAATCGGAGCACATTAAATTGGGGTTCCACTGTATGTGCCACATCATGGAGGACAAAGATTGAGCAATTTATTAGAAGAGACACATAGGGAAAGGTGAAGGGGGAGCATGTAGATGTTGTGAAATACTTTTGTAGAGAGAAATAATCCAGTAAAATACACATTTTTATGATAATTGGGTAAATGGGCCAGTGAAAAGACAGAGGGTATTGTCACATATTAAAAATTGGGAGCAGACTTGACCTTCCTACAAGAAACTCATTTAACTGAAAGAGAACATCAAAAATTAAAAAGAGGTTGGGTGGGGAATGTCTTTGCTTCTTCATTCAATTAAAAAGCAAGTGGAGTGGCAATTTTGATGCACAAGAATCTTCCAGTTAAAGTACAAGATGTGGTGATAGACCCTGCAGGTAGGTATGCTATAGTGGACTGTCAAATATTCTCAGTATCCTGGACCCTTATGAATGTATATGTGCAAAATATTGATAATGAAAAATTTATTTAGGAAACATTTCTGAATCTAGCAAATGTTTCTGAAAATATTTTAGTAGGAGGCAATTTCAACTTTTGTCTGGATCCAGTTTTAGATAGGTCAACAAGAGCAATAATGAGGACAAAAGTGCCAAAAGTCACTTTACTATTATTGATAGACCTGAATTTAGTGGTGCTTGGAGAAGAATTCATCCAAGAGAAAGAGATTATTCCTTTTACTTAAATAGACATGATTCCTATTCAAGAATAGATTATTTCTAATGTTAGTTTAACTACAAAATAGGATTGTAGAAGCTGAATATAAAGCGAGAATTTTATCAGATCACTCACCTTTGATACTGGCGCTTATGATGCCAGATAAAGAAAAGTTGGTCCATGGATGGTATCTCAACACATTATTGTTGGAAAAGTTCGGATTTTCGTGACTTTATTAGAAGACAAATTCAGATATTTTGTGAGACCAACTGCAATTCAACTACTGATAAATTTATGATATGAGATGCTTTTAAAGCATATTTAAGAGGACAAATTATAAACTATACTTCTAAGATTAAAAAGGAATATACCAGAAAAGTGGAAAAATTCAAAAAAGAAATAAGTAAGTTAGAAAAATACATCCAAATGAGGGGTCTGAAGAAAAACATAGACAACTTATTAATTAAAAACTTGAATATAATACATTATAAACATTTAGAATGGAAAAAGTGATAACAAGAACTAAACAGAAGTATTATGAACTGGGTGAAAGAGATCATAAAATACTTTACTGGCAGTTGAAAGCAGAACAGGTCTCAAGAATGATAAATATGATAAAAACAGATACAAACATGACTACTTATAAACCTCAAGAAATTAATGAGGCCTTTAGACAATTTAACTCTAAATTATATTAATCAGAATCTCAAAGAGATGTTAACAAAATAGAATTTTTTTAATCATAAATAAGACTTCCAAGATTAGATTTGGAAGAACATGTAGAACTGAATGCTCTCTCTTTACTCAGGAGGAGGTCAGTGTAATGAAGAGGCTGCAGCCATCATGTGGTGGCGCTGCAGCACTCCTATTCGGAGGACATATTGCATGTCAAGTTCAAGACTCAGCCCAAGCCATCAAGGTGACCCTTGCGATTGGCCCATCTAAATTACCAGATCCTGGAGTCTAGGCAGCCTGTCTGGACTCAGCCCTGACCTTCACCCAATTGGCCCACATGAATTAGCTAGGCTGACCCTGCTGAGCCCCTACATTTGGCTTCGAGTCATTGGCCACACCACCCAGTGGAGCCCAGCCTTCCCCGAATGAATGCCCTCCCCCTCCATACCAACTGCAGAACTATAAAGGGCCATGTGTCCCTTTGATCTGCCTCTCTTGACCCCTTGTGGCAAGTAAGTATCATCTTTTGCACTGGTTTGAGGTGTCCCGAGATTAAGTCGCTAGAGCCGTTTTCATACTGGTCAAGGGGTGGGGGCATGTAGCATCACCTTGATTCTGACTGT
The DNA here is from genome assembly GCF_036971445.1 of Narcine bancroftii. Classification (NCBI taxonomy): domain Eukaryota; kingdom Metazoa; phylum Chordata; class Chondrichthyes; order Torpediniformes; family Narcinidae; genus Narcine; species Narcine bancroftii. Next base: position 223,780,762 of record NC_091474.1, on the reverse strand, counting down.
TGATTGTATGTGCACTTAAGTAATTTCTCCAATTTCTCCCTTGTTATTTAAAGTGTATATTTACCCCTTGCGTATTGTGTGTGTGTATCGGTTCATTTAGCATTTCGACCCTGTTGCCCCATCTACATCCCCAAAATAAACATGTGCTTTGTACCTGAATTTGGTCGGGTTCTTAACCTGTGGGATCCACATGAACCCTTACAAGTCAGGGAAGCACTGAGTTCATTGCAAAGTCATAAATCTCTAGTAGAAGATGGTTTCCATCCTGAATTTTATAAAGAATTAAATAATTTGTTGATTCCTCTATTTATGGAGGTCTTAGATCTGGTGTCTGAAACACATACTCTATCTGGATTTATTAAGAATAGATATTTGGCTGACAATGTAGCAAAATACTCTCCCAGAATCATTTTCAATGGCAATTATCACTGTAATACCAAAATAATATAGGCATCCATTGAAACTGTTATCTTATAGACCTATTTCATTATTAAAATCAGATTATAAGATCATAGCCAAAACTTTGACAAATAGATTGGCAAAATTTCTGCAGAAATTGATTAATATGGACCAAGTAGACTTGGTGAAAAGGAGGCAATTGGCTGATAATGTAAGCAGGTTGAATAGTATAATTCATTTGGCATGAAAGAGAGATGATCTGAATATTGCTGGGGCATTAGATGCAGAAGAAGCATTTGATAGACTGGAAAGATTTGGATTAGGTCAAATTTTTACAAATTGACGAAGGTATTATATAATAAACCGAAAGCTAAAATGGTGACTAATGGACAAATTTCTTCATCATTTAATTTGTCAAGATTTAGTAGACAAGGATGTCCGCTATCTCTAGCTCTATTAATTTTAGCTATGGAACCTCTTGCAGAAGCAATCTGTTAAGATCCAGACATTAAGGGATTTAGGGTTAACCAGGAGGAATACAAAATTAATTTATTTGATATATTTTACAGAGGCAGTAACTTAGATACAGAAATTGTACTCAAATTTGAAAGAATATAGAAAAGTTTCAAGTTATAAAATAAATTGGGATAAGAGTGAAATTATGCCTCTTACAGGAGGAGATTATACTCAGTGTCAAAGAGATACCCCATTTAAATGGCTGGCAAATGGGATAAAATATTTAGAAATATGAACAGATAATAACTTAACAAATTATATAAATTGAATTATTTACTTTTATTCAAAAAGATTGAATAAGATCTAAACAGATGGACAGCCTTACCCATACACTAGTGGAAAGAGTTAATTGTATTAAAATGAATGTATTTTCAAGAATACAATATCTCTTTTAATCACTGCCCATACCATTATCTCAGAGGTTTTTTCAGGATTTAAATAAATTTCAGAAAATTCCTTTGGAAAGGTAAGATGTTGAGGAAATATAAACTGGGAGGTTTACAACTCCCTAATTTTAAAAATTATTATTGAGTGGCCTCAGATGAGATTTCTTACTTTCTTTTTTGAGGAAGGAGATAAATTTGCATGGGTGAAAATAGAATTGGATAAAATAGGAGAGGGAATGGCAGAGTATTTTATATATAAATGGGATGCAAAATTAATAACTGTTGAGAGAGAAGCCCCTTTGTTAAAACACTTAATTAATATCTGGGTTAAAATAAATAGAGACGATGGAACAAGGGGAGGATTATCTCCCAAAACTCCTCTGACTCATAACAGGCGTACTTTGTACAGTGCGTAACAAAATGTTTGAAATCTGGTCTTATAAAGGAATTAGATATATTGAAGATTATTATGAGTGGGGTCAATTGATGTCATTTGAACAAATGAAAAATATGGTAAGTACAGAATTCCTAGCAACACAATCTTCTGCTATTTCCAATAAGAGCTTATATAAGGGATGAATTGGGCCCAACAATGTTTTTTTTACCATATTGTAGTGATGTGGAGACTCCAATTCGAAAGGGAAATACAAAGAGATTTACTTCAGCAATGTCTCTTTTACTTCAAATGGGAACCTTCCCCCCACAAACAAAGTGTTCAAAAGTCCAGGCAGAGATGGGAATAAGACTTAAATTTAAGAATTGATGAGCAAACCTGGTCTGAACTATGTCAGGATAGTATGGCTAATACAACAAATGTAAGATATAGATGAGTACAATATAATTTTTTGCATCATTTGTATCTCACACCACAGAAATTAAACAAGTTAAATTCAGACCTATCAGACCGATGTTTTAGATGTGGTGAAGAGGTAGGAACATTTTTACATTCAACTTGGTTATGTTCTAAAGTGAGACTTTTTTTGGGTTGATCTAGGAAATTTCTTAGAGCAGATCACAGGAATCAAATTTCCACAAAATCCAAAATTGTTTTTACTGGGTAATATTACAGGGATAAGACCTAAACTGAAATATGCAAACATCAAACAGAAATTGTTAAAATTGCATTGGCAGTAGCTAGAAAATGTAGAGCAGTTGCATGAAAGTCTCATTCACATCTGCGGATGGTATGTTGGAATGCAGAAATACATACTGTAGTTGCATTCCATTTGAGAAAATTACCTATAACTTAAGAAATAAGTTGCCTTGCCGACCAAGGGTCTGAAACCTTAGTGAAGGCAAACATCAAGGGTTTGTGGTCTGTAAATACCACAAAATCTCTTCCTTTGAGAAAATACCTGAAGTGGTGGATGGCCAGGTAAAGGGCCAGAAGCACCCTATCAAATGCACTGTAGCTTTGTTCAGGAGGCCTCAAATGTTTGCTGAAAAAGTTCCAGTGGCTTCCAATTGCCTTTGATCAGTTGTTCTAGCACTTCTCCAACATCTATGCTGGATGTGTCAACTGTGAGAGCTGTGGGCACATTGGGTCGAGGGTGCACCAACATGGTGGCATTGACCAGCACTTCCTTGGCTTTGTTGAAAGCAGCTGACATTTCCTCAGCCCAGAAAGAAGCTGGAAAAGGGATCACATTATTTGGGCCACCGATGGTAAAAATTTACCATGTCAATGAACTCTTCTAGTCCTTTGACCATGTTTGGCCTGGTAAACTTTCTTATGGCCTCGACTTTGGCGGGGAGCAGCACTGCTCCATGCTGATCAATCCAATGGCCGAGGAAGTGAATGGAAGACAGGCCAAACTGGCATTTGGTCAAATTGATGGTCAGGCCACAGTCACTTAACCATTGACATAGTTGACATAAGTGATGCCCATGCTCTTGATGAGAGTGACTGGTGATCAGTATGTCATCCAGGTAAATTAATACAAAATCGAGGCTGCAACCCCCAGAGTCCATTAGTTGCTGGAAAATCTGTGCAGCATTTCTCAACCTGAAAGGCATTCGCAGAAATTCAACAGGCTGAAAGATGTGATGATTGCTGTCTTCGGGGTGGACAGAGATTTGATTATATCCTTTCACTAGGTTGATTTTTGAGAATATCCTGGTGCTGTCTAGGTTTACGGTGAAATCCTGGAGGTGCGGCACAGGATACCAGTCAGCAGTTGTGACATCCTTTAACCGGCGATAATCGCCACGTGGTCTCCATCCTCTGGTAGCTTTCGGGACTATTTGCAAGGAAAATGCCCATGGACTGTCCAAACAATGCACTATGCTGATGTCCTCCATTGTACAGAATTCCTCCTTCACAATCCATAGGTTTTCCAGAGGTAGTCTGTGTCTCCTGGCATGCAGCAGTGCTCACCTGGTGGTAATATGATGCTGGACCCTGTGCTTGGGCATTAGGAAGGAGAACTGCGGGGTGACTAAAGTTGGAAATGCTGCCAGGATGTTGGCATACTTGTTCGAGAAGAACGTAACTGAATCCAAATGGGGTGCTGAGAAGGTGCCCTGATGTAAGGCGAGTAATTCAAATGTTTTGGAGTTCACCAACCGTTTTCCTTTTAGGTCCACCAATAGCAAGTTAACGTGTTGAAAATCTGCATCTAATAGAAGTTGCGAAACATCGGCCAATGTGAATGTCCAAACGAATCGACGAGGGCCGAATTCAAGGGTATTAGTTTACACCCCATATGTTCTGATATTGTTTTTGTTAGCAGCTGTAAGGGATGGTCCAGACTCCATTACGGATGTCCAAACCCATGGGAGAAAAAACACTGACCTCTACTCCTGTGTCTACCAAGAACCTCTGATCCCAATGCTGGCCCCTTAGGTAGAGGAGGTTGTCTCGATGACCAGCCACTGCAGACACTAGCAATGACCAGCCTAGGGGTTTCCCTGGTATGAGCAAGGTGGGTGGCAATGGCGGGCCACAGAGTCCCAAGTCTGATGGTAAATAACACCAGCAGCTTTTATTTAGACTGTTGTCATGACTACTTGCGTCCTGGGGCATTGACCGGATTAGCGCTCTGGTGCAGTGTAACAACTGAATCCATGATGGCTCCACCATATTGTTTTGCCTGCTAGAGGATTTCAGCATGAGCCGCCAGTTCCCAGGGGTCACTAAAATCTTCCTTTGCCAGGAGTAGGCAAATTTTGTCCAGCATCTGCTTGAAGAACAGCTGCTCAAAAAGCAGACAGGGCAAGCATTTAATTCATAAGAGCAGACTGTGTTTGGTCACCCAGGTCATCCATTCTTAACAGCCTTGCTGCCCGTTCACAGCAGGACAAATGCACTAATTAATAGTGCCTTAATGGCATCATACCTGTTATTCTCTGGGGGTTGACTCAGAAAATCAACAATCAACAATCCTTCCTGCCGTGTCTTGGTCCAATAAGCCAACCACATAATAGTATTTGGTATAGTCCAAAATGATTCTGTGAACATGGAACTGGACTTTTGCCTGCTGAAACAGATCGCAGGCTCTGAGGTCCAAAAAGTAGGCAGTTTGAGTGCTACTGCATTTTGAATGTTTTCTTTGCTTATGCTGGGTTCAAATTGCCAATTTGACCCATTGGGGCCAGCACTGTAGTTGCTTAAAGATGAACTAAATGCCCACTACTCATAAGAGATGAGTAGGATCAACTGCCTTACTCTACTCTGGTGTGTGCTTTTAAAGCACTCGTGCCTCCCGAAGTGATGTCCTCTGGGATGATTGACAGCAAGCTCGACGCTGCCGGGCTTCCTGATGCTGCCGGCTTAGACCTCCATGAGCCAATTCATCTATGCTGTGCTGTTCGGTCCATTACAATATATCTTTTCTTTGGGGTCTTTCCTTCGTCAGGTGGGGATTGGGGTACAATCATCATGGAGTAAACACTGGATTTACTTTTGTACTTGTATTTTTTAATTTTGTAACTGACTGTATGCTTGGTCAAACATTTTAAATTAAACTATTAAAAAAAGCAAGCTGAATTGGACCATGAATCTAGGAAGTACATGGCTATCAATACTCACCTAGGATTGTTCACTTACACCAGGATACCATATGGGATATCATCAGCTCCAGTGATATTTCAAGCAGTCATGGACAAACTATTGGAATGACTAAATGTTGGATGTTACCTGGATGACATAATCATAATGGGTAAGGACAATGATGAGCACCTAACAAACCTGGAAAAAATTAGCCAGGTTAGAACAGGCAAGTGTGTATATATGGCACTCTCAATAACGTATTTGGAATTTATGATTGATTGTGAAGGAGTCAGGATGGATGCAGCTGCCTCTCAAGCTGTCCGCAGAGCACCTTGCCCATCGAATCGAGTGGAGTTACAATCATTTTTAGGTTTGGTTAACCACTATCAAAACACACATCCCCAACATGTCAATGCTGTTCAACCCACTCAACCAAATGTTTAAAAAAAAACCCACAAAATGTGCTGGAATGCAGAAACTGACAAAGCTTTCAATCGCTTGAAAAAACTGCTGTCCTCAAGGGACAATGCTCTCGTTTAATACGACCCTTGCTGTTGATGCGTCACCTGTTGCTTTAGGTGCAGTATTGTCACAAGTCACAGAAAAGGCAGAACAACCAGTTGCATATGCTTCCCACTTTTTGATGGCCTGTGTTCAGAACTATGTGTAACTGGAGAAGGAAAGACTGGCCATAATCTTTGGTCTTAAGCAATTTCACTAATACCTATATGGTAGGAAGTTTACTTTAGTGATGGACAATAAACCACTGAGCTTGATCTTAGGCCCCAAGAAAGTTATTCCTGTGTTAGCAGTGGCATGAATTCAAAGATGGGTGATGGAGCTCATGATGTACGACAAGAACAGCTATGCAGATGCATTATCATGCTTACCTTTGCCTGAGAGAGAACAGGCGGAAGGGAACATTAATTGGATGGCTGAAACCACAGCAATCAACCAGGAACAACTTCATTACTTGCCTATTACAGCGAAGGCTGTTAGCGAAGAGGAATGGAAAGAGGCTACACTCTCGAAGATTCTATACTTCACCTTGAATGGATGGGCAGAGGCCAACAGTATTTCCCCCTGTTATGAGCCCAGAGGACCCCAAAACCCAGCAGCAATAGAAATTCACCAAGACAAATGGTTACTTAAACAAAAGTTGCTTTTAATTTTCTTTAAACATAAAAAACAGGTACAAACTTTAACTTATTACCATTAAGTTAACCTAATTTAACCCCCTTCTAATTTTAAGCACATGTGTATGTAATGTGTATATGTTCAGGAAAGTTATTTGCTTTAATTGTCCAATCATTCACTTCTCACTTCTCCAAGTTCACTTGTATCAGGCAATTCTTACACAGTGCACAGAATTTAAATTTATGAATTTTCACCAAGTTCCTGTGCTTAAAGTTAAATGGTTACCACTTAGGAGGGTTCTTGTTGGTTTCAGAGAGAGATTTCTTGCTTGTTGCTGATTTCCTCCAGTCAGTTACTTCAGTGTCTTGTCGAAGAAACTTACCTCATCATGGGTTTTCCAAATGATAACCTCTTCAAGGTCACCACAGAGTTCGTCTTGTTTCCCTTATTTCAGGAGAAACACTCTAGCCAGCAATTTCTTCTTATAAGGACTACAAGGGTTTTGAACAGGCTGAACTCAGAACTCACAACCCGTCTTCAAAATGGGGTTCTCAACAAGCCTGCCAGCTTGCCATGTTGCAGCCTTAATTGCAGAACTGACTTCTTTCTCTCTCTAAAAGAAATCCTGTTTTTCTCTCTCTGCTTGTCAAAACCAGAAGCCCTCCCAAGGCTCCAAATCCAATCCTTGAAAGATATTTAGCAGCACTTGAGCCCGGACTTTGTTCCATTTGCACCCACTTCTGAAGTTCCTTCCAAAGCAGTTCCCTTGTCTTTTGCAAAGCCACTGGTTCCTGAATGTCTAGCTTCAGTAAAGCTATTGCGTTTTAAACAAGATGTGGTGTAACCAGTTTACCTATCTCGGCTGCACCATTTCATCGGATGCAAGGATCGACAATGAGATAGACAACAGACTCGCCAAGGCAAATAGCGCCTTTGGAAGACTACACAAAAGAGTCTGGAAAAACAACCAACTGAAAAACCTAACAAAGATTAGCGTATACACAACCGTTGTCATACCCACACTTCTGTTCGGCTCCGAATCATGGGTCCTCTACCGGCATCACCTACGGCTCCTAGAACGCTTCAACCAGCGTTGTCTCCGCTCCATCCTCAACATTCATTGGAGCGACTTCATCCCTAACATCGAAGTACTCGAGATGGCAGAGGCCGACAGCATTGAATCCACGCTGCTGAAGATTCAACTGCGTTGGGTAGGTCATGTCTCCAGAATGGAGGATCATCGCCTTCCCAAGATCGTGTTATGTGGCGAGCTCTCCACTGGCCACCGTGACAGAGGTGCACCAAAGAAGAGGTACAAGGACTGCCTAAAGAAATCTCTTGGTGCCTGCCACATTGACCACTGCCAGTGGGCTGATATCGCCTCAAACCGTGCATCTTGGCGCATCACAGTTCGGCGGGCAGCAACCTCCTTTGAAGAAGACCGCAAAGCTCACCTCACTGACAAAAGGCAAAGGAGGAAAAACCCAACACCCAACCCCAACCAACCAATTTTCCCCTGCAACCACTGCAACCGTGTCTGCCTGTCCCGCATCGGACTTGTCAGCCACAAACGAGCCTGCAGCTGATGTGGACATTTACCCCTCCATAAATCTTCGTCTGCGAAGCCAGGCCAAAGAAGAAAAAGAGAAGGTGTAAGTATCTGTTTATGAAATGACCTACATTAAGCCCTCTACAATCTATCTCTTTTAAAAACATACTTATATATAATAGAAAATATAACCCATAACACTCCAAAATTGAAAGCTTATCGCATGTGGTGAAACAAAATATCAATTGAAGAGGGTTTCCTGTTGCGGGAAACAAGAATGATCATGCCCAAGAAATGGTAAGAGGCCATGCTAATAGAGCTCCACACCAAAAATCCAGGAATGGTTCGGATCAAGGCATTGGCACACATGCATGTCTGGTGGCCATCGATGGACAGTGGCATTGAACAGATGGTGCAGAGATGTCACATCTGCCAAGAAATTCAAACAAGGTCACTCCAGGCCGAAGCTAACCCATGGAAATGGCTATCACAACCATGGCACTGAATTCACATTGATTTTGCTGTCCATTTATGGGGGTAAATTTCCTGATTATTGCTAATGCACCCTCCAAATGGCCTATAGTAATGCCAATGCAGTCAACAATAGCAGAGAAAACAATTGAGGAACTACAAGGTGTGTTCACAGGGTATAGATTACCCATAGAACTGGTTTCAGACAATGGACCTCAATTTGTTTCAGATGGTTTCAAACAGTTTCTGTGAGGCAACAATGTGCAATGCATATTATCTGTACCCTACCACTCTAGTACTAATGGGGAAGCAGAGCACTTCGAGCAGATATTTAAAAGAGGAATGGAAGAAAATAAGCTGTCACGTAAAATATCATCGTGTGGCAGCCCTTTGCAGCTCCCCCAACGAGACCTCACAAAATGAAGGATGAATGCAACGATCCAGCAGCGCTGTCCTCCAATTGGCCACAACCAAAAGTGCTTAACTGGCCTATCAGGGAAAGTGGATCACAGACACACCAATCAGTGCTGAGGAGTCTTTGACCACGCAGCTCAGCTTGAGAATAAGAGCAGGGCTGTGAGCCCAATAAAGCTCAGTGTTAACTACACTCAACTGGGTTCGTGACATTCTTTCTGGGAACAGCGTGTTCTTTCTGAGCTAACCTGAATGCAGCTATAACCTCTTCTGTACTATAGGCTCTGCAAAGCCATAGCTGGTAGCAGCTAGCTATAATAGAACCATAAAATTGCAGACTTTCTGTTATCATACAGAACAACACTGCACTCCATTACAAAATGCACGCTGGCAGAACTGATGTTTCGATGCAATTTGAGAACCCGACACTGCAGTGCACCCAAACAGTCAACATCCCTGAGTAAGCCAATAAGAATTCTGGAGGGATTACAGGGAGAATAAAGAAACATGGATAAGAGGCCTGCTCCTAAAGGAACTAAGTCCTTGTTCATATTCGGTACCAGTGGGGGACAAGATATGGAAATGACAAATCAACTAGTTAAAAGCAATCAAAGACACCATCTCCGTTCCGATGGTGGACGATCCACTGGACGTTCCATTTCGGGCACAACCTGATGATGATGCCTCCGAGATAGCCCCAGTACCAGCAGCACAGAAGCAAGATGCTGGTCAAATAACGGACACACAGCTAGTAGAGCCATTCGGCGAGTAGAAGTCATCTGCTTCAGAAAAGTTGAAAAATTATATTCCAGCTCAGTGTTCTTCATCCCCGAGAAGATTCAAGAGAGAAAGACACCCTCCAGTACATCTAAAAAACTATGGGTGGTGACTTTAAGACTTTGTATGTTTCCAGTGTAATAGATGTTAATCTTTAATTCAATGTTGAACTATATTTCTCATATATAAAAATGTCTTAGTGAATTATAGAGTTAAGATACTGTATCTGTAGTCTTAGTTGTGGGCTGGTTCAGGGTCACACAGAGGTCACAGCATTTACAGACACACCATTGTACTCCGAGAAGAGTGTTCAATCTCGGAGTTGCTGCATATTGGACAGATAGAGTTAATAGATTTCAAGTGGGTCTTAGTTATTCAAGAACTGCTGAAGGAGGCCATTTGTTTTTAATCAAAACCACTTAAACCTCTTGAACAGAGATAAGGCTAGAGGTTGTTCTGGATATGGAATGGTTTTGAAAAAGGAACAGAATTTTGGTAGAAATAAAACTGATGGTCATGTGGTTTCCAAGAATTGGGACTCACCTTGCTGATGGTGTAACAGTTACATGATTTGGAAAAAAAATACCAAATTCAGACGTTTTGAGTACAGTTTGGAGGTGATAGAAGTCAAACCCCTGTGGTTGAAGCCTTGTGAAAGACAGGGTTGAGTTACAGTAAGCAGAATAGGTACTGCTGTGTATTAATCCTGGGAAAAGGGGAACACAGAACCAATGGTTTTTGAAATAAGGAAGACCACTTCATTATCTCTTTGGAAAAGAGGACAGATTTCTGCTTTTGCATGGCCACTTCGTTTAACCTTTGTCTGGGTTTGTGAATTCATCATGGAAGAATATAATGTTTAAAAACACTTCATAATTATTCCTGAACTGAGAATTTAAAACCTTCAAGCAAGACTAAATTGATGCTGAACTTTTAAAGATTGACTTTTCAGAGCGAGACTTTAATTATATACACACACACACACACACATACATACATTTACATTTGCACATAGTGGGGTTAAGTCAGTTTGGAGATAAGTAAGAATGCTGTTAATAGTTTAATTAAAAAAAAACTCTGTTTTGAAATTACCATTGTCTGGTGAATTTTGTGCTAACAAAGTCCCTTTAATCCCAAAGATAATTAAAAGGGTTGTTAGTTCGTAAAACTAATGGCATGGGATCTCCAGTTACCATGATTAGTGGAAGTTATTACTAAATTCTCTGTAGTTAAATTCTATGTCGTGTCAGCATCATTAATTTTATACTTTTACCAGTGTCATGTTGTCAGGAACATAATGCATTGTGGGGAGAGTTTCAGACTGGTGCCATATTCGAATAAAGACAGATGTGCTTCAGCTCCTCTCCAGTGATGTTATTTCTAAATACAGTATATTTGTTTCCATTCTTGTATCTTCCCTTTAAATGTTAGCCCATACTTGTCCACTGTCAAAACATTGCCTCCCAATGTGAACCAGCCAACTGACCTGCTCATTCTCACAAATGGATGAGGGAATGAACAGATATGAATGAAATCTCATGATGATATTTTCATCAATAGAAACAAGGGAGCAAGAGCATTACCTCAATAATGAACTCTTGCTCTCTCCCATATCCTCTTGATGCCTTTGAAATCTGGAATTTTTCCAATGTCCCTCAGTATATTCAGTGACATTTTTTTTGTGCTGTGGGGTCGAATTCATCTCTCTCTGAGTGAAGAAATTCCTCCTCAGTGAGGTCCTCACCTCAATGTTTCACGCCATCTCCTGAAAATGACTTTTCTTTCTGGAATCCCAGTCAGGATTTACTGGGTGGGGGGGGGGGGGGGCACATTTCCAGAATTTCATGGTGACCAGATGCACTTTTTGAGTTCAAGGTTTGGATTTCTTAATGCAACCTGTTTTCAGCCTCTTTTCTTTGTTCTTCCAGTCAGATAAAATCATGTTGATTGATTCTTTCCCTTAATTCGGAGAGATTGCGTCGTCCAACCTGACTTCGAATCTCAGTCCTCCCAAAGGGCAACCGCTGCCACGGATGCGAACGTCGGCAGCCGGGCCGCGGACGCGCGCGCCCCCTCCCACCGCTCGTGTCCGGTCGCCGGGGCTGACGTCTCCCGCTGCGCGTGCGCAGTGCCACGTCCGTGTTGGGGAGAGCGGTGCGGAGGCCCGAAGGAGCCGCGGCGGCGTGAGTGAGAAGGGGGAGAAAAAAAAATAGATAGAGCGAGCGAATAGGTAGATCTAAAAAAGCGAGCAAGGAAAGTCTGCAATGGCCGGGCAGCAATTTCAGTACGACGATAGTGGCAATACCTCCTTTTATTTTCTGACATCGTTTGTGGGACTTATCGTTATTCCGGCCACTTTCTACCTCTGGCCCAGAGACCAGAACGACGGTGAGTGCCCGGGGAGGTTGGGCTGGTGGTGGGAGCCCTGCGATGTTCAACCAAATGTAAACGGCTTCAAAGAAGAAAAAAAAGACTCACCGGTGAGGGCATTGACCCCCCAACCCCCCACTCGCACCCACTGCTTCGTTAACCTGCCGCTCTCTGGTCTGGCCCCTACAAACATGGACTATTGCTGTCCGGCCAGTGGAGAGAGAGGTGGTCCCAGAGATGTGTTTGATTTCAGGGCCTAGCATCGAAAGTAAGGAAGGGGGGGTTGGGGGTCTGGTAGGTAGGAGATTCACACAGCGCCCGCCCTTTCTTCCTTTCAGAGCGAGACGAACCCAGGACCCTGTTACCATGTTTAAAAGTTTTATTTTTGGTGGAGATCTACGCCGTTCAGGCTTCCTTGGGGATCTTTAGGCTGAAAGGTAGATAAGATTGATTTAAGCAGAGAGTAGTGCAGATTTGTTGACTCTTGGATCCAAGCAACAGCGAAATTGTTACTTTTTCTCGATGTTAGAAAAGCTTCACCCCCCATCTATTTGGCTGCCAGCTTTTATTGTTGCAAGTCCATTTTAATACTTTTTTTTCTGGGCCTCATCCAACGGAGTTGCTCTGTAACAGGTTTTCAGTATTGATCTAAATGCAAATTTCAGATATTGGAAATTTGAAAAATGTTGCACACTCGGCAAATCAATCAATATTTGTAAAGCAAGAAGTCGATTCAAATAATTTTCAGCTGCTTGAAAGTTGCATCTACAACAGTACTTCGTTTTTACAGATGCTATTGTCAAAACTGGTAACGAACTGTGATTTGAAACTTGTGTAAGAACCTGGTAAATCATAAATAATAATCAAAATTTAAAACTGGTTACTAGTGAAGACTTTCTCATTTGCATTTTGTACTTTGAAAATATCTTAATGTAAAATGTAAGATTTGTTTCATTCACATTCATCTAAAATGTAATAATGTTTTCAAGAGGTGAATGGTACAGACCTAAGATATTTGTTACCAGCATTTCTGGATCATTATGTACATTTTATCTTGATTTAGCTGCAGTAGTTTACTTCTACTAAGCAAAATGACTGATTTTTCCCTCCGATAAATGGCCATACTGTAGGTTTGGGGGAAGAGGGTGTTTGGAAGCCAAAGTGATCAATACTTACATGAACTTTGAAGTAATACCTTTATTATTTAATTAAGTGGAGGAACCTTTGTTGCCCCGACACAGCAAAGCAGCTACTTCAGTCCTTGAATGAATGTTAATTTCATGGCTATCATTTGTTTTGTGAATCAGGTCAAAGATTAATACAAATGTTATCGAAGGTTCACACAGGCTTGCATCAAGATCAATTTTTTTTCCTGACTGGATAATTACTGTATAATTACACAAACATAGGAATCCGACCTGTGTGATCTTATCTAGATGGTGCTGCCTCGTATTTTGTAATACCGTTCGAGCATTGGGACAGAACTGAAGCTATAGTTTTGCTTTGACCCATTGAAAATGGCCCATTTTGGGCAATTCCAATGATTTATTGTCCTCAAGATGAAGAAATGTTATCCTCTGCACACAGTGACTGACTCCTTATTTAGAAAACATGAACCTTGATTCTAGGCACCTTGACTAGGAGATGTAAAGGAGTTAAGGGTTATGGGGATAAGGCTGGAAAGGGGTACTGATGGTAGTGATCAGCCATGATCTGTAAAATGGCGGTGCTGGCTCGACGGGCCGAAGGGTCTACTCCAGCTCCTATTGTCTATTGTAAGAATGTTGTATGTTTCAGTGAAACCCATTCGTCTAAACTTGAAATTGCAGCCTATTGTGCGTAAACTCTCTTGTATAATAAGTCCACTATTCCAAGAATTAGTCAGGTAAACCTTCATTAAACTCCTTTTATCTCAGTTTCTCTTGGTAGGGAGATCACTCACAATGATCAGACAATTGAAGCAGGATTTGTACAGAAAATCTGTTGCCTTGCTGTTTGTAAAGGACACCCAAGTTCCTCTGAACGTGCCTTTCGATTTCTCACCATTTAAAATTTAGAATGGTGGATTATTATTTTCTATTCTAATTGTGATCGGCTGGTGCCTCAGCATGGCATCCCATAACATCCTGCTGGTCACAGCCTCCAAACCTGAAACTGCTCTGTTTATTCCCATCTTTTCTGATTTCAGATTTATTGTCTGAGTACATACATGACATTCCTTTTTCCTGCGGGTGCGGCAGAGTTACCACTAATTAGTAGTGCAAAAAATAAAGTACACAGAGCAAAGAAAAAACTGTAAACAGATAACGAATATTAACAAACAAGAAAATCAAAGGAGTCCCTGATTGAGTTTGTTGTTGAGGAGTCTGATGGTGGAGGGATAGCAGCTGTTCCTGAATCTGGTGGTGCAAGTCTTGTGGCATCTATACCTCTCCTCATGGCAGCAGCGAGAACAGAGCATGTGCTGGGTGGTGTGGGTCTTTGATGATTGCTGCTGCTCTCCGATGGCAGAGCTTACTATAGATGTACTCAGTAGTGGGAGGGTTTTGCCTGTGATGTCCTGGGCTGTGTCCACTACCTTTTGGAGGGCTTTACGCTCGGGGGTATTGGTGTTCCCATACTAGACTAATGCAGCCAGTCAGCACACTTTACACCACACCTCTGTTGAAATTTGCCAGGTTTTCTAATGTCATACCAAACCTCTGCAAACTCCTGAGGAAGAAAAGGCACTGACGAGCTCTCTTCACGATGCCATTGGTGTGTTGGGTCCAGGAAAGATCCTCCAAGATAGTGACTCCCAAAAACCTAAGTTTGTTTACCCTCAATGATCAGTGGATTGTATACCCCTGGCTTTCCTTTCCTGAGGTCAACAATCAGCTCCGTAGTTTTGGTAACGTTGAGTGCAAGGTTGTTGTTGGTGCACCATTCAGCCAAGTTTTCAATCTCCATCCTGTATTCTATGTTTACCAATTGTTAATCTACACTGGTAGTGCCTTGCACTATTACAATTTGAATGGCACCTTCTGAAATATCAAATACGCCAAATGAACTGATTTGCTTGTATCAACTTCATGTCCTAGATCCACAGTGGCTCTGTCTGATCCTTGCCAAGTGTCTTGGTATCACACTCTTTATTACAAATTCCAACAATTTTCCCCTTTAAGCCTCTTTTCATCCTTCTGGCAATTCACACTAATTTTCAGCTTCACATCATCCAAACCTGGACATATTACAATATATTCCCTCACCCAATCATTGAAGAGTTGGGGTCCCAGTGATCATCACTTGCTCTGGCCTCTAGGTTAAAAATGATCTTGTTTGTTTCTATTCTGAATTGAAGAAAATTGATGAAGGCAGGATGGTAAAATCAAGTTAAGTTTATTTTCATCTGATGGCACAAGTCAAACCTGATGAAACGATGATCTCTGGCCCTCGGTGCAAAACACAGGAACAACTGGACATAACACACATACAGCATTCAATGCATAATGCATTGTGTACACAAATAAATAAGTAAATATTGTTTCATAAATATGAGTGTCTTGGATGGTTAGTGTGAGCAGTTCCTTTTGTCGTTCAACATTCTCACTGCCCATGGGAAGAAGGTGTTCCTCAGCCTGATGGTGTCACATTTGTGGCCCGAAATGTGAAGTTGATAAAACATCAAACACAAGTTTTATCAGGTAAACTTCTTAGTGTCTTTATTTTCCAGTTTCCTTTGTTCTCCTGCTTGTGCTCTTATCTCTCTCTCATACAACGTGACTTCCGGTACATCTCATACAAATTCATTATCATGACATCCCTCCTTTAATCAGAAATAAACTTTACCTTCACTTACCAATATCCCTCGGAAACCTACAAACATCATAACTAATGGTAATACTATAACTCAACTACATAAAATTTACTTCCTACAGCACTCATACATGCACTTTATGATATAAGATTAAAATACTGTCCCAAAGTTCTTATTAAAACTATGGCACAAAGTCTTCGTATCGTTTGGGCGCTTTCCGGTTTCGTCTCGGCCTGCCTGTGATATTGTCGTCGCTTCTCGGTTGTTCACTCTCAGCGTCGAAAATACTGCTCGCCACGGCTTCGGGTGTTTCTGGCGCTCTAGTCACTTCATCAGGAGTGCTGGTAACTGCCTCTGGAACATCATCAGGTCTCTCAGTTTCAGCATCTCGTATTGGCCTTTCAACCTCTTCGCTCGATGTATCTCTGGACTGGTACCTTTTTACACCTGATACATTTCTCTTATACAGGACTCCAGTTGGAGACTTGACTGTCACCATACTGCCACTTCTGGATACGACAGTATAGGGTTGATGGTAATAAGGTGCATCTAGCTTACCACCAGTTTCATGCCTCACTAGAACATTATCTCCTGGCATGATGTCTGAGTACTTGGCTCCACGTTTCGAATCTGTGTACAGCTTTGCTGCACCTTTCTTTTCAGCATCGTGGTCCCTCATCTCCTGGTCGTCTCGGATTTCCTTTATTTCTGGCATTTTTGTGCGGATTTTTCTCCCAAAAAATCCTTCTGCAGGACTTTTTCCAGTGGTAGCATGAGGCGTTGCTCGATAGACAGCCACATAAGATAGCAATGCTTCTCGCCAATTTTGTCCTTCTGCGTGTACAATCCTCAATTGTTTGTCAATGGACTGATTTTGTCTCTCTACTTCTCCGTTGGTTTGCGGCCATTTCGGAGTTACTTTATGATGGTGGATACCTGTGGTCCTCATGTATTCCGCAAATGTCTCTGAAAAGAATTGTGGACCATTGTCAGAGTATAATGTAACAGGTAATCCATATCTTGCGAATATCTCTGCTAACGCTTGTATTGTTTTTTCAGTGGTTGTAGACTTCAACACCACGTACTCATAGTATCTGCTGTAGTAATCTATCACTACCATAATTGATTCACCCGTCGGTAAAGGTCCAAGAAAATCAACAGCTGCGTCGATCCATGGTCCTGTTGGGAGTTGCGTACTCCGGATCGGTTCTGGCGGATTACTCCTACTTGTGATTTGACATCCGTGACAAGTTTTAACAAATTTCTCTGCGTCTTTATCACAACCTGGCCACCATACCTTGGTCCTGAGGTTTCGCTTGGTACCAACGATACCTAGGTGTCCTTCATGCGCTAAGGATACGATCTTCGGTCTCAATCTTTGCGGTATCACCAATCTGCAACCTCTTAATACACACTGTCCGATGCAACAAAGTTCGTCTCTAATGGGAATGTAAGCCTTGTGAGTACACTTGTCCCATTGTCCACTCTGTATGCATTCTCTTACTTCCATGAGTTCTGGATCACGTTCGGATTCTCTCTTGACTTCCTTCGTAGTCACAGCTTTCGGTGTCGACTGAATAGCTACGAAGCGTACAAAGCTCTCTGTTTCTGTTCCCAATTCTGACTTGGATTGTGGACCACCATCCTTCACCAATCTGGACAGCGGATCAGCAATGTTTGCTTTCCCTGCAATGTGGATTACTTTATATTTGTAGGGTTGTAGTCTGAGTACCCATCTCTCTATTCTGGCACATGGTTTGGATCGAGGTGCATAGATCACCTCTAATGGCTTATGATCTGTGATGAGTTCAAATTCAATGTCGTATAAATATGCATGGAACCTCTCACAGGCCCATACAAGTCCAAGTGCTTCTTTCTCTGTCTGAGAGTATCTTCTTTCCACATCTGATAACGATCTGCTGGCATAGGCAATGATTCTTGGTCCTCCATCATGCATCTGGACCAACACAGCTCCTAAACCAACCGGGATGGCATCCGCTATGACTTTGGTTGATGCCGCCGGATCGTAATATCCAAGAGTTTTTGCATCTGTCAGGCTTTGCTTCAGCGCTGTGAACGCTTTCTTCTGCTCAGATCCAAAATGAAATGGTACACCTTTCCTGGTTAGTTTCCTTAGTGGTTTTGCCACTGTAGCGAAATTAGGAATGAACTTTGCACAAAAATTGACCAATCCCAGGAAACTCCTCACCTCTGTTGCGTTCTGAGGTGCACATGCCTCTTCAATAGCTTTCACCTTGGCCTCTGCAGGGTTTAGTCCTTCCCGTGTAAGTCTGTGTCCCATGAAGTCCATTTCTGACACACCGAACTGGCACTTGTTTCCATTCACGGTAAGGCCTGCCTCATGTAGTCTAGATAGTACACGCCTCGACCGTTTGTCATGCTCTTCCTTCGTTGGTGCATGGACTATGATGTCGTCAGAAATGTTGGCAACTCCAGGAATGCCTTGAATCACTCGATGGATTTCATACTGGTAGATCTCCGAAGCTGCATTAATTCCAAATGATAGTCTTTTGTAACGATACAATCCACAGTGAGTCTCAAATGTTGTTACATCTCGGGAACATGGATCCAGCTCTAATTGATGATAGCCCCATTTCAGATCAATTTTTGAGAATACCTTGCTGGTAGTTAGTTTTTGAAGTATTTCCTCCACTGTTGGTATAGGGTGTCGTTCTCTAATTATAGCTTCATTGGCCATTCTCATGTCAACACATAGTCTTATGTCACCCTTTGGTTTGGGCACAATCACTACGGGACTGACCCATTGTGTCGAATGTTCCACCGGTTCAATAATGTCTTGTTCGATCAATTCTTTAATTTTGGCTTCGACTTTCCCACGAAGTCCAAACGGAGTTCGGCACATTGGTTGTGGCTTGGGTTTGACCGTTTCATTCTCCGCTAGCTTCGACCTTTCAGCCTTCCTACTCCTTGGAAGACTGCGGGGAATTCTTGCTTCATATCCTCATATGACTGAATTGAATTGACACAAGCTCCAATATGAAGTATTGCCAGGTCTTGCGCTGTGCTTCTACTCAGCAATGGTTCTCCCCTCTCTTCTATGACCATAAACTCTGCTTCGGTGTACTTATCTCCAGCTTCAACAGTTGCAGTAAAACATCCAATGGTCTGCAATGGCTTGGTTGCTGTGTATGGATACAGTTTCTTGGAACACTTCTTTGAGGTACAGATGATCTTTTTTCCTTTTCAACTTCTCCCATAAATGTCGATCAATCACATTACTGTCACTGCCTGAGTCTACAATGACCTGCACTGTCACTCCACCAATGATCACTGGGACCTTCTCATGACGTACATCATTCAACGTAAATTGGTAACAACTCTGTCCCTCCTGGGTATCATCATCGTCACCGTCTATCTGGCGAATGGTATCTTTCTTTCCAGGATACTTTCCTTTCCCCACAGGCTTTGCCTTTGGAAGTTGTACTCTTCCTCTTTTGGTCTGCATTGGACTTGTTTTTGCACTTCTTTGCAAAGTGGTCCTTACCTCCACACTTTCTGCAAACTTTGCCTTTGGCCGGGCAATATGGTTCTTTTCCAAAGTTACCTCGGTTTCCACATCGATAACACTCCACGTCCTGTTTCGATGTATATCTTGGCTGACTATGGCGATGTGAGAGCCTCTTAATTTGCTGGCTTGAGTTGTCTTTCAGGGTCATGGTATGAAATTGCCCTTCAACAGCCTCTAATGCAGCAGCAATGGCTAAAGCATCGGTGAGTTCCAACTCACTCCCTCTTTCCAGTAGACGTCTTCTGAGTTTATCTGATCTACAGTGCTGTACGACTTGATCCAGTAATTGGTTGTCCAAATCAGCTGGCATGTAATTGCATCCAACAGCTAGCTCTGGAGAGGAGGAATTAATAACTCTTTCAATGTGTTTATGGGCCAATGTTTTGACTTGAATGTATCGGTACCTATTGTGTGCTTCCTGTTAGCTGTTAACTGTATTACTTAGAGTGCATATCCGCTGTTTGGAAATTTAGTCCATGTTTGTCATAATTTAAATATGCTCCTAAACTATCCATTTATAATAGGACATTTAAGACTTTTGGTATTTTAAAATTTAGCTGCTGAGCATTAGAATTAAAAATTGTATTTATTTTAATTTCTGAAGTTGTTTGTATTTGCTAGTTTTGTATATTTGCCCATCGGATTTAGAAATGCCTTTCTTTATTTCTCCTTCCAGTTCTCAAATCCTTTTCCTTCCCCACTAGTTCGGCAGGTGCAGGGCTATACTTGGAGTATGC
The DNA here is from genome assembly GCF_036971445.1 of Narcine bancroftii. Classification (NCBI taxonomy): domain Eukaryota; kingdom Metazoa; phylum Chordata; class Chondrichthyes; order Torpediniformes; family Narcinidae; genus Narcine; species Narcine bancroftii. Next base: position 223,760,669 of record NC_091474.1, on the reverse strand, counting down.
TTCATGTGTGCAAGTTGGTAATGAGGAGTAATTTAACTCATTGTGAGCCAATATTCATACATGCATGGTTCCAGCAGGTGGGTGGTGTGTTTTTTTAAAAAAGACTTTTTTTCAACCCACTCCCACACCAATGCATTGAATAAATGAGTATGAGGTGATCAAAGAATAAAAGTACTTTTGAAGGCAAGTTGAGAAATGAAATTTCAAATTATAGTTCTTTTTAACCTTGAGATTTTTTTCTTTTGTCGTATTTGCTATATTTTATGGATGGGAAATGGTGACAGGCAGTGAAAATTCCAACTCCACATAGTGTCCAGAGAAATGTAATGTGGCATTAAATTGGCATTAATTGTATGAAATTGTTTGGTGAGTCTCAAATACACAACAGGTTTTCCACAGCAGTTTTAATCATTACATTTCTGGTATTCATGATTAGCAGAGGTGATTTACAAACTTTTACCTTTTTTAGGCTGCAGGTATAGAAGAATATTTCAATTAGCTCTTGACAGAGGATCTATTCAAATTAATCTGAGAATTTGGTTGTTTTGGTCTCATTTGGGCTGGTTACATACTCATTTGTTGTTGTATGAGGATTGTGGAGGAACACGTGGCCTTTCTGACTGGAACATTGGATTGCGGAGGGACACGTGATCTCCCTGTCTAAAACTTGTTTGCAGTTCGCATCACCTGCCAATCAAAGTTGGACTCCAGCCACCCATTACTGTTGGCTTATTTAAATGACTGTGTCCTCACTGGGCAGATGTCCAGCTCAGAACAGTATAAAACAACAATGTATAGCACATTTCTTTCTTTCTGCCTTGTGTTCCAAGCCCTGGACATCACTGTACGCCATGTCGCTACTGTGGACATCGCTGGTAAGGTTTGTGCTACACTTAAGTTGAGCTGTAATACTGTGATAGATCAGTGCTTGCAGCGAGCTGCACCCCTGTTGGTCGGGAATTGGGTGTGTGTTTGTAAGTCCCTGTCTGTGAAGTGCGTACATGTGTGGAAGTGTGTAGAGTATTGGCGGCCACTGGTATAGGAGTCCAACCTGGGTCTGATGTGAATGTCTACATAGTTTAGTCGTAGAGTAATCAAGTATTGGTCAACATCTTCCCTGTTTGTACCGTGTGTTCAATTAAGTTACCTTTGATTGTAACACTTGTGTACAGACTTGTAGCCTCTCTGTGAATCCTCCGGACCAGATATTTTCTCAAACATAACAGATGGACAGTATCCATGGAAATGATTAATGAAGTTAATAGTTCTTGTCAATAACTTTCATTTGGTTCTTTGGTTTTGTTTAAAATAATTTGATTTTTATTTTACTCAGATCAAAGACAATAAGTGCAAAAGTGGAATTTTGAAATGGCTTTTTGATTAAAATTAGAATTTCAGCGAGTCTTAAATAGAAGAGAATCTGAATATTTTATCAAGTATTACGAAGAACATATGGTTGCTGATGTTATTGTTCCTGTATGCTTGAATACATTTTGCTTATTTCAACACTTTTTTAAAACTAGAAGTGCTTTGAAAATGCAGGTATATGTTAATTATCATTTGCTATTGAGTGGCTGGAGGGTATTACATATCAGTGATACACTGAATCTTGATATGTATATAAAAAAAAAATTAGTTGCTGTCATGGCTGAAGTGTGACTCTTGTAGTTTTTTTTTCTCCACATAGGCAATAGTTAATCCCATGTGGTTACACTACTCCAATGCCTCTTTGTCCTTTAACAAACTTTCTAATGCATCTTAACTGTTGACTTGATTTCTATTTCAGTTGGTTATTCAGTAGTACATCACACACTCTAAAGTTGAGGACTCCATCCTCAACCGATGGTCAGAACACTTCCAATCTCTTTTCAGTGCCAACCGCTCAGTCCAAGAATCCGCCCTGCTCCAGCTCCCTCAACAGCCCTTAAGGCTAGAGCCGGATGAGGTCCTCATCCGGGAAGAGACATATAAGGCAATTGAACAACTGAAAAGTGGCAAAGCAGCAGGTATGGATGGAATCCCCCCCAGAGGTTTGGAAGGCTGGCGGCAAAACTCTGCATGCCAAACTGCATGAGTTTTTCAAGCTCTGCTGGGGCCAAGGAAAGGTGCCTCAGGACCTTCGTGATGCCATCATCATCACCCTGTACAAAAATAAAGGCGAGAACTCAGACTGCTCAAACTACAGGGGAATCACGCTGCTCTCCATTGCAGGCAAAATCTTCGCTAGGATTCTCCTAAATAGAATAATACCTCATGTCGCCGAAAATGTTCTCCCAGAATCACAGTGCGGCTTTCGCGCAAACAGAAGAACTACTGACATGGTCTTTGCCCTCAGACAGCTCCAAGAAAAGTGCAGAGAACAAAACAAAGGACTTTACATCACCTTTGTTGACCTCACCAAAGCCTTCGACACCGTGAGTAGGAAAGGGCTTTGGCAAATACTAGAGTGCCTCGGATGCCCCCCAAAGTTCCTCAACATGGTTATCCAACTGCACGAAAACCAACAAGGTCGGGTCAGATACAGCAATGAGCTCTCTGAACCCTTCTCCATTAACAATGGCGTGAAGCAAGGCTGCATTTTCGCACCAACCCTCTTTTCAATCTTCTTCAGCATGATGCTGAAACAAGCCATCAAAGACCTCAACAATGAAGACGCTGTTTACATCCAGTACCGCACGGATGGCAGTCTCTTCAATCTGAGGCGCCTGCAAGCTCACACCAAGACACAAGAGCAACTTGTCCGTGAACTACTCTTTGCAGACGATGCCGCTTTAGTTGCCCATTCAGAGCCAGCTCTTCAGTGCTTGACATCCTGTTTTGCGGAAACTGCCAAAATGTTTGCCCTGGAATCAGCCTGAAGAAAACTGAGGTCCTCCATCAGCCAGCTCCCCACCATGACTACCAGCCCCCCCTCATCTCCATCGGGCACACAAAACTCAAAACGGTCAACCAGTTTACCTATCTTGGCTGCACCATTTCATCGGATGCATGGATCGACAACGAGATAGACAACAGACTCGCCAAGGCAAATAGCCCCTTTGGAAGACTACACAAAAGAGTCTGGAAAAACAACCAACCGAAAAACCTCACAAAGATAAGCGTATACAGAGCCGTTGACATACCCACACTCCTGTTCGGCTCCGAATCATGGGTCCTTTACCAGCATCATCTATGGCTCCTAGAACGCTTCCACCAGCATTGTCTCCGCTCCATCCTCAACATTGGAGCGACTTCATCTCCAACATCGAAGTACTCGAGATGGGAGAGGCCGACAGCGTCGAATCCACGCTGCTGAAGATCCAACTGCGCTGGGTAGGTCACGCCTCCAGAATGGAGGACCATCACCTTCCCAAGATCGTGTTATATGGCGAGCTCTCCACTGGCCACCGAGACAGAGGTGCACCAAAGAAGAGGTACAAGGACTGCCTAAAGAAATCTCTGGTGCCTGCCACATTGACCACCGCCAGTGGGCTGATATCGCCTCAAACCGTGCATCTTGGCACCTCATAGTTCGGCGGGCTGCAGCCTCCTTTGAAGAAGACCGCAGAGCTCACCTCACTGTCAAAAGACAAAGGAGAAAAAACCCAACACCAACCAACCAATTTTCCCTTGCAACCGCTGCAACCGTGTCTGCCTGTCCCGCAATTGGCTTGTCAGCCACAAGCGAGCCTGCAGCTGACGTGGACTTTACCCCTCCATAAATCTTCGTCCACGAAGCCAAGCCAAAGAAAAACACACCCTAATAGCTGTTGAAGAGTTATCAGTAAGAACGCAAGGAATATAAGAAAAATAGGCCATTTGCTTCATTTTTCTGTCCTATAATACAATAATCATGCTTTTTTTTTAAACCTCCGTGCCACTTCGTGTATTAATCATTTGAATTCCTTTGGTAGAAAATCTGTTTGACTCTTTGGGTAGTGGATTCCATGAAGTTACTTCTCTCAATAGAAAACATCTTACCATATCTCTGTCCTGAAGGGTCAATCTCTTCATCTGAAATAGAGACCCCTGGTACTGGACTTCACAGATGGGAAAAACATGAATTCACTCCCCCATTTCATAAATAATCTACATCTTTAGTCATTCTGCCAAAATGGGTTTGGGTTTATAGCTTATTTCATCATTTTCCATCTCTTGCAGATTGTACATGTTCGTTATAAATCTTTTTATTATCGTTTCTGTAATCACATATTCAAAGCTGCTTCCTTCTGGTAATCTCAGTCTGCTTCCCAATTTGTCCTTTAAGTAGGTTTTCTGTTGACATGCAAACATTGTACCATGACTTAATCCATATTTGTACTTCATTTATTCAAATGTTAATAAATTATTTCCCAAAAAACAATTTTCTATTCTTTTAATTCCTTTTCTCTCCCATTCTATAAAGGAAAGGTTATCTATTGTAAAAGGGATTAGTTGATTTTGTGTCAATAATAATTTTGCTAGTTGGTAACTTTTTTTTCCTTTCTAAGTGAATCTTCTTCCATATATTGAGTAAATGATGCAGTACTGGTGAACTTTTACATTGCACCAGTTTTTCATTACCACTTGTACTCATTACCACTTATCCCACTGATACCTTCTCCACTCTTTTATCTAGCTCTATCTTAGTCAAATCTGGTTTTTCCCTTGTCTGATAAAAATCTGATAGATACTTTAATTGTGCTGCTCTATAATAATTTTTAAAGTTTGGTAGCTCCAAACCACCTTGTTTGTACCACTCTGTTAATTTATTTTACGCTATCCTCGGTTTTCCCCCCTCCTTTCCATAAGAATTTCCTTATTATTTTCTTTAGTTCATTGAAGAATTTCTCTGTTAAGGGAATTGGTAATGATTGAAATAGGTTTTGTATCCTTGGGAAGACATTTATTTTAATGCAATTTACCCTCCCTATCAATGTTAGTGGCAATTCTTTCCAATGTTCTAAGTCATCCTTTAATTTCTTCATTAATGGCTGACAACTTAATTTGTATAGGTGGCCTAAATTATTATCTAATCTAATACCTAGGTGTCGGATTGCTTGTGTTTGCCATTTAAACGGTGATTCTTTTTAAAACTCTGTGTAATCCGCATTATTCATTGGCATCGCTTCACTTTTATTTGCGTTGATCTTCTACCCCGATATTTCTCCATATTCCTTCAATTTCTTATGTAGTTCTTTTATTGATATTTCTGGTTGTGTAGGTATACTATGATGTCATCTGCAAATAAACTGATTTATACTCCTCCTTTATTTTTATCCCTTTTATTTTATTTTCTATTCTTATCAGTTCTGCCAATAGTTCTATTGCTAAAGCGAACAGTGAGGGAGATAGTGGACATCCCTGCCTAGTTGATCTACTTAATTTAAATTTGTTGGATACATATCCATTTACTCTCACCTTCGTCAATGGTCCCTTATATAATGCTTTAATCCAATTAATATATTTTTCTGGTAGGTTGAACCTCTGTAATACTTTGAATAAATAATTCCATTCTACGCTGTCAAAGGCTTTTTCTGCGTCTAAAGCAACAGCCACTGTTGGTATCTTACTTCTTTGAACTGCATGGATTAAATTAATGAACTTACAGACATTATCTGCTGTTCGTCTTAATAAATCCAGTTTGATCTTGTTTTACTATTTTTGGTACACAGCTGGCCAATCTGTTTGCTAAAAGTTTTGCTATTATCTTATAATCTGAATTAAGTAGAGATATTGGTCTATATGATGCTGGTGTTGGTGGATCCTTCCCCATCTTTGGTATTACTGTAATTATTGCTGTTTTACATGAATCTGACAAATTTAGTGTTTTTTCTATCTGGTACATTACTTCCAGGAGAGGAGAAATTAATAACTCTTTAAATGTTTTATAGAATTCTGTTGGGAGTCCATCCTCTCCAGGAGTTTTATTGTTCAGTAGCTTTTTTAATATATCCAGTATATCCTCTATTTCAAATGGTTTTATCAACTTGTTTTGCTCTTCTTGCAATTTCGGTAGTTAAATTTTAGCTAAAAACTCATCTATTTTGTCTTCTTTCTCCTCGTTCTCAGTTTGGTATAATTGTACAATAAATTCCTTAAAATTTTCATTAATCTCTGTTGGGTTGTATGTAATTTGTTTGTCCTTTTTCCTTGATGCCAATACAGTTCTTTTAGGTTGTCCTGTTTTAAGTTGCCAGGCTAATATTTTGTGCTTTCTTTCTCCTAGCTCGTAATACTTTTGCTTTATTTTCATTGTGTTCTTCTCCACCTTATACGTTTGTAATGTTTCATATTTTTTTTTTGTCCGCCAATTCTTTGTTGTATCTTCCCTTGTTGCTAGTTCTTTTTCTGTACTTACTATTTCCCTTTCCAACTGTTCTATTTTTCAATTGTAGTCCTTTTTCATCTTGGTTACATAACTTATTATCTGCCCTCTGATGAAGGCTTTCATTGCATCCCATAATATAAATTTGTCTTTCACTGATTCCGTATTTATTTCAAAGTACATTTTAACTTGGCGTTCAATATATTCTCTAAATTCCAGTTTTTTAAGTAGCATGGAGTTTAATCTCCATCTATATGTTCTTGGTGGGATGTCCTCCAGTTCTTTTGCTAATAACAGGGGTGAATGATCAGATAGCAATCTAGCTTTATATTCCGTTTTCCTAACTCTCCCTTGAGTATGGGCTGACAACAGGAACAGGTCAATCCTTGAGTATGTTTTATGTCTACTCGAATAATATGAGTATTCCTTCTCCTTTGGGTGTTGTTCCTTCCATATATCCAAAAGTTGCATTTCCTACATTGATTTAACCTTAAATTTGGCTTTCCGCTAGTGTTTTGTCCAGTTTTATTCATCTTTGAATCCAAATTAAGGTGAAAGTCCCCTCCTATCAATATATTCCCCTGCATATCTGCAATCTTCAAAAAAAGATTTTGCATAAACTTTTGATCCTCTTCATTAGGTGCATATATATTGATCAAATTCAAGAATTCTGAATATTTCTGACACTTTTTCATTACATACCTTCCTGCTGGATCTATTATTTCCTCCTCTATTGTGATTGGTACAATTTTATTGATTAATATAGCTACACCTCTGGCTTTTGAATTATATGATGCTGCCGTTACGTGCTCTACCCAGTCTCTCCTTAATTTATTATGTTCCACTTCAGTTAGATGCGTTTCCTGCACAAATGCTATATCTATTTTTTTCTTTTTTCAGTAAATTTAATAACCTCTTCCTTTTGATTTGGTTATGTATTCCATTAATATTAATAATCATATAATTCAACATGGCCATCTCATATTCTGTTTTCATCTCATTTCCACTTCCTCACCACCACCTTTCCCCTTTTCCCCATTTTCATCTCTGTTTTCCCTTTTTGAACTCAATGTATGACAACATTTCTAAAACATAAAATACTTCAACAACCCCCACATCTAAAATTCCCTTAACCCCAAGTGTCCCACCCCCCCCTCCCCCCTCTGAGTTGTCCCTTGCTGGGCAACCACAACTCCTCTCTCCATTTGGATTGAGAACCCGCTCACAAGCATCAACTGATTTCGCAGTGAGTACTCCTACCCAACCTCCTTCAGAAAAGACTTTTATCTTCACATTAACAAAGCTCACCCTTTTCTTTTTTCCCCCTCCTTTTTGTTTTCTCCCCCTTATTTCCCTTTTCTTTCCCTTCTTTAGTTCTTTCATATACACTGTTTTTACATCTTTATATGTAGCTTGTCGTTGTTCTTCGTTCTTGTTACATCTCTTCATCTGTCCTGCAGGCATTCTGCAAATTCTCGTGCTTTCTCCTGATCCTAGAGCAGTCTGTTTTGCTCCTCCGGGATAAATATTTTAAGCACAGCTGGATATCTTAACATAAATTATAGCCTTTTTTCCATAGGATCGATTTTGCTGTGTTAAACTTCTTCCTCTTTAGGAGTTCAAAACTTATGTCTAGGTGAAAAAATATTTTTTGACCCTTGTATTCCAATGGTTTTATTGTCTTCTCTAATTTTATTATTTGCCCTCTCCAATATATTTTCTCTTGTCGTGTATCTAAGAAATGTTACTAAAACGTATCTTGGTTTTTGTTGTGTCTGTGGTTTTGGGCTAGTGTTTTGTGTGCCCTTTCTATTTCCATTCCTTCCTGTATTTCTGGCATTCCCAGGATCTTTGGGATCCATTCTTTTATAAATTCTTTCATATTTGTGCCTTCTTCATCTTCCTTTAGGCCCACTATCTTTATATTGTTTCGCCTACTATAGTTTTCCATTATATCAGTGTTCTGAGCTAACAACTCTTGTGGCTCTTTAACTTTTTTGTCACTTCCAATTTTCTTCTTAAGTCATTTACTTCCATTTCTACAGCCATTTCTCATTCTTCCACATTTTCTAATCTTTTCCTTATTTCTGTCATGACTGGTTCTATTGTACTCACTTTTTCTTCTGTACTTTTCATTTTTCTTTTCATTTCACTAAATTCTAATGTCAACCATTGTTTTAATGCTTTAATTTGGTCTTGAAATTTTTCTTAATCTATATACTGTCCATCTATTTTACCTTCTATTCCTCTGTGTGGAGCTTGGTCGTCTTCTTCCTCTTCTGTGTCTGCACCTGTGTTTGTGTCTTCTACTTCTCTTCCTTGTATCTGTGTCTCTTCTGACTTTCTTGTTGAGCTGCTTGCCTCAGTTTGCTGGGTGTTTTTTTGCATGCCTTCTTGTTGTAGGTCCTCTTTATCTGGGCGAGTTATCTGTTGGGCCTCCTGTTGCTGTTCTTCTTTCCTATCAACTCCCTTTCCTGTCGCTTTCCTCTTCTTCCAGCTGAGAGCCCTGCTGTTGGGCATCTCTCAGCTGTTGCGCTGTGCAAGTTCGCTCCTCAGTTGGGCCCCCCCCCCCGTCGGTGTTTTCTTTTTCCTTAATTTGCACAAGCGCGATTTCTCGCGTGTGCGCAGTTGTGCACTTCTGTTTGGCTCAGAGATCCATTTTTGCACGGTCGGGAGGTCACGACTCTGCGGGGTCGCCATGAGCCTCGGGGAGCGGGCTCCTCTCTCCATGACGGCTCCCTGCCGCTTCATGCAGGTAAGGCCTTCTCCTGGCATCTTTTTTTTTCATTGTTTTTACTTTTTCCTTCTTGGGTGGCATTTTCTTTTTTCCACACCTTTATTTTTTATTTGTTGTGTTTTGTGTTTTTTGAACTTTGTGTTTTCTTTACTTTATTTCTTCTTTTCTGGAGAGGGCTGGTATTCTCCTTCTGGCCACTACTCCATCACGTGACTCCTCCCCCCAGTCTCTCTTCAATTTGCTATGTTCTGCCTTGGTCAGATGTGTTTCCTGCACAAATGCTATATCTATTTTGTCCTTGAGTAGTGTTAGTAGCCTCTTTCTTTTAATTTGGTTGTGTATTCCATTAATGTTTATGGTTATATAATTCAACACAACCATCTTATACCTTTGTTTTCACTTTTTCGACTCCTCGGGCCCTCCAACTCCTTTCTTCCATTATTATTCTTTAAGTTTTCCTTGCTTTTCTCAGTGCACAATAACGCATTTAGAACACAAAATACTCCTAATATCCCCACAACAAATAACAGAAAATATATTTTTAACCAAACTAACATTAAACCCCCCTCCCCCACCTGGCCTTCCCACTTTGGGTTGCCCTTAGTCCCTTGCCGGGTAACCACAACTCCCCTTCCATTTGGTTTGCGATAATACATGTGTCTGGAGGGTTGGAGCATAGACACTGATGAGGGTGATGTGACGCTTGTTTTGAAGTGGGAGTCGCATGGACATGATTCGGTCCGAGAGGCCTGTCGGAAGGTTTTCGAGTTTGGAGGCAATGAAGCTCTTGACCATGAAGCCTACACCAGATAGGCGTCGTTCATCCGAAGGCTTGCCAGACCAGTAGAGTGTGTAGCCCGCGCCGCGTTCTTGGAAGCTGCCTACATCTGCCAGGCGGACTTCACTGAGAGCGGCTATGTCGATGTCAAGTCTGAGGAGTTCATGTGCAATGAGGGCAGACCGACGTTCAGGTCGATGGCTGTCAGTCTTATCTAGCATGGTTCTGATGTTCCAGCATGCTAGCTTGAGTTTGTGAGCATCTTTTGAGGGGGAGGACGTGGAGGGGGAGGACGTGGAGGGGGAGGACGTGGAGGGGGAGGACGTGGAGGGGGAGGACGTGGAGGGGGAGGACGTGGAGGGGGAGGACGTGGAGGGGGAGGACGTGGAGGGGGAGGACGTGGAGGGGGAGGACGTGGAGGGGGAGGACGTGGAGGGGGAGGACGTGGAGGGGGAGGACGTGGAGGGGGAGGACGTGGAGGGGGAGGACGTGGAGGGGGAGGACGTGGAGGGGGAGGACGTGGACCTGTCCATCGGGCACACAAAACTCAAAACGGTCAACCAGTTTACCTATCTCGGCTGCACCATTTCATCAGATGCAAGGATCGACAATGAGATAGACAACAGACTCGCCAAGGCAAATAGCGCCTTTGGAAGACTACACAAAAGAGTCTGGAAAAACAACCAACTGAAAAACCTCACAAAGATAAGCGTATACAGAGCCGTTGTCATACCCACACTCCTGTTCGGCTCCGAATCATGGGTCCTCTACCGGCACCACCTACGGCTCCTAGAACGCTTCCACCAGCGTTGTCTCCGCTCCATCCTCAACATCCATTGGAGCGCTCACACCCCTAACGTCGAGGTACTCGAGATGGCAGAGGTCGACAGCATCGAGTCCACGCTGCTGAAGATCCAGCTGCGCTGGATGGGTCACGTCTCCAGAATGGAGGACCATCGCCTTCCCAAGATCGTATTATATGGCGAGCTCTCCACTGGCCACCGTGACAGAGGTGCACCAAAGAAAAGGTACAAGGACTGCCTAAAGAAATCTCTTGGTGCCTGCCACATTGACCACCGCCAGTGGGCTGATAACGCCTCAAACCGTGCATCTTGGCGCCTCACAGTTTGGCGGGCAGCAGCCTCCTTTGAAGAAGACCGCAGAGCCCACCTCACTGACAAAAGGCAAAGGAGGAAAAACCCAACACCCAACCCCAACCAACCAATTTTCCCTTGCAACCGCTGCAATCGTGTCTGCCTGTCCCGCATCGGACTGGTCAGCCACAAACGAGCCTGCAGCTGACGTGGACTTTTTACCCCCTCCATAAATCTTCGTCCGCGAAGCCAAGCCAAAGAAGAAAAATACATGTGTTAACCGATTTCTCAGTTACGGTCTTCCCCCCCACCCCGAGAAACACTATTCATTTTCTATACATATAACAAAGCTCTTTTTTTCCTCCTTTTCCCTTCTCTTTTTCAACTTTAAACCTCTGTATTTACATTCTCTTTTTTTTATATTACTACTTATTTTTATACATTTTCTTGTCAGTCTTTTTTCTTATTACTCCTCCTCATCTTGTTTCCTGTCCTGCAAATGTTCTGCGAAACCTTGGGCTTCCTTTGGACCCGAGAAAAGTCTATTCTGTTCCCCAGAGATGAATACCTTAAGTACTGCTTGGTGTTGCAGCACAAAGTTGTAGCCTTTCTTCCACAATGTCGTTTTCGCCATATTAAACTCCTTCCTCTTCTTTAAAAGTTCAAAACTGATGTCCGGGTAACAAAAATAGTTTTTGTCCCTTATATTCCAATGGCTGTTTATTTTTCTTACTTTGTTCTTTGCCTGCTCCAATATGTCCTCTCTTGTTGTGTATCTTAAAAGTTTATTAAAATGGATCTCGGCTTTTTTCCTTCTTGTAGATCTGTCACTCCCAAAGCCTTCGGGATCCATTTTTTAAATAAATTCCTTCCTCTGTCCCTTCTTCGCCTTCTTTCACGGCCACTATGTTTATATTATTGCGCCTACTGTAGTTTTCCAACGTGTCAATTTTCTGAGGTAACAAATCTTGTGTCTCCTTGATTTCTCTCTCTTTCTTCCAATTTTCCTCTTAGTTCATTTATTTCCATTTCTACAGCTGTTTATTGTTCTTCCACATTTTCTACTCTTTTTCCTATTACTGCAATGGCCAGCTCGACACTTTGCATTTTATCTTCTGCTTTTTCCATTTTCCTTTTAATTGTATTAAATTCAAGTGTTAAAATCTCTGTTAATGACCTCATATGGTCTTCAAAAAAGTCTTTATAGTCTGTCTATCTCCTTTACCTTTCTTGTGTAGATCTTGGTCTTTTTTTTCTGTGTCTTCTCCCTCCCTTCTCTGTGTCTCTTCTTTCCTCACTGTTTCCTCTTCAGCTCTTCCAGGTGAGCCACTCCCATCCTGTTGTTGGGGGACCCCCCCCTCCCACCGCAGGGTGTTTCTCAGGTGGGCGTCCCACCTGTCAGTGTTTTCTTTTGTATGTGCAGTTGCGTGTCTTTGTCCGGCTCTAAGAGCCATTTTTGAAGTCCTCCGCTCGGGAGGTCGCTGCTCTGCCGGGCGCCTACCAGCTTCGGGGGTCGGACGATCCTCTTCACGGTCTCCCTGCTACAGATAAGGCCGTCTTCTTTCTTTTCTGGCCATTTTCTTTCTTCTTTCTTTCGTTCTGGCTTTCTCTCTGTTCGGCGCCATCTCCTGGTTCTCCCTTGATACTTTATCCTCTTTCTTGTGCTTTGTATTTGTTGATCTTGGCTTTTTTCTGTCTTTTCTCTGGAGAGGGCTGGTTCTTCCCGACCAGCTACTACTCCATCATGTGATTATTTACTATGCAGGTAGGCTTGAGGTAAAAGGGGAAAGATTTAGGTTTAGAAGGGGCCTGAGATGAATATATTTGAATGAGCTGCCAGAGAAAACTGTATAAGAGGGCATTCCAATATTCATAAGACATATTGACAAACTTATGGGTTAAAGTGAGCTGGTTGGGCTGAAGGTCCTGTTCTGTGATGCTGTGAATCTAACTGCAGTATTATAGACAAACAAAAAAAGTGAGAAGGAAGACATTAATTATTTTTTTGAAAAAAAAATTCAAGAGAACAAATTTAATCTAGTAGGCAGGGTGAGCCTTGGGATGGAGGTAGGAGCGTAACTAAAGAATTATATTCTGCTTGAAGGCATTGAGAAGAGTAATCTAGCTGACTATCTGCTATTAATTACACATACATCCATGGTTTTTGTTTGTGCTTGCATTGATGCTGGTAAGAGAGGGGAAAAACAGTAGAAGGAGATATTAGTAATTGATAAAGGAAGGCTTAACATTCTAGGACAATTTTGGAGTAGTTGAGATTACAGCTTTGTGTGTCTTATGTGGTTAAACTAATCGTTCCTTGAAAGAAAAGATTTAAAATAGTTACTAATTTCATATGAAGGTTTAAAACCTTGGGCCCCATGAAGACCCTTGTATCATGAGAATCGCGGGTCTGCCTCCTCAAAAAAGTCAAGAAAAATTATTGTAGCGAGGTAACAACTGCAATAAATCTTTGAGTCAGTGTCATTCTTTGTGTTCTACTCGACTTGACTGAGTAGACATTGAAATGTTTTCACTTGTATGAGTCATGAATAAAGGGACAATGGCAAAATATGGGTCAGTCTTTTGAAACTGAAATACATGGAAATTCCTGCCTTTCAGAGTGCTGGAGATCAGAAAATTAGGTATATTTAAGGTGGAGATGGATAAATATTTTAAATATACAGGCCCTCCTCAACTTACGATGGGGTTACGTTCTGGCAAGCCTATCGTAAGTCAAAAAAGAATACAGCACCTACCATTTTTTTTAATGATTAAATTTATTCCACACTGAAAAGCCTTGAATATACATAGCTGAAAGCACACTAGGCATGAAAAATGTTTGACGTATTGAACTAAAATTAATTGCTGGATGGTGGGGAAGCCAAAGCGACAAGGTCATCAAAATTGAAAGTACGGGTTCGAACCATCGTATCTTTGAAAAATTCTAATTCTGACCATCGTAGGTAGGGGAGCACTAGTAAAGGAATTGGTGGCTTATGGAGACTGTAGCTATTATCGGATAGTGGGACAGGCTTGAGGGGCTGACTTCTATTTTCTTGTGATGAAGTAATGATCAGAAATCATAATTGAGCCAGCTGTTCTAAGGAAGATGATCTCCTTACACTTTAACAAAATATGCACACATAATTGCAAATTAATAACACTGAGGAAAGTTAGGGTTAACCACAAAGGACTTTTATTGATAAATAGAAAATACTTGCAGGGTTGAGACAGTATTAACATTTCAGATTTACCTTTTTATTAAAAATGGGAAAAATTAGAAATTGTATATACTAAGATTTGATGAGGAAAGAGTGCAAGGAGAATGGATATCAGTGAGGGTGAACAAATTCAAATATAATGGGACCGAGGAGCAGCACTTCAAAGTAAGCATTCCTGAAAGAGGTGGCAGTGAATTAAACAGTAATTAAATCTCAAAAAACTGAGGGCACTGGAAATCTCAAATAAAAGCAGAAAATGCTGGGATTATTCAGCAGGTCAGCAGACAGGAAAAATATCTATTCTTTCAGGCAATCTCCATTAGAACTGAGAAAAGTCAAAACCAAACATATTTTGATTTATCTCTTCACTTGGGTGACCGATACCCATTACGTATCCACAGGTTCTGCATCTACTTAATGCATTCACTGAAACTGCTTCTTGTAATAAATTTATGCTATTGCATTTTCTCAGGGATCTTTTGTTCTAATGATGACAACTTCTACACCTAGGTAGCTGAAATCTTTCTTTTATCTGTTGCTTTCATCCTTGTACCTGACCTCCACGGTTGTCTCTTGTCATTTTTAGTTCTCTTCTGCTCTTGCATCCTTCACCCAAAACAATAAATACTACCTTTTAATATGATGGCATCTTTTGGCACATCTCCTCATCCAATTCAAGGATTCCGAAGGTACTATTTACTCTGCATTTCTGGTTCACATTGCCCACTTAACTTCCCCTTGGAGTTGCAAGAGATGTGTGCAGTTCTGGTCACACAGCTGCAGAAAAGATCTTTAAAGTGGAAAGGGTACAGAAAATATTCATGAGAATGTCACCAGGATTGATGGACTTTAAGTAAAAAGGAGAGGCTGGATAGAATGAGACTTCTCCCTGGAGTGTAGGAGGCTGGGAGATGACTTTATAGAATCAAAAGTATGAAGTTTAAATAAAGCAAATAATTTTTTTTTCCCTTGGATAGAAGGGTCTAAAACTATAGGTTTAAAGTGAAGAGAAAGATTCGAAAGGGACGTGACAGGCAAAAAGTTATAGGTACGTCAAATGTGGTACAAGTGGGTACAATTGCAATGTTAGAAAACAGTTTAGGCAGGTACATAGATAGGAAAAGTTCATGGCAATATGGGCAAATTGGACTGCTTTTGGTAGACAACCTGGGCTGAAGGACCTTTTTCGACGCTGTAAAACTACCAGGCTTTTTTTTAATACCTCTCAATCTTTGCATTGAATATTGATTCCAGATGAAGCAGCGATGAGCTTACATTTCCTCCAATTTGGTGAATTGGATTTGATTTCACAACAGGCTGAAGGATGGGGAAAAATGATTGAGGTTCCTGAAGAAATCTGTCCTTTTGCAATGCTGAAAGAGAAGATGTTTTGAGTAATGGGATCATGTTAAAGGTGTTGGAAATTAGGAAATAATTAAAAGTTATTTTAATTACTACTAGCCTCCACTCTTTCACAGAACATCCTGCACTTAGCCCCATCTATACTAATTAAAACTGACCTTTCCCAGTTCTCATGGAAAAAAATCCTGAAATGTTAATTGTTTTCTCTTTTTATCTGCAGTGTTTCTCTTTGGGATAAGCACTTTTTCCAAATACTGATACTTCAGCTAGGCATGGGAACTTTGGAGTTTATTCTTGCAGATGCTAAATTCATTTTAAAAATGACCTTTTAAACATAAACTTTCTAATTGTTTTTCTATCCCTTATCATTGCTGCTCTTGCACCTGAATTGAATATAACGATCATATTTTCTTTTCTAGCTTCACTCTTTTTCAATCCATAAGACTTCTGGCTGTCCCATCAGACAGGATAGCTAAATGCCATCACCTGACAATCGATACTTGAATTCAAATGTTTTCTCCACAGGAACTTCTATTCGTAAATAGTAAGCTTGTGAAATATTGCAGTTGATATTTATTCTCAAAACCATTCTAAAATACACATAAATTCATGTAATTAGGTGAGCTTTTCACTGCAATTTTCAAATTTACCTTGCTCCTGTAAATGCTTTGTCAATGTTTTTGACTGCAAACAATGGTGATGTAATCAATTTTTTATTTGAAAATGTTTGGTCTAACTTTGTAGATTGGAGACTGAATTTCTAATCTATAATACCCTTTAAAAATGAGGTCGGGAGTGAAAAAAAACAGTGGATATATTTTCCACTTTTGAATAAGGATTAATGTCATTTTTGACTTAACCTGAGTTTACGTATCTACGTATCAATATTATTAGCCTGTTTACAATTCCTATTCTGAATTCAAAGGAGCTCTTTGAATAAAAGAAATGTAAGAATGCACTTGAGAAATAGTTAGCGGTGGGTTTCGAGCTGTGCCATACATGAGAATATGAGGTAGTGAACTATTTATTAATGTGAATTTACCATCTTTATTGTGAAAATCGTCTTGGGCTTGTATTTGAGTTGATAATAATTGTAAATTTGCCTGCTTCCCATTATATCTTGTACTCTGACAAAAGACTTGAATATCTGTTTTTGTCTCTATTTTGGATATACTGTTTTGCAATTATCTGGGAGACAATGCAGAAGGTGACCAGCTCTTTTGGATTTTATTAACTGTATTTTCTATTCCAGTGTTTAATAAGAAAGCTGTTTTTCTTATTGACATTTCTGAAACAAACTGACCTGTTGTACTTGCAAGGCATTGCAAAGTAGTCAAGAAACATGTAATTGTTTGCCTTCTAGTGGCTGATTTACTGTCCTTTTCAATCCCATTCCCCTGCCTTCGCCCCTTAACCCTTGATTGCCTTCCTAATCAAGAATTTGTCTATCTCCACTTTAAATATACCCAATTATAGTCTCCAAGGTTGTCCATGACAATGATGTCCATATCCAGAGGGAAGGGAAATAAATTCCTCCTCACTGTGATAAAGGGAAATTTTGTATTCTGAGGCTGTGCCCTCAGATCCCAGACCAGATTCACCAATGAGAGGAAATATTCTCTCCCTACCCACCCTATCCATTCCTTATAGTATTCAATAGTTTTATTGATGTTCTCCCCCTCACCAACAACCTCCCTATACTTCCAACTCCACCAAGTACACTTCTAGAGCTCCTCATTTATTCCCAGGATCATTCTAGTGAAACTCCTCTAGACCCACTCTAATGCCAACACATCCTTCTACAGATAAGAAGCACTTTACTGCTCAAAATACTCCATGTGATGTGAACAGTGCCTTTATATTAGAAAGCTTCAATATTGTGCCTCTGTTTTAAATTCTATCCCTCTCTAAATTAATGTTCACATTGCCCTTGCCTTCCTTACCTCTGACGACTTTAGGGAATCCTGCATGAGGACTCCCAATTTGCTCTGCACTTTTGATTTCTGAACTAATTTGCTCGGTGAATTCTACTGTACTGTATAATTTATCTTTCTCTGGCTTCATTCTTTTTATTACATGGTTGAAGAAAATGGAGGTGTTCTAACACAGACATTGAAAATGTTTTGGTACTGTGAAATGACTGAGCTGCCAGCATCTTGAATGTTGATCAATTCCTGTGTTGGCTACAAATTGGGTAGCTATTCCTGATATGTGATTAAACAATTTGAAAGGATGAAATTAATCATGTTATTGGTATGTGTAAATGTTAGATTAATTTTCCTAAAGTCTTCATAGATATTCCGTAGTATTGACAAGGGTGCAAAATTAAATGGCCTTAATATTTCAGAAATTGACCATGAAAAGTGTTATTTTACCTAAATAAGGAATAACAGCAAAACTAATTCATAGGAAAATTTAACTATTTTCTTTTGTGTGGGGAAATAAATCATTATTCAAGATTTCAACTTTGAAAGTTATGCTACAGGAATTTCTGCGATGTTAATTATTATTTCCATCGCACTCTGATGCATGTTTTGGAATGCAATTATGAATGAAAACAAAAATCAATTCATAGACCTGCTCATAGTCTACAGACAGTTCCTTTCATTTGTACCAGCATTGATGCAGTGATAGCATTTGTGGCTCCAATGCAGATGATTGTGGGCCAAAGGTCTTTTCCAGAGACACGAGCACACAACCCAGGCTGACACTGCAGTAACAAGGCCATGGGAACAGGGTCTAAACTCAAATCTATATTTAAAAAAAAAACAAAATCTCTCTCTTTGTGGAAGAGCAGGGAAATCTCCCTAGCAGTATTTATCCTTCAACCATCATTTTTTAAATAAAGTATATGGCTTATTTTATTGCTATTTGAGAGTATTTTGCGAGCAGCTGAATACTTGTGAAAAGTGGTTAATGTAAGAATTTGGAAAACCCGAGGCAATGAGAAATGCAGTTCTTCCAGACTAAATAAAGAGTTTGAAAATTTTGGTCACACTGAGCAATTTTGGATCTGAAAGGAGAGATAAATATTGTTCCTTGAGTGTCTGGTTAATTAAATCTTTTGTCCTTGCTTTTAAACAGAGGAACGCAGAATAAAAACATTGGGGAAAGTACATAGACGATGCTTATGGTACCAGTTACGGTCAGGAAAATCAAGTCACAGCTCAATTCCCACATTAAAGTGAGTATTTCTTTCCTTTCAACTTTTACTGGAAATAAATTAGCAATCTTTGAATTGTTGAAAATCAAATGACAATATATTGACCAATAATTTGGAGGTTTATGGGGAAGATTTTTGGTTCAATAAGGGAACAAACAAACAGTTACTTGGCTCAGAAAATAAATAAATTAAACATTAAAAATGAGACATCAACATGCAATAACATAAAATGCAGTGTGCATGCCTAAGAATTGTACATAAAATCAATTTGAGCCACTTTACACCAGGAAGGTTACCTAAATCAAAATTTATGGTATTTGGTGTTTTGCTGCAGGATCACAGTTGTCCATTCTTTTATATCATCTTACTACATCACTGTAAGGAAAATAAATAATAATTATTATAATAACAGTGCATAAGAAGACAGTGTGTTTGGGTTCATAAAATTATTTATTCAAGAATCTGATGGGAGTAGGATGAAGCTCCTTGTGCCATTGAATGCTCCTCTACCCTCTACCTGATAGTAGCAGAGCAGAGGGAATGTCTAGGTGGTGGGGCTGCTTTATTAAGACACTGCCTTTTGTAGATGTCCTTGATGGAGTGAAGTCTGGTGCCTGTGATGTCACATGTCGAGTTAACAACCCTCTGGAGTTCATTCTTGTCCTGAGAGTTGGCGCCTCCATACCAAGCTGTGATGCAATGAGTCAGAATACTCTCCACGGTACAGCTGGTGACATACCAAATCTCCTCAGATGCCATACAAAGTATAGCCGCTGGCGAGCCTTCTTTGTGATTGCATCAACGCGATGGCTCCAGGACAGACCCTCGGAGATGTTGACACCCAGAAATTTGAAGCTTTTGACCCTCTCAACTACGGAGCCCTCGATGAGGACTGGGTCGTGTTCTCCTGGCTTGGTCATGAAGTTCATAATCATCTCTTTGGTTTTAAAGCTGACATTGAGTGAAAAGTTGTTAGCTTTGCACCACTCAGCGAGCTGATTTATCTCTCTCCTGTATGCTTCCTCATTGCCGTTTGTGATTCTGCCAACAACTGTGGTGTCATTGGCAAACTTATGGATAGCATTGGATTTGTGCCTGGCCACAAAGTCATGGATATATAGCAAGTAGAGCACTAGGCTGAGAACACATCCTTGGGGTGCACCTGTGTTGATAATCAGAGAGGAGGTATGTTTCCAATTCATATGGACTGTGGTCTTCCGATGAGAAAATAAAGGATCCAGTTGCAGAGGAGGGTACAGAGGCCTAGAGTTTGTAGCTTCTCGACCAGCACTGAGGGAATAATGGTATTGAAGGCCAAACTGTAGTCGATAAGAGCAATCACACGTATGATTTATTGTTTTCGAGGTGGTCCAGAGCTGGGTGGAGGGCCAGTAATATTGCATCCGCTGTGGAGCGATTGTGACGATGGGTGAACTGCAATGGGTTGAGATCTTTGGTTGGGTATGCGTTAATTCTGGCCATGACCAGCCTCTCAAAGCATTTAATCACTATAGAAGTTAGTGCTACTGGGTGGTAGTCATTGAGGCAGCTCAACCTGCTCTTGAATGATGCCCTTTTGAAGTAGGTTGGGACCTTCGACTGTTGTAATGAGAGGTTGAAAATGTCTGTGAACACAACAGCTAGTTGGTTGGCGCAGCTTTTCAGTACCCAGCCAGGTAAGCTGTCCAGGTCTGTCGCCTTGAGGGTTCACCCTCTTAAATGATGTTCTGACGTCACCGTCAGAGATAGATACCACAGGGTCCTCAGCCTTTTTATGAATCTGGTAGGCACTGTTTTTGTCTTTTCAAAGCAGGCATAGGTTTTTAGTTCATTGGGCAGTGAATGCTTGGTTGACAGGAAAATCACACAATCATTCCCACTCTGCTGGGATGAGCATTGTCACCACATACTGTTTAAAGATTAGATTTATGCAAGCATTAGATAAGCGCAATAAACAAAAATGCATCCTGGAGAATTTTCCAAAATAAAACGCTGCAGGTGCAGATTGGATTTGGAAACAATGGATGCTTTAACATTTTTTAAATTACCATTTGAGTAGCTGGGTCAGTACATTGAACTCTCTCAGCTATTGTGATGTCACAATGCAGTAATTTAAATGCAAGACATTCAAAGCAAAATGTAATTTAAAAAAAATGACATTTAAATGTACTATATTGATTTCTGAAAGAAGAAATGGAGAAAGGAGAAGGACGTTGAAGTGAAGAAATTCAATTCAAGGAAGCAACATTCCTATCTGTTCAGCTAGTGATAAACATTTCTCAGGACTTGAGATTATTACAGCAGTTTATTATACACTTTTCACTATTTGTCCTTCATTATCAGAATTTATTGTCATGAACAAGTCATGAAATTCGGTGTTTTGCGGCAGCGTCAGAGTGGAAACATTCATATGATAACCATCTTGCAATATTTCAATTAAAAAAAATTGTGCCTGAAAAGTATGACACTGGTTTTGGTTCACTATTCAGGAATCTGATGGCAGCGGGGAAGAATCTATCCTTGTGCTGTTGAGTGCTCATCTTTAGGCTCCTGTAGCAGAGTGAAAAGGGCATAGCCTGGGTGGTGGGGTTCTTTGAGTATAGAGGCTACTTTATTAACAAACCACCTTTTGTAAATGTCCTTGAAGAAGTGAAGTCTGGTGCTTGTGATGTCGCAGGCTGAGTTAACAACCCTCTGGAGTTTACTCTTGTCCTGAGAGTTGGTGTCTCCATATCAGGCAGTGATATAACCAGTCAGAATGCTCTTCATGGTATACCTGTGGAGGTTTACGAGAGTCTTTGGTGACATACCGAAACACCTCAAGCATCCCATGAAGTATAGCCGCTGGCAAGCCGCCTTTGTGATTGCATCAACATGGAGGCTCCAGGACTGATCCTCAGATGTTGTCACCCAGGAATTTGAAGTTCATGACCTCTCCACTACTGAGTCCTCAATGAGGTCTGGGTCTTGTTCCCCTGAGTTCCTTCTGAAGTCCACAGTCATCTCCTTGGTTTTGCTGACGTTGAGCGAAAGGTTGTTGTAACACCATTCAAAGAGCTGATCTATCTCCCTCCTGTAAGCTTCCTCGTTTGTGATTCTGTGGTGTCGTCAACAAACTTGTAGACAGCATTAGAATTGTGCCCACACAGTCATGGGTGTATAATGAGTAGAGCAGTGGGCTAAGCACGCATCCTTGTGGTGCACCTGTGTTGATGACTAGTGAGGAGATGTTGTTTCCAGTTCATACAGAATGTAATCTTTTGATGAGAAAGTCAAGGATCCAGTTGCGGGGGGAGGGGTGGGGGGGGGGGGGACGACGATGACGGGGACACAGAGGCCTAGAGTCAATATAACTGATGATGTAAGCTGCACTTTGAAGCATTCTTCAGTATTTGCAAAATAAATTTTGAAGGAGAGATTATTTTCAAATTTGTCATTGCTGCACCTACAGAATGGGGAATAGATGGAAATTTGTAAAATGCATCTTTAAGAACTCACTGGGAATTGTAAATCAATGAAATGTTTTATTCACTACTTTCTATAGACAGCATGTTCCATTTTAACACTTGCTTTTACAAAATGTGAAATATGAAGCAATGTACTCTCAACTTTAGTATTTATTTGGCTAATAATGGTTGGCATAACCAAGATTGCTTGTGTATATTTGGCGATTTCTTTTCATTTGAAGATTTTGTTGAGCCAGAATTTATTGCCTATTCCAAATTGCTTCATGCTGTTTGTGAGTCCTCACCTTGAGCATGTCATTGAGGTTTGTGCAGATTTGGGCTCATTTAGAGGTTATCTGAAGGTTAACCCTGAGGCTGAGAGTTTGGAATCAAAAATTGATTAGTGTAAGTTTCTTTCTCCGAAGAATATGAATCAAATACATTTTATGACTCTTCTGTAGGTATCCTGTAACTTTTTCCAAGGTAAGAGAAAAGCCCCTTTTCCACTGGCACCTTGTTCCAGGAATTAATGAAGAATTTAACTGGTTAAGGGTCCAGTGGAAAAGGAAAACGATCAGCATGCTGGCATCGAATCATGCTTGTGTGACAGATTGTTATACTTTATATGATGTTTAGATATGTTTTTGGAAGATAGATTGTGGGGTTTTTAGTTAGGTCTCCCAGATGCAAACAGATCTCATTTAAAATGCCAGTGCTCTGCTCCAGCCAGACAGTCCAAACTCCAGATGCCTATGCAAAAAATTTGAAAAATGCCTATAGAGACTTCACAAGTAGGTGATAATTGGACATGCTGTGGAGTAATGGATTATTGTTTCGGAAAGCAACAGATGAAAGGACTCGGAAGATTGGGTCCTGTGCCGCAGTCTGTCTGAATGCAGTTTGCTGTTCTAACAGGGTCGTGTGGTTTTCTCTGCGAAAGAGAGAAAATTCAGTTCTACAGTTTAGTAGCTGGGACTGGAACATGACAAGCTGGCAAGCTTGTTTGAAACCCCATTTTGAAGACAGGTTGTGAGTTCTTCGTTCAGCTATTTCAAAGCCATTGTGGTCCATAGAACAGGAGATGGCTGGCTGTATAATGTTTCACCTGAGATGAGGGAAACAGAAAAGGAGCTCTTTGGTCACCTGAAAGAACAAGATTGTCATCTGGAAAACCCTGATGGGGAAAGTTTCTTTGGCAAGACACTGAAGTGGCTGATCGGAAGGAATCAGTTATGTGTGTCCAACGAGCAACAAATGTCTCTCGGAAAACCAACAAGAACCTTCCTGAGCAGTAACCATTTACCTTTCAAGCACCAAAGCCTGGTGAAGATTCATAAATGTTCAATTCTGTGCAGAGTGTAAGAATTGCCTGCAACCCGTGAACTTGGAGGAGTGAGAAGTGAATGATTGGACTGTGAAACAAAGAACTTTCCTGAACATGTACACATGTGCTTAGAATTCGAAGGGGGGGGGGGGGTTAAGTCAAGTTAAGTTAATAGTAATAAGTTTAAGTTTGATCCTGTTTTTGTTTAAAGAAAATCAAAAGCAACTTTTGTTTAAGTAACCATTTGTCTTGGAGAATTTCTATTGCTGCTGGGTTTTGGGGTCCTCTGGGCTCATAACAAGTCTTTAGTTTCATTAAAGGTAGATTACACAGGTTTTGTCATCTTGGGTATGTTTCAGATGAATATTTCAGAAATTAATTGATCCTGGAAAGTAATATTTAATTCACAATTAGACTTTGAGAATATACTTAAATTATCTGTAAGGATATAATTTTCATGCTCTGTTCATTTTAGTTTTGAATTGCAGATGTAATCTGTATGAAAGATTACCTCAACCATTAATCCACATAATGACTCAAAGATATTTTTCCTTGCCTTCTCTTGCTAACAGAATTTTTCTCTCACTCTCCCCATTTTATGCAGGGGAGCACCAATTTTTAGCATTGTTCCTGGTTCTGTGAAATTATTTTGCTTCCTGTTTCCCCATCACTGTATTTGGTTTTAATTTTGCAAGTTCACAATTTTTCGTTTTCAGATTTGAGAACACTCATGGTTAACGTTAAATGTTAATTAATGTAATTATCCTTCTGTAAGAACTGGGAAAAAATACTTGATTAATGCTTCTACCAGCTTTTTCGCTATTACCTGTGAGTTTATCACTTTCTCTGTTAATGTTACAATTCCTATTGTAATTTTCCTTTTTGTATGTTCCATTGTCATTTCTATTTCTCATTTACTTGTCTTTTTCAACACCTTCTTTATTCCTTTCATCTTTTAATATTCATACTTTTTTTGAGTGTGTTTACCTATCCATGGTGTATCAAAAGTAGCTGCTCAAATTTTAAATTTTAATAGAATATTCAGGTACTTTCAGTATCCTACTCTGCATCGTGGGGCTGAGAGGAGACAGGTTGGCTAATGTCCAGAAGTGCTGGTTTGAGGCGGTGACAGTGAAAGTCTCTTCCTTACTGCTAATATCCAATACACATGTCGACCCATTGTGTCTGTCTACTTCATACGGCCCCTCATATGGCCATTGCAAGGTGTTTGGTGTGTCCACCTCCAAGTGAAAACCTACTCACAGGTCTAAGTCTTTGGGGATATAGGACTTTGCTGCGGAGGTGCGAGAGTACCCAGTGTTTCTCTCAGCATAGTCATTGAGACCGTTGGGTCCTCTGAGTCTCTTAGCGGTAGCCAAGAACTCCCCTGCTATCACCAAAGGTGCACCATACACTATCTCAACTGCTGAAGTGTTGAAGTCGTTCGGCACAGTGTAGATCCCCAGGAGAACCCAGGGTAGCTCGTCTGCCCAGTTCGACCCCTGGAGCTGAGCCATCAAGGCCGCCTTTGGTGGCAGTGGGACTGCTCCATCAACCCGTTGGCCTGAGGGTTATAAGTTGTGATATAGTGGATCTGAGTTCCCAGCAAATTGGCAAGCGCTGCCCAGAGTCCTGAAGTGAACAGAGTACCTCTATCAGGCCTTATGCTCTGGGACTCCGAATCGCAACACCCAGGTTTTAATCAGTATCTTGGCATAGGTCTTGGTGGTTTTGTCGGCTAACGGGACTACTTCCAGCCACTTTGTGGAGCAGTCAATCATGTTTAGGAAGTATCTCACCCCACAGGAGACTGGTAGCGGTCCTACAATGTCAATATGGATGTGGCTGAACCTACGTCATGCTGGCTCGAAAGTCTGGGGTGGGAGGGTGCCTTGACGTATGTCTGTACTTTGTACGTCTGGCAGAGCATGACCCACTAACCTGTTTCTGGAGGTCGTGCCAGACAAACCTACTGGCCACCATTTCGACAGAAGTTCTGATGGCTGGGTGTGCCAGGTTGTGCACTGCATCAAAAACCTGCCGCCTCCATGCTGCTGGCATGATGGGGCGGGTTTTGTCAGTGGAGATGTCGCAGAGGAGCGTCTGCTTACCAAGGCCACTGGCGACATTGTCCAGCCTGAACCTGGAAACTGCTGTTCTGTATGCCGGTATCTCAGGGTCTTCCTGTTGTGCCCTGGCTAGGGTGGAATAGTCTATTCCCTGGGACAGGGCCTGGATGGACTTGGTCGTGGGGTGGCCTGGTGTTACCTGTGATATGTTGGATGTCTACGGTGAACTCAGACACATATGAGAGGTGTCAGTGCTGTCTGGCCGACCACGGGTCTGACACTTAAAAAAGTTAATGGTTCCTGAAGACCCTGAATTGTCTACCTTCCAAAAAATACCTTAAGTGCCTGACTGCCAGTTACAGCGCCAATAGCTCCTGGTAAAAGGCGCTGTATTTGAGTTTGGGTGGCCAGAGGCGCCTGCTAAAGAAGGCCAGGGGCTGCCATTGCCCTTCGCCTAACACTTGGCGCCTCTGGCCTGGAGTGTACCAGAAGGGTGGTGTTGGCCAGAGTGTTCTTGGCCTTCTGGAATGCCTCTGAAGCTTCATTGTCCCAGGTAATGTCTTTACCTTTCTCCGCCATGAGTACGAAAAGGGGGCGCATGATGCGGGCTGCTGCCGGTATGAATCGGTGATAACCAAACGGCCCTACCTTTTTGGGCAGTTGTTTCGCACCGTGTCTGTTGATTCGATGCCTAGGAAGTCGATCATTTCCAACCAGAACTGACACTAATGATTATAATTAATCTGAATTCTTGCAACCGGGTGCACGGTTGCTTTAGATGGGCCATCTGCTCTGTGTGATTGTGGCTGGCAATGAGAACATCATCCAAATAGATGGGCGTGAATGGGAGATCCCAGCCCACCACATCCATCAACCTCTAGAAGGTCTGGGCTGCATTCTTAAGTCCAAAGGACATTTTCAGGAATTCATAGAATCCAAAAGGGGTAATGATGGTGGTTTTAAGGATGTCATCGGGATGGACTGCGATCTGATGATTAGCCCTGATGAGTTCAACTTTTGAAAATACCTGTGCCCCTTGTAAGCTAGTGGTAAAGTCTTGCATATGGGGCATGGAATACCTGTCAGGTGTAGTGGCCTCGTTGAGATGGCGATAGTCACCACATGGCCTCCGCCTTCCTGCTGTCTTCGGTACCATATGCGGGGATGGGGGGGTGCTGTCGTAACATTGCATTATCCCCAATTCTTCCATTTTTTAAAACTCCTCCTGGGGTGGGGGAGAAGGCAGAGTGCCCTGATGTGGAGCAGGGGGCTCTTGGTGAGAATGTAGTGCCTTACCCCATGCTTCAGTTTGGTGGAGAAAAACTGTGGCACCACGATTGAAGTGAACTCTGCAAGGATCCACGTAAATGTGTTGTCGGACAGAGTAATGGAGTTGAGGTGAGGGCAGGTAACTTGGCTTCCCCGCAGGGATATTGTTTGAAAAGTCCTGGTGTGCACCAAATGCTGTCCTTTAAGGTCCACCAGCAGGCAGTGGACGTGCAGGAAATGGGCTCCAGGGAATGCCCATGTAAACTGTCGTGAATGCCCATGTAAACTGATGGCTGCCAAAGTGGAGGGGGATTGTGTGTGTGCCGAAAGTACGTACGGTGATGCTGTTTGCTGCCCTCGGTTCCGGGCCCGGCTTGCCATTCTGGGTGTCGTAGGCTGAGTGGGGGGGGGGGAAGAAGGACACTTATTTCAGTGCCAGTGTCAATAAAGTAGTGCCTTCCTGGTAGAGACTCCTACATGTGGAGGAGCCTGTCATGATGGCCATCTGCCGCAGTCATTAACGATGATTGGCCATGCTATTTCCCTGAAATGCGCAGAGTGGGCAGCATCAGTAACAATACTTGGATCGGGGGGTCCACTTGCCTCTTTGTTGCTGGGTCTTGTTGCCAGCTGTGTGCAGGGCCTAGTGATCTCCTCCACCGAAGCTATGTTTTCTTTCTTCGCTCTCCAGAGAACATCTGCCTGGACTGCAACTTTCCTGGGGTCGCTGAAGTCATCATCGGTGAGCAAGACTTGGATATCCTCAGTCAGCTGCTCCAGGAAAAACTGCTCAGAGCAGGCAAGGCCTGTGTCCCTCAGCAAAGGTTTGCTCTTGAGGGCGGATGGAACCCTGTCCCCCAAACTGTCCATATGCAACAATCAGGCAGCACGCTTGTGCTGTGAGAGCTCTAAGGTGTGGGTTAATAGCTCCTTGAGGACATCGTATTTGCGTAGCTCCAGAGGCTGCTGCAGGAAGTCGACGACCCTTGCTGCCGTGTCCTGGTTGAGTGAGCTCACCACAGTAGTAACGTGTGTTGTCAGTGGTAATCTGTCGAAGGTGGAACTTGGCCTCAGACTGTTTGAAGCACACTTGTGACTGCGGTGCCCAGAGAGTTGGCAGCTTCAACAAAACCACATGAAGAGCCACTTGGTCTACCATCCTTGGGTCCAACTGCCGCTGGCAGTGTAGCGTGCGCGCTACTGCGAAGTGTGGAAAGAATGACACACCCAAGAAGTCAAAGACTGATTTATTGCACTGGCGGTTTATATTCTCTCTCTGCTGCTGA